>NC_142011.1:95390030-96590030 GCF_049901735.1 Notechis scutatus | reverse complement strand
GCCCAGCCCACACGGCTCTGGCGTGGCCCTGGAAGGATGAGCGGAGGGTCCAGCGGGGAGGCACTCACTGCCTTGGTGAGAGCTCCGCCACCAGGCAGGAGGGCCTGCCTGTCAGCTGCGCCTGAGCGCCCCAGGCAAAGCTCTTCACGCTCTGCCCAGTGTCAGGCAGGGATGGCGGCTTCTGGGTGGCCCTGGAATCTACCTCTGGGGGGGCGCCCCAGCATGGGAGGGCTGCGGGTGGGGTGGGGTTTAAAGAGGTTCCTGAGGTGAAGGAAGGCAGCAGGAGCACTGAGCGAGTCTCCGTTGGCTCCGCAGGAGGAGCTCTGGCCCTCAGGCGGCTAGCCTGTTGGCGCCAGTGAGGAGGGGGGGGGGGGGGGGGGGGGGGGGGAGGCCGCCACCAGGCAGAGGCCAGCCGTAACAAAACGCAACGGCAAGCGCATCCTTTGCAGCTAAGGGGGTAGGGGGAAGATTTGGGGAAAACAGCTGGACCTTCCTTTGTAGGCGGTTGTTGGAGTGAAATGAAAAAGGAAGGGAAAAAAAGAAAAAACAAAGAGAGGGAACTTGCAATAAGACATGAACAGAAAAAGCGCAAGAACCTTGAAAGAAGAAACAAACATTCTGGTATTTTTTAAAAATAGTTCTGTTCCTTGGTGGAGCCAACCTAGCCTTCAAGGACGAACCAAACAAATCCTACATAGTTGATCTAGAATTGTAGGAGAATCTGGTTGGAAGCCAGTTCTCCCAGAGTGGTCTATTAGACCACTTTCATTATCAGGTCTACCTGGAACACATTTACAGACATAATACCTGCTTACACCTCTGTGTTTGGATTCAGCCCAAGCTGAGCATTACAACACATATCAATAAGCTAATGTAAAGTACCCTCAGACTATAACACCTGTTTATTTTAAAACAAAAGAGACAATTGGTACCCTCTAATGCAGGGATGTCAAAATGGCGCCCCACAGGCCAGATGCATCACATACAGACCATACCCACTCCAGCTCTGCAAAGGGTGAAAACGTTGTGAAACATCACATGACAGCAATGTGATTCCACAAGTTTGACACCCATGCTCTAAAACATGCAGTAGTTACTAACATGGAATCCAAACATGGGTTAATTTTCAGATACTAAAACTACTTACAAACTGTATATCTGCTATTTCAGGGAAATGTAATCCAGTTCAAAAGTAGGCCTATTTTTTTTTCCCAAAATGGCCTGTAGTACTATTTTTTGCTTGATTTTATTCACCTTTCTAAAGTCAATAATTATACTCGGACAAATTTTATGGGATAATCATGTCTTAAGATGAAACAGGTAAACAAGAAATACATTCTGAAGGGGGGAAAGTGAGTTTGGAGAATTTATTACACAATAAATCAGTAGATTTTTGAGGGGAGTAGTTTTTTTTTTTAATTTCAGTAACACAGGCAAACATATACAAGGAATCAGGAACCATTTTATTCCTAACTACTATTGCATAATTTGACTTGATGGCTTAGATATCATCATTAACAACCATTAAATTTCACACAATGTCTAGCCAGATGCTTATAACATTTTGGTACAGTAGTCTTGGACATTTCTTTCATGAGATTTCAGTATTCCCTTGTGAAATCTCAGTGTTTCATTATCATTCAAGATTTTGGTCACCTGCGGGGAGGGGCATGTTATCTCCTCTACTTGGAGATGGTCATATATGTTATCTCTGTCTTACATACTGTAACTTCTGTTAACCACTTACTCTATATGCGTAATTTATATTATGTAGATGTCCTTAAAGACCATAAACATCTTTCTTTTAAAAAAGTGCATAGTTTATTTGTGATATGATCTGTTTCTTATAACTGACAAGAAAGTTAAGTATTTACAATGCTATTAATCATTACAATTTAAATGTGAAATTAATTTTAAAATATGTTTGATTCCCACATCATATATACCTCCTTCAGGAAAATAATATATTCCTCCTTAAAGGAACACACACACACACACACACACACACACACACACACACATATTGTTGTTCATATTCAGAATATAATGGCAGTTTGGCATTGCTAATATTCAGATAGGATCTCTGATGTGATGACAGTTGTTATGAATCCCAGGGGAGCTGTATGTGGCCCATGGGTTTTGCAGTTCTTTATTACACCGAGAAGTCGGTTTGAAGTGGTTCATTTAATCATATGGTTTCCTCTGATTGTGTACCATAGATTTTAATATTCTGCCACCTTATCTGAGAGGAGAATATTGCTTGGAACCAATTCAATAAGTGATTACCTGTATCTTATTATGATTTATGTAGGATAGAGTTCATTATTTCCTCTTAAATCTTTACCCTTAAAGCTTTACAGTGGAGCTGGTGTGAAAAATGCCTCATTGGCATTGCACATTTTAAATTGTAAAGAAGACTTACAAAAGGAAGTTGTGTATCTAAGGCCATTTATTCAGGGTGCTTTATCAGTGCAAGCATGAAAACACATTTGCCTTATTTTTCCTTCCTGTAGCTGATCCATTTACCAATCAGAGATAATCGTTACTAGTATTTTACAAACAGCCTTACTTTCACATTAGACGCAACATTACAGGTGCTTTTACCATTAGTTAATTTAGGATAATATGTGGAAATGGAGAGGAAATCAATGAAAGCAAAAGAGAAGAACAAAGTTTGCACAGAATAGTACACTGAACTAAGTGGGTGCTGAAACTATATTTTAAAACTAGTAGCATGTCTATTTTTTTGTGGGGGTGGGGAGAGGATGTACATAGGCCAGAATGCCAGTGAAGTTGGTATTACAGTACAGACATCCACATTTTCACTATGGTATAAAAAACATAGCTTTTCCCAGTATCTGATTAATATTAATGGTGCCCCACTGAGAAAGACTTTTACTGTACATCCTTTTGCTTGAAGACTTCAGCTTTGGCACATTTTGAACAGAGATTTTGTAAATGTCCTATAGAAAAGCATCTCTATTCTTGTGCTGGACAACTGGAGAACATTATTCATTATATCTTCCACTGGTCTAATCCACACTGAGATTAGGACCAAATTGAAGGTGAATTCTGAGGGTCAAATAGAGGGTCATGCGTTTCTAATTGCATTCAAGATGCTGGTTAGCACCTAGAAAACATATCATGATATTGAGCCTGGCTATCTAAGGGACCATATACTGTATCTCTGGTAGTTTTTTGATTGGACCGAATTGGTATTTTTAGATCCCATTGTAAAATATCATCTAAGGCAGAGGTCTCCAAACTTGGCAACTTTAAGACTTGTGGACTTCAATTCCCAGAATTGGCTGAGGAATTCTCGGAGTTGAAGTTCACAAGTCTTAAAGTTGCCAGGCTTGGGGACCCCTGATCTAAAGAATTACAAGAAGTGTATTTATTTATTTATAAAATTTATTGACTGCCCATCTTACCATAGGGTAACTGGGCAGTTTGCAGTTACATAAAAGCTAAAACATAAAAAGTTAAAAGTTAATGCTGCCAACTACTAGCTTAAAACTTTCTGAGTCACATCAGCAAGCTTTATGAATGCAATCTATATTGGAAATTACAAAAATGAATGGCTAAGGAAACTATCCAAGGTTTCAAATATATACTTAATCAATATCTTTGTTAAATTTCAAAAACAAACTTTAAAATACAATCTGAGATTAAAGAAAAAAAGGGAGAGCAATTACAGGACAAGTTAAAAAATGAAAAAGAAAAAAAATACATCAAACAGATATATAACAAAAATGACTGCTAACATTTTCCAGTTCAGTGATAATAATACAATAGCAAGCTCTTTCTAAGTTTCAGTGAATAATATCAATTTTTAAAATATCTTAAAATGTTAAAAAAACAATGTTCATGATATATTTTTCTCTTAATTTGAATCTAATAATAAATTATGAAATATGGGTAACTCTGAAAATATTTCTCTATCCTGGAGCATATTCTTGTTTTATACCACCTTACCGTAAAATAAGTAGAAGATCTATGTCCTTTGTGATTTTAAGTCAGCGTTTGATTTGATTTCAATTTCTTATGGGTGAAACTCAAGAATCATGGCATTGCAATTACTGGTTCCAATCAAGAGGTTATTTAATGACACCAGGATTAGATGACCCACTGGGTCTGCTATGAAAGCTAATTTCTGTACATAAATGAATTAAGCAGAGAGATATCCTTGTGCCTTTTTCTATTTAATCTACACATACACGCCTTGGCTATTGAATTTTCAGGTCTCAATTTTCATCCCCTGGAATTGCATATACCAATGTTCCACTATTACTTTATGCAGATGATGCAACTATTATTACTAGACCACCAATTGACCTTAGGCATGCTCTTAAAATCTTAGCAAGAACACCATGTTGGTATAAACCATCAGAAGAAAGCAATGTTCTTTGCTAAAATATTTAGGAAACTGCAGATAAGGAGACAAAAGACTAAGCAAGTGAAGACTTTTAAATACTTAGGTGTGATTTTTTTTTCAAAACACAGGTGCATGGAATTGATTCTGAAGTCTTGTGGGTGAAGAAGCACTTCAGACATGTTACATGTTTTTTTTCACACTAAAGGCAGAGAATGGACCTCACAGCTTTTGCTCAGCATTGATTTGCTCAGCTACTGTATGGTTCCCAGCTAGGTCCTTATTCAATTTCTAGCTTGGTGGAAGTGGTACAAATGAAGTTTATCAATGTATTTCTCTATGTCTCCAAATATATATCCAGTGTAATCATGAGGCCTGAAACTGGCCAAAAGAGGGTTCTATTACTGATCCAACTATTGATTATCAATTACTGGTGTAAGTGTCATATTTTCTATTTCAATGGACTGGCACTGGCATGCCAGAAACTGGGCCGTGCAAACAAGCAAAGCTCCATCTGCAGGATGCAGGCCGCACACAAAACCGCACCTCCTCTGATCTGTGGAAAAACTACTCTCCACGGAACTGGTCCCTTGATTTGATTTCAATTTCTCAAAATTCCAGTTCCAAAAGGTTGGGGCCCACTATGCTAACTGAACCAATTTCACTCATTTTCATGATGAATTTCTGTCTTAATGATCACAAGTAATTGATAAATAGATACATAATTCATTTTTAAAAACCTTTATTTTGTGTGTGTGTGGGGGGGGTAGACATTATAGTTTATTGAATTTATTCAAGTAAAGAGAATCAATGGCTCCTGGACCCTGATTATCAGAATGAGAAAGGTCTTATTCCCAAATCTAACCCATGTGTTAACCACTGCAGATGGAAATCAGTTCATTGTATAAATCCATTAATCTCTTTATACTTTTTAAATGGGAAATCTAATAAGGTCCCTTTGGTTAGTTGAATCTAGTTGAATGTATCTCAAATAAGTCTGTTATTGTGAGGCTCAAAAGAAAACATGATTCCTTGAGAACACTTTAGGAGAAAAATTTAACTGATAAAGATATAAATATTAATGTCATGGCAAAGAAACAGTAACAAAGACTATTTGAGACTATTTCCTTTCCACGTTAAATTTTTGGGGAAAAAAACTTACTTGGCATGAATTTGTTTCACATATCATCAATATGTGTGAGAGAGACCTCTTTGTATTCTTGTAGAGCAGGAGTGTCAAACTCACGTCGTAATGCCATCATCATGTGATGTATCATTACTTACCCCCCTCCACTAAACCAGGTGTGGGTGTGGCCAGTACATGATGCATCCAGCCCAAGGGCTGTGAGTTTGACAACCCTCTTGTAGAGAGTGCCATTTTAATATCATCATTTTGTTTTATAGAAATGCAGAGCAAAGGAAGAATGTATATCACTTATGCAAATATCACACAAATCATCTATGCTTTTATTAGTTCAAAAGTTTCAAGATAGTTGAGTATTTTAAGATTGATTTTTCTTCTACATTTTCATTGTTTAAAAGCTTGGCTTTTAATCTGTAAATTGACACAACTGAATTAGCACCTCATTAGAATAACATTCTTTGACTGTAAATAATCAATGTTGTGTTAGCCAAGACCTGACTTTATTCATGTCAGTAGGTTGCTGTGGGTAAATTAGCTTTCAATAAACACAGTCAAAACAACGGGACTGAATCAGGGATGGGATTCTACAGGTTCGCAACTATTCGCTAGAACCAGTTGTTAACTTTCTAAGCAGTTTGGAGAACCGGTTGTTAGAAGAAATTACTGGCCTAATCCTGTAAGGAAGGCAGGAAGGAAACATTATGGTATTGCTTACAGAAACTGTCTCTCCGTTAACCCTTATTACATTCTTGGCAGGACTAGACTTCCTATCTCAGGAACCTCTCTGGAGTTTTTTTCCCCTCCTTTGCTGGTACTTTGCTTGTGTGGAGTGACCATTCAAAGTTACAATGGCACTGAAAAAAGTGACTTATAACCATTTTTCACACTTATGACTATTGCAGCATCCCCACAGTCATGAGAGGCCTGGCGAGGAGATGCATGCCTCGATGTGAGTGATGTTGAGTTGGCCACGCCCAGCCAGTCACATTACCACCAAGCCACACCTACCAACTAAGCCATGCCCACCAACTAAGCCACGCCACAGAACCGGTTATTTAAAAAATTGAATCCCACCCCTGGACTGAATGCTTATATAAGCAGAAGCATGGGGCTCAAATGTAATAATAATCACAATAAAAGCTGGTTTTGGCACTTGCCACAAAAACTTATGAACTGGAATTATTTTAAACAAGAGCAACATGTTCTTTGACCACTAGCCCAATGCTTTCATGTAACCCTCACATAATCTCATTTTAGAATTGTTAGGCAAAATATTTCGGTGCTGGGTACTTTGATTATGTTAGTTTGAAGGTGGCTTAATTGAGGACACCAATAATTAGGAGTCAAACTTTCCTTAATGAGCCTGTGTTTAAGGGAAACAAATATAACGTTAACAATACATAATTAAATATCATTAAGTGGAACATTTGATAGCAGAATTCTTTCCTTCAATCAATTTGTTAACTTGGCTGGGTTTAATCTTCCATTTCCCATTCTTTCAGTTCCAGTTAATTAATGCATGGCACTCTTATGTTCTTGCAATCTCAGAGCTGTTTACCGTTGTTCATGCAGAATATTTGCCATTAAGGGGAAGAGGACTTGAGGACAACCTAATATTCCTCCTACTTCTAGTGCAGTGATAAACCAGGGAAAAGCCTCTGTATAACTACATTATACTCAATTCAACTCATGGGGAAATGAGTTTTCAGAGGTTTGCTACCTCTGGAGTCATATAAAAAGAGACTTACTTGGAGTTAATATCATTGAATTGCCACTAACATATTTTGAATTTTCTAAGAGATTTTTTTCTATTTGCATCCAGTTCGATATAGATTCACACATCCATTCATACGCTTGCTATGTTACTAAAGATGGTGGAAGTTAACTAATGAGGCAAAATAGAAGCATATCAATGGGTTACAGATGACTACAAATAGAAATTCTTTAAGTATCTGTTTTGTACTCAGAACTGAGTACAAAAGGATAAAATCTCTAATAAGAACAATAAGGACCATTAGTAGAATTATTGTTTTTAAATTGCTTTTAGAGATGTAATGTAATTTATTTGAATAAATTTGAAATCCTTCAGTATGGCATGTTATCTGTAAGTATTTACAGGAAAATCACAAAGAGCCTTAGTAAACTTCTGAAAATTCAATTTATTATAATGCATGAGAAAATAATTTTCATAAATCTTTAGGAAAAGATGCCAGCTCCTCACAATATGTAACTAATACTTTCTATCATACTTTTATAATTCTGCTCCCCATGTACACATTATGAACCAATACTTAATTTAACACTCTTTTTTAAATGTTTCCCTGCTCATGATTAGTTGTGCTATCTAATTAACAACAGTATTATTTGTCTAATTAACAACAGTATTAAATGGTTATCCAACGTCCACTTTAGAGCAGGAATGGGAAAATATGAAGCTTGCAGACTTAACCTGGTGTAGCTAGCATGACCTATTTGATGAGCCCCATCTCTACGCCTTTCCAGTGCTAGATCTTCAACTGGCAATGTAAATTTTTCTTAATTCATATTCATCCTTTTTCACAAAGGAAACATGTGTATAATGGGTGGTAACTGATCACATTGGCATTTCTACCAGAACACCAACAGTACACATCTTAGTTCTCATGCTTCTTTCCATCCATGAAATAATAGCATTAGGCTGGGCAAAATCAGAAGGAACAAAAGGAAACAATCTCTGGTTTATTAGAAGGAACTTTGAATCACAGATGTAATTGCCATTGAGTAGAAGTTCCTAATGTAATGGTGATTATTTCATTGTTGTCTCCATATTAGCATCAGTGTGGTGAAAGGAGATTCTAGATCTGACCTTTGATTTCATGCCATTAAGTTGCCAACACATAGATTTTACATTCATAGATTTTCTCCATGATGATTTGTACCTAATCTGATGGTTGAGATCTTCCCACAGCACCCCAATCACGCTATAATTGAGTCTATCCACTTTGCTGCTTGTCATCCTCTTCTTTTTCCTCTTTCTTTCCCAGCATTACAGCCTTCTCCAGAAAGCTGCTTAATGTCCTTTTAGTATTGGAGACCTATCTTAGGGACTGAATTAATTTCCTTGCCTATTATTACTTTGAAAGGAAGATATTTTGCAGCAGTATTTGGAAGCTAATGGCATTTGCAATGTTTTTTGTTCTCTTTTTTTTTTTAAACAAATTTTATTCAGTTTTTCACATAAAAACAAAAATCTCTTTTTAGTGGACAACATATTTCCGGGTCATCACCTTTACATACAAATATGACAGCAATTATACATTCATATATGCATACTTAATTCTCTTATTACCTTTTCCATTCCAAATTTTCAGTAAAGAGAGAAACAAACACATTAATTCTAGCCTCTTTCATTAATCTCAATCGAAACATCTTTTTGTTTCATTTCAATTATTTCAAATATCATCCTTTAATATTTATTTTAAAAATAAAGGTAAACAATATGTGTTTGCCTAATAATAATAATAATAATAATAATAATAATAATAATAATAATAATAAGTTGCCAATGTCTCTCCTTGCTTTTAATAGTCTATATGACTTATTAATTTAGTTGGTTCTTTAGTCTGTCATATTCCCTTTCTATTACACATTCTTTTTATGAATTCTAAATTAATACAAGTTTTAACACTAAAGAAAAAAACAAGTATAGGTTTCCCCCCTTTTACTGCTTTGAGTGTGACACCTCAGTGGTTAAAATATACCTTTATTCCCTCATCTTGATTCCCAATAAACCATTATTTTTAAGAAGTTACAATAATAATCATTACATCTTTTCATTTGGATTCCGCAGCATATTTTCCCCCTTAATTTTTAATAAAAGTTATCAATATCTATATTACCCTATTTTCTAAATATTTTTAATTGCAGAAATATTCTTATTACCCCTTGTCACCCTGCAGAATCCCCTTTTTAATTCATCAACCATTATCTCTGAAAAAACAATTTTTTTTCAACATTTGACTATTTCTGTATTTCTTTATTTCATGTGCCTGTTTCTTACTGCTTCTCCTCTCACTCTTTTCCCCATATCTTTTCTCATTCCAGTTTATATCCCCCTCTTTCTTAATATATTCCTTTCGCCTTTTCTGCAGGGTCTTTCTGTCTTTCCCAACTTCACAGGTATTCCCCCTTTTGATTGCCTTCTTAAGTCTCAACTTTTTAACATTCCTTCTTTTCCCACTTCTTTGTAGCGTTCTTTGTGTTAATTGTCTATTTAAGATGTCTTCTCCTTGAGTCGACTCCTCCTCCTCTGAAGCTCTTTCTTCTTGTTCTTCAATCACCATTTCCATTTTTTCTAACACAGAACAAAGTGATTCGCCTCTTTCCTGTAATAATTCTCTCATATTTTTAAGTTCCATTTTTAATTCCCGAAGAGATGTCATCATTACACACGCTTGTATTTTACAATCGTTAAAGTCCACAGAAAAAACAAAACACTTTTACTTTCCTTCTTTCTTCTTTCAATTTTCTAAAGTTCTCAATTGTTCCAGCCCAGGGTCTATATCAATCAATCCCACAGTCAGTCTTTCCTTGCTTTTTTCTTTATTCTAGTTCTGCTTTCACTTTCTAAGATTCTTACTTTGTTTCAATATTTCTTTAATATTATATCCACACAAGTTGAAACAGGATGCTTTCCCTTGTTTGAGCTCAAGTTTTTGTCAAAAGGTGGCACTCTCCATTATACAAAGTCTTCACCTTTTTCCCCTATTTTTTTATTTAGGGTTTTTCGAACCTCAATATTCCAACACAGTCCAGTCTCCAATTTGTAAACTTTATTATTATTATTTTTTGACAATCTTAAGTCCAGCTTTATTTTATGCCTGTTTATTGCCAAAACATTTTAGTCCAATTTAGTTAAATCTTTAGTACCGGCTTCTTCCTTTCCCGGTTTCTTATTTTTTTTCCTGTCCCTTTGTAATTTCACCGCTCACTTTTCTTTTCTTAAAAATTCCATGTTACCTTAATCCTGGGGTACTTTTGTTTAGTTTCATCACCCAATTGTCCAAGTTCAGATGTTATCCACCTCTTTCTTCCCTTCTGCACAAATCTTAATCCAGCTGAGTCCTCCTCTTCAAGGTGGCCATTTTAAACCACCGCTGCAGTCGTCTTCGGGGGGAAAAAGACCAAGCCCAGGAGGGGAGATGCGGCTCCCCTCAACCTGGCTTGCGGCTTCCCCTTACTCCACCGCCCCTCCAAGGCAGCTTCAGCCCCTAATCGTAATGATCGGGGCTCTCCAACGAAAGAGCACGGACCATAGCCACAGAGAGATGCGATCTACGGTCTGTCAGCGATGAGGCTCCCACTTCTTCCCATTTTTTGTTCTCATATTAGCAGATTCTGGTATAATGTACAAAGAGTCAATACTTTATTCTTCCAACAAGGATTGGGAGCAGGGCAGGGGGAGAGAGAAATACTACCTGGAGTTATTCTTTTAAGAGTGCAAGAGTTTCAGCCTTCTGTATCTGTGCATCTAGAGCCATGGTGGTGCAGTGGTTAGAATGCAGTACTGCAGACTATTTCTGCTGCCTGCTTGCTGCCTGCAGTTTGGCAGTTCAATTCTCACCAGTTCAAGGTTGATTCGGCCTTCCATCCGTCTGAGGTCAGTAAAATGAGGACTCAGATTGTTGGGGGCAATATGCTGACTCTGCAAACCACTTAGAGAGGGATGTAAAGCACTGTGAAATGGTGTATAAGTCTGCTATTGCTATTGCTATAAAGATCCCAGGTTACTTTCTCAGTCTCTCTAACTATCCTTCCCATTCAGCTTTCCTTGTCATAGGTTGAAAATAAAACAAAAGAACATTATTTAAAAACAGGCTTGAGCCTCACTTCCCTTCTCAAAAGCACTCTAGCTTTATGTAATTCAAGAGAACTGATCGAGTGATAGAAATGTTTAGAAGTAGCATTTATTCATGAAATATCAAGCTAGATTATTAAGACTGATAGGGATATATTGTGCTTGGATTTGATTTCAAATTTCTTAACAACAGTTCTGTGGGTGTGGCCTAATTTGTGGGTGTGGCTTTATAGTCATGTGACTGGGTGGGTGTGGCTTGCTGACTGGACATAGCTTGATGGTCATGTGACTGGGGGGGCATGGCTTGTGTGTAAATATTATAAATATTGATGTAAATATTGATTTTTTTTTATAAAAAAGACCAACTTTTATCCAAAAGCAGGCAAAGCAGGCAGGCAGATTGAGAATCACAGAATCACATATTCACTTAGAGATCTATCTATCTGCAATTGGCTACCTGAGTCTGTCACATAAAATTTGCTTGCAAGCAAACTCACAAAATTAACTCTCAACACATCATGTATGTAAATATTGATTTTTTTTTATAAAAAAGACCAACTTTTACCCAAAAGTAGGCAAAGCAGGCAGGTAGATTGAGTTGCTCACAGAATCATAGCTTCACTTAGAGATCTATCTATCTCCAATCAGCTACCTGAGTCTGCACTGGAAAGTAGAAGCTTCAGTCCTAAAGAAGGTTCGGCTCTGCTTTTAAATTATCTAGAAATTAGATTTAGATTTCTAGCTAATCTAAATCTCCCGGCAGAGCAGAACAGCTGAAGGTCGGGGAAAAAAGAGGAAAAAATAGCAACTTACCAAACCAGGCAAGTTGGATTGCTCGCATGCCAGGTAAGGAGTGAGTGGGCGGGGAGGGGAGGGGCCAGCCAGCGGAGCAATTTGCTGGTTCTCCAAACTACGCGTGTGTGCAAGAAATCAGCTGTGCCGCCTGGACAGCTGACAAGCACTGCATGCGGGTTGAAAATCCTCTTGTTTCCTGCTTTTTCAACCTCAGCTGTGCCACGCAAAGCTGCTGAGGAGGGAAAAGCAAGGAATAAAGGATAGCCTAGAGCCCAGCAGGTGGGTGGGCCAAACACCAAACCGGTTCGGTGTCAGCTGCTCTTCACACCTAATGGTTCTATAGAACCGGGCCGAACCGGTAGCATCCCACCCCTGCTTGGAATATGGCATTAAGTTTTAATTGCAATGAGCTGCTGGAAACAACTTCCCACTGCAACCAATTCTCACATGTCTCTGATAATATTGCTCCTAGACCCTTTAACCTCTGCATCTTTTTCTCCATATCCTTATCCCTTTCCATTCTGCTTGCCATTGTAATCCTATTGCAATCCTTGGCTCCTGCTTCATTGTGACCTTGCTTTACTTTCTCCTTTAATTTTAGTTCAATGAGAGGAACCCTGGGTTCTGATGCATAATGAACTAGTTCAGCAGCCTTGCCATGCAAATTAACTGAGCATACTGCTCTAATTTATGACTACCTGAAAATACAGTAAACTCAGACAAGTATTGATTTAAACCAGATAGTTAAATTTGCACTGAAATCTTCCTGATTAAAATGGTATGATGCTCTGTAATAAATAAAAATCCATGATGTTCAGATGCCTATCTGTCCAGTTAATTTCATATGACATTTGTATTCTACTTCCTTTGAAATGCTGAAAGTAAAACTCACTAAAACCTCCACATCAGAGGTGGTATTCAGCAGGTTCTGACCAGTTCTGGAGAACCGGTAGTGGAAATTTTGAGTAGTTCGGAGAACCAGCAAATACCACCCCTGACTGGAGATTTTACAGTATCCTTCCTCTGCCATGCCCACCACAGAACCCATAGTAAAAAAAATTGAATCCCACCACTGTTCCATATCTCTTTTTCTCATGAGAATAGGTGTTCCATATGTTTTGCTCTAATGCCTGCAACTTTGAATTTTTTTTCAGTGGCATTTCCAAAACACAACCATTCTTTCCATCAGTTTGTTTACTCTTCAACCTTAGTTTGTCTTTGCTCCAGTTTGCTTTTACCTTTCCATTCTCTTGGGACATGCTACCTTTTTTGAGCTTATCATAGTTTCCTCATCATGACTATTGCATGAACAATTTCTATTCCAGAAGTGGAATTTTGTAAAGAAGAAAAGGGTTTAAACAAGTTATCAATATGTATAGATATAAGTAGAAAATACAATGTAACTTTAAATTAATAACACCATAAAATACATTAAATAGTTTTAATATTACGGAAAAGCATTTTTTTTACCTTTTTCAAATGTAGTGTTTTATGCCACAAGTAAATGCAGGGCACATATAGAATATGTTATCTAAAAGAGTCAGCAATAGCCCTGCAGTCCTATTACTATGCTAGAAGTGGATTATTCATACCTGATGCATTTTCATTTAAAGTTCAGGCACAACTTTTATTCATACTCCAGTTGGGACCACATAGCTCTTTCATCCCTTTTAGGGAAACAGCATTATACATTCTTAGAGGAATATGTTTCAAGTCACATATGTGTTCCTAGTGTGGTCTTGCATCATGAAGTTGATATGACCAAATTTTAAACTCATAGTTTATTAAAGTTCTTACTTAAAATTGATTTTCCCTCCTGTGGACTCAACAGCTTTGATCTTAAATGATGATTCTGTTTCATCTTGGCATATGTATTTCACTGTATGAAAAACTTAAATGCTATGGTCTCCCACTTAATACAGTCCTGGAGATAGGATAAGAGAATGCAGAGGTTGGCTTTAAACATTGTGCCAAGGATTTGGGACTCCAATCAAATTTGGTTGCCAAATTCAAAGGTGTGTTTCTGGACAATGATTCAATTTTTTTTTCAACCAGCTAGATAATTTAAGCCAAATAATATTTCTCCAAGTCAGAAGAGTTTTATCCCTGGCAAGACTGAATAACCTACTCACCATTGTTTTGGAGAATATCCCATTTAAAAACAGAGTTGCTCTCTGTGGTGAAGGAGTTTCTGAAAAATTATCTCATGTTATATTGCACCCATTGTAAAGATGTCCTCTATAGTTAATTCTCAACCAGCCAGTTTTTCAGGACCTTTGAATCAATTTTATTTATTTTATTCAATTTTATTTACAGTTATTACTACCTGATTAGTGGATATAAGTGCACCATCATGCCACCCATCCCTGTCCTATTGTCTCCATTTATTCATACCTATTTCCTGTATTCTTACTCATGTTTATACTTATACCCGTTATCTTGTAAGTGATTGACAAATCAAATAAATCAATAAAAATAAATAAATAAAATTTTATTTCTCTTAATGAGGTTAAAGCTTTTAGTATATGTAAAATATGTCATACTTTGACCATATGAGTTTTAAAATTGTTTGATTTTACTTGTTGTCTCACAATTTGTTTTCTCTTTGTTTTTTCAGCTGGTTAATGTCTAATAAAGTGCTAATGCTACATGAGTATTTTAGCGTCATCAATTTTTTTCACAGCATTTAAATATAATAGTATGTCTAAGATGACCATAAAAGCAAATTTATAGCAATGTAAGCTTTTAGTGATTTTAGGTTATAAAAACATGAACCATAATGTATTTTAAATTCATAGGCTATTATTTATTTATTTATTTATTATTTTTATTTGTCAATCACTTACAAGATAATAGGTATAAGTATATACATAGTTATGAATACATGAAATGGGTACATATAAGAAAAATAAAAGAAACAATAGGACAGGGATGGTAGGCACATTGGTGCGCTTATGCATGCCCCTACAGACCTCTTAGGAAAGGGGTGAGGTCAATAGTAGACAGTCTAAGGTTAAAGTTTTTGGAGTTTGGGGAAGAAACCACAGAGTCAGGTAGAGTATTCCAGACATTGACCACTCTGTTGCTGAAGTTGTATTTCCTGCAATCAAGTTTGGTGCAGTTAACCTTGAGTTTATATCTATTGTGTGCTCTTGTGTTGTTATGGTTGAAGCTGAAGTATTCATTGACAGGTAAGTCATTACAATGTATGATTTTATATACCATACTTAGATCAGACCGAACATGGCGTAATTCAAGGTTTTCTAGGTCTAGAATTTCAATCTGGTGGCATAAGGTATTCTACAATGAGGAGTAAAGAACTCTTCTTGTGAAATATTTCTGGACTTTCTCAACTGTGCTAATATCAGTTACATAATGTGGGTTCCAGACTGATGAGCTGTATTTGAGTATTGTTCTAGCAAATGTTTTGTATGCTCTAGTTAGTAGTGTGATATTACCAGAGAAAAAGCTACATAGGATTAGGTTAACAACTCTTAATGCCTTTTTGGCTATGTAGTTACAGTGGGCTCTAGCACTTAGATCATTAGAGATGAGTATTCCAAGGTCCTTTTTACAGAGCTTGGATCATCAACAAGGTCTTGACTATTCAGCTTGTATTTTATTTTCTGATTATTATTTTTTTGCCAATATGTAGGACAGAGCATTTATTTGGTGAGATTTGAAGTTGCCATTTGTTTGACCATTCTGATACATAGTCAAGATCTTTTTGAAGGGTAGCAGTATTGTCTGTGGTATTGAACAGCTTTACATCATCAGCAAAGAGAACGCAGTTGCTCTTAATGTGATCACAGAGGTCATTTATGTAGAGTATGAAGAGAGTTGGTCCTAGAACACTGCCTTGGGGGATACCACTATTGACAGGTACAGAATATGATAGGACACTCCCAATTTTGACCACTTGTTGTCTGTTTGACAAGAATGCTTCTATCCAGTTATGCAGTTGTCCAGAGATACCATAAGATTTTAGTTTTAGGAGTAGTTTCTCGTGTACCACTGAATCAAAGGCTTTACAGAAGTCTATGTAGATTGTGTCTATTGTTTTGCCCTGATCGAGTTGTGTAGTCTATATGTTTTTGCAGTGTAAGTGGTTCAGATTACAGGATAGTTTTTTTCTAAAACCAAATTGTTTATTAGAGAGTAGGTTGTTCATCTCTAAGTGGTGGATAATGGATTGGTTAATAATTGATTCCATGACTTTACAGGTGATGCAGCAAAAGGAGATTGTCTGTAATTTTCAACTAGGCTGGGGTCTCCCTTTTTGAAGATGGGGATGACCGTGGCTTGTGACCATAGGTTAGGCAAGGAGCTGGTCCTGAAAGATTTTTCAAAGATTATGCTTAGAGGTTCGGCTATGGCAGTGGATAGCTTTTTTAAGAAGGAGGCACATATTCTGTCCGGTCCAATAGACAGAGGTGGTTTTAGATTGCATAGTGCTTTTTCAACATTGTCTTCTGTAAAATCGATATGTATTAGATCATTGTAGTTGTCAGTGGTTCGACTAGGAAATACTGGGCATGATCCATTGCTGTTTACAAATACTTAGCCAAAGAATGTGTTAAAGATGTTGGCTTTAATGGTGTCATCGTTGCAGTCTTTACCAGTAGGTCCTATCAGGGATGGGATGGACCTTAAGTCTTTTAGTTTGTTCTTTACAAAATTGTAAAAAGCGCGGGTGGAATTGGTGCATAGAAGGTTCTCCTCTTGTTTAATGTGATAATTGGTGCATTCAGTCTTTATCTGGTGGCATAAACTTTTGTATCGGCTTTTGAAGTTGGCAACGTGACCAGATTTGTTTTTCTGCCAGTGATCTCTTTTTGGATTGAACTTTCCTTACTGTTATGGGTAATCTGTTTTTGTTTTTTGTTTTGTTTTGGGAGTTGTTATTGGTACATATAGTTTGATGACTCTTTTGAGTTCAAGTAAAAATATGTTGCAATGGTCTTCAACAGTATTGCATCCAGTGTTGCCAATCAAGGGATGAGAGATTGTTGTTTATAAGATCATAGTTGCCTTTTTTGAAGTTATAATTGGGGATTACATCATTGTGATGATTTTCGTGTGGGCATATGTTGAGACAAAAGTCAATCATATGGTGGTCACTGTTGGAAAAGGGTTCTTTATTCCATAAATTAAATTCAAACTATTGCAGAAGATGAGATCGAGGCAGTTGTTAAGTCTAGTATTGTTGATTACTAGTTGTTCCAGTCCCAGATTTGTAACAGCATTGTAGAAGGTTGCATGTATGGGTTCAGTTGTACATTCGTTTAGGGTCCAGTTAATTTGAGGTAGATTGAAGTCACCAAGAAAGATAAAAGCGTGTGGGCTGGATGTTGCCCATGTTAGTCGTGAATTTAGCTTGTTTACATATTTGATGTCATAATCAGGTGCTCTGTAACATAGTAAGAATCGAAATGTGATATTTAAGGATAGTTCACAGATGATGGTCTCAGGAAGAGCAAGCTCCTGGGTAACTTGGATGTTTTTTTAGATGTAAGAACTTTTTATAGAAGATAGCAACACCTCCTCCTCTACGAATTTCACAATCTGATTGGTAAACATGATCGTTTCTTACTGTGGTAATGGAGTCAGGGAGAGATGTGTTGAGCCATGTTTCACAGACAAATATGATGTCGAATTTAGCCATATTTAGTAAGAGGACAAATTCAGGTATTTTATTCACAAGGCTTCTTGCATTGAGTAGCTTGCATTTAAGGCCAGCAGTAGTTGGAATTGAGGTAGTTAGGGGCGTGCGTGCCTAGTCTTGGGCGATGGTGGATTGGTTGAAGTAGGGTTGTGGTTGAAGGTTAAAGCTGAGATGCGGGTTGTGTGACTTACTTTTGATACAGTCAGCATGGTAGTCAATGTACAGGTCCTTCTCTCCATTGTCTAGACATTTTTTGAGTTCTATGCAGAGTACACAGGAGCGGGCATGTTGCTGTATGGTTAGGTCAGGGTGAGAATGGAGGTTCTTATGGTTGGTGTTGCTTTTGGCAAGTGAATTTATAGTATAAATGAATTTACGTTTGCTTGATTCATTTTTGCAAATGACCCCGCAGAAGCATGGAGCCATCTCTGTTTTTGAGCTCTCAGCCAGTGCGGGAAATGTCAAGTATTTCATCAGGGGAGATGGTTGATGCTTGATAATCACTGATGATGTTTCAGACAGTTGTGATGTCATCATTGTCATTGATGTCCTCTAGAACAAATAAGATGGCATTTGGAAGTTTCTGTTCGCACTCAACAGCTTCTCTGATGAGGATTGGGATATCATTATTTGTCTGATTTATGTTTTTTTGTGGATTGGATTGTGGATTACTAGAAGGCTGAAAACAGTATGCGAACTTTTGAACTTTTGCTAAATACCTGGATGTGTATAAATGTTATTACAAATTTTAACATGAGAACATGAAAACTATCAGAAACTCAGGAACTAATACAGAATAAAGAGAACAAAATGAGACAGAGAGAAAGAAAAAAGAGGAAAAGTGCAGAAAGAAAGATGTTGCCAATTTCCTTTACAGCAAATACAAATATAACTACAAAGTTATCCCTTATTCTATTACTTTCTTCTATTATTCAATGTTTTTCTAATCATCAAAACAACAAATCATAAGTGCATTTTTTCTGCTTCATGAAAAAAATCTACAGTTTTCAGTTTTTGAATCTTCCAAAAATACTTAATCAGCCTCACTGCAACAAATTACCTAATTACTTTTAAATATCATATGCATAGTTGTTTTGCCTGCAACATACAAAATCACACTTAACTGTACATTTGTAACATAATTTTTCAAAGAACAGATGTTTCTAACATTTTTAGTTCAAAGTAAAAATTACTTTGGTATATAAACTCTTTTTGCTGGGAAATGTAGGTAAATTCTGAGAAATGCAAAATCTACAGGATTATTGCATTCTAAATTATTCTAGATAATATAGATCAGGTCAGTTCAAATAGCAAACGAAAGACTGAATTCTGAAGCCTTCCTGCGTGTCTGTTCTCGCTAAACCCAAATGGAACAGAAAATACTTGTGATGTATTATCAGGTCACAGCCTATTTCCTTGTGCATTCATTTATTTGTATTTATAATTGATCCTATAAAAATGGGTATAATCACTTTAAAACAACACACACATTCAATTTTTTTAGAGTAACCAAGAAAACCACAAAAATAGTCCAAGCTGTAATCATCAAGACCAAAACAAGCCAACCCTAGAAAGGTCAGTCTAATCTTCCACTGTTTGAGGATGGGAATAACAAGCTAATCTGGAGCTATACAAACATATATTTCCTGTAATTTATATTGTAGTTAGTTATCAAGAAGGAAGGAGGAGAAGGGGCGCAGAAGTGATACAATTTAACACTACTTTTTTTCTAGCAGCAGTTTGAGATTCTGTTTTTTGTTTGCCCAGTGGTGATAGAAATGTTTTTCCTGACACAAACTGAGATTGTGTATGTCACGTACTTCTATATATTCTAAAATATTTGGGTCATATAATTGGTTAATTTCAATTTTAGTCTACTTGACCTTTGAGGAACTCAAAGGGATTATAAACTTTTATTTCTACTCTCCACCACTATATTATAATCATGAACATCTAATTGATTCACAGCATATTCTTAAATAAAGCTATATAAATAGTAGGGCAAATTAGACCTTCCCAATTTCCTTTCCTCTGTCTCCTCTTTAAATCAGAGAGCATAAGCCAAAAAGAGTTAAGCAGCTATTTAAACACTTAAAATGGTAGAGGTGTTTTTTTTTTTTTTTTTAATGTTCATTGGAAATAGGCTTTGTTGAATTCTGGGTGAGGAATGATTAACTGACATATCTCTAAATGAACAGAAATGACATCAAGGCCATGATCAAAGGATGGATGAGTAGATCAATCCTATAGAACCTCTCAGGAAAAGGAGAGAATGGGAGATTGCCCACTTATGCTCCAGATAGCTGCTCCTCATGAGGGAATCACAACAGTGGCTTCTTATAGGTTTGAGCACCAGGAGAAACTATTAACATCTCAACCATGGCAGAGTCTTCCCAAGGACACTGGGTTAATTAACCTCAATTTCTACTTGCTTTTAAAAAATAACTAATTAAATACCCTAAGAGTATTAAAGATCTTCAAAACAATTAGTTTCCAAAGCCACATGGTGATTTTACCTTCATTACAAAATAAAAGGGGGGGGGGGAACCATTAACTTTAAAATGTAAAGAATTTAAAATAAATAACAAAAGTTAAATAAGACTTTAACTCAAGAAAGCTATAAATGATTAAGGAACCAGGAAAATTTGAAATATTAGGACTTTTGCTACAAGATTTTCCACACACACACACACACACACACACACACAGAGAGAGAGAGAGAGAGAGAGAGAGAGAGAGAGACTTTTTGCTAACAGCAGGACTGAAATGTTAATGATATATGGATTTGTATGTCAATCAGGGATGGTTATGGGAAGAAGAAATACTTGCATGTAACATACAGAGAATGATGAATTTCTAAGTCTGTTTATACTTGTAATGAAGTGACTGGTAGGGACATCTTTAAATATTTTTCTCCTTTTCTTAGTTCTGCTTCTTTCTTTTTTCCTTTGTACGTTTTAGTCTCTATTTTACTTTTCTCTGAGTTTAGATTGCAATGTCTTTTAATATTGTTATTAAAATTTTCAATAAAATTGTTTTTAAAAAGGATATAGGTGTTGTTTGATGGTATTTAAATCCTATTGGATTATCACCACAAGAAATGAAGAGGCACACACCTAAATCATCTATATCTGACTTCAATATGTTTAACTACCTCTCAGTCACATTCAGTTTAGATATGAGTGAAAATAATATTTTTTTAAAGAATTTTATTAATTTTCAATAAACAAACATACACAAACAAAACACAAAACATGAAAACATAAAACTTCTTTTTGGAAAGCGGCCTAGTCCTGGGTTACATCTTTTGATATAGACATAAATCAAGTTCATGCTCACTTTATATACCATTTCATATCTTATTTACCATTTTATATTTTCTATATGGCTTCTCCCCTCTTTTCACTCTCTTAATTCTATTTTATTTATTTCATCTCAATTTAGATCATTATACTGATATATTTTGTCCGTTCTGTAATCATCCATTTTTCTTTTCTTATTAACACAATATTTCTCCTGTAATCACTAATTGAAGTATGACGCCTTTATATCTTCCCCCTAAATTTAACACTTAAAATAATATATAATTCTCATTCTGATTCTGCTTAGCACATTCTAAAACTAAAACATTTTAAAATAGAAAAATAATAAATTTATAATATAATTGAAACAATAATCCATAGTACATTAAACTTTATCATTTATGCATTTTGGTATTTTGTTAAATCCTATAAAGATCCAATTTTCTAACATTATTTCAGATAAAAAAATAATAATAATATGGTTGAAACAATAATACAAAGCAAATTAAACTCTATCATTAAATCTTAAACATTTTACATATTCCCTTTAATATTTTATTAAATCATATAATATTCCAGTTTTCTAACTCTATTTCAACAATACTACAATGCAATCTTGCGTGCTTTTGCAGAATCTCTTTTTAATTGTATTTTACCCATTGTCTCTGAAAAAGATCTGTTTTTTTACATCTTGTTTCAAGCCTTTGTGACTTCTCTTCCCTTTTTCCCTTCTTTTCTTGTCCAATCTAGCCTTTTTACCCCCCCCCATCTCTTAGTCTCCACCCTCTTAATTTCCCCTCTCTGTTGTATTCCTCTTTTCTGTTGCTTTCTGACATTGTATCGATTTTTCATCTTATTTTTGGTTGTTTTTTTAAGTCTTGAATTCTCCATTCTCTTTTCCCTCTTTCCCCTTTCTTCCTCAACCAAAGTCACTTGTTCATCAAAGATGGCTTCTTCTTCTTCTTCATCCCAGCTTTCTTGTTGTTGTAATTCCTGGTAGGTAGAAATCGCCATTTCCAGAAAGTGAAAAACAGATCCAGAAGAGCCCTTCCCTTCTTGTTCCTCCTCTCTTAACTTTTGAAATTCCATTTTCAATTCTTCAACAGATAATGCCATTGTGAAATTTTTTAAACAACCCAAAAGTTATTAGTCTTTCAAAAAATAGTTTCCAAAAGTCCCAAAGTCACCAAGCAACCCTAATAAATACAAACTGTTTCATTTAGCACTTTCTCTTTTTTATACTTTTTCTTCTTGGGGTAGAATCAATTGCAAAGTTCCAAAATGTATTTTTTGAAGTCTTATTGCAGTTTGTCTCTGGTCTTATAAGCTCCAAGCAATCTTCTCCAGCAAAGTTTTAATATAAGTTCTTTATCTCTCCCTTCCCACTTATAGCAAAAAAAAGATTTTTTAAATTTTGATTCCAGTGTTCAGAAATCTTTAATACCCCCTTGGTTTTATTTTTCAAATTTAATTACCTTCTGTTGCCGAGCTGGGTTTTTCCGATTTCCTTCTGCTATTTCCGTAGGGAAGGAGAGTGAGAAAAAAAAACTTTCCCTTTTAAACTTTCTTCCGCCACTTTTTTATGATCTTCTTGGGGAACAATGTATCTTTTAAAAAAAGTTGAATTTCCAGGGTATTTAGATGTTACTTGTTATCCCGGTTCAGCCAACAACTTTCACTTTCTCAGCTTCCTCCTGCACAGTCTTTATCCGGATGAAAGTTTTTTTGCGGCGGCCATTGCTGACCACCGCTCCACCACTTTTGGAGAAAGGAGTTGAGCCAGCTGAGGAGGGGGGTTGCGATCCCCCCGGACTCCTGCTGGGCCTCCTCTATCTTCAGTCACCTCTATGGGGTGACTATTAACCCCCAAATCCAGCTGGATCGGGGGCACGCCAGCGGCGAGCACAGCAGGAATCACGCACGATCACGGATTCCTGCCGCCACCGAAGCCTTTCAAACCGGAAGTCTGAAAATAATAATTGAAAGAGCAAAAAAGGAATAACTACAGAAGCAAGGCAGCATCTGTAATGTTTGATATAATATTTCACTATCTAATTTTTGCGTAACATATTGTTTGCATTGATAGAGAAGATGGATATATTTTTTAAAAAAAATACTTTTCAGTTTTGCATTTGGGGACAAGCTCCTTCAAGTTGCTTTGCTATGGTTATGTGTTTTTGAAAAATAATATAGAGTCACATCTTCCCAGTTACTTTTATTAGCAGACTTTCTCCCCAGGAAAGGGTTGGTACAATATGTCACTAAAGTTACAAGGGATTCTGAAGGGTCTTGTTTATTCATATAGCAATAACCCAGATAGGCCTTTATTATCAAATGCTGCATAAAATTCAAATGTGGTGCCTTTGCAGATTTTCTTTTTTTTCTGTATAGATTGAAATGTATCTTGCTGAAAAATCATGACTCACTGGAAGTGGTAATTATGTTCCTTTTGACAAGTTAGCATTAAAAATATGCTCAATTTCCTAAATGTACATGATGTTCATTTTTCTTATTCTCTTATTGTTGGAGCAGAATGGATCAGCACATGTAAAAAGCAGTGATGAAATTGGATGTCTGCTAAATTTGCTGATGCTGATAAAATGCATAAGGCTTTTGCTTTTCCATTGACCAGAATACATTTATCAGACAACAACTCTCGCATTCAGGCAAGAAAGAACCTATTCCATATATTATTGCTTTTACTTCTATTGTTGCATTGCAATGCTTCATCTTTTAGAATGAACAGACACAATACAAACATTTCTGTGTCTCATCAGAATTTTTGTAGCGCCTTTAGGAAAGGTCGTTGAGAATGAATGGAGACACACAAACATTTAACTTGATTCATTGGCTTTTTGTTACCCACTCTTCTTAGGATATTTTCAGAAATAATATTTCTAAATCTCTTTCTATTTTGGCCTATCCAGTTCTTCAGTAAGCTGTAATGCCAAAAAATATTTAATTTGCAGTTTAATCTAACATTTCAAACTTGGGAATTGCTTTCAGTTAGTGGAGTGGTTTAGTTAAAATGAATGTTGTTCCCCATAGATTTGAGAAATAACTTTTTTTAAAAAAAAAATCTGGAATTATTTCAACTAAATATGTTTGCATAAACAGCAGCTCTGAAAGACTGCTGAAAGGCAGATTCAGATTTAAACATCTGGCCTGCCATCTTTCCTATCCTTAGAGTTTTCATTTTCTTCTTATTTCTGTGGGAAGCCCCTCCTCCTAGAAGAATGAAATATTTTGAGGAATATTAAAAAGTCAGGATATTCTATTTTCCTAAAGGAGAAATGGAGAAACATGTTCTTAAACACAGAAACCAGCCCCAGTCTCCCTGCCCCAAAGCAGAAACTGAGGAGGCCAGCTTTTAGAAATGCAGATTTAGTAATCCATTCAAGACAGCATATTTCAAAATTCCTTGGCAGAATGGTAGGAATAGAAAGCAGTCCCTCACCCAAGATCTAACACAGGACAAAAGCCATTAGCCACAATAGGAATTGCCCAACACCCTTTCAGAACAAAAGCCCCTTCATTTTCACCACTTCCAGAACAGTCCAAACTTCAAAGCCACAGAAATCTTGGAACTCAGATAAACAATAAGCCAGAGGTTGACAGATTAGCTCAGACAAACACCTAGGATTTGCATTTCCTCTTTTGCCTATAGAGCCAGCTATGACCCCCTACATAACCCCTACATGACCCCATAGGAATCTGACAACAGCCAATAGAATATTAAAGGACCTTTTCTTGCACAGAAACAGGAAGCTTAAATACAAAGCCCAAAGAAGTTATGAAAACCCACCCACTCTTACTTTCATTTTGTCAGCTGCCTAGAATCACATGTGCTTGGTAGTCCTGCTTCATCAATAACCCTCTCTTTCCAATCAGCCTCCATGTTTCCAGTCTCTTTCTCCCAGCTTGGAACTGAACCAGATGTATATTTTTTTCCAACATTCTGTTAGCTTTTGCAGCCCTTCTACTATTCAAATGCACACAGATATCCAATTCTTGATATTTAAGTTGTGTACCTGACTCTGTGATTGTTCCTTCAGTTCAATGTCAGAGAACTGTCTATCACTCACCCACAATGTTCTTTTCTGACATGACAATTTTTTCTAGCATCACTTCTACTTTCCTTTACTACTGTAAAACAGATCTGCACAAGGTCAAAGAGAAAGAGTCACACTGATAATTAAAAATAATTACAGGCACAAAGGAATACCTGGCACACTAATTAGATGTTTGGTGGCTAAACAGAATGGCAGCAGTGCTGGACCTGGCACTGTCAGTGAAGGGCGAAGATTCTCAGCAGCACATTTTTTATGGGAATAGTGGAAGTAATGATGGTGGTGAATTACTTCTTTTTTTAAAAAAACAAACCTATATTTATTACTTTTTAAAAAAATAAAAGTGCCAGTGGGCTGCATGAGCTGTTTGGTGGGCTACATGCAGTCTGTGGACTGTGTTTTACAAGCTTGTTGCCATTCATCTATTTTGTGTAAGCTCCAACTATCTCCCATTATGCTTCATTCAAAATTGTGTTAGCTAGAAACATATGTACAGTCGTCTGCATTTACTGAACTTACATTACTTTATTGTATATAGGCATTATAGAATACAATTGATAGAGAGCTAAAGGAAGGTGCTAAGTTTCTTCCAAGTTGCTCCAACACAAGTTGGCTTTCTTGTTTACTTGAGTTTATATACTTCTCCAATCCTGAAAGTCTGAACAGCTTATATATCTGTGCTTCAATAAGATTAAAACACAAACATAAAATTAAAATTGCTCTTATACAACACTGAAATGAAATCTTTCAGTCACTTGAAAAAGCAATTCAAACATCCCCTACTTTCTTTCTTTCCTTCCTTCCTTCCTTCCTTCCTTCCTTCCTTCCTTCCTTCCTTCCTTCCTTCCTTCCTTCCTTCCTTCCTTCCTTCCTTCCTTCCTTCCTTCCTTCCTTCCTTCCTCCCTTTTCATCAAATTTATTTGCTGCCTATCTCAGTGAGTTCAAGGTGACTCTGAGCACCTTCTCAAAGACCTTTTGAAAGAGCCAAGTCTAGGAGTTTTCTATGCCCCCACTACCACAAGTGGGGCTACCAGCAGAAACCAATTCAGAGCAGACTCGTTTTCAACCTCTTCTTACAATTGTGCTATGTCAGTTGATAGATATTTCAAGACATAGATAAAACCCTTTCCTTTGCTAGTGTGTGTGTGTGTGTGTGTGTGTGTGTGTGTGTGCTTGCCTGAACCCCTTACTTATCTCTGAAGCCCCTTGCTATCAAAAGTAATCTGGCACATGACACATGAGATTGCCTTTTAGGCAAGAATGCTCCTTTTGTGGAATGGCTCACTTCAGAAGGCTCACTTACTATCTATTTGATGCCAGATATAGTTTTTTTTTCTTTTGCCAGAACATTTTAGTGTTCTGTGCAAGTTAATATTGTTAAGTATTTACATTTTATTGAATTGTACAAAATTGGTTAAAAACAAGTGTCATAAAAGCAAAAGCAAAAACTTGATAATACAACCTGTCTATTTGATTCGGCCAAAAACACTTTCTTCAAGCGCCCACCACTCTTTACGTCAGTGCTGAGGGAAGAGCAGATCTTGTAGGCCTTCTGAAAGTTAGAGACAGTGGGGGCTAATGGTTCTCAAGGAGAAGAGTATTCCACTGGCTAGAGGCTGCCAAAGAAAAGGCATAATTCCTTGGTCCCACTATGCCCACTTTTTTCATATTAAAGTTTGATTTCTTTTAAAGCAATGCATTCTTCTCTGAACAAGTTGAAAGGAAAGCCATTAACCCTAGACACCGTATTCTTCACAATTTATTTAATGATAAGTGTCTATTGGCCAGACTTCAATTTTTATGAACTTGGAAGCATTGGCAATAAAAAAAAAAAAAGGACTGTAGTAACAGAGAAACCTTTCAATTGGGTTTTGAATAAATGCCATCCACTTGACAATTACCATTTGCAAATTGTGGAACATTTAATCCATGAGCAAAACTACTTCACATTTCCCACTGAATTAATTTATTCAATCTTCAGTGTAATTAATAACATTTTTATACCCTTTGGTTGGGAAACCAAATATTCTTCTCACATCCCTGGATGTGCATCTTAATTATTCTGAACAATAGCATTGATATAAAGTTCTTGGTCCCAAATGTGCAAGCAATCTCCAGGTCACACAAACTTAACCTTTTACAATTGCATGCTTTCACACTTTGCATTAGGAATACTTTCCTATGAATATAGTGCATATTCTATGATATTGTAATTTGAGATATTATAAAAGCTTTTCCTGAAATTGTAAAGGGTGAGAAACCTGGTTTATCATGAAGAAGGCAACTAATCCAGTTTTACTTTTGAATGGAATAAATTAGATTATTATCCAAAAGAGTTTCCAATTGCCTTACAGGTTTATCAGTAAAGATTAAAATATGACCTTTCTAACATTGATAGCTTCCACATCCTGCTTTCTTGATTTTGAAATATTTTATGTCAAATGAACAACATGTTTCAATCCCTTTAATTTTCCCTTCTTTGGAAAACTGTTGTTAGGGATATACACCCTAGCAGAACCTGCACGGCAGTCAGGCAGGCAGGCAAATATGTGAGATAAACATTGTTGTAGCTTACACTCAGTAAAACAGATACAATGTGCTAGTTAAATAGTTTATTCCAGTAATAGTTATAGCATAGTCAAACAGTCCATATATCATACACTAGTTCAGTCCGTCCGGGGATTATTCAGTTGCAAAGTCCAGTGTCGAAAAAGAGGTCATTAAACTTACAAATATCAGTCCTGTAATATATTTCTTCGCAGTTAGAGGTATGAAGAAGTTAAACCTCCTTTCGTCTTTCAGCAACAGCAAAGAACACGCAGTTATCACACCATCAATCCATCATCGTCTGCAAGCAATCCAGTAAGCCAGCAATCAATCAAGTTCTCTTGCTCCCTCTTATGGTGCTTTACAGCCACACCCAAAAATACATGCTTTGGAGTTAAAGTGACACACACATAAACTCACTATCATAGTTTATATATATTATTTTACCCAAACAACGTTAGGTAACCTATGTTATTTCTAACAACTGTCATGTTTCTTTTCCCTTCATACCACTTACCCATGTCCTTTATGCTTCCTTGGCCTACAGTTGGGCAACCTAGCGGCTTTGAGTACCAATATGCAAGGACACATCCAATGGCATCCATTTGATTTCCCTAATCTTATGTATTTAAAAACGAATTGAAAGCTGACCTACTGCAAGCAAGCAATCAACCTTAAGTATTCTATTTAATCATAAGAATGCCTTGGGGCAGCATAAGGTACTCTCTAGTCTCTGCTACTGGTTTCCTCTGCTACTTTTCAAAATAAGCATTAGGAGTGGGCATAGCCTGATTTTCTTGTTAATCTGTACACCTGCTCTGGAAAAAAAGGTAAAGTTAAATTTAGGTAGTAGACAGCATTCTGGGAAGATAGGTGGCTGTTTTGTGATTGCCAATTTTCTCTGCCATATCCATCTTGCGACATTACCATAATACTTTTCAAGTAAACAAGGTGCATATACAATTGGTTGGTCAGTTAGTCTTTTATTATTTGTATTTCTCTTATGCAGTTATATAGCAGAAATTACACAGCAGAAGAAAAGGAAAGAAAAAGAATAGTGGATGAATTAGACAGTAATTAAACCTGTCTGTTTACAAGACAGGTGCAAATAGTAAAATATTGAACTGCTAGAAGAAAAGAAAAAGGTTAAAAAAGCCAAAATTACTAAAAATCTACCACAAAACTTGGTATTAAAATACTAGGATACAAAGCACTACAATAACAGAATATTAAAACACTGAAATGTTAAAAAAACATGTCCTATCTATCATGATAGTATCCTCATAAACGTCCTCCTAACCAGTCCATACCCATATTGATAGCCAACAGATCCCCAGACAAAAATTTGACTTTTGCTATGTAATGTTGGAGTCATGATTATTGGACTTTCTGGGAAATTTAGAAACTATAGACATTCCTAAGTCCTTAGCAAGGGGTGTCAAACTCAAAGCCTGCAGGCTGGATCTGCCCATGGGGATGTCCTGAAAACAATGAAGGATTGGCCCGTGGTGCCTCTGCCAGCAAAAACGTTTTTGCTGGCAGAGGGTTGTAGGAGGCCATTACAGGCAAAAACAGAGCTCAGGAGCCCGTTTTCACTTGCAGAGCACTTGGGCCACCACAGACACCCCCAACATGAGTGACATTGAGCTGGCCATGGCCCCTGGCCATGCCCACCCACGGCCCTCCAGAGGTCAAACACAACCCTGAGGTAGCCCTCAATGAAATTGAGCTTGACATCCCTGCCTTAGCAGGTATCACTATATAAAATAGTAATGTAAAAGGATATGTGACATAAATTCCATCACTCTGTCCCACAGGAGCAAGTCTTTTACAAAAAATATGTGTGTGTGTGTGTGTGTGTGTGTGTGTGTGTGTGTTTGTGTGTGTGTGTGTGTTCTCAAAAATCATTGAGTGTAGCACATTCAAGAGAAAATGCAACACCTTATTTAAGTATTCCATTGTCTTAGAACCATGGGTCTAATGCCAAGAAATTATACTTGTGGAAATGCTGTCATGAATCAATTGCATATCAATGAGCTTCTGTCTCAGGTGCTGCCTTTGTTGGTTCATCCCCCAGCTCCTGTGCTTTAATAAAAAAAATTATGTTACATCACAAACTCCATCCCATCTGGTTGTGCTTGCAGTGTCTTGTGCTTGTACAAAAAAGGGTATGGTTTGCATCATGTTAGCATGACCCAGCTCTCATTAGATTGCCTGGTTTGATTCTCCCCTGCAAAGGTTGGTGTTCATATCCCAACCTGTAGCTATGGAACATTTTTCTCATTATTCCATAAAACTACAGATTATTAATGTTCTATCAATATTGAAAAACCAAAACTTTCTGGAAGAAAATTCAATTTAACCAATAGTTAACAATATTTAACTAGGTTGTGTCTGAACTTTTAATAACCTGCTTCTAAATTCCATATTTTAAAAAATAGAGAGAAAAAAATTCCTTATGCATTTGAGATGAAAGATCTCCAGAACAAAAAGTACTGTATATTCCCTAAGCAAAATTTTAAGCATAGTTCTGTTAAAAAGTTTCACTGCACTGGAATTTTATAGGTTTCCCTAGTGAGAAAGGACAGAGTGACAGTGGAACTGATATATACATTACAAGCTTAATTAAAAATAGTTTTACATTCATCTGAGTCAAGAATTATTATCTTGAGGTAACAGAAACAGGTTATTGCTTATATCTATTGATGATCCAAGGAAGATTTTTCAGTCTTTCTGGAAAAATCATGATCCCGCTGTTACTAACATTTAGCTGTACAGTTGGTCATTCTATCTGATTTGCTAACTTCCTCTAAATACTATCCCTAATTGGACTCAATGTCAACATTGTTTGTGTAATGTTAGTACTGTGGTAGAGAGTCAGTTTGATATAATGGTTAAGGCATCGTACTAGAAGCTAGCAGATGATGAGTTCTAGACTCACCTTAGCTATAGAACCAGCTGCACCACTTTCCGTCAGTCTGTTATGAATAGTGTCTATAAAAAGGGAATTGGTATGATGGACTAGAGTGAAATGGCAGTTTTCAAAAAAGGAGGAAACACATTCCAAGGAGGAGGCATTAGACAAGAAGCGACATAGTCCAGAACTAGATCAGAGATAGAGACTTAGGATAGCAACTCCCTAGAATTTCTCAGGGTATATCCATTAGAGTGAGAATAGTATTGATTTAGTCTGGCAAGCTTCTGTCTATTGCATGTACAGGTGAAACTCGAAAAATTAGAATATCATGCAAAAGTTCATTTATTTCAGTAATGCAACTTAAAAGGTGAAACTAATATATGAGATAGACTCATTGCATGCAAAGCAAGATAGTTCAAGCCGTGATTTATCATAATTGAGATGATTATGGCTTACAGCTCATGAAAACCCCAAATCCACAATCTCAGAAAATTAGAATATTGTGAAAAGGTTCAATATTCTAGGCTCAAAGTGTCCCACTCTAATCCACTAATTAAGCCATAACACCTGCAAAGGGTTCCTGAGCCTTTAAATGGTCTCTCAATTTGGTTCAGTAGGAATCACAATCATGGGAAAGACTGCTGACCTGACAGTTATGCAGAAAACCATCATTGACACCCTCCATAAGGAGGGAAGGCCTCAAAAGGTAATTGCAAAAGAAGTTGGATGTTCCCAAAGTGCTGTATCAAAGCACATTAATAGAAAGTTGAGTGGAAGGGAAAAATATGGAAGAAAAAAGTGCACAAGCAGCAGGGATGACCGCAGCCTGGAGAGGATTGTCAGGAAAAGGCAATTCGAAAGTGTTGGGGACTTTCTTTTCTGATGAGAACAACTTTTGCATCTCATTTGGAAACCAAGGACCCAGTGACTGGAGGAAGAATGGAGAGGCACACACTGCAAGATGCTTGAAGTCCAGTGTGAAGTTTCCACAGTCTGTGTTGATTTGGGGAACCATGTCATCTGCTGGTGTTGGTCCACTGTGCTTCATTAAGTCCAGGGTCAACACAGCAGTCTACCAGGAGATTTTGGAGCACTTCATGCTTCCTTCCGCAGACGAGCTTTATGGGGATGTTGACTTCATTTTCCAGCAGGACTTGGCACCAGCCCACACTGCCAAAAGCACCAAAACCTGGTTCAATGACCGTGGGATTACTGTGCTTGATTGGCCAGCAAACTCGCCTGACCTGAACCCCATAGAGAATCTATGGGGCATTGCCAAGAGAAAGATGAGAGACATGAGACCGAACAATGCAGAAGAGCTGAAGGCCGCTATTGAAGCATCCTGGTCTTCCATAACACCTCAGCAGTGCCACTGGCTGATTGCTTCCATGCCATGCCACATTGAGGCAGTAATTGCTGCAAAAGGGGCCCAAACCAAGTACTGAGTACATATGCATGCTTATACTTTTCAGAGGTCCAATATTGTTCTATGTACAATCCTTGTTTTATTGATTGCATGTAATATTCTAATTTTCTGAGATTGTGGATTTGGGGTTTTCATGAGCTGTAAGCCATAATCATCACAATTATGACAAATCACAGCTTGAACTATCTTGCTTTGCATGTAATGAGTCTATCTCATATATTAGTTTCACCTTTTAAGTTGCATTACTGAAATAAATGAACTTTTGCACGATATTCTAATTTTTTGAGTTTCACGTGTAAATAAAAAAAGAACAATGGCTGGATTGTTGTCTGTCATTCTTCGGCTGTCCTGACATAGTCCTAGGAAGAGACAATGGCAAACCACTTCTAAACACCTTGCCAAATTCAGAGACTTGTCCAGGTAATATCCAAGAATTGGACATCATTGAGCATAAGGGGAAAAATATAATGATCAATCCAACAGATAAAACATGCTAACTGCTGGGAACAGTTCCCTTCTACAATCAATCTGATACCATGATATGCTTGAAGGAATTTGATGTGCATATTTACTTGGAGGGAAAATTTTGAAGATTAGTGTCACATTCTATGACTCTGTGCATTAAATTCTAGTAGCAATATACATTGATATTAAAAAAACACACACAAGAATGACATTTTCAGCTGTGATTGGACACTATCCCCATCTTCACAATTGCAATACTGATTACTGAGTCTTGATGAAACACTGGCAAATGAAGCAAAATAAAATTTGCATAAGGTAATGTTGCAAGAATCCTGAACACCATCTATTGTTTCCTTCTGTTATTCAGAGCAATAGTCACATGTTTTTCAATAATTTATCTTGAACACATTTTATTATCCAAAGGGATAGAGGAAAATTGTTTCAGTGCTGTCAATCTTTTGCAATTCTTTTGTTGAGGTGTGGAGAGAAGTTGTTAGCCTAACTTAGTTGTTTAGCCAAACAGCACATCAGACACTCTTTGTTGAAGTTGTTTTTGATGCTTCTTTCTGACTTCCTTGTTCTCCATTTTTCCCAAGTAGGCATACTTTGACCAGCAGACTAAGCAATACCATGAACATCATATCCCAGTGTCTGCAGGCCATGAGTTTCTGAAGAACAATTTGTTGTTGTTAGTTGCAAAGTTGTGTCTGACCCATCGCAACCCCATGGACAATGTTCCTCCAGGCCTTTCTGTCCTCTACCATCTTCTGGAGTCCATTTAAGCTCATGCCTACAATTTCAGTGACTCCATCCAGCCACCTCATTCTCTGTCATCCCAACCTTCTATTGCAATGGTCGCCAACTGGTGGGTCACGGCCCACTGTGGTCCATGAGAAAATTTTGGTGGTCCGTAGAGAAATGTCACCCGCAGAGCACTCCCCAAAGCAATTAATCCAGGCTGCGTGGGAACACAAGGCTGTGCCGCGCACATGGCCCGCAGGAATCCTTCCCACCCATTTCTTACCTGGCAAATTTGCCTACTAAGTTGCTATTTTTCCTCCCCCACCAACCATTGGCTATTTTGCTGTGCCGGGAGATTTCGATTAGCTAGAAAGCAGGAAATTGTTGGATTTCTTGTTTTCCAGCTAATCTTTAGATCTTCGGCTCTGCTTTTAAGCAGAGCCAACCTCCCTTAGGGCTGAAAGTTCTATTATTCAGTGCAGACTCAGATAGCCAATGGCAGAAACACAGATCTCTAAGTGAATCTGTGATTCTGTGAGCAATTCAATCTACCTGCCTGCTTTGCCTGATTTTGGGTAAGAGTTGCTCTTTCTTTAAAAAAAAATCAATATTTACATCAATATTTATAATATTTACATACAAGCCATGCCCAACCAGTCACATGACCACCAAGCCACACCCACAAATTAGGCCATACCCAAGAACCAGTTGTTAAGAAATTTGAATCCCACCCCTGCCTCTGTTTGTTTTTTCTGTGTTTGTGTGTGTGTGTGTGTGTGTGTGTATGAGAGAGAGAGAGAGGGAGGGAGGGAGGGAAGGAGAGGGGTTAGATCAGATCTCTCTCTCCCACCAACATCAGCAAGCCACTGTCAGTCAAAATTCATATTAGTGGTCCCTGGGATTTAAAACTATGAATTTGGTGCTCTCTGAGGTCCAAAAGGTTGGCGACCCCTGTTCTATTGCCCTCAATCTTTCCCAGCATTAGGCTCTTCTTCAGTGAGTCCTTCCTTCTCATTAGGTGGCCAAAGTATTTGAGTTTCATCTTTAGGATCTGGCCTTCTAAAGGGCAGTCAGGGTTGATCTCCTCTAGGACTGACCGGTTTGATCACCTTGCAGTCCAAGGGACTCGCAGGAGTGTTCTCCAGCACCATAGTTCAAAGGAGCTCAACCTTTCTTATGGTCCAACTTTCACAGCCGTACATTGCAACTGGGAAAACCACAATAGGCTTTAGCAAATCCTGGCAGGGCTAAGAGGGTTTTGAGGCTTCCTGGTTCCAACATGATACTATTTTTAGTGCTAGATGGAGTTGCAATGCTTCAGATAGATTTAGTGAGCAATTGGAGAGTCCTCCCAGACTCTTGACTCAAGAAGCAGGCTGTGGTTGGGGCTAGAAAAGCTTTGAATTGTGTACCACTTGTGTCCATTATTGGATCAGGTTATCTGAGGGTCACCTCCCCCCGCATTATATTAGCCTGACCCATTAGATTTAAAGAGGTGATGGTGTGGATACCATCTGCCAGTGATCCACTTTTGATGAATCCCAGCCAGCAGGCATTCTCTGCTATGATGTTTATCTTATAGAACATTCTTAACATTAAGTTAGCTTCATCCTCTTTAATGTTTTAGAAGTCCTTGAAGACATAGTTAGGTCATCAGGCATGTGGATCATTGGAAACCAGATATTTTTAGTTTTAGTCAACTCCATTTTAATTCAGATTTTTAAGTGTCTGTTTTTTGCCAACTATTGTACATCACATAAAAACATTTAAAGTCATGAAATGGCAAGCTATATAAGTTAGATGATAGATAGATAGATAGATAGATAGATAGATAGATAGATAGATAGATAGATAGATAGATAGATAGATAGATAGATGATAGACAGACACACAGACACACAGATGATAGTTAATTAAAAATTGTCAAAAATCTCATTCTGGCTTCATTTTCATATTCAACCACCTATCCCACAGATTCCACCCATGGGCCTACCACTTGATTCAGGAATTTTACTTCTTGAGGGCCGAAAATGGTCACATTCTAACATGAGGAGACAAAGAAGGCATTAAACATTGTATTTCCCCCAGTTTTCATTTTAGCCTTCATTTTGCATTTGACTGCTTTCCTGGCTGATACCTCCTTGGCAGCTCACATATCTACAGCTGGTATAAGGATTTTTCCTTCATGAGAATAAAAAATTGGCCTGTCCCAAAATTGCAAAACAAAGCCTTTTCTAAATATTAAACAGCATCAGAGTTTCATTCAGATCTTCAGTTTTTTTGTCCAATCTCCTGCCTGGCCTAACCCTCAAGGACTAGCACTCTATATACATTGTTCAAAGAAAAAGTGATTTTTCTTCCTTTGCCTTTCCCTCTTCAGTTAAGAAAACCACCCTCTATTTTACCTATCTCAATTCCCAAATCTTGTGGTGCAAAAGTTTCTTTCCCCCAGCACCTCTGTATACATGTGTGCATATGGTACATTTTATGGTACATTATCTTCCTCTTTGTTATGTCAGGAAGCCTCCCAAACTCTGGTTCCTTCATTGTGACAAGCATCTCTCATTTTCTCATTCTGGTTTTTCCTCTCATAGCCCAGCATTGTATCAAGTAGATCACTTCTTGTAACTTCTCTCCTTTCCTCTGCTACTCTCTGAATTCCTACTTCATATGTCTCTCATTAAACTGAATATGCTTCTTTCTGAACCACTTGCCTTTCTCTCATAAAAATACATAAACTGTACTAATTGCTCATATATCAATGGCTTTTTATTTGATTGACTTGTATACCAGCTTCAGAGAAATTGTACTAAATTCCTCATAAATTGCCAAGTAATTGCCATTAACTTCAATTATTATTTTTGAAATATATTGATTGATAGTTAATTATAATTCCCCTTTGGGCTTTCAGAATGCATAAGCCTGTTTAATATCTTACAGTATTAAACATTTGACAGAATTGATGCTGTGTGAGCCCCCAATTCATAATAATTATCAAAAGTAACTTGGTGTTCAAAGTGAATGTTTAGATCTATTAATGTTTGCAATATGATCACTGCATCATTTCCGTAAAGCAGTAGATGTGTGCACAAGTTTTAGAGGATGAAAATCTTTTTTATTAATTGCCAGTGTGTTAATGGAGCAAAAATGCAACCTTATATTCACAGTAGCATACATTAGTAAGTTTAAAGCACTGTTCAGCTGTCTTCCATCTGAGTAAGCAAGCAGAAATTGATTGACATGGCCTTCGAGTTTTTCCCATAATTTCTCCCAAGTAATGCACTCAAGGTTTTGCTTAAAAACCAATAAAAATATTAAAGAAAACTACATACCTTGACTTATTTGTATCATCTCTATTTTCTCAGCCTAATCCCCTGATAATTCATAATTCTATCTGCTCTAAAAGGAGTCTATTTCTTGGGTGAAAATAGTCTGATGACCTAATCAGTTTAGAATATGAATGTTTGACCAGATGCTATTATGTTTTACAAACACATTGGGGCAATAATTCACAGGCATTTTTCTCTTTCCCCTTTTAATTGGATTGATTAACCCACAAGGGGTGGGAAACTAATATTGTTGCAATATATTTATCAGTATTCAACAAAAGGACATGTGCCTGGAGACAAGATTGACAAATGTCAAAACAAGAATCTGTATAGCGTCTTTAAACCTCTGACTAGAGCTTAACTTCTTTCCACAAGATCTTGCTCCATTAACCCTCCAAGACAAATTCTCCTCATAATGGATCAAGGCTGTCAAGTCGAGTCCAACCTTGCCAGACTAGGCTTCTTCCCAGCCTCAATACTCAAGTGGAACTATGACAAAACAAAACAAAAGGCAGAGGACATTGAAAGGCAAACAGACTTAGGGAAAACTCCATTGTTTCTGGCTCCAGACACCATTAGATATGTTGTTGCTGCTGCCAACTATCTTAGCTAGTTGGAGTCAGCAAACCACCAGAAAGCATTTTCGCTTGCAAGTTGCCATGTACTTCCATCGGCCATCTGGTACAGCAAGTATAAAAAGATACCATTGACTGAAAGACTCTGTTCCTGTGGCTCAGGAGAGGTGGAGACTGTGGGTCACATACTCCTTCAAGGTTCCTTTTACAGAGAGATTCCGAAAAAAAACCCCATATCTTTCCAATAATTGCTAGGTATCCTGGCCGTTCTGACACTGCTTATCTCCAGTGGCTGCTTAAGGATGAACAGTCCAAAATTACATCGCAGGTGGTTAGATTCTGCACAGCAGCACTGGGGATTCATCGGAAACACATGTCAAATCCACCATAGCTATTTTAAACACCAAATGTGGCAAATCCTTTGCACTGCTTATTCCTTTCCCTTTTAATAATAAATTGATTACAGGCTACACAGTTTAGAGATTGTGATTTTAGTATAGTTAGACAGACTGGATTTTATCATAGATTTTATCTGTTATTTATCATTTTATTCTAAAATTTTTAATTGTGCATTTATTAAGTGTTTTTATTTGTTTTATTTTATTTGTTCTGGTCTATGACTGTAATGTGTTCTGAAAACAAAAGGACATAATGTGTATGTATGTTTGTGTCTTTTAATGCACTTTTTTCATTATCTTGTTTTTGTAGAAAATTTCTCTCCCCCTCTTTTTTTGAAGGGGGGAGTTTGAAGGAAATTAAAAAGTTGATTAATGCCAATATCCAATTGTGCCATCAATATATATAAACAACACAATCACAGTGGTAGCCCACCTTCCAGAGTTATTTTTAATCAGTTCTATGGATAACAAGTCTTCCCTTTCCCAAGTTTAAACTGGTTGATCAGTTTAGAAAACTTTGGGCAAAAAGCCATGGCTTCTTGAAGACTCTGTATCAGAAATGCATAATATGTAATAGTGTCTGGCATTAAGTTGGTTCGCTATGAGGGATGCTCAAAACTGTAAAAATTACATGGAGTTCAGCATTCCATCATATTAGCATTGACTTCACTGACCATTTTATGTAAAAAATTCTAACTTCTGCTTTCATTGCAGTTTGAAAATACTCCATGGATATAATCCTTGCTTCATTGGATGGCATTTCAGGATTAATGGTGGTTAGTCATCATTTAAGTGAATTTCAATTTTAAGACTGTCTAGTGACTGCTAAAGATAATGAGAGACAGCTACAAGAACCAGACTACTCACCAATGCCAACTGCCATAGTGAATCTATATTAGCAATAGCTTTTAAAATAATAGGAATAGCATTTATATACTATTTTACATTGTTTTACAGCCCTCCCTGAACAGTTTACAGAGTCAGCATATTTCCCCCAACAGTTTGGGTCTTCGTTTTACCCACCTCAGAAGAATGGAAGGCTGAGTCAACCTTGACTGATAAAATTTTATTTACTGAACATTTACACTAAACACAGTCCAGCATAGTTATATCCCATATTGTTAGAATGGCAGGACAGGAAGGAAAAGGATTCTTTTACATTTGGGGGTTATTGATGAATTTTAGGATCTCCACCTGCTTTTACAAATGCATTTGGATAAATGTAGCTAACATTGCTCTTGCAAAGCTCACTGGTAGTTGAAGGTTAATACACAACACCCAATATTTTAGTAAAAATAACTATCATTCATTTCTCCCTTGGCTTGATTCTACTGCCAGAGAATCTGAATGAAATCTATCTAGATTAACCTCTCCTGTATCCAGGTCTCCTGAATAATCTACCCAATGTATCTAAAGAACTAATGAGATCAGCTTCTCTACACTGAGCTTTTAACCTTCTATTTTCCAGGAAACCACATTTTGGAGAATGGATAATTCAGCATTAGAGAATGTGACATCTGATTCTACTACAGATGTTATATTTAAATAATGTGCAAGGAGAATAACCCCAGTGATCTCCTGCTTCAAGCTTATTAAGCAAATCTCTCTCTCCCTCTCTCTACTTGATTGAGATTGCCAGCCTCAAATCTATTCTGGAAAATATACTCTGTCTACTTAATTATCACTGGGCAGAAATCCTACAGGTGGAGTTGTATGGTCAAATGAACATTCCAGTAAAGAAGCTAAACTTCACTCCATTTTGTAATTTACAGTCCTCTGACCTTAAAACAAGATGCCTGAGTGTTTTGTTAAAAAAAAAAAAAAACAACTCTAGACAGAATCAGCAGAGTGGAAATTGGCCTTACAAAGCAAGAAATAACCATAACTGAATTTACACATGTCTGTCCTAACTTATCTACTCAGTCATTATACTGGCTAGAAATTGTAAAAGAAGTTCAACATATCTAGAAACTATAAGGTAATTTAGGTATACATCAGTAGTGGGATTCAAATTTTTTACTACCGGTTCTGTGGGTGTGGCTTGGTAGGTGTGGCAGGGGAAGAAAAATCTCCAGTCAGAGGTGGTATTTGCCAGTTCTCCAAACTACTCAAAATTTCCACTACAGGTTCTTCAGAACTGATCAGAATACCACCTCTGGTATACATGTTTTATACATATTTTTCCTGCAAATATAATAAATATATCATTGTAATTTTTCAAAGCAGCTCAAAATTGGATGTTTTTCCTGTTCTTAATAAACATCTGTAGACATACTACAAGATCATATTCCTGCTAGGAGGTGAATTAGTTTCTCTTTGACAGTTCACACAACTGGAGACAAACTGAAGAGAAATAGAGCTTTCCTTGAGACAGAAAAACATTTCCAAATAAATAGCAGTAGGATTTAGGTGCTACATCCTGGGGAAATCCAGGAAAGAATAAAAAAGTTGACTTCTGTTTTCAAAACGTGGCAACAGGTCACCTCCCTGCTACCCAGATGATTGTAAATATTTCAAACATCAAATGATGTATTCCCTCCACAATAGAAGTTGTGTGCTTAGGTTGAGTTTTCAGGCAATAGATCTAGCATCTCTAGCATCGAAAATCTTCCCCAAACAATTCTGTGGTTGAAGTTGGACCCAAAGAAGTGTTAATAGGCTATCACAGAGATAGATAGGCTGATAACATTGTTACAATCCACATGGCACCCAGAATTTATAGTAATGTATACATTAACATTTTGAACAGGCTATCTTAATATCAGGCATAACCACAACCATAATCTCCTTAATAATAAATTAATTAATTCCTATATCTTCAAGTGAATTAGTAAAATTTAACAACTTGGAGTGTATTGTTAGAGACCTTGGTGATCTGGAGATATTTAACATGTCATTTATCAAGCCATTGAAGTTTTTTTTTCCCCTAATCAAAGACAATATTATGTTGCTACAATACTCCACTTAAAAACTACAATGAAGCAGGATGTTTGCCAATATTTCAGTGGCTCTATGCATAAAGCAGTTTAAGTATAGCTTTATTAAATTTACAGAACTAAAATAGATACTGTTCACAAGACTCAGTAAGGCTTAGATTGCAGTCTTGTTCATGGTAGAAAAGCTTCTAAAAGGATCTATAATAAATTCTAAATTTGAGGCAATCAATCCTAATTCAAAGCTATTTGTGTATTTGGGACTGAATCAGGAAAACTGTCCTTTTAGGAACATTTCCTCTCTCCTTTACAAAATATTCTTCAATTCTTTCCTAGTTTGCTCTTGTACTTTTATTATAACTCAGCTTTATTTGCTTTCACTGGCTTTTGACTGCTCTTTGCTTATGCTGTTAAAACAATAGGAACATAATCCTTCCTTCCCCATCAGCACTTCCAGCACAATGCATGCTAGCACATCTGTTTCTTTTTTGATCCCCTTCTTTACTAAAAAGAAGGGGATGTTTATAAGGAATATTTCCTGGAGGAAAACAACCTAGTAAAATTAATTTCTTAAATTTCAGCAGCATAGGTTCCTGAACATAAGTCTCCACAAAAAATACATTATTACTACCAATATATGTAGTAGTAGTGTGAAGAAGATGACCAAAAACACAGTTGGCCTGTGTTTACTTTTTCTCAACCGTGTCCTTGGCTTAGTCTTATTCTGTTAGCTAAATCTTACCTTACAAGATAATTTTATAAATAAAATGACAATGAGTGAGCAGAGAAATAATGACAGAAGCTCTTTGGAATTTGTGGTAGGAAGCTTAGAACTAAGTTCCAAATCTGATGAAAGTAGTTTAATTTCCCCCAAATATTATAAGGAGAGAACCAGATTAGTACAGTAGTTAAGGCACTAGTCTAAAAACCAGGAGACCATGAGTCCTAGTCTCATGTTAGGCACAGAGCTAGCTGGGTGACCTTGGGCCAGTCCCACTCTCCTAGCCTTAGCAAACGTATCATTCTGAAATCTTGCCAAGAAATTGGCATGGAAGGAAGTTGACTGGGAAGTCAATAGAAGTTTGCTTGCAACTCAATGTTTTTGACTCAAAAGTACAGAAGCATAAAAAATATAGTATGCTATAAGATGTTTATACAGGCCTATTTACATATTTAGCAGGGAAGAGAAACATTTTTTAAAGCTAGAAGTTGATGTAGAAATGTCCATAGACGTGAAATTACACTGTGATCAAAACTGAAATGTAGGGTTTCATATTACTATAATTAGCTTTTGGCTCCAGAATTGGAAATAATTTTCTCTCTATGTTAGTAGCACTCTAAGGAATAGGACATTTAAGTTTATGTGTCCACAAGAAACTTACTATTGCCATTTTATATATTTATATAATGCCAATAGCAGCACTTTAGCATTACCGGTAGGAAGTCAGCTTTATACAAAACCCACACACTTTAACTTCCATCAATGCATCTTGTTATGGCAAGTGGTCCAGAAAGCCACTGATTTAATTAATGCCTATGTTAGGTGAAGGGATGGCTTTTATAGGCAGACTGCCAATGGGGCTGTTATTTTGCTGTCAGCAAAGAGGAAGAAATGGTCTAATTGGTAGGTTGCCTACTTGTCTTTTATTAGGACTCAAGCTGTCAGTAGCAACACATAAGCATGCAATGGCATTTTGATATGCGGCAACTTAATCAAGCTTTGCTAGTTATAACTAATCACTTGGTTACCACACTAAATATGTCCAGTTCTTTCACCGATATTCATACATCAAAAAGCAGCATGCAGTTTTCTTTCCACCAGTACTTTAAAGCTCAAAATCAAAGTTTTCAGAAAAAGAGAATTTCTGAATTAAAGGCCAATCTCAGCCATCAGGGGTGTCAAACTTGATTTCATTGATGTCTGCATCACTGTTGTGTTTGACCTCGGAGGGCCAGAGGGGCATGGCCAGGGTGGATGTGACATGGGACTCCCCATGTGACATGCAGGACTTCCCTGAGACTCTCCCTCACTCTCATTATAATCTACGTCCTTCCTTCCTTCCTTCCTTCCTTCCTTCCTTCCTTCCTTCCTTCCTTCCTTCCTTCCTTCCTTCCTTCCTTCCTTCCTTTCCTTCTTTTTCCTTCCCTCTTCATTCTTCTTTCTTCCATTTTCCTTATTTTCTTTCTAGCTTTTTTCCCATCTTTCCTTCTTTTTCTTTGTCTTTCCTCTTTCCCTTTTTCCTTTCCTGTCCCTTCTTGCATGTTCAAGTGCAAAAGGGGAAACACTTCTTCTTTTGTTTTTAGTTTGTTTTGATAGCTCTCTGCCAGCAAAAGTGGAGCCTGGGGGGGCCAAGCATGGCCCCTCATGCCCCATTTTTAGTCACAATGGTCTCCTGCAGTTCTCTGCCAATGAAAACAGAGTCTGGGGGCCCACATACATTCCCCTGCACCTCATTTTTGCTGGTAGAGGGCTGCAAGATGCGGTTGTGGCTGAAAATGGGGTGCTAGGGGCCACATGTGCCCCCGCGAGCTTTGTTTTCACTGGCAGAGGCATTGTGGACTGGTCCTTTGTTGTTTCCAGGACTGCTTCACCAGCTGGATCTTCATGGGCAGGATCTGGTCCACGGGCCTTGAGTTTGACACTCCTGACAGCCATTAATCATTCAAATACACACAAGAACATAGCTGTGAATGTTATGAAGATGATATTGGATAATGTATGAATTTTTTGTTGACTCTTGGCAACTGCTTAGATAAGTCCACAAAGTTTTCTTGGCCAGAATATTTTTTGGGGACATGGCTTTCCCTTAACGTTGGTCTGGGACTAAAAGAAAGTAACTGGCCCAAAATCACCCGTTGGCTTTGTGCCTAAGGCAGGGCTAGAACTCCTGGTCTTTCTGTTTCTAGCTTTAGCTTTTAACACTACAGCAAATAGTCACTGCCCCTGGTGAACACCTGGGTTAATTTCTGCTTCAGGAAAAATGGACTGACTAAGTAACTGTGGAAAAGACCAGAGGGTGGAATAAAATGTACCTCAAAGAAATAGTTAATTCTTTATTATCAAATCTTCCTGGCATTTTAATAGCATTTTAATATTTAATAGACAAGTGAAGTGAAGAGCAGCTTTGCCCTCATCACCACAACCATGTTGTCTCGATACTTCAGGGATGAAGAACCGTTGCTACAAGCCTTTCAAAAAGGGGTAGGCAACATTTAATAACTAGGAACAGCACTAATATTGTGGAGTTATGGTGAGAATTCAAAGTAGAAAAGTCTATGTTCTGCAAGTTAGCATGACTGAGGTTTCCCTTTTGTTTTGTTTTGCAGGTTATCCATTTGAATTCTGAAACTTCAGAAGTGCTGAAAAATGGAAGTACCTGGACAAAAACAAGCTGAACAAAGAGAACAATATTTGGGAAAGGTTTATGAATTTATCTCTGGTTTATGGATTTATTATATTTATACCCTCTTCGGTATCCCAAGATCAAACAACACCCTCCCATCCAGGAAAATAAATAGTATAAAACATATAATGATCAATATAGTGACATGTACAGAGAGGAAGCTAAGGAGAAAAGGTGGGATTAAACTGAATAGGTTATCCCAAATTCAAGAGTGAACACTTTTCACCTAATATCAAAAGGCTGGTGACCAGGAGAAGCTCAATAGAGAAGATCCCATATGCCCACTTATGATAATCTTTGTCAGCTCAAACAACGGGACCCATGTGTGCAGATTTCAAGCTTCACATTCAGCTCAACTTTACTATGTTCTGTTTATACTACAGGAATCTTCCCAGTCTGGCAGATTACTAAGAACAACTAGGTAAGGCTTCAAAGAACTTGGGGGAGGGGTTTCAATCCTAGCCCTTTTGCAATTACTCCAGGCTAACTCTGTGCTTGATCCCTCTTCCTTGCTAGGCTGGGTGCTCCTCAACATTCTCCCAACCATGGAACCTAGTCCAATTCTTAAACTGTAAAGGAAGGTGTTTTTTTAACTATCCAATTATGCACAACCTGCAATTCTAGTGCACTTTAACAGGAGGTAATTACAGCAACAACTCTAGCCAGGCCATTCCTCTCTGAAAATGGTATTATCAACCAAATCAAGACAAATGTCTCTGCTGGGCTACTGATGTCAGCTAGGCCTTGATGGGCAAAGTTGAATTTGGAATCCATCAAGAGTTCCTTGAGCAGGACAACCTTAGGGAGCTACCCAATTTCCAAACCATGTACTAGCAATCTCAACTTGCTAATATGAATGCTTGAGAATGAGAAGTACATGCTTCACATTCAGCTCACTATATCTGACACCAATCTAAACCTTGCATCACTTCTCCTGACTCTGATGACAGGGGAAACTAGAATGCTGAGTCATAGCATCTCATTGGCAAAAAAAAAAAAAAAAAAAAATCCCCTGATGATCTCATCCTGACTTTTCATACAGAAGTTAAAGATGAAAGGAATGACAGAATGAGTCCTTGAAATTTGATGTGGCTTAGCTGCCAAAAGGCCAAGCACAAGATCTCCAATGTTCTGTTCTAAAGTTAAACCTGGAAATAGAAGCAGAAATATTGAAGAGCAGTGCCTGGCAATGCCAGACAGTTGACTATAGTTGATGTAAAAAGCTGCTGTCAACTTTCAGCAGAATCCTGTCTTTTTCCTGCTCTCTGATAAAGCAGATTGCTTATCACAACAATCAAGAAAGTTTTGCAAAAAAAATTTTTTTGCGAAGCCCTGAAATCATGTTGTACAAGAATGCTTGCTGCAAACTTGTTGACTATTTTTCTCAGTACAGAATTCTCAAGCACATTCAGATCTTTTATAGGAGGAGTCAAAGTTTGCCTTCAAGCCAGAGGGAAATATTAGTATATTAGTGCAAATCCCTTGTTATTGTAATGCCTTGTTAGTGTAACAAGCATTTGCACTAATTTCTCTCTCTCTCTCTTTGCTGTATCTCCTTTAATAATATTTTCATTTATGTTTGCAGTTATAAGAAAAAAAAGACTAACACAAACTAAATAAAGAAAAATAATGAAAAAAGCAGATAGAAAGTACATAAAATATAAAGAATAAAAGAAGAATAAAAGAAATATATAACATATTCCCCTTTGTTACAAGGTCAAACAATTTCAGTAACATTATCATCTCTGAAAATAAAACAATAGATCTTTTCTTCCCATATCCCATCACTTATCTATAAACAAATCATCCAAGCCTCATCATTTGCCTTCACTCCTTCAACATTAAGAATTACCAGCAAACAACATGTTTTAATGAAACAATCCAACTTTATATTTCTTCCTTTAATGTAGCAAATTATCATTTTTTTCCTAAACATATCCCAAAGATACTTATTTTCCAAATCTTAAAGCTTTGTCATTCAGTCCTAGACAGCCAATATCTATTAAGGATTATCAGAAACAGTGTGTGTGTGTGTGTGTGTGTGTGTGTGTGTGTGTGTGTGTGTGTGTGTACACGGCATTCAGCTTTGTTCGGGTATTTTCCCACGTCATTGTAGTTGTGCTTTTAAAGTTGTAGCAACGTTTCGGCAGAATCTCATCTGCCATCATCAGGCTTCTGTATAGTGTTCATCATACATACATACATACATACATACATACATACATACATACATACATACATATATATGTTTTCTGAGGTTCTCGCGGGTATTTGTATGTGGATCTTTGGTTATTCGGGTTTTCTCCCGCGTAAGATTGGAAGTATCTAGGCAATGTTTTGAAGAAGTCTCATTCATCATCTTCAGGATAACCAAAGATCCACATACAAATACCCCGAACAAAGCTGAATAATATTAATATATATATATATATATATATATATATATATATATATATATATATATATATATATATATATATATATATATGGTATTCGGCTTGTTCGGATATTTCACGCCATTGTAGTTGTTCTTTAAAGTTGTAGCAAGTTCAGCAGAATCTCATCTGCCATCATCAGGCTTCTGTATTGTGTGATATGATGATGGCAGATGAGATTCTGCTGAAACGTTGCTACAACTTTAAAAGAACAACTACAATGACGTGGGAAAATACCCGAACCAAGCCGAATACCATACATGGCACCGAAAACTTAAGAAAATATATATATATATATATATATATATATATATATATATATATATATATATATATATATATATATATATATATATATATTCATATTCTCAGGAAATCTTTTGAAACTTTAATAAGTCTTTTTTTTTCCTCTTGGGAAAGTTTCTTATAATTATTTTCAAAATTATTTCAAATTCCTCTGGACCACAAAACTGCTTATTACTTTCTGAAATCAAGATTTTAATAAACTTTTTGCTGTGTATTTTCCTCTCATATGCACCATTTTTTAATGTCCCCAATCTTGCATTTAAAACTTATTTTTTCCAAGGATTGATGAAAACTCACCCAGTGAATGCTGTAAAACCTGTGATCCAAAGGTACTTAATTGAACAGCAGTTAAAAAGCAATTTTAAAACTAGTTAAGAAATGAAGCTTGACTGAGATTTTGCCCATACAGATTATGTTAATGACTATGAACATGACAGAGATCCTTTGACTCCCAGCTGCACCATGCGTGAGCTGACCATAAAATCCTTCAGTCTACTCATGAGAAACAGCTGTCCAGAATACATGTGGGCAATCTCATGAACTCAGAGAAATTAAAAGCAGCCAGAATTCATCTTCTGTCCACTCATCTTTGGTATAATGCCATCCTGCACTTTCAAGGACATTCTGCTCAATTTCTCTGAATCTCTTCTACATCTCAGTATTAAGACAGGCATGGATCAAGACTGTAGGTGGTACATTTAACAAATGCAAACACCATGCCTCATCTTTCTCGGATGGCAATAGAAACCGAATCTAAATCTTCCCAAATTAAAAAAATATAGATCTGACCATCTTTTCAGAATTTTTTTTATTAAGTTTCATATGAAGATCAGCAATAATACACTTAGCCAATCTATTATGGCAGGTAACTGAGACTTCAGAAGCTATTGCTCTGAGATCACTTCCCAGAAGTTTCTTCTTGGCTACAACGATTCTGCCACGCAACATCTTTAAGATGCAGTGGAAGAAGTGCTTTTTTTCTGCCCTCCTTCATTGCTACATCACAGGCAAAATATAACAGCATCAGCTGTGTCCTTTTGCATTCATCTTTATAATTTATGGTTCTGCCATTCAGTCCATTTTATTACTTGAAATTGATCTGTAAAGAAACAGCCATTCTAGGTCTTGTAACATTGAACAGAGGATTTAAAGGGAATTAAATATATCTCACCAATTAAAAACATGACAAGGCATCTACAATGTTACCAGCCATTTCTTAATTCTCCAAAGTTAAATTATTCTAATGGGACCTTTATTCCTATTATGAGTATCTCCTACCACTAATCTTAACGTCACAAGGCAGTTTTCACTTCTTCAAAGTAGACTATGTCAGGAAACACATTTCACAAATTTCACTTGAACTACACTATATGTTATTGATTCAGATTGCAGGAACAGAAGTGTGAAAGTCTCACTGTGTTTCCTTTCCCTTCCTCTGATAAACCACTAAATAATGGTAGAAACAGTTTCAACTTGGGTTGTTTTTTTTTTTACATTTTCTGTTTCCCAGGCTTCAAGCATGCATTTGTCTTTGTAAACATTTTTGCATATTTTCTGCAAGGTCATCTTGTGGCTCTCTACAAACTGAAAATAGACCCAAATCCAAGCTCCTTTTAGATCTCTACAACCCATCCCGTGAGTTAGATCATTAATGAATTTACAGAATCCATAACTATTCTGCCTACTGTGTCCCATCTTGGAACTTTCAGCATGGATACTGTAACCTCTTCCTATGACCAACCCGCCCCCACCACCCCCCAATTCAACCTCAGCCAGCTTGTCAACGAGAATCATCAGGGTACTGCAAGGATTGCCTCTCCTTCTAATTCAAGAAAGTAAAAACTCTTGGAAATGAATTGTTTCCAAAGGGACCTATTATTGAGCAAAAGTGATAGCAATATATTCAAAACAGCATCTGAATATCCTTAGGCAAGACAAGTAGAATTAAAGCAGTTGAGACCCCTCCCTTTAGCCAGATGCAGATTCAGCCAATCCACAGGTGTGAAGATGTTATTGTACTAGCTGCTCTGAGAAACAGATAAGCAAATGTTCCCATGGCCTTTTTCTGCTGGCTTTCAAAGTGAAACAACCCATATGCCCTTCCCCCCTAAATATTCCTCAAGAAGTGAGAATATCTCAGGGCACTTCTGCACCAGGATACAAGTTATAAAATAACAGTTGTCACGGGCAATAGTAATGAATCAAATTCAAGCACTCCTCCCTTTTCCCAATTGAATGGCAGTATCGCTTTTAGGGATCTGACAGATACATAGTAAATAGCAACAATCATTTCTATCTCTTTCATCCAATACCAGGTACCTTCAAACTGATTCTAGAGCAGAAGGATTATTTGTAAGAATAATTGAATTTTTATATATGAATTCCATACTCTCTCTCCTCCGGATTTAGTTTTTGCTGGACCAGCACCCAGATTGGTGGACCTAAGTGAGATCAGTTCCATTAAAGTTCATCTATTTCATCTCAGTAATAATTACCAGGCCATTCTTTTAATTCACAATCAAATCATGGATGAACATTTTCCTATTATTGACTATCAGAGGATTAAATTAAGATTATAAAACCATATAACAAGACTAACCTCACAGCCTCAACCTTGAAATAAGAAGAACTCAAAACACAAACAACTAATCCAACTTTTAATTGAAGTACTTGCCCCTCATGTGCCCTACCTTTGCCTGATTGTTTAGTAAAGACATACCTTTCTTCTCCTTAACTTTCCTCTCAACAATGTGCATATGTATAAAAATACTATTTTTTTTTGTGAAATTCTTGTATGCAAAGCAGTGAGAAAAGTATGGCCACATTCATCTGAATTCTTGAAATTGTTTTCAGATTTAGCAAATATTTAAGGTGAATCAGAAGCAATTTAATTTGATATAAATATACTCTGTTGTCAGAAAGAATAATATAAAACTATTTTCTTCCTCAGTACCCTTTCAGAAGTGCAGGGACAAACACCTTCCCAAATTCCTAAAGGAGCTGACTAAGAAGCAAGGTACCTGTAGTTGTGAAATCAATGCATCTGGAGGTATTGATTTGAGAGGTGGTGATGATCAAGATTACGTGTCTTGATAATCCATTGTCTTCATAGTTTCAGTTGCAAAATATAGTGTGGGGATCATTATGCAAATAAATTGTAATATTGTTTTTAATGTGTTACATTTTTCTCCTCAAACCTCTCTTTTCATAGATCATTGGAGACTACACCACTTTTCTCAGATGAAGTACAACCAAGGGAAAATATCTTATACTGTATTTTCTATTTAGCTATCAACCATAAAAATTATAGTCATGGAAACTTTGGCTCAACTGTGCGTACTAAAACATTCTCCTTCATCTAAATCATTAAAGAACAAAAAAGGAGAAAAAACTAAAGCATCGTTCATTGTTTGTGCGGTGAAAGAAAAGAAAGGGAAAAAAAACAACTTCAAGTGAACACTGTTATTTTAGTTGACCTTCAGTTTCCAAGAATAGTTCCTAATATAAAGAACTTCCAGAGAACAGCTGCTGTGGATATGCTTCTCTGCTCCCCCAGGTTTAATGACTTTTTAATAGATAGAATTGTTTGAAGCATCCCATAGCTGAAAAAAATTTCTCACTTCTTAAATAAAGGTGTCTTCTTGAAGTATAAAGAATTGCACTGCTTATATATTCTGTGTTCACTTATTGTTTTTCTACTTCTCTGTGGAGTTCCTAACGAGACTTATGAAGCTGCAAGCTTCTGAATACTTTTCTTCAGTCAATCTAATTTGACTGGCCATGCCCACTGATCCCTGTCATCTAAAGCATATTTCTAGATTCTTTCATTACAAAGGAAGAAGGCTAATTGAAGAGGCTTCTTTATGTTTAATACTCAAAAAGATTTGATTTTTTTCACAACAGGTAGCAGCACCTAGCCAACCTTGAGTATAGCTTAGTGTGCTTGGAGGGGAGACCACTAAGAAATTCCATAGCTGTACATTAGAATAGAAAGTTGCAAAAAACATTCTAAAACAAGCTGCAGCCAACCACTTTTATATTATGCAAAGAAAAGAACACAGGGATATCCATACAGTCCATGTAGCTACCAGGAATCCTGAGTCTACAGAGATTTGCCTTAAACTATATTTGTTTCTGCCCAAGTCTCTCTTGAAATACTTTGACCAGAAATTAGCACATCACTAAAGTAATATGGCTATAAATACATTTAATGCAACTTTAAAATATATCAAAGTTTTCCAAATCACAAGGAATTCATAATTTCACTTCATTTGTGATTGTCAGATATCTTCCCGAGTCACTTCCAAATGTTATCACATTTCTCTGGACTTTAAAAAAAAACCCTACTCCATTCACTTTTGCTTAAGTAACAGTTCTTGCATATTTCTTTCAAGGTCATCTTTCTGACTCTTTACAAGAAGGCAGTGAGGATGATCAGGGAATTGGAAACCAAGTAGTGTGATGAGAGATTGACATAATTGACCCTCAAGAAAAAAAAAAAACTAAAAAAAAAAGACTAAGGACTAATTTGATAGCATTTGTCAGATATATGAAGGGATATTATATTTCAGAGTTCAGGGCATGGATTTACATTTCAGGAGCACAGTTCCAATTGAATGTTGGAAAAAGCTTCTAACCTTAACAGCAGTTCAACAAAGGAACCAGTAATTATCTGGAGATGTGGAGGGCTCCTCCTTCACTGGATGTATTTAAGTAAAAGCTGGACAGCCATCTGTTGTCAATACCTTAATTTGTGTAAATGCAGGAAGCTGGTAGTTGCTCCTGATGGGCTAAATGACCCCTTCCAACTCTATAATTCTACAGTTCTGTGAGCTTTCATGTACTTCCAACAGTAGTTTAGAAGTGGGATTTTGCCAGATGAAGTTTGTCCCACAGGAGAAACATTGCCCAAAGCAGCATGTTCTATTCTTCTTTGTCTACAAATGATGCTGAGACAACTCACACTATATTTAACTAAGCAGATGGTGCAAAGTGAGTTTTGCAACATAGTTGTCAAGGAGACTAAACTATCTTTCCTTTCTCTGAAAAGGTATTTTTTTCTCTCTCTAACCTGGGAAATTATCTTGACATTATCCTCTTCAAGAAATTAAGCAGCTTGGAGGGCTATAGAAGAAGTTGGAGGGCTGTCATATTCATCATTGAATGAAGAGAGGGGGCAGAGATCAAAGCAGCCTTACTTTAGTCAAGATAAACTCTGAGTGACTGTCATAGAGCCTACAAAGGTACTGTATTGACTGATCCTTAAATTAAGAGTGGGTGGTCTTAATTTTTAATTTTAAAAATCATATTAAGTTATATATTAATAAACAAGGTTGTAGAAAGATGGTAAAGCACACAGAGAGATCTGGTTCTGGAAATATCTTCTTTGGCCCATTTTTTACTCATAGAATGCTGAATACAGTGGCCAGATCTGTGAAGACTGGCAATACCTTTCCCCCAGTTAGTAAGGTTAAGATAGTGATCATTTCTCATTAACTCTGAAATTAGAATTAAATATATTTAGCATGTCCCCTGAATGGGGAATACCTCTGCTTCTCTAGCCTTTCTGGATCAGTAAAAAAAACAAAAGACAAAAAAGCTATTTTTTCTGGCACTTGAATTAGAAGAGGAAAGTGGAAGAACTCTTGCCAATTTCACCTTTCTTTATTCCATCCTTTCATTGTTTAATCAGTGAATTTGTAAAAATAAAAAAAAAATGGTAGTGGAGAGCAGCAATCAGTGGGGAGGAATATTTTCATCAGAATACACTGTAGTCAGCTGGAATGGGAATGTTTGTTTATATTTAAATAAAATGCAGCAAATGAATCAGCTAGCCCTGAGTTGGAACAAGATACACAGCACTGGTTTTGACAGAAGCATGAGAAAACAATTCATTGTTGTCTTTCCAATGGGCTGGAGAGATGTAGAGGATGCAATGTGCATTCCTGGCCTTGAGAAATGATCGGTATCCTGTACTGGCACTGGATAATAACAATAACACTTAGACTTATATATCATTTCACAGTGCTTTACAGCCCTCTCTAAGTGGTTTACAGAGTTGGCATATTGCCCCAACAAGCTGGGTCCTCATTTTACCAATCTTGGAATGATGGAAGTCTGAGTCAATCTCTGAAAAAAAAAATGGTTTTTAAGACAAACATAGACAAACATAGACAAACAAAACATAAAAACATCAAGCCATCTTCCATATATATACATACAGCGTGTCGGTTGGTTTACAAATTGTTTTGTGCTTCCATTTCGTAGTCTTCAATTACAATTACATTGTATATATTGTCATAGTTTCAATCAAATATTAAATACATTAATATTGTTAATCATTTGACGATACTTTTATTCATTCATGTTTTACAAAATAATCCATATTTTACTTAATTTGTTTTATGACAGTTCATATTATCATCTCAAATCTATCCTACAATCATTTTGTAGATATAAGAAAAGAATACATCTTTATATATTTATTATTTTCTACATATTTCATTACCATGTTTTATTGTCTAACCTTTGATAGAATAGATCCCAAATTTTATAAAATTGTTTATCATCTTGTTCTCTGATTTCAAATGTCAATCTACTCATTTCAGCACATTCCAATATTTTCTTAATGATTTCCTCCTGTAATGGTATTTTCTCATTTTTCCAGTTTTTGGCAAATACAATCCTAACCGCTGTTAATACATTTACAATCAGGTATTTCGATTCTTTACTATATATTTCAGGTGAAAATATCTCTGTTTTCAAGTCTATATGCTTTTTTGTCATTTTTTCCAACCACGTGTGGATTTTAGTCCAATATTTTTTGGCATCCGCACAAGTTCACCACATATGGTAATATGAGCCAGGTATCTGATGACATTTCCAACATTTTTCAGATTTGTTCTTGAACATTCTTGCTATTCTCATTGGGGAAAAATGCCACCTGTAAAACATCTTATACAAATTTTCTTTATATGCTGTTGATATTGTCATTTTATAATTTTGAGGCCACAATTTTTGCCATTTCTCTGGATCAATCCCATATCCAAAATTCTTCCCCCAAGCAATCATAGTTTCTTTAAATTGTTCTTCTTCTAGTTTAATTTCTAATAAATATCCATACAATTTTTTAATCACCTTTTCATCAGTACCTGTCAAAATCTTATCTAAGTCAGTCAGTTTATCATAGAAACCTTCTGTTTTGGAATCTTTTTTTTTAAATAAATTTTATTAAATTTACAATTAAAAACATATCGACATTACATACACAAAAGGGAAAAAAACAAAAAAAGAACATTCGGTCTTACAAACTGGAAAGAAAAGAGAAGAGGAGATGTAAAAGAAAGAAAGAAACAAAGGAAGAGAAAGAGAAAAAAGAAAAAAAGAGATGCATTTAAAAACAGACAATATCCTTTTTGACAGTCTGCAAGATCCAATTCTCCTACCTTAATTTGAATACACACATCTTATCGATATCTATGCTTAAATTACCCATTGTCCATTAAGCAGTTTATCTCTGGACTAACCAATTATACCAAGAGTTCCAATTATCGTAAAATGTTGAAGCCTCTTTGTTTTTAAGTGCTATAGTTAATTTATCCATTTCTGCACAATCACATATTTTCTGGATGACCATTTGTTCTGTAGGTGCATAGGGTGATTTCCAACACTGGGCAAATGCTAATCTGGCTGCAGTTAGGATATGAATTGTTACATATTTCATCTTTTTTGGGTAAATGTTTATCAGAGATCCCTAGTAGGAAGAACTCTGGTTTGTATTCGATTTGTTCTTTGGTTATCTCCTCCAACCATTTTCTGATTTTTTGCCAATATTTCTGGGTTTCTTTGCAAGACCACCACATATGAAAGTAGGTTCCTTCTATGCTTTTACATTTCCAGCATTTTGGACTCGTGTTTGGGTTCATTTTCGCCAACCTCGAAGGGGGCAAGTGCCATCTATAAAACATTTTGTATGTATTTTCTTTATATGCTGCCGATTTTGTAATCTTAATATTTCTGTTCCAAATCTTTTCCCATTCTGATAATGTAATACTTCTTCCGATATTCCTGCTCCAGGCTATCATGTTCCCTTTGACTATCTCTTGTTCTAATTCTACTTCCAGTAAGTATTTATAGAATTTGGATATGTTCTTTTTGTTTGATCCTAGTAAAATTTTATCTAAATACTGCAGTTTGTTATAAATTCCAAAGTCTTTTATATCTTGTTTGTATCTGCTATGGATTTGATATATATAACCACTGATCAATTTTAAATCCCTGTTCCTGTAGTTCTTGTCGAGTTTTTAATTTTCCTTGCGGATCTAATAAATCTTTATATTTAATCATTTTTGTTATGTCCAAATTATTGGGATGTACCATTGCCTCCATTGTTGATAGCCAGATCGGAATTTTTAGATAGTGTTTTTGCATATTTTTTTCCAATTAATTAATAATGAGTCCCTAATGAGGTGTCTATGAAAGTAAGACTGCTTGGGTTTCCCACTTCCCATAAGAAGGCATGCCACCCTCTCTGGAGGTCATGCCCTTCTAATGCTAAAATTCTTCTGTTAAGTAAGTTCACCCAGTCTTTTATCCATAATAAGATAGCTGCCGAATAATATAATTCCCAATTTGGAAGGGCTAGACCCCTCTACTTTTCGCATCTTGTAAGGCCTTTACATTGATCCTGGGTTTTTTCCCTGCCAAATAAATTTAAGTGTGATCTTATTTAATTCTTCAAAAAAAATTTTGGGCAACTTAATTGGGATTGTCTGGAATAAATAAAGAAATTTTGGTAATATATTCATTTTAATCGAGGCAATCCTGCCCAATAAGGAAAGCTGCAACTTATTCCAGGATTCTAAATCTTTCTTTGTTTGTTGAAGTAGTTTATCATAATTGTTCTCTTTAAGTGATTTACCTTGTGGTGTTAACCATATTCCTAAATATTTGACCCTTTTTGTTACCTGTATCCCCATCATTGTTTCTAATTCTTCCTTCTGGTTTTCTGTTAAATTTTTGGTCATTAATTTCGTCTTTTTTCTATTAATTTTTAATCCTGCCACTGTGCCAAATTGTTCTAATTCTTTTATTAGATTATAACCTTTTTCCATGGGTTCCTCCAAAAAGAAAACCATATCGTCAGCAAACGCTTGTAGTTTATATTCTTCTGATTTGACCCTCACTCCTCTAATTTCAGAATTTTGTCTAACCCGTGTTAAGAGTGATTCTAGGGCAAAAATGAAAAGAAGAGGTGAGAGAGGGCAGCCCTGTCTGACACCTTTTCTATATTTATTGGATCTGTTTGTTCGCCATTGATTAGTATATTAGCCTGTTGTGTGTTGTAAATAGTTGTTATAATGTTTTCAAATTTGGTGCCAAGACTCATATTGTAAATTTTTGAATTAAAAAGTGCCAATTTAAGTTATCAAATGCTTTCTCAGCATCTAAAAACATGAGTGCGGATTGTTTCTCCGGGTGGGCTTCATAATATTCTAGGACATCGATAACGGTTCTTAAATTGTTCTTTATTTGTCGGGACGGAAGAAATCCATTTTGATCTTCGTGTATATGTGGATTTAAAGCTTGTTTTACTCTATTAGCTATGATAGAAGTAAACAATTTATAATCGGCATTTAAAAGTGAAATCGGTCTATAGTTGTTGATGTATCTATGATCTGCATCCTCCTTCGGGATTAGCGAAATCAGCACCCCCTCCACGAGTCCGGCATCTTGGCTGCCAGAAGTACCTCATTAAACACTTCCAGCATCAGTGGTCCTACTAGTTCCAATATTGCTTTATATAGTTCTGCCGGAATCCCATCTGGTCCTGGAGATTTGTTATTACTTTGATTCTCCATTGCTGACTTCAATTCAGACCATGTAATATCTTTATTCAATAACTCTATCCATTCCTCTCCAATTACCTTGTCATTCGTCTCTTCTAAATAAGTTCTTATTTTATCTTCATTAACTTCCTCCTTTTTATATAATCTTTGAAAATAGTTGTAAATGATATCTTTTTTCTTCTCTATCTCATGTTGTAAGACATCTTTCTCATCCATTAGTTGGTGTATCAATCTCTTTCTTTCACTTTTTTAAGTTTATGGGATAGCCATCTTCCTGGTTTATTTGCATGCTCAAAATAATTTTGTTTGGACCTTTTCAAGTTAATTTCTATTTTATCTTGTTCAAGTAAGTTCAATTTATGTTTAATTGTTATTAACTGATTTTGTGTTCTCTGGTTTTTAGGGGATTTTTGAAGTTGTATTTCTAATTCTTTAATTTGTTGTTGGAATTTATTTTGTTGGGCATGTATTCTTTTATTTCTCATGGCATTATAGGAGATTGTTGTTCCTCTTATAATTGCCTTCATTGTATCCCAAATATTTTGTTTCGTGGTTGCTTCATTATTATTTTCTTTTAGAAAATAATTTAATTCCTCTTTCAGCTTCTTAATGTACTCTTCTTCGTTTATTAACTGAGTATTTAGTGTCCATCTTTTCTTTGTTTTTCTCCTATCTCTCCAAATTAGTTGTATTGGGTTGTGGTCGGCCCATTCATTTGGTAGGATTTTAATTTCTTTTATTTCATTGGCCAATTCCCCATCCATCCAGGCCATATCTATTCTGGTCCAGATTTTGTGTGGATTTGAATAATATGTGAACTGTTTCTCTTCTGGGTTTAGTTTTCTCCATAAGTCTATTAAGTTTAATTCTTTCATCATGTCCTTACAGGGCATAGAAAATTCTCTTTTCCCTTTCTTGTTCTTATTCACATTACTATGGTCTTTTTGATGATCAGCAATGGAGTTGAAGTCGCCTATCATGCAGATATTCCTTTTTCGAAACCTATTATTCTCTGATGAAGATCTTTAAAAAATTTCCTTGTTCTTCATTTGGCGCGTAGATTGCTACCAATAAAAATGTGATATGATTAATCCAAATTTGTATAACCAGAGTTCTTCCTTCCGGATCCGACCAGATTAGTTCTGCTTTTACATCATCTTTCACAAATATTGCAATTCCTTTCTTTTTATGTTTGTCTGCTGGTGCTGTAAAAAGTTTTCCAAGTTTTGGGCAAATTAAATATCTTTCATCCTTTTTCCTAATGTGTGTTTCTTGTAGGCATATTATGTCGGCGTTTTGTCTAATTAATTTAGTTAATATCCTTTTCCTTTTAGATGTTGAATTTAAACCATTTATATTAATGGAGAGGAGTTTTTTTCCTATCTCCATTTATCTAGGTCTGTTTAGTTTTTTGTCTAGTGATGATTCGGTTTTCTTCTTGCTGTTGTTGTGAGATTGGTTCTTCTCTCCCTGGTTGTGGTTTGTCGTTCCCTAAATTTTGAGGAAGTCCTTCTTTTGGTTTCTATGGCGATTACGATCATCCTGTGGTTTCCTTTTAGTTTCCTCCTTGGTGTATTGGTTATCCGTGCCTATTAGCTGATCATGAAAGTCTTGGGCCTGTTCTATAGAATCTATTTTGATTTTTCTCTCTTTCCAAGTTATTAACATCCCTTCTGGGATTAACCATTTAAAAGGAATTTCTTTTTATTTAAATAATTGGCCAAGAATTTATAATCCTGTCTTATGACCCTCACTTTCCTTGGGATTTGTTTTAGGATCATAATCTCTTTACCTCTATATGTTATTGTTTCTTCTCTGGACCTTTTAAGAATTAGGTCTCTCACACACCTCCTTGTGAAACGAATATGAATTTCTCTTGGGCAGTTATGGCGTCTAGCATAACTTGTGCTGACCCTATACACCTCGTCAAATTCTTTGATTAGATCATCTTTTTCTTTCCCTAACCATTCAGCCAATAGTTCTGCCATTAATTGTTCTAGTTCTTCATTTTTCGCTTCTACCACATTTTGAAACCTTAAATATGCCGCTGCTTTATCCATTTCGAGGTGGACGAGGGAGTCTTCGGTTTCTCTAGTTACATTTCTAAATTCCTCCTCTATCCTTTCAAAGTTTGTCTCCATCCGTTCTGTCCTACTCTCTATTTCTCTTATCTTAACTTCGTTTTTCTCCATAGCCTGTTGCAAGGACTCTATCTTATCCTCCACCTTAAGTAAATCTGCTTTCATTTCCACTTTAAGCTTTCCCATCTCATCTTTTAATTCGCTAATATCCGCTCTGGTTTCTTTGTGATTCTTAATCATTATTTCTTGCATCTTGGATATTGCTTCTTGCAAGGATAGTAGGGTAGCTTGTATATTAACGTTAGAGACATTGGACTGTTTTTCCCCTATTAGAGATTCTTCAATGGTTTTTGGATTGTTGGTGAAGCAGAAGTTAAAGTAGTTGTTAGGGTCGGGGTGGTCTTCCTTCCCGATTTCAAAGCCATAGTTGTCGTGGAGGTCATCTCTCTTAATATTTGTTTTTGTTGTTGCACTATATTGGATATATTGTCCCAGATCACCATTCAGTGTTTAACTCCTAAAATAAAAATTCTATTCTAATACTTCAATCAAATATATAGATAGGCAGTCTGTACACCTATATTATAAAATGTTATCTAATAATATAATAATCTTTATAATTAATTTATATACTGAATATCAATATTAATCATCAATAATACATCAAATCCAACCCAGTTACTTCTTTAAGAATTGATCTTAAGTATTCTAAATAATCTAAATCAACACTATTTTTCACTCTTTGTTGTTATTATTTAAGACAATCAAATCAATTGTCACTGAAATCTATAAGGACAATATACCTTTTTTTTTTCCCTCCTTTTGAGTAGGTAAATTTATCAGGCTTTTTAAGGGGTTAAGATAGGAAGGAGAAAGACTGAAACAATGGGGGAAGAGAAGAGGGAAAAGTTTACCTTGATTTGAGGCAGTCAATAAGCAAGGGGCTAGAGGTTCAAATTGTAAAAATAGTGCCCAAATGGTAATATTAAAGTATTACCAAATAGAAATTCCAACAAATAAAGAAATGTGATAAGAGAAAAAATATAAAATAAACTTTATAGTCAGTCTTCAAGCTAAAGGTTTAAGTTTTGAGTTTCTTCCCAGCACTCCGGGGAGCAAATGGTATAATGTGCTGATTAATCGCAATAAGAAGTCAATCCTTCCCAGCCTTCTGTTGGTCTCTTCTTCCTTCTTCCTCTTCCTTCTTTCCCCTTCCCAGTTTTGAGTTCAATGTGCAAATCTCCTTCACCTATTATTCCCTCCAAAATCCAATAGTCATCTCTTCTTGGTCGCTTAACAATCTGTCCTCCCAGCTGTATTAAATAAAGCCAATAATCCTATTAAACTCAATTCAGAGAATTAATAAGTCACTTTCAGTGCCGCAATTTTTCCTCCTCTGTCACCTCCTTCCTCTCAAATATTGTCAAAAAGTTAATCCCAAATGCCAAATCACTCACAAATTCAAGTCTCCAATCTCCTGGTTTCTGATGTTCTTCCTCTCTCCCCAGGAGTTTCCCTTCCAAAAGCTGTAATCCACACTTTTGTTCTAACGAGCCTTTCTGCTCGTGATTGTCACACTTCCGCTTTTCAAGCTGCTTTTCTGGCCGCTTTTCTCTCCTGCTTCCACAAAGTGCTACTCACAACCAGGAAGATAAATCTCTCACCCCACTGTCATTCTTCAATCTTCAATCTTCAATATTGTATTAAGCTCTTTCAACACCTTTTCCTGCTCCGATCTTGCAGGCTGTCACTATCTTGCTTAGTCACCTCAGTGGCAGACCGGACTTTGGAGCCGCCATAAACTGGCAGCTAGCTCTTCCACGCTGGGCTCAGGGAGCTCTTCTCTTCGTTACCAGGGGGTTGCCTACCCCCACCCTGTAACTCGAGATTCTCCTATACTGACACGAACCTCTCCGGGGTTTGTGTATCCCCTGGGGATCGCTCCAGATTTTCTGTGCTAGTTCTTCTTTTTCCATTAGTCCCATTTTATGTTTAATTATATCCATTTTTAACTTAATGTCCTTTTTCTGTGGCATTTTCTGTAGCTCTTTTTCAAGTCTTTTATACTCACTCTCTAATGCCTTAGAGGCTAGTCTTTTCATGGTATTTTCCTTGTATAGTCTATTATCAAGCCTCTGGCATATGCCTTCATTGTATCCCATACATTCTGTGTTGATGTGTCTTCTTTTTTATTTTCTTTAAAGAAAAAAGTCAGTTCTTTCTCCATCCACTGTATGAAGTCTTTTTCCTTTAACATAGTTTTATTTAACATCCATCTAGACCTTCTTTGTCCTTTCCATTTAATTGTCATTGGATTGTGATCTGCCCAAGTACTTGTTTCAATATTTATTTCTTGAATATTAGCTAACAATTCTGTTGACATCCATATCATATCTATTCTGGACCATGATAAATGTCTCTTTGAATAGAAGGTGTATTGTTTAGTCTTAGCATTTCTTTCTCTCCATGTATGTTTTAAATTTATTTCATCTATCATTTTAAAAGATTTAGGGAAAGTCTTTCTGTTTTGCTTTGTTGTTTTCTGTACTGTATAGTCCAATTTATTATCTACAATTCCATTAAAGTCTCCCATCATAACTATATTAGCATAGTCCAGTTCAATTATTTTCATATGTAATTTTCTATAAAATTCTTCTTGATTGTTATTCGGGGCATAGATTGCAATCAGGAGTGTTTTCATATTATTGTCCATTATTTCCACCATTAGTAATCTTCCATCGTCATCAGTATAGATCAATTTCGCTGTGATAATATCTTTTATGTATAACACCACTCCTCTTTTCTTGCATTGTGACAAAGAAGTAAATATTTTCCCTAATTTTGGCTGTATCAGCAATTGTTCATGTTGCTTTTTAATATATACTTCTTGTAGGCAGATTATATCAAATTTTAATTTCTCTAATTTATGGAAACTTTTCCTTCTTTTAACAGCTGAGTTAAGTCCATTTATGTTAATTGTAATCAGTTTTTTCTCTTCCATGGTTATATTTTGTAGTCAGGTTTAGCAGCTCTCATAGATCTTGGTTCATGTTGTTCTTTGACTTCCACCTTTCCGCCTACTGCACCTTCTTCTTTTTCAGTCGCTATTTGGCAGTCCTCTTGGAATTCAATTAGTGACATTTCTTTTTCCTGCCTCCTCCACTTTCCCTCCAAAATATTCTGTATAAAATAATTCAGCTTTCTCAATTGAGTCAATTCTATGTCCCTGTTCTTGCCATGTGAACATGAAACCTTCTGGAATCAGCCATCTATAATTCACCTCTTTTTTAAAGTAGAATTTTAGTCAGAAATCAGTATTCTCTTCTCACCTTCTCTTCTCTCTTCTCATCTCTCTCACTCTTCTGGGTACTTGTTTCAGGACCACAATCTCCTTATCTTTATATTTCAATGTTTTCTCTCTTGCCACTTGCAATATTTGCATTTTAATGGCTTTCTTTGTAAATCTGATGTGAACTTCTCTTGGTAAACTATTTCTCATTGCATATCTTGTGAAGACTCGATAAACCTTGTCTATTCCATCCATCATCTTCTCTTTAGATATTTCCAGAGCTTCAGCCAAAATTTCTATCATTATCTCAGCTAGGTTTTGTCCCTTTTCTTCCTCTATGTTTTGGAATCTGAGATAAAATTCTGATCTGTCCATCTCCCATCTCAACATTCCACTTTTATCTTGTTCAACCACAGTTAAACTGCTATCAATATCTCCAATCTTCTTATCTCTTTGTTTACCTTCTTCTTCAATTTTTTGGAATCTCTCATCATACTTCACCATCATTTGTTGGATGTTCTCCACCTTTTCATCGGTTTTTCCTGTTCTTTGTTCAATGTTCTCTGTTCTCTTTTCAATATTCTCTGTTCTTATTTGTATATTTTGAATTCCTTGCATAATCATCTGCAGCGTTACTTTTTCCTGTTCTTTTTATTGCTGTAACATCGTCTATATTGAGCGTTGTCCTCCAGATGGTGAAGAGGAAGAAGTAGAAGTTGAGGAACCAGGGGCTGTTAGTTTCCTACTCATTTCAGATAATTCAAAATCTTCAGGTTCTTCTAGACCTTAATCCACTTGTGAAGTAACCAATTGTAATTCCAATTAAAAATAGTGGGAAAAAAGAAGCCTAATAATAATAATAATAATAATAATAATAATAATAATAATAATAATAATAATAATAATAACAACAACAACAACAACAACAACAACAACAAATTCTTCAGGTTCTTGTATACCTTAATCCAATCAATTGTTTAGATAGCAGTAAAAACTCAAAAATGGAAGAAAAGACCATAAACACACACAAAAAAGAAAAAAAATTGTTAAATCCTGGAAAAGGTGGAAAAATAGAAAATAAAAAACTAAAGAAGAGAAAAGAAAAGTTCTTCAGGTTCTTCAACACCTTAATCCAATTAAAAAGTCTCAGGTATAAAAGGATGCATAACCAAAAAAAAAAAAAAAGAAAGCCACAAAAAAAAAAAAACCCCAATATGGAAGGTAAATAGAAAAAAATACAAAGGAGGGAGAGAAAAAAGAAAAGGGACTACTCCGTTAAAAAAAAGAAAAGAAAAAGGAAGGAAATCAGTAATACTAAAGCTTTTCCTTTAAAATAAAATGCAAACATAAAAATTAGACTTCAAAAACAAAAAAAAAGACAAAAACAAGTTCCAAAATGCCAAAGATCCAAATAGCTATTACTAAAAGTAAGCTAGTAAGGAGGGGGTTTGTTAAAGTAAGAAATAGCCCAGCTTAAAAAAAGTAAAAAGAGCACACTGCACCTTGTTTGGTTATCCAAGGCTTTTGTTAAAAATTATAAGTCTATTCTCCAGAGTCTTATCACCTTTTTTTTCTATAAACTTCAACACCAGACTCCAGATATTGATAGAAACCCAGAAGAGCACCTGCAATAATACTCTCCCATGCTCTTCCCTCTATCTTAGCAAACAGGCAATGTCCTTGAAAAGAAGTCTCAGTTTTTTCTCAGCTTTGTCTGGTCAAGAAAAAAAAGAGATAGGACTTCCGGTTTTGCCAGGCTTCGGTGGCGGCAGGGTTTCGCGAACTCCACGATCCCTGTTGCGCTAGCCGTCTTGGTGCCTCCGATCCCGATGGGTCTGGAGGATAAGGCTGCCCCGTAGAGGCAGCCGAAGATAGGGGGACCCAGACAGGGGTTTGGGGTTTTTGCAGACCCCTTACCCACCTGGCATAACCCCCTTTTCTCAAGGCGGTGGAGCGGCGGTCAGCAATGGCCGCCACAAAGAAGCCGGCAGCTGGATAAGATTGTGCTGGAGGAAGAAGGAGAAAGTTTTGAAGTGAAAGTTTTTTGGCTGAACTGGGACTATAAGATACATTAAATATCCTGAAAATCCTGATTTTTTGAAAGATACTTTGTTTCCAGAAGAGATTTATAAGCGGCGAGTGAAAGTGCTGAAAGAGAAAGTTTACTCTCCTTCCATACGGAATTAACAAATGGACATTGAAAACTCTGCTATTTTATAGAAGGTAAAAATTTAAAGTTTTTTGTTACAAGTGGGAAGGGAGAGGACAAAAGAATAATTTATATTAAGATTTTGTTGGAGGAGATGCCTGGAAGATTTTGAGATTGGAAGTTAATCACAATAAGACTTTAAAATACAGATTGGGGTTTTTTTTTCCCTTTCCAATTGATATTACCCCAGGAAGAAAAAGTGTGAAGGGAAGAACTTTTTGCTCTGTTTGGACTGTTTGATGACTTTGGGACTTTGGGGAATTGTTCCAAGCTTTGAATTATCTTGGTTGTTTTAAGAAGAAGAAGAAGAGAAAAAAGAAGAAAAGGTTTATAATGGCTTTATCTGTTGATGAACTGAGAGAGGAATATGGTAAAATAAAGAAAGAAGGTAAAGACGGTGTGAGAGAAATTTTTCGCTTTTTAGAAATGGCGCTTGCCACTTTTCAGCAAACACAACAATTGATGGAGGAGGAGGAGGAGGAGGAGGAGGAGGAGGAGGAGGAGGAGAAGAGAAGAAGAAGAAGAAGAAGAAGAAGAGAAGAAGAAGAGAAGAAGAAGAAGAAGAAGAAGAAGAAGAAAGAAGAAGAAGAAGAAGAAAGAAGAAAGAAGAAGAAGAAGAAGAAGAAGAAGAAGAAGAAGAAGAAGAAGAAGAAGAAGAAGAAGAAGAAGAAGAAGAAGAAGAAGAAGAAATCTTTAACGAGTCTACAAAGTTGATTAAGAAAGGAAGCAGAAAGAGAGGAAGGAAAAAAGACATAAGACTTAAAAAAATATCCAAGAAAGAGAAAAATAAGATGCAAAATCAATACAATGTTAGAAAGCAAAAGAAAAGAGAAATACAACAGAGAGGGGAAGCTAAGGGGGGTAAAAAGACCAGATGGGATAAGATAGCAAGGAAGAAGGGGGGGAAAAGCCACAAAGGTATGAAACAAGATGTGAAAAAGAAATTTTTTTTAGGGATAAAGGGTAATGCATAATTTTGTTTCAAAAGGATTCTGCAAGGTACATAAGATAGTATTGTAGTATTTGTATTAGAAATAGAAAATTAGAATTTTATAAGACTTAGGTAAAGATTAAAACATTAAAGGTTTAATAATGATAGATTTTAAGATTTAATAAAATATTAAAAGGAATGTTTAAAATATTTAGTTTAAGTATAGAGTTTAATAGACTATTGTGTGGATGTTAGTATGAACTTATTATTGTGGTATTTGTTTTTGAAATAGATAATTGGAATGTTATGAGATTTAATGTTTAATTATATATTTAATTACTTTATGGATTTACTATTTTTCTTCTTTTTTAAAAAACTTAGTAGGTAGAATGTACTAAGCAGAATCAGATAGGGAACTAGGTGTTACCTTAAATGTTAATTTAGGGGAGCGATGGAAAGGCATCATACTTCGATTAGTGATTTCAGGAGAAATCTTTTTTTTTCTATTATAGGGAATGAGATAAATGGATAATTGGAAAAGAATGGACAAAAGATACAAATATAATGATTTAAATTAAGATGGAATAAATAAAATAGAATTAAGAAGAGTGGAAAGCGGGGAGAAGTTATAATGAAGATATAGAAGGGTAAATAAGATAGATAATGGCATATAAGTTGAACATGAATTTAATTGAAGTCCATACAAAGAGAGGTAATCCGGGGCCAAGCTACTTTTTAAAAAGAAGTTTTATGTTTTTGTGTTTTGTGTGTGTATGTCCGTTTGAGATTTAATAAAACCTTGGAGGAAAGCGAGAGGAGAATAATTGTAAACAAGACAGAGGGAAATATGAATATGATGATTATAAAATGGATAAATATAGAAGAAATGTAATTGAATAAGAGCAAAGAGAAATAATGAGAAATCTGCTAAAAGATATTTAAGTGGAAATGGGATATATCAGAATTATATTGTATAAAACAATGTTTTATCTGCCTTGTAAAAATTTATAATGGAAAGAGGTTTAATGTCTTTAATGTCTAATGATGCTTTGTTTGTCTTTAAAATTAATAAAATTTGTTTCAAAAAAGAAAAAAGAAAAAAAAGAGATAGAATATTTCCAAGCCTCTAGTTGGCAGTGTTACAAAGTTTCTTCTGCTTTCATTTTCCCCCTCCTTTTCCAAACAAGATTTAATAAAAATTAATTAAAAGGGGGAAAAGATATTTAAAAAGATGACTAGAAGGGAGTCTCTAGCCTAAAATATTATAAAGTGAAAAAGGAGAGAAAGAATAGGTGGAAGTAAAAAAAACCAGTCCAGTTTCAAAATATAAAATCATGTATAAAAAATCCAGCAATCAGAAAAAAAATAAAAAATATTACTTTGACTTCCTGTTTAAAATCTCCGCTTAATCACTTCTGTCAAAAGTTTTACAGATTCTTTCTTTTCCTTAGGGTGTCCTTTCAAATCTTAAAGTAAAGAAAAAATTCTCACAAAACCGGCACACTTGTTGTTTCAGTTTTAAATTTGGGGCTAGCCTACTGCTGTGCTAGAATGGTTTTTTTCTTCATCCTGATTGGTTTGGAGTCTTGGTCTGTGTTTATTGGTCTTGGAGTTTGCTGTGTTCTGCTGGATTGGTGTTTCTAATATCTTCTGTCTGTTTTGTGGCTTTTTTTGTCTTGATTGGCTGGCAACATTGTGTTCCTGTATTGGAGGCTTTTAGTGCAGCTTGGCTCCAAGTAAATGGATGGCTATCATTTGTTAGGAAGCTAGGTTTCATCTGGGTGCCTGTTTGGGGTGTGTTTGAGCTGGAGGTATCAGGAGGGAATCTGTTTGTGCCCAGGTGTTTGCCTGGCTTGTAGTATGGAGATTTTTTTGTTTGTGAGTGCAGGCTTCCAAATGATTGACAGTCTGGTGGAATCATCTCTTCTATTCATGCTTTCAGGTCTTTTTTCAATCTCTATGGCTTTTCTGATAATTCTGTAGCTGGAGTTTTCTATAGTGGCTAGGGTTTTGGTGCCATTGAAGTTGATGCTATGACCTGTTGCTTTCATGTGTTGGACTAGTGAGGAAGTGTGTTCCAGCTTTTTTACTGCATTTTTGTGTTCATCCGGGCGGGTACTTATTCTTCTATTGATCTGTCCAATGTATGTGGCAGGGCATGATGCACAAGGGACTTCATATATGCCTTGGTTTTCCAGGTCAATTTTATCTTTGGGGTTTCTAAGGATGGCTGCTATTTTTCTGTCTGTTTTGAAGGCAGTCTTGATGTAATGCCTGTGTAGTATCTTACTGATTTTGTCTGTAGTTCCTCTTATGTAGGGCAGGACAGCTGTTCCATAGGTCTGTTCATCTTCTAGGTCTCCATTATGTCTCAATGTGTTTTTGTGGATCAAGCCGGTGATTTTGCTTTTGTGGAAGCCGTTGGCTGTCAGTACTTTAGTCAGGGTGCATAGTTCAGTCTTTATGTGTGTGTTGTCTGCCAGGCGTTTGGTTCTGGCGATTAGTGTTTTGGCCACGGAGTTTATCTGTGCTGGGTGGTGGTGGAATTGGGCGTTGAGGTAGTAGTTGGTGTGTGTTTTCTTCTGGTATATGGTGTGTCCTAGTGTGCCATCTGTTTTTTTTTTTTTTTTGTAGATTAGTACATCTAGGAATGGTAGTTGTTTGTTTGTTTCTGTTTCCATGGTGAACTTGATTTTGGGGTGTGTGCTGTTTAGGTGTGTTAGGAAGCTGTTTAGGTTTTCTTTTCCATGGGGCCAAATCACAAATGTGTCATCGATGTATCTTAACCATAGTTTGGGTTTGTGGGTGGCATTAGCCAGGGCTCTGGATTCAAATTTTTCCATGAACAGGTTTGCAATGACGGGTGACAGTGGTGATCCCATAGGGGCTCCTTCAATTTGCTTGTATCTTTGTCCTTTGTATATGAAATATGTGTTGGTTAAACAGTGTTCTGCTAGTTCCATGAGGTGTTTAGCTGGTTGGTATTTATTGTTGATGATATCAAGAGTTTCTTTTATCGGGACTTGAGTGAATAGCGAAACCATGTCAAAACTTACAAGCAGATCTTCTTGTTCCATGTGTAGATCTTTGATCATTTCCAAGAAGTGCTATGAGTTTTGTACATGTGAAGCTGCTGTTTCAGCATGGGGCTGTAGCTGTTTTGCTACAGTAGCTGTTCAGCCCCATGCTGAAACAGCAGCTTCACATGTACAAAACTCATACCACTTCTTGGAAATGATCAAAGATCTACACGCCAAATTCACTCACCAAAACCAACACCAACCATAAGAACCTCCGTTGTCGCCCTGACCTAACCATACAGCAATGTGCCCGCTTCCATGTACTCCGCACTGAACTCAAAAAACGTCTAGACAATGGAGAGAAGGACCTGTACACTGACTACCATGCTGACTGTATCAAAAGTAAGTCACACAACCCGCAACTCAGCTTTAACCTTCAACCACAACCCTACCTCAACCAATCCACCATCACCCAAGACTAGGCACGCACGCCCCTAACTATCTCAATTCCAACTACTGCTGGCCTTAAATGCAAGCTACTCAATGCAAGAAGCCTTGCGAATAAAATACCTGAATTTTTCCTCTTTCTAAATATGGCTAAATTTAACATCATATTTGTCTGTGAAACATGGCTCAACGCATATCTCCCTGACTCCATTACCACAGTAAGAGACTATCATGTTTACCAATCAGATCATGAAATCCATAGAGGAGGTGGTGTTGCTATCTTCTATAAAAAGTTCTTACATCTAAAAAACATCCAAGTTACCCAGGAGCTTGCTCTTCCTGAGACCATCATCGGTGAACTATCCTTAAATATCACATTTCGATTCTTACTATGTTACAGAGCACCTGATTATGACACCGAACATGTAAACAAGCTAAATACAGTACTAACATGGGCAGCATCCTGTCCACACGCTTTTATCTTTCTTAGTGACTTCAATCTACTTCATATTGACTGGACCCTAAATGAATGTACAACTGAACCCATACACGCAACCTTCTACAATGCTGTTAAAAATCTGGGACTGAAACAACTAGTAACCAACAACACTAGACTAAACAACTGCCTCGATCTCATCTTCTGCAATAGTTTGAATTTAATTTACGGAATACAAACTAAAGAACCCTTTTCCAGCAGTGACCACAATATGATTGACTTTTGTCTCAACATACGCCCACACAAAAATCATCACAATGATGTAATCTCCAATTATAACTTCAAAAAAGGCAACTATGATCTTATAGACAATGATCTCTCATCCCTTGATTGGCAATCTCTATTCACTGGATGCAATACTGTTGAAGACCATTACAACATATTTTTACTTGAAGTCAAAAGAGTCATCAAACTATATGTACCAACAACTCCCCCCCCCCCAAAAAAAAACAGATGACCCATAACAATAAGGAAACTTCAATCCAAAAAGAGATCACTCTGGGGTGAAGAGATCACTCTGGGGTGAACAAATCTGGTCATGTTGCCAATTTCAAAAGCCGATACAAAAATTTATGCCACCAGATAAAGACTGAACGCACCAATTATCACATTAAACAAGAGGAAAACTTTCTATGCACCAATTCCACCCGCGCTTTTTACAATTTTGTAAAGAACAAACTAAAAGACTCAAGGTCCATCCCACCTCTGATAGGACCTAATGGTAAAGACCATTAAAGCCAACATCTTTAACACATTCTTCGGCTCCGTATTTGTAAACAGCAATGGATCATGCCCAGTATTTCCTAGCCGAACCACAGACAACTACAATGATCTAATACATATCGATTTTACAGAAGACAATGTTGAAAAAGCACTACGCAATCTAAAACCATCTCTATCTATTGGACCGGACAGAATATGTGCCTACTTCTTAAAAAAGCTATCCACTGCCATAACCGAACCTCTAAGCATAATCTTTGAAAAATCTTTCAGGACCAGCTCCTTGCCTAACCTATGGTCACAAGCCATGGTCATCCCCATCTTCAAAAAGGGAGACCCCAGCCTAGTTGAAAATTACAGACCAATCTCCTTATGCTGCGTCACCTGTAAAGTCATGGAATCAATTATTAACCAATCCATTATCCACCACTTAGAGACAAACAACCTACTCTCCAATAAACAATTTGGTTTCAGGAAAAAACGATCCTGTAATCTGTACCTCTTACACTGCAAAAACATATGGACTACACAACTCGATCAGGGCAAAGCAATAGACTCAATTTACATAGACTTCTGTAAATCCTTTGATTCAGTGGTACACGACAAACTACTCCTAAAACTAAAATCTTATGGTATCTCTGGACAACTGCATAACTGGATAGAAGCATTCCTATCAAACAGACAACAAATGGTCAAAATTGGGAGCATCCTATCAAATTCTGTACCTGTCAACAGTGGTGTCCCCCAAGGCAGTGTTCTAGGACCAACTCTCTTCATACTCTACATAAATGACCTCTGTGATCATATTAAGAGCAACTGTGTTCTTTTCGCTGATGATGTAAAGCTGTTCAACACCACAGACAATACCGCTACCCTTCAAAAAGATCTTGACTATGTATCAGAATAGTCAAACAAATGGCAACTTCAAATCTCAACAAATAAATGCTCTGTCTTACATATTGGCAAAAAAAATCAGAAAATAAAATACAAGCTGAATAGTCAAGATCATGTTGATGATCCAAGCTCTTTAAAGGACCTTGGAATACTCATCTCTAATGATCTAAGTGCTAGAGCCCACTGTAACTACATAGCCAAAAAGGCATTAAGAGTTGTTAACCTAATCCTACGTAGCTTTTTCTCTGGTAATATCACACAAGTATGACTTTCACTCATTCAAAATGAATGCCATCAGTAAGGAATGGATGCATAGGGGATCCAATTCAAGTTCATGCCTATTCATACCCAAATGAATTTTTGCTTTTCCCCTTTGGATATCCTTTTCCCCAAAATGAATTTTTGCTTTTTCCCGAGTTGCACAGAAACTAATTTTAGAAGTTGCTCCTGAAGGCCATCATTTTATTTTTTATCAAAGCACTGGATGATATGGTTAGCCCATGGCATTATAAGAATAAGCAGTGACTAGCCACTATTTTCCCCCTCTTACAATTTCCAAATGGCACAGTATTCTTAGTTCTTTGACAATATAAGCACAGCTGAAAACAGAACTCACAATATTCTGCTGTTGTAGCAAACACAACTGGTAATGGAAGAAGCTATGGGAAGGAATAAACAAAGAAAAATATACAGAGGAAATGAAAGTGTTTTTGTTATATGAGCAAGAGGGTTAATATGATTTTAAGAAAGAAAAAATATTTCTTTATAAAACAATGCAGAACAATAAGATTTGCCTTATGAACACAATTAAACAGAATGATCCCTAATTCCAAGCTGTAGCCATACATATTGTCAGGCCACATCTCTATTTTCTTGGCTTTAATAGTCCTATATCATTACAATTTGTTTCAGTAGTCCTATACCATTGAGATACATGGTTGAGAAATTGTACATATTTGATTTTTAGACATGAATAATATTAACAAGAATTTTAAAGCTTCATTTAGAGCCTGGTTCCCTCATGAAAACTATTATTTCATGCTCAGGATGACCCCAGGTAACAGAATAGAAAATTTGTATTCTCTCCATTGACAGAATGAAGTTATCAAGTGAAGGAGGCACTAAAGTAAAATGTGATAGTTCAGGTTTTTTTTTTGTTTTCCTTTTGTTTTCTGTTGACTTTCTTGAATAACCTCTCCAGTCTCTCTAGATCTTGAGTGTATGGCTGAATGAAAATAATTCCAACACTGCTGGTGCTTGCAAAAAAGACTTTCTCTTGCAAAAGGGTGAGTGCAGTTTAGCCTTATCATAAAAAGGCAAAAAAAATACAGCATACAAGAAGGCAGGTGAAGAGTGAAATAACTTCAGAATCCCATAACAAATGTCAGCAGCAGGTGCAGTACAGAGAGGGCCTGTGAAAGGGAAGTTTGACAAAGAATGCAAAGAAATTTTGACTTTGTCAATAAATAGGAAGAAGCTTTGGAAAACAGAATTTAAGCAGTTCCTCTGTGTGAGGAGGAAAGAAGATAACTCAAAAAGCCCAAACAACCACCTCACACACATTGGAACTATAAAAGCTTCCAAGAATCTGTTAGGGAGGGAAAAACGCATCAAGAGGAACACTGATAAGCAGACTTGGCTTAATAACATTCTATAACCTGTAGTATCTGCTACTGTTTTGCTAAACTAGCATTGTTGAAAGGGGAAAAAAGAAGAGGGAGAAGAAGCAATATGTCTTTGCAACATCTTGTCTGCTGCAAATTTCTGAAGAACTGAAAAATCTGGTCATTCCTCTGAGCCTTTTAAGCTAGTCCTATTCAAGATGTTCCATAATTATGGGTACATAGTTCTTTTTGTTATTACCCTTGATGTGCAGGAAGCAAAATAATATAGGAAGGGGTGGTTTTGGCTGGTGTTCTGACTTCCACTCATAAGCTACAGACTAGACTGATGTATTGCTCAAAACCATAGATGGCAAGATCAGGGAATAGAATAGAATGGAACAGAATGGAATGGAATGGAACAGAACAGAGTAGAATAGCACTAGCACTAGCACTTAGACTTATATACCACTTTACAGTGCTTTACAGCCCACTCTACGTGGTTTACAGCGTCAGCATATTGCCCTCAACAATCTGGGTCCTCATTTTACCCACCTTGGAAGGGTGGAAGGCTGAGTGAACCTTGAGCCTGGTGAGATTCGAACTGCCAAATTACAGGCAGCCAGCAGTCAGGCAGCCAGCAGTAACCTGCAGTACTAACCACTGTGCCAGAATAGAATAGAATAGAATAGAATAGAATAGAATAGAATAGAATAGAATAGAATAGAATAGAATAGAGTAGAGTAGAGTAGAGAATAGAATAGAATAGAATAGAATAGAATAGAATAGAATAGAATAGAATAGAATAGAATAGAATAGAATAGAATAGAATAGAATAGAATAGAAATAGAAAACATTAGGATTATATGCAGTTAATTGGCTATAACTACTGTATGTATAAGATTTATTATGTGATTAAGAATGTAGAGATTGCACTCAGATGGTATACTGTTACTGTGAATAATGAAATCCTATACATAATCAAGAAAATTGTGCAATAATAAGTATTAATATGCAATGTATAACAAAGGAAAAGTACAATAAAAATATTTTTTGGGGGAAAGAAATAGAAATAATAGAAACAAATAGAAATAGGCATAGGATAGGATAGGATAGGGTAGGATAGGATAGGATAGGATAGGATAGGATAGACCTTGTACATCATCTAGTCCAACCCCCTGCTCAAGCGGAAGACCCTATACCATTTCTGACAATGGCTGTCCAGTCTTTTCTTGAAAGCCTCCAGTGATGAAGAACCTACAACAGTTTGCTTTCTGAAGGCAAGCTGTTCCAGTGGTTGATTATTCTCACTGTCAGAAAATTTCTCCTTATTTCTAGGTTGAATCTCTCCTTGATCAGTTTCCATCCATTGTTCTTTATCTGGCTTTCAGATGCTTTGGAAAATAATTTGCACCCTCCTCTCTGTGACAGCTCCTCAAATATTGGAATACTACTATAATGTCACACTTAGTCCTTCTCTTCACTAGACTAGCCATATCCAGTTCTTGCAACCTTTCTTCATATGTTTTAGCCTCTAGGCCCCTAATCATCTTTGTTGCTCTTCTCTGAACTCTTTCTAGAGTCTCAACATCTTTTTTTATAGTGCGGTGACCAAAACTATAAGGTCTAGGAATATAATGCAAGCAACCCTATATTTGAAGACTTCAGGCAAACCTCTAACCACCGAGGAATATTTTGTCCAATATAGTGCTTTATTCCTCTTCATTTAATGGAAACCTTATTGCATTCTTTTCAGGACAGATCTGGTAAAGCAAACCTTCCTGGAGCGAGATTAATCACTCACAAAGAAAATGGGGACCATATTTCTCTGTCAGAAGTCTTTACCTTGGCAACAGACTGGCTTCAGAATAAAAATGGAATTGCTTGGTATTGTTTTGTCTGCCCATGACAACTAGATGAATTCTCAAAGTTTCCCTACTTTCTCTCCCTGACAGACACCCTATTCAAGTTAGACTATTAATTATCTCTAAAAATATAAATAGAAACCTGCAGGTGTGAGTTTCTAGAAATTGTGCTTTAATCAAGTAATTGAATGATATCCATATTAGATCAGCGTTTCCATATGCATGGTGTTATTTTGCAAAAATAAAAAAATAACTTGTTTTGCTTCAATGTGTGCTTAAAATTCAGTGATCCTATGGTGGTAAAAGGATAGATATATGAGAAATGTATAAGACATGTGAGAAAAATAGGAGGAGTAAGGTGGATATGTTCACTGTCTTGAGTTATTTGTAAAATTAATACAGGTGGGAAGTTTGGAAACCAGTGGAACTCTGGAGGATCTCAGAAAGACCATAGAAATCTTTATTGCAGGAAACTGCCTCCAAGGTTCATCTAGAATTCTCTAGGATTTTATGATCTAGTGATGGATCTGCTTGATTTTTTTTTGGGGGGGGGGATAATTGATTTTAGTGTACTTAGACAAAGCAAACATCTTAAGCTTTGAGTCCCAACTTATGTGCATTTGTGAATCTGTGAATTTTGAATAATTTTAGTTCCTGTTTGTTTTGTGACATCTTAAGTTATTTAAGTCACAGATACAGGTGACTGTGGATTGGTAACTAGGTTTGCCTGGCATTTTATGCAATTAATGGTGGAGGGATCTTTTTTGTTTGTTTTTTGTTTTTTTTGTTTTTGTTTTGTACTTTCTATCAGTGCTTAATGTCTTTTCAAAGAAAAGGGCTATCCAAAGTTGTGAGGGCCAAAGAAATGAAGCCATACTTTTATTTTCTATTTTCATCATTATTGCTATGACTATTATGACATTCCCTTCATCGAAAATAAATTATTTCAGTGAGAAAGCACCACATCACATTTTTGTCATAGAAGACACGTGGGACATTGGGAAGCTACTTGGGAAGAAGGTGGGGAAAAAATCCAGTCTAACCATCTGGATGACTGTGTCACCAACCATAATAACCTCTATTTTTAATAGAAAAAAAATCTTTCATGTGTATCCTTCAAAACAGGAATTTATTCCAGATCTGTATTTTTCAGAATGCCACGATGCGATTGACAATACCAAAATATGCATGTGAATGTATATATGTTAGAGAAAAGCACATTGAGAAACAATAATTTGCAAAAGTGTCCATGTTAGTGCATATGTGTATCAAAATGGGCAGCAACTAATAGGTAAAAACTTACATTCATTGTAATTATTTGTCTGTGGCTTGTTAAGGGTCTTGGTGCAATAAAAACTAATCTAAAACTCTGGCTGCAGATGCAAATTTTCCTGTCCACATGTCTTTTTCTCCAAATCTTGGTCAGCATTTTTGCAAGCACAATTTTGGATAGAGGGAAATTTTCCTTCTCCGATGCATTCACTTTTGAATAAATAATTCATTATGAAAACAACAACTACTATAAAAACCTGCCATTGAACATGAATCTATTGGCTTTGAAGGATAAGATTGCTTAGCTGTCTCGCCTAACCTACATTTCTTTCCTAATAATTTATACCGCTCAAGAAACTGCCTACCAGACTGCCATCAATTTTTCATTCAAATTATTACAGATACTTGGGACAAACCTCCATTTGTTCAGTCCTGGCAGTTCTGGATTAAACTTGTCACTGTAGGAAATACATATATAAAATGTGCAACATAATTCTCATGCAAATATTTTATTTAAAAATGAAAGGTAATGGAAGATTTTTTCCCCCAAAAGATCCTCACAAAATAGTTCTATTGCATATTTCTGTAGGTGCCAGCAGAAAAAAAAAACAGCAGCTATCAGAATCAAAGCAATATGATTATGCATTATGTTCCCTACACAATAAGATAAAAAGGAACCTGTTATCAAAATCCAGATCCATCTTTTGTACTTAAATTACACGTCTCAGGTAATCAGTAAAAGTTGACTCTGTTTGCCCTGAGCTGTTCATCAACATAACATTTTCTTCTTGCTTCCTTTGATTTGGGATATATAAAGCATGGCATTAAAAATTGATTTTGCTATCTGTTGATACCTTTATTTGTTCTTAAATGTATACTTTACCTTTTCCTGAGAAGCTCAAGGCAGTATCTAAAGCTGTCATCTGCTTTTCTTTTTCCCTGGTAAGGTAGTTGAGTTAAGAGTTGTTAAGAATCTCCTACCTATCTATGCTTTGTATATTGCCTGTATACTTCAGTAAAATCCAAGATGCTAAATACATTACCTTGTCACCAAAATCTTTTTTTCATAGTGCAGAACAAGGAAGGGATCACCTAGTATCCTATTTTACCTCTCTAATCTGCTGATTAATGTACAGTATCCTTTGGTATTATTCATGCTGTAGCTCACAATATTGTTTCCACAGTCTCTAGAAAGTTTTGTACCTTTAGAAATGCATTATAGATATAGAGAATGTAATTTGTTATTAAGTCCTCTCATCACATTTTGTTAAATAAATCCTATTCTATTCTATTCTATTCTATTCTATTCTATTCTATTCTATTCCATTCCATTCCATTCCATTCCATTCCATTCCATCCCATCCCATCCCATCCCATCCCATCCCATCCCATCCCATCCCATCCTATCCTATCCTATCCTATCCTATCCTAATTCTATTCTATTTTAATATTATTGCTTGACTATTGATCATGTCTTTCTCTTTTCCTGCTGTTGTCCAGTTTTTCAATTTAGTCTTTCTGATTTTTGCAAATGTAGAGCCATTAAGAAATCTCATGGATAAAGGGAAGCCAACAAATAAAACAGATAAAAGAAGTAAATATGGCCTAAAAGTATTTAGAGAAAACTTTGATTTTCTTAAGAATGTATTAAAAGATCAATCACAGCCTGAGGTTTTGTTGGGCTCACTTAATTGTAACACGCATTCTATAAACTTGATTGCTGGGAACGGGGGAAGCATCTTCTTCCTATCACAACTATTATACCCATTGATAAAATGTGACAACATTTTAGAAGAATTTCTCACATGAGAAGAATGACATTTCCTCCTTGGACTGGAATACAAGACAATGAAACAATAGATAAAAATTACCTGTGCTTAAACTGATATTGACAAAGACAATGTGGCTGTTATCATTATAGAACATCAAAGGAAAAAAACTTCACCATTGAAAACCTGATTATAGAAAAAAATTCAATGCAAAGTATTCTAAGACTTGTTTTCCATGCTGTGAGCAGCTATCAGCAGGACGTGTTTTTCAAAAAAGTTCAATTGAACTAATGCAATTTGTAAACATACCAATGATCATTTAAGAAATTGGTTGTTGTAGCTGATTATAGGAGATGATCAGGCTGAGCCCAAGGGAGGGGTCAAACTTGTCATGAGCCACAAATCCCTGCATGTTTGCCAGAAATCTAAGTCCAGACCACCTTGAATGCCTTTTGTAGACAAAGCTTAAGCTTGCAATAAATCTTTATACTCATTTGAACTGCCTAAATCTCCTGATTTCCCCGATGCTTGACACTGATAAAAGGGATGGTGGAAATTTAGGCAAAATAGAAGAAGAATCTTATTTATTGCAAATATGTATCATTTATCTATTGAATTGCTCTAGTGTCTGTGAACTCTAAAATATCCCTTTCCAAATTATGATATATATATAAAACTGTTCTAAACTGAACAACCAACCTGATACCTACTGTAAGGGTTTGTTTGTTTGTTTTGCAACAATGTATAACTAGTTTACTATTGTCTTTTTCTGGAAAGTTTCCAGTTTGATTTTGCAGTCTAGTGTGCATCCTTGATGATTTTTTGAGATCTCCCATCCAATTACAGTCAGATCTTATTCTGCTTAGTTCTTTTATTTTTTAAAAGAGCAAGATTGTTTGGCAGTTGCCATTCTAGAACACATGGGTATAGGGCAGGTATTAATACCTAATCATTAATATAGTAATAGTAGAGGATGAAGCTGTACAAAGAAATAAAGGGGGGGAAATGAAAATGATTCCCAACATCTTTAAACTGAGTGTTGAAGAGTTATATTAGCTACTAAGTATGAGACTTGAACCATCTTTTCCACCACTAGAGTGAAACCGATGAATTTGAAACATGCAACTATAATTATATTGGTAGGCTTTCTGGCTTAGTTCCACGATAGAGAAAAAAGGCAATACATTGCATACCACCCCACCAATTACTTCAATATTGGTAGTGGATGATGGAATCTTTGATGGCAGACAATGGGCCACAAATATACCACTTCCTATGTTTTGCTCTGACACCAGAATAGAATGCTACAATTGTAGCATGCTTCATAGCTCTCTTTTTCTCTTCTTCTCTTCAGAAGATAGATGGGCTTATATAAATGGTGATCAGCCTTTTCCCATTCATTACCATACCAAGATTAATGCCATGACCATAGCAACAGTAAAAACTATGGTTCTTTTCCCAACATGTAAACACGTTAAATTCACTACTAACATGGGCAACATCCTGCCCACATGTTTTTAGCTTTCTTGGTGACCTCAATCAACCTCATATTAAGTGGACTCTAAATGAGTGTAAAAATAAACCCATACATGCAACCTTCTACAATGCTGTAACAAATCTGGGACTGGAACAACTAGTAACCAACAATACTAGACTTAACAACTGCCTTGATCTCATCTTCTGCAATAGTTTGAATTCAATTCACAGAATACAAATTAAAGAACCCTTTTCCAACAGTGACCACAACATGATTGACTTTTGTCTCAAAATACATCCACACAAAAATCATAACGACAGGAACCCCAATTATAACTTCACAAAAGGTAACTATGATCTTATAGACAATGATATTTCATCTCTTGATTGGCAACTACTATTCACTGGATGCAATACTGTTGAAGACCATTACAACATATTTTTACTTGAAGTCAAAAGAGTCATCAAACTATATGTACCATTAACAACTCCCAAAACCAGAAAAAAAAACACAAATTACCTATAACAATAAGGAAGCTTCAATCCAAAAAGAAATCACTTTGGCAGAAAAACAAATCTGGTCACATTGCCAACTTCAAAAGCTGATACAAAAATTTATGCTACCAGATAAAGACTGAATGCATCAATTATCACATTAAACAAGAGGAAAACCTTCTACGCACCAATTCCACCTGCACTTTCTACAATTTTATAAACAATAAACTAAAAGACTCAAGGTCCATCCCACCCCTGAAACGACCTAATGGTAAAGACTGCAACGAAGACACCATTAAAGCAAACCTCTTTTTTTTTAAAATATAGTTTATTAATTTTTACAATTAAAACCAGTCACCATACATACACAAATAAGCAAAAGAAAGAAAAAGAAAGAAGAGAGGAGAGGAAGAAAGGGAAAGAATTTTGAGAAAAGAAAGAAAAAGAAAGGGGGAAGAAAGAAGAAAGAGGTTACAAGGTAAAAAGTATTCTTATTTTAACAGTTTGCAAGATCTTTTTTTGTTTTCATAACCTTAACTTGTGTCATATAACCACACCTGTTTTTAACTTATATCGCTACCTCGTTATTATGGGTTGATACTTTTCTTTTATGCCTTATGATATATAATTTATCTTTGGTCAATCCAATTATACCAACAATTCCAGCTATTGTAGTATAGTGAAGTGTCTTTGTTTTTTAGCGCCAAAGTCAATTTATCCATTTCTGCGCATTTAGAGATTTTTTCAATAATCATTTCTTCTGATGGAATTTGATGTTGTTTCCAGTGTTGAGCGAAGGCTAATCTGGCCGCTGTTAAAATGTGTATTGTTATGTATTTGGCTTTTTGGGAAATTTGCTTATCAAAAATCCCTAGTAGGAAGGACTCTGGTTTGTATTCGATCTGCTCTTTGGTGATTTCTTCCAACCAAGTTTTGATTTTCTTCCAATACTTTTGGGTTTCTGCACAAGACCACCACATATGGAAAAAGGTTCCTTCTTTTTTCCTACACTTCCAGCAATGCGGACTCATGTTGGGGTGCATCTTCGCTAACCTCGAAGGGGGGAGATGCCATCTATAAAACATTTTATAAAGATTTTCCTTGTATGCTGCCGATTTGGTAATCTTATTGTTTCTGCCCCAAACTTTCTCCCATTCCGCTAATGTGATGCTGCGCCCTACGTTCTTACTCCAAGCAATCATATTTCCTTTTACAATTTCTTCTTCTAGTTCTGTTTCTAATAAGTAGTTATAAAATTTTGTTATGTTTTTTTTATTTGATCCTAATAAATTTTTATCTAATTGTTGCAGTTTGTTATTAATTCTGAATTCTTTTTTGTCTTGTTTGTATCTGCTTTGAATCTGAAGGTAAACCCATTGATCAATTTTATGTCCTTGCTCCTGAAGATCCGGCCTCGGTTTCAAATTTCCTTGTGGGTCTAATAAGTCTTTGTATTTAATCATTTTGGTAAGCTCCAGATTGTTTGGGTGAATCATTGCCTCCGTTGTTGAAATCCATAGTGGTACTTTTGTATAATGTTTTTTCCTTATTTTCCTCTATTTTTTCTGTTCAATTTCCTGGTATGTGTCTCCTTTGCTATCTATTAACTGGTATATCAATCTCTTCTCTTTCTTTTTTTTTTAATTTATAAGATAGCCATCTTCCTGGGTTGTTGGCATGTTCAAAATAGGTTTGTCTGGTTAAGTTCAAATTCATAGTCATTTTCTCTTGGTCAATTAAATTCAGTTTGTGTTTGGCTATACTTATCTGATTTTGCAGTTTGGGTTCTTTTGGGTTATTTTGTAGAAGGGTTTCTAGCTCCTTAATTCTTTGTTGTACTTTGTTTTGTTGGAAATATTTTTCCTTGTTTCTCTTGGCGTTATAAGAGATTGTTATGCCTCTTATAACCGCCTTCATCGTATCCCAGACATTTTGTTTCGTGGTTTCTCCATTATCATTTTCTTTTATAAAAAAATTCAATTCCTCCTTTAATTTATTAATGTATTCTTTCTCTCTTATTAATTGAGTGTTTAAGGTCCATCTTTTCTTTGGTTTTACCCTGCCCTTCCATATTACCTGTATTGGATTATGGTCTGCCCATTCATTACGCAAAATTTCCACTTCTTTTGTCTCGTTTGCTATTTCCCCACTCATCCATGCCATATCAATCCGTGTCCATGTTTGGTGGGGATTTAAATAAAATGTAAATTGGCTTTTTTCAGGATGTAATCTTCTCCATATATCTGTCAGATTTAGCTCTTTCATCATTTCCCTACAAATCTTGGGGAGCTCTCTCTTCCCCTTTTTATTCTTCCCGGCATTACTATGATAATTTTGGAAATCAGCAATGGAGTTGAAGTCCCCTACTATGCAAATATTTCTTTTTTGCAATTCAACCGATTTTCTATATAGGTGTTTAAAAAACTCTTTTTGGTCTCCATTTGGGGCATATATTACTACTAAAAGAATTGGAATATCATTAATCCAGATCTGCAAACCCAGAGTCCTTCCTTCTAAGTCCGACAATATTAGCTCAGATTTCAAATCCTCTTTCACATATACTGTGATTCCCTTCTTTTTCTCCTCATCTGCTGGTGTGGTAAATAACTTTCCTAATTTCGGGCATTCTAAATATATTTCATCTTTCTTCTTTATATGGGTTTCTTTCAGGCACATTATATCTGCATTATTTTAATTAATTTAGATAATATCCTTTTTCTCTTGTCGAATTTAAACCATTTATGTTTATTGATAGTAATTTTTTTTCTTCTCCCATCTATTTAGTTTTGTTTCGCTCTTTGTCGTGTAACAATTCCTCTCTCTTCTTGCGCTTGTGTTAATGTGGTTCCTTCTGTCTTTTGTTGTGGATAGGTATTCTCTTGGTTTCCTACCATTCCAGTTCTATTTTTATGTCCACCGTATTCTTCTTGAAAATTTGTGTCCAATTCCTCCCTACTACTTTGCTTCTGTGGGCCCACCATCCGTTCGTAAAAATCCTGGGCTTTTTCCATAGTGTCTATTTTGATTTTCATTTCTTTCCACGACACTAACATTCCTTCTGGAATAAGCCATTTAAATGTAATTCTTTTTTGATTTAAATATGCTGCCAGAAATTTATAGTCATGCCTTTGTTCCCTTATTCTCCTCGGTATCTGTTTAAGAATCACAATTTCTTTCTCTTTGTAGGTTATTGTTTTATCTCTTGAGGTTCTATATATCATGTCTCGAACACATCTTCTAGTGAATCGTATGTATACTTCCCTGGAACATTTGTGGCATCTTGCATAGTTTGTGTTGACCCGGTAGACTTCATCAAACTTTTTTGAATTTCATCTTTATCCATCTTCAATAAACTGGCCAGTATTTCTGCCATCAAGTATTCCAGGTCTTCTTCTTTTGATTCTGCCACATTTTGGAATCTTAGGTAAGTTGCTGCCTTGTCCATTTCTAGGAGGACAAGGGAGTCCTCCATTTCTTTGCTCATGCTTTTGAGATCTTCATCCACCCTTTCTAATTCCCTTTCCGTTTGTTCGGTTCTTTTCTCTACTTCTTTTATTATAACTTCGTTTTTCTCCAAGGCCTGCTGCAACACCCCCACTTTATCCTCTACTTTGGAAATGTCCGCTTTCATTTCTGTCTTTAGTTTCCCCATTTATTCATTGATATCTGCCCTTGTTTCACTGTGGTTTTTAATCATTGTTTCTTGCAATCTTGTCAATGAGTCCTGTAAGGTTAGGAACATTGCTTGAATATTCACATTCGAGATGCTAGTTGACTTCTCTGTTGGTAGTGTTTCCTCTATTGTTTTTTGTGCCATAGGTGAAGTTGTTGCCAAAGTGGTCATTATTGTGGGATTAACCTTCCTACCAGATTTCAGAGCAGTGGTAGTTGTAGTAGTCATTTCCTTTAAAATTTGTTTTTGTTGTTGTACAATGCTGAATATATTATTCCAAATTGGCATTCAGTATTCTTAGTTCTGTAACTAAAATTGACCAAGATCTATCAATCTATTAAGTAGCTATATTCTTAACTAATTAGTAAAGTGTATATATTTTTCTCTAGTTTAACTTCAATATAAAGTAACCTTAACTACACAATATATTACATTCACAGATACACCCACACAATGAAATATAATATTGGTCTAGAGAGCTCTAAGATTGTTAAATAACTAATGCTTAATATTCTTACTGTCTCCCCTATATTCCCATTCAAATTATAACTATCTCTATTAATAATAACTTAACTAAATTAATTAATCCAATATTTTAACACTCTAATATTTCTTTACTAAATGTACATATTTATCAAGAGGAAATCAGAGAAAAAAAGCAAGCATATTTCAACATAGCATACCATCAACAAGTAAGAAAGAAGAGAGGCTATTTTAGTAAGTATGTACACACAGAAAAGGGTAGAGGAAAAGAGAAAAGAAAATTCCAAAGACAAGAGTTTTTGTTTCTGCTTTTCACTTTGGAAGCTTCTACTTCGAGCACACTAGAAATGGCAAATGAAGATTTGCTGAGTTACAGCTGCCAGTAAGCAATGTTCCCACTTGTTTAAGGACTTCCTCTTTTACTTATATTTTAGTGTTCTTTAAATCAATTGTTCTGATCTCCTTCAAATAGAGAAAGGAACTGTCTCCTCTGCTAGGAGCGGTTCTCAATTTTCCCAGAGTTTATAGATTAGATTGTGTCCCTTCAGACAGTTAGATCTGTTACTTTGTTGTAGCCACTTCAGCGTTCTGGATACCGCCTATGGCGCCACTCTGTCTTTTCCCCGATCGGCTTCGTTCTGCTTCTGGCTCTGATTTAATAGCTTCAATCCAAATATTAGTGATAATAGAGTCTTTTTAATCCCCACCCCCACCCGTGCTGTTCTTCAGACTTCCAAACTTCTCTTTACTTCTTTTTTATTTCGGACTCTCTTCTGCCTGCCAAGCTCTTTCACTTTCATTAGACCAATTCTTTTGTAGCCGCTTTCTCTTAGAGCTCACAGCAGGCATTCGCACATATTTAACAGCCTGAAATCAGTCTATTGTCAGTCAAATATCTTCTCTGCCACTGTCTTTAACCACGACTCTCTTTCCCTGCGAGCTTGCAAACTTTCACTCACTCTTTCCTTCCCATCGGTGGCAGTCCGGACTTCGGAGCCTCCATTGACAGGAGGCTGTTCTTGATCGTTGGGCTCTGGAGGGCTTCCTCTTCGTTGCAGGGGGGTTACTTTCCCCACACTGCAGCCCGAGGTTCCCCCACACTGGCACAGGTCTCTCCAAGACTCGAGCACCCCGAAAGATCGCACCAAACTCAAGAAAAGGATGGCTAGAATCGCAAGCGGATTTCTGCCCCTCTGACCGTCCTTGCCTTGCCACCGGAAGTATCTCTAATTATCTCCTAATTTAAAGCAAACCTCTTTAACACATTCTTTGGCTCAGTATTTGTAAACAGGAATGGATCATGCCCAGTATTTCCTAGTCGAACCACTGACAACTACAATAATATAATACATATCGATTTTACAGAAGACAATGTTGAAAAAGCACTACTCAATCTAAAACCATCTCTATCTATTGGACCGGATGAAATACGTGCCTACTTCTTAAAAAAGCTATACACTGCCATAGCTGAACCTCAAAGCACAATCTTTGAAAAATCCTTCAGGACCAGCTCCTTGCCAAAACTATGGTCACTGGCCACAGTCATCCCCATCTTCAAAAAGGGAGACCCCAACCTAGTTGAAAATTACAGACCAATCTCTTTATGCTGTGTTACCTGTAAAGTAATGGAATCAATTATTAACCAATCTATTATCCTCCACTTAGAGACAAACAACCTACTCTCTAATGAACAATTTGGTTTCAGAAAAAAACTATCCTGTAATCTGCAACTCTTACACTGCAAAAACATATGGACTACACAACTCGATCAGGGCAAAGCAATAGAATCAATTTACATAGACTTCTGTAAAGCCTTTGATTCAGTGGTACATGACAAACTACTCCTAAAACTAAAATCTTATGGTATCTCTGGACACCTGCATAACTGGATAGAGGCATTCCTGTCAAACAGACAACAAATGGTCAAAATTGGGAGAGTCCTATCAAATTCTGTACCTGTCAATAGTGGTATCCCCCAAGGCAGTGTTCTAGGACCAACTCTCTTCATACTCTACATAAATGACCTCTGTGAACATATTAAGAGTAACTGTGTTCTCTTTGCCGATGATGTAAAGCTATTCAACACCACTGACAATACTGCTACCCTTCCAAAAGACCTTGACTATGTATCAGAATGGTCAAACAAATGGCAACTTCAAATCTCACATATTGGCAAAAAAAATCAGAAAATAAAATACAAGGTGAATAGTCAAGACCTCGTTGATCATCCAAACTCTGTCAAGGACCTTGGAGTACTCATCTCTAATGATCTAAATGCTAAAACCCACTGTAACTACATAGCCAAAAAGGCATTAAGAGTTCTTAACCTAATCCTACATAGCTTTTTATCTGGTAATATTACATTACTAACTAAAGCATACAAAATATTTGCTAGACCAATAGTTGAATACAGCTCATCAGTCCGGAACCCGTATTACGTATCTGATATTAATACAGTTGAGAAAGTCCAGAAATATTTCACAAGAAGAGTTTTCCACTCCTCTACTCATTGTAGAATACCTTATGCCACCAGACTTGAAATTCTAGACCTAGAAAACCTAGAACTGCACCACCTTCGGTCCGATCTAAGTATAGTATATAAAATTATACATTGCAATGTCCTACCTGTCAATGAATACTTCAGCTTCAACCATAACAATACAAGAGCACACAATAGATACAAACTCAAGGTTAACCGCACCAAACTTGATTGCAGGAAATATGACCTTAGCAACAGAGTGGTCAATGTCTGGAATACTCTACCTGACTCTGTGGTTTCTTCCCCAAACCCCAAAAACTTTAAACTTAGACTGTCTACTATTGACCTCACCCCCTTTCTAAGAGGTCTGTAGGGGGTGTGTATAAGCGCACCAACATGCCTACCATCCCTGTCCTATTGTTTCTTTTTATTTTTCTTATATTTATCCATTTGATATATTCATAACTATGTTTATACTTATACCTGTTATCTTATAACCGCTTGACAAAACAAACAAATAAATAAACAAACAAACAAATAAATAAATAAACAATCCTACACTCCCAAACAAGAAGAGAACTTTTGCAGAGGTTTCTACAAGTATTTCAGCAACTGCAGTTGCATAAATACCAAATAAAAAAATGTCCATAAAAAAGGTCCTCTCTTTTTGCAATGTCCTCCCCCATTCTTTGTCAGTTTGTCATCCTTTCTCATGTCAAGAGAGTCAGACTGGGCTGATTTAAAATGTCATAAATAAAAACTATTTCATTCTTTTCATATTATCAGCAATGAATATCAATGTCAAGGCAGTCCATAAATCAGATTCAGTGGTTTACAACACTAAGCAAGGAAGGATTACTCACAGTGCATATTATATACAAATGTGTACAACTTGGGAAATAATTTATATCTATTAATATCTTATCATGTTGTATATAAACAGAAAACATTATCCACTATCTCAAGATAATCTGAACCAAACAAATATTAGGAGTTGATAGTTAATTCCTATCCATTAAGAATCATCTGGTTAAGTAACATTATAGTGAAACCTCCTTTAATGGGTCATTAAACTAGCAGCTAAGTTCTGCAAAAAGTTAGGAACATTTAAAACCAGGAAAAGTTACAAATCAATAGTGCACCTGTTCAATAGTAAAATTCTCAAGGCCTATTACAGATCAGACGAAAGCACTTCAAGCATTCTGATTGAATCCCGATGCATGCTAGGATAAATTGAAATTTATTTCAAAGTCCAGCAGAATAGCTGATTGTGAGATGTATAAATGATGCTGTACAACTGAACAAAACTCTTTAATTTCATATTGGCCTTCCAGGCACAACATCATTTTTCTGTTTCTAGAGTATAATACAGGGAGTGAAATTTGACACTTGTACTATGTCCAGGTGGCCATTCTGTTAAGCCTTATTGTTTGGCTCAGATGTTACTGAATATAAAGAAGCCTCTAGCTTTGAATTTTTCCTAGAAAACAGTGAAATGTTTTAGATCTCATTAATTTTCCAATAATCCAATAAACATCTCCTTCTTTAATCATTTGAAGCAGAACTGAAGACGTAGGTGTAAATCATCTGCTATCATTTGTTTTAATACGAAACAGAAAATTGTATTGACAGAAAACAAGTATATAAAAGATGCACAGTAATCTGGATGATACTTTTTTTAATGTGACAACATAGCTTTGATATAGCCTTATATTCATTAAATCATGACAATCTAAAAAATTTGGTGCTTTTCATGAAAAAATTGGACAATAAAAGGCATGGCATTTATAAGATTATTTTGAAAGTATTGCCTATTTAAGAATCATTGCCCTCACTCCGAATTAACTTCTTTCACCTTCAGCATTGCTGAAGCATTACATAACCAAATAAAATTGCTTACAGCTATTTGACACAATTTTCTTTATTCAATCAACTTGATAGGCTGGAATTTCTCACATGAATAATCCAGAAAAAAAGTTACAGCCATTATAAGGGAAAAAATGATTGCTAAGATTCAGAAAATGTCCAAAAAAAGACAATTCTGACAACAAAATAGGTGATTTCAGGAAATACCTAAGAATGGATGAAATGGTCAATTCTGCACATTTACATTTCCTAGTATGTAAGAGGTTTTTTTTTTCTTTTTAGGAAGAAATTTGCAGAATTTGATCAATTCTAATTATAAAAATGAAAAGCTACATTTAATTATCATAACCCATTTTAATTTGGCTTCAGATTCAAGCTTGGTATTGAAATGGCTTTTTTGCCATGTAGATTATTTTTGCTGGGAGTGGGCGAAACGGTGTATTTTATATTGATTTTCTTGTACTTCTTGGTTAAGTATAGCAATTTATTTATTAGTGTTAGATCCTCCCATGCCACGTAGCATATCAGGCAGCAAGAAATCTCCAGTATTTTCAGTCATGAACAAGTACTTCAGCATCTTCCATTGTGAGCTTTAGTCTTTAAGGCTTCCATGAAAATTCTTCAACCTATATTTCAAGGGTGTCCTCTTGGTCATTTGGCATTCTGTGTTTGTGTGTTGGGATCCATCTCATTGCCATTTTGGGGATGCAATTGTTCTTCCTGTGGAAAATATGACCTGCAAGTTGGAGTCTTCTGCATGCAACAATGTTATGTAATTTTCTGGAGGAACTCTTTTGGAATAAATCTTCACTAGTAATATGGTGAGAATAGTGAAACTTTAGTATTTGGTGAAGCCATCTTTGTTGGAAGATGTTAAGTCTCTTGCTAATATTTGTTGACACCTTTCAAGTCTCATTGGCATAAATGGCTGTCAGGCTCACTATAGAGTGAACAAATGGAATTTAAATTTCAATGATATAGAAGTTGAGGGCCAGATTTTATTCCCCTGGAAAACAAGCTGTTGTTTTTCCAGTGCTGTACCTGATGTCCATTTCTGCATCTCCATTTTGGGTGATAACACCCAAATAGGTAGGTAAACCTTTCCACTTCCTCAAGTCTCTGTAACCTGAATATGATTCCCTTTATCTGTGCTGTGAAGCTCATGTACTTCACCTTTGATTTCTTGGCACTTATGCTGAGGCCAATTTTTCAGTGTTCTCTGCTTCTTCATCTAAGGCCATCATCATTTGTTCTAACTTCATCCTGTCTTCTTCAAGTAAGGCAATATAATGTGCAAAATCCAGCAGAGTATCAAGACTGACTCTCATTTTCAGCTATATTTTTGCTTCACTCACAGCTTGACAGTGACGGGTGTATGGAATGCAAGGGTGGGGGAATGGTATCCAAGCAATCATCAGCTTCCATGAGGCATTGCTGGGATTTTTGAGGACACACTAAGTAGGTGTCCCAGTGTGGCTGGCTGTTTCCCATAACAAAATGAACAGAAGTGATTGGTGGATGTATTGGACTGTAGATGAGCCATAGGGAAAGGGGGGGATTAACTATGCTTGCTTTTGCATAGGAAACCCAGAGCAAGTTTCGCTTCTTCTGTGCCAATGTGTTTTTTTTTCAGTAAAGTTTTATACTCTTAGTGAAATAATGTTCCAGGGGTTTCTTTTTGTGGATTCACCAACAGGAGAGTTGACTCATAGCAATAGCATATAGGTTTATATACTATTCCATAGTGCTTTACAGCACTCTCTGGGCAGTTTACAATGTAAGCCTTATTTGCATTCCCCTCCCCCCCACAACTATCTGGGTACTCATTTTACCAACCTTGGAAGGATGGATTCTATATTGTGATTGGAAGATAAAATGGCAGCTTACCAAAAAAAAAAAAAAAAGGAAAACTTTACAATGGGTTCCACAAAGCTCTATTCTGTTTCCTATTATTTTTATCAGCTACATGATAGTTTTGAAAGACAGCATCATAGGACTGAGATGCAGTCAGTGTGCTTCTAAAATACAGTACTAATTCTTCTTATACTTGGAACAGGCTGTAGATGTGCTGGGTCAGTGCCTCAAAGTAAAAATTGGTTGGATTATAATGGTTCCAGCTACCCAGGAATGTTTGATTTGTTCTTAGTTTAAAAGCCTGTTCTGTGTAGAGTCCTGAGGAGCTGATTATATCCCAGAAGTATTCCTCAATACAGCTAAGATACTAGAAGCTCATCAGGCCTCAGTGCCACTGGCAAATCTAAGTGAACCATTCACTAATATCTACTTACTGGAAATTTTGTAAAGTGATTATATAATTCTGCTCCTGCAAAAGTGGCTACCGTAGATGTCTGAATGCTGATAGAAATAGGTATTGAAATTATACACCATTGAAAGATCTATATTCTTTTCTGAGTTGAATTCAAGATGCTGCTTGTAATCCAAATACCCAGAGCAATATATCTCTTCTACTAGAATTTAGATTTAGACTAGGTGAAGTAATTGGGCAGAGTGAATCATACTGTGTCTATACACCACGCAGTTATTAAAATAGAGAAGTATTTCAGTGTCAAGTAAAAAATGCATAAGATTTTACAATCAAAATGTTCCATTTTAAGCTCAAAAAGCCTTCATTGAAAGCTGAAAAAGCTGTCCTCACTAAGAAATGGGTTGTCTCGTTAATTTTGGAACATTTTCAGGCTTGAGACAGGATATTCTGAATTCAAAAAGGTTTGAAGAAACATTTGCACAGTCCTTGTGGCATGACTAATTTACTTCTGTAAACATGGCTGCATTTGTTAATAGCATCTGTCAGTTTGGCTTTCTCCCTTATTCAAGTTTTGAAAAACTTCTGAAGGTCTTTTATCACATATTGGAAGAACATTTCAATTTTTAAAAAGTTTTAGCTTTTTGTTTCAAACAACAAATAAATGGTATTCTCATCTATACCTAAACATATTTTCCCACCCTAGTAGCATTTTCTTTTCTATATCCATACATATCTGGGTAAGCGGAACTTTAATAATCAATAGAATTACAATCTAATCATGAGTTGCATTGTGGGGAAACTTCCACGGAGCCAGTTGTTCCTCAGAGAAAGACATAGTGCTAATGCAGGTATTTAGATCCAGGGTAGAAAAGATATTTTGGAGCAGGGTGTTAGCATGATTACTGCATCTATTAATGGAGCCTTATAGAAGCTATATCTTTTCTTGGGTTTTCGTAAGAGTCATATGGTTTCAGGAAAAATGTTCATTTAAGATAAGGATAAGCTAAGGAAGAGCCTCTTTTGTTTCCTGTTGTATCTTCCTAATTGAAATAATTAGATGAAAATAATAACAGTAACAGCAACAGCAACAGCAACAGCAGCAACAGCAACAGCAACAGCAACAGCAGCAACAACAACAACAGCAACAACAACAACAACAACAACAATAACAATAATTTGAACATCCTGTTTTGGTAGCCTTGTTTTTCTGGTTCTGCTTTGTAGTAGCATTTCATTACAGTTTGGTTCCCTGACATGGTGTATTTCTGCTGCTTCTGAGGTTGTTCAGCTTCCAGTAGCCCTGCAGGCCCATGCCCTGGTTGTTCAGCTATGGGACCCATGGCCTGTTGCCCACTTGTCAACGGATGCCCAGGTTCCCCAACACCCGACATGGTCCTTGTTAACCCGGGTGATGACCGAGCCAATATAGGCTTCATTCGGTTGTGTTTCACCATGATTCACTGCATGGGTTGTTGGGTGCAGTCAGTTCTGCTCCTCAGCCTAGACCTCTTTGACATGGTTGGACCTGCTGGTAGTTTGCACTACCACCAGCACAGCTCTCAGCTTCATTGAAGCAGTTAGGCCCCCCACCACGTCAAGGCAGCACCCCGTGGGATCATAAGCCTGAAAAAGTGGTCAAAAATGAGCATGCAAAACTACTGTGGGACTTCCAAATATAGACTGACAAAGTTTTGGAACACAATACCCCAGATATCATGATTGTGGAGAAGAAAAAAGTGTGGATCATCAACATTGCCATACCTGGTGACAGCAGAATCGACGAGAAACAACTTGAAAAAGTCACCAAATATCAGGACTTGAGAATCAAACTGTAGAGACTCTGGCATAAACCAGTGCAGGTGGTACTTGGTACTTGGCACACTGGGTGCTGTGCCTAAAGACCTAGGCAAGCACTTAAAAACAATTGGCACTGACAAGATCACCATTGGTCAGCTGCAGAAGACCACCTTACTGGGATCTGCTCGCATAATCCCCTGATACATCACACAGTCCTAAACACTTGGGAAGTGTTTGACTAGAGATTTGTGATATGAAACCCAGCATAGTTATCTCGTTTGCGGTGTATACTGTCATTTTTGTGGATAATGATAATGATAATGATAATGATGATGATAATGATAATAATAATAATAATAATAATAATAATAATAATAATAATAATAATAATAATAATTTGCTGCCCATATGAACCAAATTATAGAAACATCTGAAAATGATGAATGGCTAACAATTGGAAAGACTTTTTTAATTCAGAAAGAGAAAGACAAAGGAAATGATCCAGGAAATTACTGACCAATTACCTGCTTGCCAACAAGCTATAAGCTTCTTACTGGCATAATTGCAAATCAAATTTATGGATGCTTGAAAAGCAATGTTTGTTTGCTCCTAGTAGAACAGAAAAGATGTTGCAAAAACTCAAGAGAAACAAAAGACCAACTGCTGATTGACAAGCTAATTCTGAAGAATTCGGAAAAAAAGGTGAACCAACATGGTTTGGATAGACTACAAGAAAGCATTCGATTCAGTCCCCCACAACTGGATTAAGAAATGCCTGGAAATCTTCGGCATCACCAGCAACATTCAAAAATTCATGGAAATTTCAATGAACCTCTGGAAAACAAAGCTTACGGCTAATGGAGAAGAACTGGGTGAAGTTGAAATTAAATGAGGAATCTTCCAGAGTGACTCCCTTTCACCCCTACTATTTATTCTGTCCATGCTACCACTGACAACCATTTTAAAGAAAGTGAACTGTGGGTACGAACTTGCAAAGAAAGGATTGAAAATTTCACATTTGTTGTACATGGATAAGTTGAAGCTGTTTGGTAAAACAAAAAGTGAACTGAATTCACTAATTGAAAGCACGAAAGAATTTAGCCAGGACATCAGCGTGCACTTTGGAATTGACAAATGTGCAACAATGGCAATCAAAGCAGGCAAGGTCAGATTCCTTGGCATCCATATTTCAGCTGATATCTCCTGGTCCCCTAATACCAAGGCCATAGTGAAGAAGGCTCAGCAGTGGCTGCACTTCCTGCGGGTTCTCAGGAAGAGCAATCTGGATCAGAAGCTGTTGCTGGCTTTCTATAAAGCCTCTGTGGAGAGCACTCTGATATATTGTCTGGGTGTGTGGTATGCAGGCTCCACAGTTGAGGACAGGAAGGTGATAAATACAACTCAAAAGATCATTGGTTGCCCTCTGCCCTCCCTGGAAGACTTAGCCAGGTTCCGCTGCCAAAGCAGAATCGAGGCCATCATAGAAGTCCCTTCACACCCTGGCAATTATCTTTTTGACCTGCTGCCGTCTGGATGGCATTTTAGGTCAATAAAATCCCATACCACTAGACTAACAAATAATTTCTTTCCCTGGGCCATCCAAACAGCAAATAAACACAAAGTCACTACCTTATTAAGATGTGAAAAGATGTGAAATCTCAATACCACATTCAGATGTATAATAACATATTGCAGTACAATCCATCTCTTGTGTATTATACTCGGCAAAGCGTTACAGTCAGTGTTGAATGTATATTTTGTGTATATTCGTAGATATTGTACTCTCAAATTGCAAATGGAGATGTGGGTACTCTATTTTTCTTATTTTCATTTTTAAGTGCTTTGGTTTTATTGTATTGTGAACAGTTGCTGGAGTGCATCCACTGTTTCGTTGTACTTGTACAATGACAATAAAGTTCTTCTAATTCTAATTCATAGATGATGATGGAATAGAATTTGACAATGAAGAAATGGTAAAGGCAATGAAACCAGAAGCAGGCTACAAGTATTTAGGGATTTTAGAAGCCTCTGATTTAATGCATAATAAAGTCAAGGAATCAATTTCAGTCAAGTATGTTTGAAGAATTCGCAAGATTTCAAAGTCCAAATTGAGTGGTGGAAACATCATAAAAACAATAAATACCTGGGCTATACCTGTAATTTGATACTCTGCAGGAATAATTGACTGGACCCAGATGGAGCTGAACAATTTGGACAGAAAAACAAGGAAGCTTATGACTATGAATCATGCCTTGCACCCTAAAAGTGATGTTGATTGATTATATTTACAAAGAGCAGAGGATGGTCAAGGTCTCCTACAAGTAAAGCAGACTATAGAAGAAGAAAGACATGGCTTGAATGATTACATCCAGAAAAATGAAGAGCCAATGATTAAGGAAGTACGTATAGGAGGCCTTTTGAAGACAACTAAGTCAAAAACTGAATACAAAAAAGAAGTAATTAAGAAGCAAATTGGAAATTGGAAAAGCAAAGCTATGCATGGCCAATACCTGAAAAGTATTGTAGGTAAAGCTGACCAAAAGCTTACTTGGAATTGGCTAAAATCAGGAATACTGAAAAAAAGAAAGTGAAGGCTTTATTTTGGCTGCTCAAGAACAAGCCTTAGCCACACATTGCATGAAGGCAAAAATTCAGCATGTCACTACCAACAGCAAATGCTGCCTCTGTAATGAGATAGATGAAACAGTTGACCATTTAATCAGTGGATGCAGCAAAATTTCACAAACTGACTACCTAGAACACCATAACAGAGTTGCTAAAATCATTCACTGGAAACTATGCCAAAAGTTTGGATTTGAGTATAGTAACAACTACTGGGAACATCAGGTTGAGAAGGTTCTGGAGAATGAAAAAGTCAAGATCTTGTGAGACTTCAGAACTCAGATGGATAGGCACTTGGCCTACAACACACCTGACATAACAATAGTTGAAAAGAAAAAGGTTTGGTTCACTGACATTGCAATACCTGGTGATGCACAAATTGTAGACACGCAGCAAAAAAAAATCACAAAGTATCGGGACTTACAAATTGAAGTTGAACAACTTTGGAAAAAGAAATAGTGTGTTATTGTTCTGACCCAAACCTGGTTCCAAGAGTGCAAACACAAGACAAAGGCAGCAGCACAACCTTTTAATGTTTCATCTATGAATCCTGTTTCTTCACAGATAAAAGGCTGTTTCCAACTAATTAGCTCCGACAAGAAAGAGCCTTGCCAAGTTTTTGCAAGACTGCCAAAAACAACAGATAAGAAATATTTTACAATGCAAGAGTCTTCAAATACCAACTTAAGATACTGCAATGTCCATGAGGCTGAAGTTTCAAAACGTTTTTGCTTCCTGCAAAGAATGTTCGCTTCATAGCTGGCTTTTATCTTCTTGAAGGAGGGCCCGTTACCTTGCAGCCTTACTCCCAAGTTGCCCATGCTGTTGCAGCTGCTCTTTCCTGCAAGCAATCTTGCGTGCACGCGCACTTGGCAAAGGCTCCTCAGGAACCTTCTCATCGCTGCTGCCAGCCCCCACAATCTCTGAAGGCAGCAGTCCACTCTCTAATGATCCTGGCCCCTCATCTGAGTCCTCACTCTCCTCAGCTGTCCACATCTGCTGCCGGCTAACCACAACAGTTAGCCCAATTGTAATTGGAGCCCTTGGAGCAATACTAAAGGGCTACCTCGCTATTTGGAAATTCTGAATTTATCAGACTTGAATACCATGATTCTACAAAAAACCACCCTGCTTGGAACAGCTTATATCCTCCAACGCTACCTTAACAGTTCTTAGGTCCTTGGTTAAGACTTGAGCTGTTGAGCTATCAACCAGCTCCAAAGACTGTGAATCTCACTAAAGATTAAATAATAATAACAATAACAACAATAATAACAACAACAATAACAACAATAATAAAACACTAATAAATACTAATACTAATTTTCTATGGCTCTATATAATTTATGTTAGCCTGGCAGTGGAGGCATGATCAAGGTTTTGGCCTAAAGTAAGTTATACTCTGCTCCTTTATACACAGCCTGTCTCTGATCTGCTTTTTTTTTTTAAAAAAAAATACTTTAGAGCATGGCAAAGATAATAAATCTGGGAACTGTTTTCTTAAGTATCCGTTGTAGTGGTTTTTGGTATTAATCTATGTAGTTAAAGTGTTTTGCAAATCTATTCTAATCAGGTTTATTAATATGAAGAGTGTTTCAGCTTTCTTTTAAAAATGTAATTATAGTGCCTTTTAATATAGCAAAATCAATTTCAAGTAATGATTTTAACTGCAAGTTCAGCATCATTTTTTTCAAGATAATGTTAATGATAATTGCAGTTTCCACTGATTCATTTATTCTGATATAAATAGAAGCAAGGCAAGAAGGCCTAAGAGGAATATATATGACAATATACCATTAATAATGTTATTTATCCATTTTGTTTATCCATGCTATTTAATTTTCCTATTTTCTGCTGATGCTGAGATGAACTAATGCCATGTCTTATACCAGAGACCAGAAATGTATGGCTTCCTGAATGCTGAGTTACAATTGCCAGAATCCCACACCTTTGTTTATGCTTGTTTGATCTTCTGAAAGTGTATCTCAGCAAAATTTGTGGAAATATAGGATCATACAGAAGTAAAACAAACATTGTAGGATGCTTGTCTCAATCAACAACTAAATAACAGATTACAAATCCGATGTCAATATGTTCTTTACATTCTCAGTCATTGTGAAAAAAAATAAGTTTATAAGATAGGGTTTGTAGCGATTCTCCACAGGTCTGCAAACATAAACAAGTAACAGAGAGATGACATGCATAATCCTCTCACCAGCTTTTCCAACCTCATCTCCCATGATGTTTTGCAAGCATGCTGGGAGTTGAATTCTGGAAATCTTAAAGTTGTTAAATAGTTAACCGTTGAAAAACACTATTTTAGATAATTCTGGAATAGCAGAATCTTGAAAGCTTGACAGTTTTTCTTTGTCCTCTCTTATACCACACTGAATCAGAGGGAGCTATTTTGAATCCCTTCTTAACACTTCCTTCTTTCCCAAGGCTGAGATTTTGTTTACTGTCTATTTTAACTGTTAATAGCTTTCCCATTCCTTTGCAATCTGTTCTTTCCTTTATAGACCAGATTGGATAGAGAGCAATCAAATTTATGCCTAGAGTAATTTTTGAAATAGTGCCAGCAGGGAATCTCTCTAAGAATAAGGTATCTTTGTAGGGACCATTCACAATATAGAACTAATTACCTGCTTTACATGCATATTGCTAAGCAACCATGTGCAACCTGAGAAGTTAGATTTTGTTTTAAACTTGAGTGATTTGCTGTGTCATGATGGACTGAAGATCTGATGTTACCTAAGAAGCATGTCTCCTCTCCCCCCAGCTCTGCCCCCCAGCTCTGTTTAAAAGAGACCTAAAATTTGTCCCTTCCCCTAGGCCTTTGATAGTGAATGGTGATTCCTATATATATATATATCATTATTTTAGAATTAGTTTTTTTCTGGACAAATGCATTTTTACTTTTATTTTAGTGTTTATTTTATTGTATACTTCCATCTGATTTCTAAACAGGTTCCCCAATGTGTCAAAGCAGAAGGCTGATGCTTTGCTTGGAAATGTGCCTATCCACCTTTAAAAAAAGGAAAGAGGTATCAATGGTAAAACAGAAGGTGATAAAACAAAAGACCCTGTCCAAAGAGAACAGAAGCATGGCAGATGTCATTCTAGTAATTAGCTGGCTTTAACTAGTCACATGGCAACCAATTATTGAAGAAATCCTATGTCTTCTTCCCTCCTTCCCTCCTTGCCATTTTGAAAAAAGCATATACAGTATATTCTCAGACTTTTCATATTCTGTAGTGCCAGAATGCACAACACTTTGGCTTCTAAGTAGTTTGCCAAGGAGGTCAGCCTGCGTCTGAAAAGAGGGTTGGGCAAGAAAAACTTATTAAAAATCTATTAACAAATCATTTTGAAACTGAAGAAAATAAGTATCCTACTCAAAAGAGAAAAAGTGTATAGAATACCTACCCATGGTAAAAAGGAATGTGTGAACAAGTAACCAAATACCATCTGGATTTTAAGACCATTTTACTCCTATCAGCATAGGATTGAATCATAAAAGATAAAGATATTTTGGTTCCGATAAAAAGTTACTAGCTTCTATATATCAATCCTTTCTTCTGCAGGTGTTAACATGCATAGAATATTCTAGAAGCTAAGGAAGTTTTTCATTTTGAGGCATGCATCTTTTGCTGGTGTTCTTGTAGAATCAGGTTACTTATTTGCCTATTTTGAAATGGATGGCCTAGTTTGGTTCCCATGGAAACCTTGCAGTGAGACTTGTCAGAAGCTAGTCAACTAGTATATATTTCATTTGCTTTCCTTTTTTCCTCTTCTGCTGTAGTTAATTGTTTTTTTTTCCTAATGCTTAATAAACTGAAGAATGCTAAATTATTGAGAATTCCAAATGTTTTATTGGAACCTTCTAAAATTACTTTCCTGTTTGGAAAAGATAAGGAACCAAAATGTTTGACTCATTCCTCACTTTCCAACCTCTCCCTCAGCTTTTAATGTAATGTTAATGGTTGTACATTAGTTTTATGGGCTCTTGATAAATGTAACACCGAAATACATCTCATTCCTATGTGTTATAGCAACTATTATTTTTAAACAGCAAGTTTTGCAGAACTTGTATTACTTCAGTCTGTTTGGAGGTACATTTGTAATGGTTTTTCTTTTTCTTTTCGGTTGTATTGTTGTTTGGGTGACACCTGAAGGTTACTCATTGTAGAAACTATGCTGAAAGATGTGGATTGGCTGGGTGGCATCAATCACTGGTGTATAGCTGTGACATGAAAGGCCAGCACTATCTGAAGGCATGTCAAGGTTCAAATCTCTCTGGAGACTATTTGTAAAATATAGTGTCCCTCTGTGAGGGCAATTGTTGCTTTTTTTCAAAAACCACAAGTGCTTTGATTAGCTCAAGGGGGAAAAAAAGTGGTTTCTTTATTTGAGAGGACCAAAAATCACTGCTGACTTAATAGTAAACCTGGAACTTTTTTTTTTTTTTTTGGAATTGACTAATAAAATCCATTTTTTGGCTTTCCATGTCTGAGTGCTAATTTTATTTAAAAATATTTATTTCTCAAAAATTAAAATGTAAGAGGAGGAGGGGTGGGAGTGAGGAAGGAAGGAAGGACCATTACAACTTTACATCATAGGTAATGCTGAGGTGGTTTTCTATTAAAGTTAAAAAAATGAAAATACCATCAGCATCCAATGAAATGTTAATCAACAAAGGAATAAATACTGAGTATCATGCCTGCTTAAATATTTTTTTTAATCAAAAGAGCAACTATAAATTATCATTGCAACTTACTCAATGGGATAATTCCACAGTATAGAAAGTATGGTATAGAACAGGGGTCCCCAACCACCGGTCCATGGACCGGTACCGGTCCATGGAACAAATCCTACCGGGCCGCTGGTTTGCTGGGTGCCGCCATCTTGTTTTGATGAAAAAGTGCTTCCGGTGAGCTTTTCCGGGTAGAAAGCTATTTCTACCGGAAAAGCTCACTAAACGCTAAGCGCCGCCATCTTGTTTTGATGAAAAAGTGCTTCCGGTGAGCTCACCGGAAGCACTTTTTCATCAAAACAAGATGGCGCGCCTAGCTGATGCCGTACCGGGCCACGGCGCCCAGCTGATGCCGGTACCGGGCCGTGGCATAAAAAAGGTTGGGGACCACTGGTATAGAAGACAATCTTTCGAGCCCATACCCATTAAATATAAATTTTGCTAGATGTACACAGACCATGTTTTAGCCTTGGGCACATCTAGCTATATGGATGATACTGCATATGATAGTGTATGACACACATGAATAAGTATCATGAACTTCTCATAATAGCTAGCACTGAAAGGATCCTCAAAATTAAAAGTCCACCAAGCAAACAATTAGCATTGGTTTGAGAGTACAGGACAATACTATTACTCTCTGCTACCCCACTCTCTCTCTCTCTCTCTCTTTCTCTTTCTTTCTCATCTTGAAATACATTCCATGATATAATGAGAGACAGTTTCAGGATGTGCCTTCAGATCTTTTCCTTCTGGCTGTCTCTGGCCTCTGGGATGAAATGAAACATCCTTTAACTAATTCTAAAACAAGCTGTGACTTTAAATGTGAAAGACAGAGGAGATCGTTCCAATGAGACAATGAGTTTCTAGTGTTTTTCCCTCAAGGCATGAAGGCACCTGTAACAGAAATAATAATAATAATAAAATATCTTAGACACCACTCAAAACAAGGAATATTATAAATGGAGTGATTTGATCCTCTCTCTTGGCCTCTTGTTTGTTGCAATGAACTTGATCTTATCTGCAGCCACAGAAGCGGAAATAGAGGTAACTCTAGAAATCATTTTGCAACCAATAAATAGAATGATCTTCAATGTGTTTAACATATAACTGATTCCCAAGGTTACACTCAAAAATATGCTCATGTCTTGGGCTGAATTAAAAAAAAGTATATAAATTCTTTAAAACATATATGAAAGAATGGGTAATCTTTTGATAATATAATCAGAATTACATGTCATGGTTTTGAAAGAGAATACAAGCTAAGTTGACCTGGATGACAATGGATGGTAGACGGGGCATATTAGGCTTTTGTACAGAAAATATCATTCTCCTTTTTGTGGGGGAGGGGTCTCTTTCTAATAGAATGCAGTTTAAATTATGTTTATATTCTCAAAATAGTAGGCTATAAAGAGATCCAGGAATTACACAGAAAGTGGGACATGTTAACTGCATGTGATCTGGAGCTGCAAGTTGCCCACCTCCTGTTGTATACTAAGTTCAATTAATTCTGTTAAATGCTAGTATACATTAACTGAAAATAACACCACTTAAGAAATAAATATTGTACAGTACAGGTAGTCCTCATTTGGTGTACAGGTAGTCCTCATTTGGCTACCATAACTGGGATCCACAACTTGGTCATTAAGCAAAGTGATCACTAAATGAACCCATGACTGCTTATGATCTTACTTCAGCTGTCCTTTGTTTTGTAGGTCTGTCAAGGTTATACTTTCAGGGATTTTGTTGCAAAGTTACTTTTTATCACCTTTGTAACTGAATGGTTGCTAAAGAAGGAAGTCATTAAACAAGACCTACCTGTTTTGAAAAGGCTCCTAATATTTGTGAAATGCTTTTTTAATTAAAAAAATTCACAAATATCAGGACCCTTGTAGGAAGGGTGTTTTTTTTGTTTTTTGTTTAATTTTAATTAAATTTAATTTAAAAAGAAATGTTTACACAGAATTGCAATGGAGTGAATTGACACAAACAGCGCAGAGAGCAATGCTCTAACTCAGTGCCAAAAGCTGAATATCAAAAAGAGTGGGTTTTTTTGAGTTTTTGAACTTCCTAAGAAAAGCACTAGGATTGCCATAGCATGCTATAATTGATGTTTCCTTGTTTTGATGCAAATCAATCAAATGCAGGATGAAGGCCTCTTCAATAAAAGCTATGAATTATAATCTACCATGCTGGTCCAGTACAAGCTGCTAGATAGATTTTTTTTTCCAATTTCCCTGTGTATGACTGAAAAGAAGTGACTGGCTGCCAATTCATCCAGCCATTTTCATGCTTTATGCACTAGAACAGCGGTCGCCAACCAGTGGGCCGTGAGAAAATTTTGGTGGGCCTCAGAAAAATCTCACCCCCAGAAACTCCCACAAAGCAATTAATCCAGACTGCGCAGAAACACAAGGCTGTGCTGCCCACATGGCCTGTGGGAACCCTCCCCGCCCACTTACTCCTTACCCGGTAAACTTGCCTGCTAAATTGCTATTTTTCCTTTTTCCAACCATCATCTGTTCTGCTGTGCTGGGAGAGTTAGATTAGCTAGGAAGCAGGAAATGGTTGGATTTCTTGCTTTCTAGCTAGTCTTTAGATCTTCGGCTCTGCTTCCCTTAGGACTGAAGGTTTGCTTGCAAGCAAATGCAGTGCAGACTCATGGCAAGCAAAGTTGAGAGCCTGAGCTAGCTGATGGCAGATAGATAGATCACTGAATGATTCTCTGAGCAACTCAATCTGCCTGCTTTGCCTGATTTTGTGTAAAAGTTGCTCTTTTTAAAAAATAAAAAATAAAAAAATTCAATATTTACATGCATGGTGTGTTGTGAGTTAATTTTGTGAGTTTGCTTGCTAGCAAATTTTATGAGTTTGCTTGCAAGCAAATTTTATGTGACAGACTGAGCTAGCCAATGGCAGTTAGATAGATCTCTGAATGAATCTGTGATTCTGTGAGCAACTCAGTCTGCCTGCTTTGCCTGATTTTGAGTAAAAGTTGCTCTTTTTTATAAAAAAATTCAATATTTATATAAATATTTATAATATTTACATACAAGCCATGCCCAGCCAGTCACATGACCACCAAGCCACACTCACAAATTAGGACACACCCACAGAACCAGTTAGTGGTCCCTGGGATCTAAAATTATGAGTTTGGTGGTCCCTGAGGTCCAAAAGGTGGGCGACCCCTATACTAGAACATAAGTCCCCCTGCTTCTAATTCAGCATCTTAACCATTATATTACATTAACACACACACAAACACAGAGATATACCTGTACATGCCATTCCAAACACAGTATGCAAATAAACGATATTTTATAAACCATTATAGTGTCACCTTTGCACCCAGAATTATGCACAATACTGGAAGTCATAAGAATGGCTTCTTTTGTGTTAAGTTTGCATATTCAGTTCAAATCCTATTTGATTACACTAGGAAGTAAGATGTTATACCTGAAAATGTATATGCCCTTCTACAAAAAAATGCATAGAGCAAATCCAGCTCCATTTTTTTTTTGTTTTTGTTTTTTGAGGGTTTGTTTTTTGAGGTTTTTTTTTTTGGCTGATATGTAATAGCTGCAAATTGGTTGTACAACTTCATGTTGCACGCAAATCTCCTTCTTTTCAGACCAGATGAATATTGTGATATAGTTTTATACCAGCCATTTGCAGGAAATTTCTTTATGCCAATTTAGCACTTAGAAATGACCTCTGCCTTTAGAGATTTGGAACAGAGTAAAAGGAAACAGTGAAGCTTACAAAAGAGTTTCAAAGATGCAGACAAGTGGGAAATTATTTTAAAACATTTCACTTTGTTTTGACTAGCTTGACTATCATGAGTACGTGAGTTGTTATTTAGTACAAAGCTTCCTTTCATTCTGGCATTTTCTGTCACAGATATGTCAGTCCTCATTGGGTTTTGCTGCTTCAGTGAAGCAACAATCCAATAAACAATTTTGGGCAACTGAAGTAAGAGATTGTCTATCTTCTGCACAGAATCTGAATTACTTTACTATTTATTAAATGCAACTTTCTTCTGCTGGTGGTCTGAATAGGAGAATAATTTATTACCTTCCTTTTACATTGTTAGTCTTGAGTGAGAATGATTTCAAAGTAATGTTCATTTTAAAACATTTATTTTCATTTCTAATGTCATATCAGCAACTTGCTCTCTCTTCCATTCTCACATGTATCTATTCCTACAATTTAATGAACACGACATGTGCAAATATACCTACATTGGAGAACCACTGTAATGTAGGGGTTAAGATAGCAATAGCACTTAGACTTCTATACTGCTCAAGAGTGCTTTACAGTCCTCTCTAAGTGGTTTACAGAGTCAGCATATTGCCCCCAACTATCTAGTTCGTCATTTTACCAACCTTGGAAGGCTGAGTCAACCTAGAATGGATCAGAATTGTACTCCTGACAGTGGGCAAAGTTAGCTTGCAATACTGCATTCTAACCACTGAACCACCATGGATCATGGATGCTAGATGAGGACTGGAAAGATTTAGGGTTTCTATCTGTAGACATGGATCCACATTCAGTAACATTTGTTTTATTTGTTTTATTTTTTTTTTATTTGCTAAATATAAAAAATGAAAGAAAAACAATATATATATACAGTATATATTCACAGACATACAGACATGTATAAAGTTGTGCAATAAATATTTACATAAATGGAAGCCATAATTCATTATAATCATCCATAGCTAATCTATAGTATATTAATCAAATTTGTAGATTACTGAATGGTTGTAACAATTTGTTTCACTTTCCAGTAATGAATAGTATGTCTTTTGACTATAAGTAAGTACAGAAAATCCAGTTTCAATGTTTGGATGTCAACTCCCTTATGGCAGAGATAAAGTTCCAAAGAATATAAACACCTGAAAACATTACATCTTAAAGATAAATTACTAATATCTTTCCTAAGTAGAATACTATATTTAAGTAAAGCATTAATTTTACTGCATACCCCAAAATACAAATGCAATAAGGTTTGTTTCTAAAATATTATTTTTTCTTGAAAGAAATGTAAACCAAAAATCTATTGGACTTTCGGTTATTGTTTTTTTAACACTTCTTTTTTATAGTTTGTAAAACATGCAAACAGCAACAATGCAAAAACAGAGTAAAAGAAAAAAGACACATAAATTGTAGTAATATTTTGAAAAAAATAAAATGCAAAACAAACAAAAATATTTATAGAGATAGAGATAGATAGATGGAAATAGAGATATATGGCATTCTGATAACTCCCTCTCTTTCTCTCCCTTCCAATTTTTCTTTTTCCCAGCCACAAATTGCTACTTGAATATTTTTATACTTTGGATATTATTACTATTTTTATTTGAATCATTTTGATTATTATCACTTTTTAAAATTTTCAAAGAAAAGAAAGAACATGGCTCAGCTTGCCTTGCTGTGTGTGTATAGAAGAAACATTCTTGTTTGATTTTGGTTGACTCAGCCTTCCATCTTTCCAAGCCTTCCATCGTTCTAAGGTGGGTAAAATGAGGACCCAAATTGTTGGGGGCAATATGTTGACTCAGTAATCCACTTAGCGAGGGCTATAATGCACTGTAAAGCAGTATATAAGTCTAAGGGCTATTGCTGTTGCTATTTTGATTAGTATTTTTAGAATAAAGAACATAGAATAGTAGAGTTGGAAGGGGTCTCTAAGGAACAGGTAAGCAATATCTTATAAATAAATATATTTTTCAAAAAATATGTTTTACATTTACTGATATATTAGATTAGAAATACATAACATTTTGATTAAATTAGGAAAAATGAAATAAAAATAAAATAGAAACTCCAGTGAATTAAAAAAAAATTCTAATATTTTAAAGAGAAATCTATAGGACTGTAATTTTGTCACTTGTATCCTTACGATTTATATTGACTGTTTCCTAGTATGATTTGATTGTTGATTGTACCCTATGACTATCATTAAGTGTTGTACGTTATGATTCTAGATTCTTAACGAATGTATCTTTTCTTTATGTATACTGAGAGTATTTGCACCAAGTCAAATTCCTTGTGTGTCCAATCACACTTGGCCAATAAAGTATTCTATTCTATTCTATTCTATTCTATTCTATTCTATTCTATTCTATTCTATTCTATTCTATTCTATTCTAAAATATAAAGATGCAAGAACAACTTCTAGTGGTAGATATAAAATACTTAAAACATTTCTTCAACCTGAAATTGAAAAATAACAGAATTGTAAAATAATACTAGAGGAGAACAGGGTAATTTTCTCAATTCTAATTAAATGTTAAAAATAAGCATAAAGAAATGAGGGTCTGATTAAGTTGTCTCTTTAAAATGAAAGTGCCTCCAAAACTCCAAGCTATTTAAAAAAAAATAACTATGTTGAATTAATATAAACAAAGAAATAAAGTGATACCCAATCTGGGACATGAGAGTTATAACTGATCCTGCTTCACAAGACTCAAAAGAAATACATTGGTTGGAATCCAAAAATTCCATTCTAGCATGCTTAAACATTGCTGCTATAGACTAAAACAAAACTAATGAAAAGCCTTAAGCTAAACATTGAGCAAAATTAATCTCAGAGCAGCTCCAATCCACTTAATACCTAGAAATAATTATACAAAGAGGAGAACATGATATAAACAGTACATGCAAGCACACAAGACTATTTAATTAAGTAAGCTTATAGTAATTTGGACAGTCATTGGTGGGAATTATCTGAATGAAGATCAAAATCTAGGAGAGATTAGAATGATTTGAGGGAGATTGTTATTTATACAAAGCATAGTGCAGGTGTCCAGCTTAGCATTCCATAATGATCTATCCCTAAAACTTTTTTTCTGGTGCACTATACTTGGTGTCACCAGTCATTCCTTTTGGGTTTGATATTTGGCTGTCTGATCCAATCAGTTCCATGGCCTGTCTGATCCAGTCAGTTTCTCCTCTCCATGCTTTAAGCATCATTCTATCCTCGTCAATTCCCTTGACAATTTTCTTACTGATGAACATCTGTCACCCTAAGTATCTACAGTATTGTCAGCTAGTTGCTTTTTACCCCCAAACTTCTCCTTCTCAACTGTTGACTACATGAAATGGGACTGTGGCTGGGGAGAGTGTTCTAGATTAAAGTGTCACTGATCTTTGGAACAACAACCTGCCTTGTCTGTTCTTCCGTAATTCTATTTTCCTTCACTGACTCCAGGCAATCTAACCTTTTGTCTGCAACAACCACTCATCTTTTCATCTCTACTTTCTGTTACTTTCTGGAAGTACTAATCTCCTGTTGATTCTAATTTCTTCTATTTAGATCTTTGCAACTGGATTTAACTCTATCACACAGATTCCTAGCAAATTCCAACAATTTGCATCAAACTCCAAGAGAGACAACCTGGTTGTATGGTTCTCTTGAGATATTAAAAGATTAACAACTTTTTTTACATGGCTGGATTTGATCTTCAGTATAAGGATTTTAGGGTGATTGTATTATTATTCTATTACCTACTATTTGAGATCTACTAGTTCTGGACAAATATATTGAAGTCCAACTTTTGGTATATTCAGTATATAAGAAGAACTTTTCCTTTAATGAGTCTCCTGGTTAACAAGTTTTATTATGCACCTTCCACTTCTTTTGAGTAGGGACAGAAATTTTCTTCAGTAGACATGTAACATGTAACATAAGAAATATTGTTCTATTCTCTATATGAAGGAATGTGCATAAACTAATGTATTGATAGGGATACAACTCCATTGATAGAAATTTAGCTATTAATGTTAATTTGCTATGGATTTGGAGGTTTAAAAAACAATTTATTTCCAGACCATTAATGGTTTACATAGACAGCTATACAGTCTTGCATGTTTTCTATATCCATTGTAAAGGTTATTTCTAAAGCACTGCTAATGAAATTAATCAGACTCAAAATGTAAATAAATTTAATGCAAGTCAAGTCTATATAGGTCATTTGTCTATTTACAGCATCAATATATCTCCATGCTATTTCTTTTAATAAAGGTAGCACTTATATATGTGCAAATAAATAAATAAATACTATGAGGATAAGATTTGCAGATGAAAGCAATCATTTCAATTATTCCTCAGCAAAAACTGAGTTGAAAACATCAGATGATTTGCAATGAGAGAATTAAAAACTTGGTGCCAAAAATTAATGACTGAAGAATTCGAGTGCAAATGTATCCTAATGCATAAACTATGTATTTTACACAATACATCCTTTTGATGTAATTGCTCCTGTTTGCTTTTATACTTTTCTTCTATATTCATTTTTTTAAATTGAAACTATGTTAAATAATTTAACATAGTTTAAATAATTGATATGTGAGTAACTATTTTGTCTTGTTATATGTATTAATTAGTATTCATTCTAATACTAATATATATTCATTCTGAATTAATTAGCTTTGAAAATTCATCTTATCAGCGTTCTTATTAGCACTAGAAATCTTGGATACTAACTTTTCCACAAATGGGCAAGATTGAAAAATATCTGATCATATAAAGGGATACTTGTTGAGCTATGCCTTGGGTTGGAGGCATCCTTCAAAAACCTTGCATATCATCCTCCAAAATCATGCTACTAAATAATTTTTCACATGATTGGAGTAATGATATTATCTGAAATTAAATATAAATTCAGTTTCATTTTTGTCCAGATGCTTTCCTATGGCTCTGCCACTCCCTTAAAATATAGCCCATGCAGACAATTCAAACCTAAATCAAGTGGTTAAATGCATTTCACAATGCTCAGTGCATAAAATAGTCCCAAATGCAGATTTTGAACATTGATACATGGAACATCTGTTTTGACTTTGCTAGAAAGTAGTAAATTGTTATTATTTTTCTGTGGCATGCCACAAGTGAAAACATTAACTATAATCCAGGTAATGTTGAAATTCTAGGAATCAGTTAATATTCTTTAAAATTATTTTTTCTATTTCAACATGCTTGGGTGGAAACTTTGTAGAACTGGAAAATCTACTTGTTATTAAATAGGAATACCCTACTTTAAAAAAAATTATGGAGTGAAGAAATTGGTCAAACTAGATTTAAGAATAAATACAACAAAACTCTTGATATGATCCATAACTCTATGTACATGTTATTATTACTTCAGGAAAGCTAGTTTTCTGCCTTTTCTTTAAAGAGTGTCAAATGTTTGTATTAGCCAAACATTTGTGTATTTACATCCCAAAATTTGATTTTTGTCTAGCATTTCAAAGACAGCAATATTGAGTACAAAATAAAATAAAAGTATCATTTTGATAAATTGCTGTTAACCCAAAATGCATATAAATTATAAGTATGCACTGAAAGATGTAGAAAAAGTATATTATGCTTAACTTTGTATCATCTAAAGATTGTATCTATTTCTGCTTAATTAAGAATTCATTGAAACATATAATTTGACCTGGTGCCTACAATTTTGAATAAATCTGTAATTATTTGGTACACTAGTTTCCAAATGCACATGATATAATTGGGTATGTGTTTGTATATATTTAAATTTTACATTTAATTAAGATAATTTTTTTTTACTGGATGAAAGAAGAAATCCTGTTTACAGATAGTCCAAGATGTCTTCCATTCTGAGGATACAGAATCTTCTTATCAGGAGGCCTAAGTGCAATATATTATATAGGTGCATGACTGTATTGAATATCTCTGTACCATAAGCATAGTATTGTCTCGTATGATATTGTATATATTTTTGTTTGAATGAGCTACTTGGATTTGAGGCACACAGTGGAGATTAGCATAAGCCAATACCTGGAGAGAATAAGGATAGTAGATAATGGCAGCAAATAGGAACTATAATCTCGATCCTCTGTCCCTTTGAACCTGCTATATGAAACTGTCATGACCCTGTTGGAGCCTGAGTCTTCAGAGGAAGACGAGCCAGAGCTGGAGCTGATGGAGGTCAAGGGAGCAGCCTCATTGGCTCCAGAGGAACACAGGGAGGAGCAAGACAAGGCAGCCCCGTGTCCCTTGGACCTGGTATGGCTTACCAGCAGGGAAGAATGGGGGCAAGATGACCGAGAGAGGGGGAAGACAGTGGAGTGGAGATCTGGAGCAACAGAGCTCAGGCAATGAGCAAGGACCACCCCTTCCTGATCCCTGAGCAGGGAGAGAGGAGAGGAGGCAGGAGCAGCACGGGCTGTCCTGATGATTTGGGAGGAGAGAACCCCGCCCCTCTTCACAAGGCACACCTGGGGACTGCGACTGAAGGAGATGCTGTAGGGATGGGCGCTTGCTGGGAACAAGTGCTGAATTTATGGAGTTTTGTGTGCCATTGCCGACATCTGGATTTCACTGGAATTCTTTCCTTATTGCTGCTTTGTTTCTTTGCCTCACTGAACTTCTTGCCTTGAAGTCTTTGTGCTAACAGTGTTTTGCTGGACTACTCGCAGCCAGAGGCTGCTGCTGGTATGTGTGAATGCTTTGCTCTGGGACTTGCCATAAACGTGGGAGCATTTGGGGAACAATTGAAGCAATAAAGGGGAATTCGAACTATCAGCTGGCTGTGTTGCCTCCGTGCCTTGCCCCAGGTCATCATACATATTTTCTACCCCGTTTAGTCAACAAGTATTTTTTTCCTGTTATCAAATCCTTGAAGGTTTCATCTCAATTGGAACTAAATATGCTAAATCTAATGTGCTTTATTCTTATGCTTATATATTTGATATACAGTCCACAAATTATTTGTGATTTTCTGCATGGTTTGGATTTTAGTACTGCATATCTCTCCCTCTCTCCCTCTCCTTCCCTCCCCGCCATCTCTCATAAAAAAAAGATCCCCAGGTCTTCATGTGAAAGATGGTATGTTTCATTCATATGGTTATTACTTCTATAAACAGGAGGAAGGAGCAAAATGAATTAAATCTATAAAAGCGCTTTGCCTACTGCATGAGTCATTCATAACATATTTTGTGTGTGTGTGTGTGTGTGTGTGTGTGTGTGTGTGTGTGTGTGTATATATATATATATATATATATATATATATATATATATATATATATATATATATATATGTATGTATGTATGTATGTATGTATGTATGTATGTATATGTATATGTATATGTATATGTATATGTATATGTATATGTATATGTATATGTATATATATGTTATGTCTCACCTTTCTTCTTTCCAAAAAAGATGAAAGAGAACAAATTCACACAAACACAGGCAGGCAAGCTGATTCAGACTTTACAGAGTTAATCCTTTATACTGATAATGTCCTTGGCATTCCAACACACTCTGCCTGCCAAGTCCGAAAAGATAACAAGAAAAACTACTCACTGAAGATTCCAAAGCAGACCACAAAAAACAGTCACAACAAAACCTGGAAGAGAAGTAAACTTTGTCTCGTACAAAGTTTCCGGAGAAAACACACCCACTTTTATCATCTGTGGGGTGTGTCTCAATGACTCAGCTCACTCTCTGACCCTCCCACGTTGCAGCTCACATTTCTTCCTATGACGCTGCCTAGGATCAAGCCAACATTCATCCACTTGACTCCTTGTCAGGGGCTACTCCGATATGCCCTCCTCCTGATTAATCTCAGGCTGTTCCTCTCGGTTGTCTGATGAAACCTGAGGTATTATCAGGGAGGAAGGCATTGCCAGAGAGGAAGGTCCTGGGGAGGAAGGCATTCCCAGTTCCTCCTCCTCATCTTCCGAGTCCTCTTCCTCTAACAGCACAGGCTCAGGAATCGGAGCCACAACACACACACACACACACACACACACACACACACACACACATATATACATATATATATATATATATATATATATATATATATATATATATATATATATATATATATGGCCTTCAGCTTTGTTCGGGTATTTTTTCACGTCATAGTAGTGGTGCTTTTAAAGTTGTAGAAACGTTTCAGCAGAATCTCATCTGCCATCATCAGGCTTCTGTATTGTGTTCATCTGTGAGTCAGACTTTCACAGCCGTTTCAGTTTTAAAATTGGGGCTAGCCTACTGCTGTGCCAGAATGGTTTTTTTCTTCATCCTGATTGGTTGGGAGTCTTGGTCTGTGTTTATTGGTCTTGGAGTTTGCTGTGTTCTGCTTGATTGGTGTTTCTAATATCTTCTGTCTGTTTTGTGGCTTTTTTTGTCTTGATTGGCTGGCAATATTGTGTTCCTGTTCCACAGGCTTTTAGTGCGGCTTGGCTCTGAGTAAATGGGTGGCTATCATTTATTAGGAAGCTAGGTTTCATCTGGGTGCCTGGTTGGGGTGTGTTTGAGCTGGAGGTATCAGGGGGGATCTGTTTGTGCCCAGGTGTTTGCCTGGCTTGTGGTGTGGAGATTTTTTTGTTTGTGAGTGCAGGCTTCCAAATGATTGACAGCCTGGTGGAATCATCTCTTCTGTTCATGCTTTCTGGTCTTTTTTCAATCTCTATGGCTTCTCTGATGACATTAAGGCTGAACTATGCACCCTGACTAAAGTACTGACAGCCAACGGCTTCCACAAAAGCAAAATCACCAGCTTGATCCACAAAAACACACTGAAACATAATAGAGACCCAGAAGATGAACAGACCTATGGAACAGCTGTCCTGCCCTACATAAGAGGTACTACAGACAAAATTAGTAAGGTACTACACAGACATCACATCAGGACTGCCTTCAAAACAGACAGAAAAATAGCAGCCATCCTTAGCAACCCCAAAGATAAAATTGACCTGGAAAACCAAGGCGTATACGAAGTCCCCTGTGCATCATGCCCGGCCACATACATTGGACAGACCAATAGAAGAATAAGTACCCGCCTGGATGAACACAAAAAATGCAGTCAAAAAGCTGGAACACACTTCCTCACTAGTCCAACACATGGAAGCTACAGGTCATAGCATCAACTTCAATGGCACCAAAACCCTGGCCACTATGGAAAACCCTAGCCACAGAGTCATCAGAGAAGCCATAGAGATTGAAAAAAGACCAGAAAGCATGAACAGAAGAGATGATTCCACCAGGCTGTCAATCATTTGGAAGCCTGCACTCACAAACAAAAAAAATCTCCACACCACAAGCCAGGCAAACACCTGGGCACAAACAGATCCCCCTGATACCTCCAGCTCAAACACACCCCAACCAGGCACCCAGATGAAATATAGCTTCCTAACTAATGATAGCCGTCCATTTACCCGAAGCCAAGCTGCACTAAAGACCTCCATTAAAGTAACACAATGTTGCCAGCCAATCAAGATACAAAAGAGCCAAAAACAGACAGAAGATATCAGAAACACCCATCAAGCAGAACACAGCAAACTCCGAGACCAATAAACACAGACCAAGACTCCCAACCAATCAGGATGAAGAAAAAACCATTCTGGCACAGCAATAGGCTGCCCCAAATTTAAATCTGAAACCACTGTAAAGTCTGACCCACAGACGGACACAATACAGAAGCCTGATGATGGCAGATGAGATTCTGCTGAAACGTTGCTACAACTTTAAAAGAACTACAATGGCGTGGGAAAATACCCGAACCAAGCCGAACACCATACATGTAAGTACCCATGAAAACTTAAGAAAACAAATATATATATATATATATATATATATATATATATATATATATATATATATATATATATATATATATATGAATTAGTTAACATAATACTGCTTCAAGTGGTGATTACAAGCAGAAATTTCAAATTCTTCCATGTAGAGCAGTAAAGTTTTATAGAGCCTTCAATCCTGATATTTTCAAGCTACTGATTCTTAAAACTATTTATATCAGATTGCTACTTACTTCTACATTTTCTTTTTTAGATTACCTTTTAGTCTACTTTCCACTTAATTGGGATTGGTTTAGTTCTGCTCACTTCAGCCAAAGGATCAATACGATTTAAATACTTTTTTCCATCACCTCCTACTGCTTTCCCTGGACTATTTCTGAAAAATCTCTTTTTTAAAAGTTCTAGAAATATGAACTAAGATCAGAGCAGTATGAAAATTTAGATTTGAATTGGCTGGTCCTGCTTCACTGAAAAAACCTATAAGCACTGTCTGAATTACTCCATTTCTTTTGCATCCAGGCTTAATATGACTTCGATTCACACACCTAATTAAATGCATAAAAGAGCTGTCTCCACTGGAGTAGCTGTCACTATACGTTGATTGCCTAGAACAAGAAATCAGGTCTGAAGCCATGATCATTTAAATTTTGCTAGAAATATGGAAGGTAAACTTGAGACACAAATATATTTTAGGTCAGTACCTGTTTCAAAAATGAAATGTCCTCCAAGCCAGTGTTCTAGGACCAACTCTCTTCATACTCTACATAAATGACCTCTATGATCATATTAAGAGCAACTGCGTTCTCTTTGCTGATGATATAAAGCTGTTCAACACCACAGACAATACTGCTACCCTTCAAAAAGACCTTGACTTTGTATCAGAATGGTCAAACAAATGGCAACTTCAAATCTCAATAAATAAATGCTCTGTCTTACATATTGGCAAAAAAATAATAATCAGAAAATAAAATACAAGCTGAATAGCCAAGACCTTGTTGATGTTCCAAACTCTGCCAAGGACCTTGGAGTACTCATCTCTAATGATCTAAGTCAGAGGTGGTATTCAACCAGTTCGCACCTACTCGGGTGAACCAGTAGCAGTTATTTGGCGTGGGTCGCCAAACCGGTGGCGACCCCTGGCTGGCCATACCCCCAACCCAGTTGCCCAGTCGCTCACTTGCGATTGCTCTCCTAGCTTTCCATTCCCCACATCCTCTTTCTCCCCGGGGGAAAGGAAGAAAGGTATGGATGCTGCAAGTATCGCTTTCCCCGCGTGAGTAAAGTGCCTGGAGTGAGAAAGAGTGCAGTCTGACAGAGGGGGTGGTGGTGAATATAGCCTTGGAGTACTTTTGCAATGTAAAAGAAATGCATTTTGGAAGCAGGTCCTTTAAAAACTTCTCCAAAGATTCCCCATGGATGCTGCAAGTATCACTTTCCCCTTGTGAGTTAAATTGTCTGGAGTGAGGAGTGCGGGCTGACAGAGGGGGTGGGGGAATCCACTCCAGCCTTGGAGAAATTTAAAGGAGCTTCTTCCAAAATGCTTGTCTGTTAAGTACTCTCTCTCTCTGTGTGTGTGTGTGTGTGTGTGTGTGTGTGTGTGTGAGAGAGAGAGAGAGAGAGAGAGAGAGAGAGAGAGAGAGAGAGAGAGAGAGAGAAGAGAGAGAGAGAGAGAGAGAAGAAAGAAAGAAAGAAAGAAAGAAAGAAAGAAAGAAAGAAAGAAAGAAAGAAAGAAAGAAAGAAAGAAAGAAAGAGGAAGGTAGAGAAAGAAAGAAAAAGGAAGAGAAGAGAGAGATAAAACTCTGTGCTATTATTTTTAATTGTTCCATTATTTATCATGTGTTAATATTTTACACTGCCCCTACACTTAGAGTGATTTTTCTGCCTTTCTTTTGCCCAGGGCTACCACATATTTTTCAAGGTTTACATGCATTCAATGTCAATAGTCCAGAGCATAAAATACACATATATTTAACAAGAGTTGAAAGGGACCTTGGAGATCTTCTAGTCCAACCTCCAGCTCAGGCAAGAAAACTGAGGATGCCAAACTCTGAGTAGAAATCCTGGGAAAGGTGTCAGAATAATACTTAGAAACGACCTTGGGGTGAACCCTATACCATTTCAGAGAAATGGCTGTCCAGTCTTTTCTTAAAAACTTCCAGTGATTGAGCACCCAGAACTTCTGGAGACAGGCAGTTCCACTGGTTAACTGTTCTCACTGTCAGGAAGTTTCTCCTTAGTTTTAGGTTGCTTCTCTCTGTTCAGTTTCCATCCATTGCTTCTTGTTTGCATTCTATTTTATTTATTTATTTGATTTGTCAATTGTTTACAAGATAATAAGTACAAGTGTATACATAGTTGTGAATATATGAAATGGGTACATATAAGAAAAATAAAAGAATAAGAGAAACAATAGGACAGGGACGGTAGGCACGTTGGTGCGCTTATGCACGCCCCTACAGACCTCTTAGGAAAGGGGTGAGGTCAATAGTAGACAGTCTAAGGTTAAAGTTTTTGGGGTTTGGGGAAGAAACTACAGAGTCGGGTAGAGTATTCCAGACATTGACCACTCTATTGCTGAAGTCGTATTTCCTGCAATCAAGTTTGGTGCGGTTTACTTTGAGTTTGTATCTGTTGTGTGCTCTTGTGTTGTTATGGTTAAAGCTGAAGTATTCATTGACAGGTAGGACATTGCAATGTATGATTTTATATACCATGCTTAAGTCGGACCGAAGACGCGTAATTCGAGGTTTTCTAGTTTTAGAATTTCGAGTCTGGTGGCATAAGGTATTCTACAACGGGTAGAAGAGTGGAGAACTCTTCTTGTGAAATACTTCTGGACTTTCTCAATTGTGTTAATATCACATATGTGATAAGGATTCCAGACTGATGAACTGTATTCGAGTATTGGTCTAGCAAATGTTTTGTATGCTCTGGTTAGTAGTGAGATATTACCAGAGAAGAAGCAACGTAGGATTAGGTTAACAACTCTTAATGCCTTTTTGGCTATGTAGTTGCAGTGAGCTCTAGCACTTAGATCATTAGAGGTGAGTATTCCCAGGTCCTTTACAGAGCTTGGGTCATCAACAAGATCTTGACTATTCAGCTTGTATTTTATTTTCTGATTTTTTTACCAATATGTAAGACAGAGCATTTATTTGTTGAGATTTGGAGTTGCCATATGTTAGACCATTCAGATACATAGTCTAGATCTTTTTGTAGGGTAGTAGTATTGTCTGTGGTATTGAACAGCTTTACATCATCAGCGAAGAGAACGCAATTGCTCTTGATATGATCACAAAGGTCGTTTATGTAGATTATGAAGAGAGTTGGTCCTAGAACACTGCCTTGGGGAACACCACTATTGACAGGTACTGGATTTGATAGGGCGTTCCCAATTTTGACCATTTGTTGTCTGTTTGACAGGAATGCTTCTATCCAGTTATTCAGTTGTCCAGAGATACCATAAGATTTTATTTTTAGGAGTAGTTTGTCGTGTACCACTGAATCAAAGGCTTTGCAGAAGTCTATGTAGATTGCGTCTATTGCTTTGCCCTGGTCGAGTTGTGTAGTCCATATGTTTTTGCAGTGTAAGAGTTGCAGATTACAGGATAGTTTTTTTCTGAAACCAAATTGTTTATTGGAGAGTAGGTTGTTTGTCTCTAAATGGAGGATGATGGATTGGTTAATAATTGATTCCATGACTTTACAGGTGACGCAGCATAAGGAGATTGGTCTGTAATTTTCAACTAGGCTTGGGTCTCCCTTTTTGAAGATGGGGATGACTGTGGCTTGTAACCATAGGTTGGGCAAGGAGCTGGTTCTGAAAGATTTTTCAAAGATTATGCTTAGAGGTTTGGCTATGGCAGTGGATAGTTTTCTTAAGAAGTAGGCACATATTCCATCCGGTCCAATAGATAGAGATGGTTTTAGGTTGCGTAGTGCTTTTTCAACGTTGTCTACTGTAAAATCGATATGTATTAGATCATTATTGTTATCTGTGGTACGGCTAGGAAACATTGGGCATGATCCATTACTGTTTACAAACACTGAGCCGAAGAATGTGTTAAAGATGTTGGCTTTAATGGTGTCGCTGCAGTCTTTACCATCAGGTCCTATCAAGGGAGGGATGGACCTTGAGTCTTTTAGTTTGTTGTTTACAAAATTGTAAAAAGCACGGGTGGAATTGGTGCTTAGAAGGTTTTCCTCTTGTTTAATGTGGTAATTGGTGCATTCGGTCTTTATCTGGTGGCATAAATTTTTGTATCGGTTTTGAAATTAGCAACGTGACCAGATTTGTTTTTCCGCCAGAGTGATCTCTTTTTGGATTGAAGTTTCCTTATTGATATGGGTAATCTGCTTTTTGTTTTGTTTTTGGAGTTGTTGTTGGTACATATAGTTTGATGACTCTTTTGACTTCAAGTAAAAATATGTTGTAATGGTCTTCAACAGTATTGCATCCAGTGAATAGAGATTGCCAATAGATTCTGCTTCTTTGGAAAATACATTGTCCCCCTTTCTTTGTGGCAGCCCCTTAAAAGTCTGTTGCCTATCACACTCTTGAGTAAAGCATGTGAGCCATTTCCTCATTTCAGTGGTCCATGAAAGTATATCTATATTATGCAGATAATAAAGTAAAAAACGGTGAACATTTTTACAGAACTATAGATAAGTTGAGGCTGGGTGACAAGGAATGGCTGGGAGGGGAGGGGCCAGGTGAGGCACTCCTTGATGTGAGTGACATTGAGCTGACCACGCCCACCCAGTCACATGACCACCAAGCCATGCCCACCAAATAAGCCACGCCCACAGAACCGGTAGTAAAAACTTTTGAATTCCACCACTGATCTAAGTGTTAGAGCCCACTGTAACTACATAGCCAAAAGGTGTTAAGTGTTGTTAACCTAATCCTATGTAGCTTTTTCTCTGGTAATATCACACTACTAACTAGAGCATACAAAACATTTGCTAGACCAATACTTGAATACAGCTCATCAGTCTGGAACCCACATTACGTATCTAATATTAACACAGTTGAGAAAGTCCAGAAATATTTTACTAGAAGAGTTCTCCACTCCTCTACTCATTGCAGAATACCTCATGCCATCAGACTTGAAATTCTAGATCTAGAAAACTAGAACTACGCCACCTTCGATCTAATCTAAGTATAGTATATAAAATCATACATTGCAATGTCCTACCTGTCAATGACTACTTCAGCTTCAACCATAACAATACAAGAGCACACAATAGATACAAACTCAAGGTTAACCGCACCGAACTTGATTGCAGGAAATACGACTTCAGCAACAGAGTGGTCAATGTCTGGAATACTCTACCTGACTCTGTGGTTTCTTCCCCAAACCCCAAAAACTTTAACCTTAGATTCTCTACTATTGACCTCACCCCCTTCCTAAGAGGTCTGTAGGGGGCGTGTATAAGCGCACCAACATGCCTACCGTCCCTATCCTATTGTTTCTTTTTATTTTTCTTATATGTATCTATTTCATGTATTCATAAATACGTTTATACATACCTGTAATCTTATAATCGCTTGACAAAATAAATAAATGATTGGGAAGAACTGCTTTAGACCTCACATGACCACACTAATTCTCTGCTATTCATTAAAGCATGCCTTCTTTTTTCATTTTATGAAATACGAAGATACAAAACTTGCAACTATTTAAAAATAACAAAACCCACAAGGACAGTTGTCAATATTATTATAATGCCTGGAGGAGTTTTGATTTCATTTCAGAAGGAGCCATGTTCATTTTTAACTATCTCTAATAATGGGGGAAAAAAAGATGAAGATTTGGAGCTCTTCTTCTTTGGTGTTTGCTCAACTAAACCAGTCTCAAGGACTTGATTGGATATTGGCCTAAAGTAAAAAGCCAGAGATTGTAAAAGGATCTTTCAGAACAGTCCTTGGAATTGAAATTGCCTATGCTGAAGTAAACACGAGGTAAGTGAAAAGGATGATGATAGCTTCCCTTTCTGGAAAGAAGAGGTTTTATGAAGAATATTAAAAGGTACCAAGATGATTGAGGATAAATTTGCTTCCATATTATTTGGTTTATGAAAAACATTTTTTAAAAAAATTATATGTGTTTGACATCAATAATGATTCTCACCCATTCTTCCAGCAGTAGCTACATGATGAAAACTGTAAATCATTCTTTCAGAATTATATCCAAGACAATTTAGACGTTGCTACTGTGTTATCAAACAGAACACTTACATTTGCTAGCCAGATGATAAGCAGAAATGCAATTGGAAATAATTTCCCTAATGTGTACAATTAGTGAATTAAAAAATGTTAGGTGTTGGATATTATGAAACAAATAAAAACATGGAAGTCTCCCCCTTCCCCAGAAAAATGAAAATGGCATTTGTGATTAACATAGGAGATATAATTTACATGTACTACAAAATTCTGATGTTATTGTTGCTTTAAATTTTATTTAGCTGGTCAAATTCACACAATGCAATTTCTGCTATTTTTCTTTTCAGTTAGAATGGCTCATTTCATCCAAAACAAAACTGAAAGTGAATTATAAGCAATATCATAAGCAGAAACATAGCAAAAATACTTCTAAAAGATTAGTAAGAATTCTCTCTTTTATGTAATATTTATACACAGCACTCATTTTTTTGTCTACTTAGTCTACTATTTCCTCAGGATGTTTCAGAGACAAAGGTATGTCTTCACCAGTTTCAATTAATTTATAAAGTATAATTATACTTTATAATCCACTTTTCATCTACATAATGGGTTAAGAATTACTTTAAAACAATAATTAATATAGTAATTGTATAAGTTAATCCAAATATTAATATTCATTATGTAAATTTAAGTAAGTAAAGCAAGGCATCAAGAGAGAAGCAGGTCCAAGACCCTGTAAGAACCCAAGCAGGTGCAAGGTAAGGTGCAAGAGACCCTGGAAGGTAGGATGTGGGGGAAGACATGTAAGTGGAGGCAGCTGGGGTGTCCCTGCGGTTGGTCATAAGGGCATGCAGATTTCCAAACACCCAAATTTTGTTCATATTGGCTGATTATGTAAAAGACAGCCAAGAACAAGCAACAATAACACGACAATTGCCAAAATCATTCACTGGGACATCTGTAAAAATTATTATGTCCAGGAATGAAAAATTGGTGTAGACATCTAGTTGAAAAGTAATAAAATATGAACAGGTTAAAATATTCTGGGAATCTTGGCTTAAAGCACACATCATTTATTTATTTATTTTATTTATTTGTCAATAGCTTACATGATAATAAACATAAGTATAAATACAGGAAATGGGTACAAATAATTGGGGACAATAGGACAGGGACGGTAGGCACGATTATGCGCTTATGCATGCCCCTTACATACTTCTTAGGAAGGGGGTGAGGTCAACAGTGGTTAGTTTGAGAGAAAATGAGTTTGAGTTTGGGGATGTGAGAACAGTCAGGTAGTGTGTTCCAGGCATTGACCACTCTGTTGCTGAAGTTGTACTTTCTGCAATCAAGTTTGGCGTGGTGTACATTAAGTTTATATCTATTGTGTGCTCTTATATTGTTGCAGTTGAAGGTGAAAAAGTCATTGATTGGTAATACATTAAAGCAGATTATTTTATAAACTATGCTTAAGTCAAACTGTAGGCGGCATAGTTCTAGATTGTCCAAATTCAAATCTGAAGCTTGGTGGTGTAGGGTATTCTGTTGCGAACAGAGGAGTGTAGTAGTACTCTTCTTGTGAAATACTTCTGACATGCTCAATTGTATTAATGTCCGATATACAGTGTGGATTCCAAACAGGAACGCTATTTAACCATAGTTGAAAAGAAGACAGTGTATATAATTGATGTAACAATGTCATGGGATAGTAGAAGACAAAGAATTTGAGAATATCATAATGTATTAAAATCTGAAAATTAAAGTTGAAAGATTATGGCATAAACTGGCTATGATGATCTCAGAAGTTATCATCACAGGTTCCATATTAGAAAAAAAAACCTTGGATAACACTTAGAAAATCTGAACATAGACAAAATTTTCATCTATCAATTACAAAAGGCTGCACTGGTGGGAACTAGATATATAATACACTGATACTTTATGGCATTCTAGGTTCTTGAGGAGAAGTTGATGTAAATGAAGGCCAATGTCAGCTGTGATTTCACATTGTTGTGAATTATAAGGATAACAAAATAAAAGAGAAAGAACTTCAGAAAATCACAAAACACAAAGTCCTTCAAATAAAAGTAGAACATTGCTGGCAAAAGAAAACAAATATAATACCAATAGTAATATGTCTCTTGGGTGCAGTACCAAAACATCTGGAGAACCACTTGAACGCTATTGGCATAGACAAAATCAGTCAATTGCAAAAGGCAGTTTACATTCTGTGACAATGCTCATAACATCATAAATAACATCTGCCTATTTCAAGTCCTTGGGAAGGATGCAATAGATAAATTCCAGATCCAATCCAAACATCTGTTTGACTGTGCAATGACCCATAATAATAATGCAAGGAAATTTGATTCGGATGTCACATAATGACTTTTGCAAGACTATAAACCCAGCTTCAAAATGAATTTAAACTCAATATTTTCTGTCCAAGGCTGTCCAAGTCTTTTATACTGTTGTTGTTTATTTTCATGAACATAGAAAATCATTACTTACATACTTTAAAAATATTGAGATATATTCTAAAAAAGAAATTCAGTTCTCACAGACTAATGAATCCTAAAATGTCTACAATCTTTTTCCATAGAAATACATTGCAGAAAAAGATCTGAAACAGTGGACCATTTGTTTTTTTTTTTTTTTTTTGGGGGAATGAAACTGTGCAACATTGCCAGTGTTTCTCTTCAAGAATCCATGATAAGGGTCTTGTCCATCTGTGTTCCTAGAAAGGTACTTGCAGCATATTAAACAGGCCAAATCAATCACCCAAATACCTTATCTGCAGATTTTAAAATGCTACTTACAATCTGTAACCTTTAAACTCTCTTGTGTCAGGTTGTGTTTCCTCATTCATTTTGAAGAATTGTGACAGCACAAAGAATAAGAGAGCTGGAAAGGACCATTTATGCAGTCAAATCACCCTTCTGCTCAGTGCAGGAATCCAAATGAAATCATGCTTGTCCAGCTTCTGCTTTGAACATGTCCAATGAAAGGGAGTTCTTCACCCTCCTGGGAAATTAGCTCTTGCTCAACATTTAACTGGAATCTGCTTTTTCTATCATTTACACCCAGTGTTCCATTTCTTGAAGTCTGGAATAATGATACAAATCTGGGATTTCCTTAAAGTATTTGACAAATAATATATCCCCTTCTGGTGGTAGCGCAGTGGTTAGAATGCAGCCTTCCATCCTTCTGAGGTCAGTGAAATGAAGACCCAGATGGGGGCAATATGCTAACTCTATAAACCACTTAGAGACAACTACAAAACACTGTTAAGCAGTGTATGAGACTAAATGCTATTGCTATTGCTATTCTGTCTTGTTTTCTCAAGAACAAATATATTTCTTAGCAATTCCTTGTAATTTTATTTTTCTTACTGGCTTTCTTTGTACCTGTTCCAAATGTGGGCTTCGATGGTTAATGCAATATAATGGAAATAATATTTATAATGATACAACCTAAAATTATTATTTTTCTTTTTTCTTCTTCTTCCTCTTCATCTTTTTACATCTATACCACATTGGTGATCCTTATGCAGCTTTCATTCACTATTATATCAAGTGTCTTTTTCATGTATACTGTAGGACTTGTCTATTTCAGGCAAGCCAGTTTGGTATGGTGGTTAAGCAATCAGACTATAAACCAGACAATTGTGAGTTCTAGTCTTACCAAGGCCACTGTCTCAGCCCTAAGGAGGATATGGTAAACCATTTTCAATGTCTTAAGACCTACTTGAATTTTTGCTCTGCCTTTAATGGTATTAATCATCCTAGTATATCTCAGGTACAAACAGAGTGTATTTCTTTCAAGAGAATGGCTATTTCTTTAGAAATAAGAATACAGAAATATCTCTGATTTCCACTAAACTATTTTTTCTGTGTGATATTGCTAGGGTTTTATTTTTAATTTCCCTGTTAATTGTATATAATTTAATCTTTATTCATACTTCATGCAGAGTTCATAATGTTTGCTTTAAAATATTATAGAGAATAGGTTCTATAGAATAGCCTGGAGACCTGCAATATTCTGATAGCACAGTTTGTAGTGGATCTAACTTTTGCTTGAAGCATTCCATTTTGCACTGTATTTGCTTTGTTAATCAAGAGGTCTTTATTTCCGCCAACATCAAATGTTTGCAATTTGGAGAGTTAGATAGATTTTTTGACAGTTTATATTTTTCACAATAGTGTTTGATTTTATTTATAGGAGTAGAGGAAGGGGAAGAAGAATTTAAAACCTCTAGCCATATATCTCTATTGTGAATAAACAGGAGGTTACATTATTGCATATAGAGTTTTCATTTTTATCATTTTAGTAAGGTGACATTTATTTTTCTTACCTTACTAGGTAAGAAGCAACAGTTTCACTGGTTTTACAAACTACCAGGTAATCGGTACCTCATAGTTAATATTGATATTTCACACATATAAAATTTCTTCTCCTTTGAAAGTTAAAATTAAAAAAAAAAAGTCTTTTATATAAATCTAAAGGAAATAGTTGGAACAAATGCAGAATACTTTGAGGGAGATAAATCTGCTGTCCCAATCAAGCACATGCACACACCACAGGTGTTAGGAGTCTTTATTAAGGCTTCCAAGGCTGAATTGGGATTCGGCAGCAATTCCCTGTGCCAGCACCAGCTCAACCCCAATGAGTTCCACAGGCTACTCAAATGAAGCCAACACTGGTCTTCAAGGCAAAGGCAAGTCCAATCCACTAGGGAAAAGAAAGTTCCCAAGACAAAGGCATATTTCAAGGCAAAGGCAAGTCTACAAGACAAGGCAAGTCCACAAGCAAAAGCAAGGCAGGGAAGGGAAGGGAAAATCCATAGGACAAAGGCAAGGCCACAGCTGAAGAGACACAATCCAAAGTTCAAGGTAAGAACACACTGCACATTGTTCCCAGCTTCATTTCACTCTACTTCCTGAGCTAAATAATGCTTCCTAGTGCAGCTCATTAAGAGCAACAAGTCTTACCTGGCTGACTTCCTTTATGTCTGCCTCCTCTCAGCACTACATGTTCTCATATCTGAAGGAGGAGGTAGTTCTTGATCTCCACTCACCAGCTACAACTGAGCTTCTCCTGTCTCTAGCTCAGACAGCTGCTCCTCTGGTTGCTTCCCTGTGCTTGGTCCTTCCACTCCTGGCTCATAGCCCTCAGCTGCCAGCTCATCCTCCCCTGAACTAGCATCCTGAGACATATATTTACATTAATATTTCAGGCAAGCATTGAATATAATTGAAGTCCATGAAGAGAGAGATACCTGGGTCCAAGTTACTTTCCAAAAAGATTTTTTTTTATGTTTTATGTGTTGTGTGTATATGGGTTTTTTTTTTTGGGAGAATTAATAAAACCTTGCAGAAATATAGAATGAGAATAATGGTAACTAAGTCAGAAAGAAATAGATGAAATAATAATAATGAAATTATAAGAGTAAAGAGAAGTAAAGAGAAATTGGACAAGAGGTTTTTTGTATGTTTATATGGAAATGGTTTAAAACAGAATTATAGTTTATCTGACTTGTTAAATTTATAATGGAAAAAGGTTTAAACATGTAATGGATAATGATGATTTGTGTGTTTTGAAAACGAATAAAACTTGTTTTTTAAAAAAATATATTTCAGGCAAGCATTACATTAAATTAATATATTTTGTTGCAATACTGTAATACATAGTCTTATTGTACCTAATGCATTTCCCTAATACCTTCAGAAACAAGAATCTTACTGAATCACAGGTCAAATTCTTATAGTGCTACAAATATTTAACCTATTTGGACCATCATCAATGGAGATAAAAGCAACTTCCTTCTTCAATATTCAACCTTTGATATTCTGCAAAGGAAAACTGATAATAGATTATGTTGTGCTTCTTATCTGGGCTAAATTTCATTTCACCAGTTAATTAAGGGACCTTTTTTCCTTTGAAGTAATGTTCAAATAATAGATGATGATCTATTGATTATTCATCTGCATAATCATAACGTGAAAAAGTACTGAGCTTCTCTGGAACATGGATAGTTTACATAATCTTGATAGGTTTATAGTGCTTTTAACAGCTATGTGTCAGGCAGAAATATAGCATTTAAAAACTCTATTCAGAGATGTGTGTACTGAAACACTCACTGTGTACAGGCTCTGGTTAAATCATACTCATTGCCTTTTCCTCCTCAGCATTTCTTCTCAGTTTTATACAATATGGGGGGAAAGTGAAAAGAGCATCTTTAGGAATAAATATTGGTTTCCACATCAAGGACAATCTTCTGTGATGTTCTGAATTTAGACAATAAATCAGAAATTATCTTAGGCTTAAACTCCAATGTTTTTGTAATGATGACAGCTCCCTGCAGGCATTGGGGATGAGACATGACTTTGCTAATACAAAACCTATTAGGTTTTGGTTGGTTGGTTAGCTTGCTTGATTGTTTTTTGTACAACTAAAGTTTTACTAGAAAGTTGGATCATTATGATGAAATGTGCACTGTCAAATTTCACAGAGAACTGTGCAAGGATCATTCATTCATTCCCCAGGAAAGAATAATGCTACAAGAAAGGTACAGATAGAAATATATCAAATATCAATAGTAGAAGCTGAAGTATATCAAATGATATTAATCTGATGTTTTCAGATTACAGTTCTTTGAACATATCATCTAGGAATGTGGACACTGGAGAGGCATGGGCTTGCATGCTTACCTATCAATGCCTCATAAGCAAGCTGTGTATTTCCCTGAGCTTTCATAATCCCCCCAAAATGTGCATATGAGCTATGGAGGTACAATTAGCATCCCCATGTCTTCTCTATTTCACCTATGTCAGTGTTTTCCTAACTTAAAAAAAAAAAAACATTTTCCTGGAACTGTACATCTACCATGTGAATTCAGGAAAAATGCAGCTTCTTTAAGGACAATGTGCATATCCATGCCTAGTTTTGATGCCCCACTAGCAGCCAAATCCTGCCATGAAATCCTTAACAGCAGCCAAGTAATATTTTGCCAAGGAATTTGTCTGAGGCTCTTCCCATTTACCTGTTCCCAAGATTTTCAGTCACATTGCATGCACTGTTTACACTGCACTCTCTGTCTGACTCTTTCTGTCTCTGTCCCTCCCTCCCACTCTTTTGCTCCAAACCCCAATGGAAAACAAATATAAATTGGATTGGATTGTATCATTTCCTAAGGAAAATGAGCAAGATGATTTCTAAGATAATTTCTGATTGCTGTCTAGATTCAGGATGTTATAGAATATTGTCCTTGAAGTGTAAGCCAATATTCAATGTTCCTAAAGAGGCTGGCTTTTCCCACTACTTCGTATAAAACAGAAAGGGAGGGAGGGAGGGAAAGGTTTGCCACAAACATCAAGAAGGAGCCTGAAACCATATATGCCAACCATCTTGTCTACAATGTGCATATGTTAAAAGCTAAGAATAATCCCCACACTTGAATTAATAATTCTACATTCTTAGAATTGAGTTGAAAGAAGAAGTTGTGAGTAGAAGACCTACAGACTCCTTAGTTGGACAACGGGGATCAATCAGGAGATTCATCCTGATTGGTAGCAGCCTATATTAACTATAGGAACCTTGGGAGGAGAGTTTTAAATTATTAATAGACATATTCCACAGTACATTGTTTACCATTCTAAATAGATGAATATTTTTATCATAGTCCAAGAAACTATAAAAATAAAATATTCCATACACAAGACAACAATTTATCAATTTATATAAACAGAAGATCAAAAAAGTAATGAAAGGTTACTGGAAATAATAAATAAATGAAGCAAGAAGACTAAATAAAAACTGTATCAATGAAGTGTAATTTAAACACTATTGTCCTTAAACAAGAGCAAAAATGGGATATATTGTTAAAGGAAGAAGAATAAATTGGATTGGAAAGGAGAAAATGGAAAATTGGAGGAGGAAACTGAATGAGAATGAGAATAGGATATATTTAAAATATATTCAAAACAGGGCATTTCAATGCTTTTATACCTTCAGTCAGTGAAGTCCTTGCATATTTTTAACCAGTATACCATTTCTTGTTTACAAGGGTTGCCCTTTGCTTCATTGTCTGGAAACTGAGCAGTTGTTGACTGAGGACAGAATCAAGTCTTTGTCCTGAAAACCAGAGGCCCAGTTTATCCCTACAGTAATTAATTTTAACAGAATAACAGAGTTGGAAGGTACCTTGGAGATCTTCTAGTCTAAATCCCTGTTCAAGCAGGAGACCCTGTATTCTATTCAAGTGACAGTCCATTCCCTTCTCAAAAAACTCCAGTGATGAAACACTTCTGAAGGCAAACTGTTCCATGGGTTAATTGTTCTTATTGTTATGAAATTTCTCCTTAGTTCTAGGTTGCTTCTCTCCTTGATTAGTTTCCATCCATTGTTTCTTGCTTTGCCTTCTGGTACTTTGGAAAATAGGTTGACCTTTCTTCTTGGTGGCATTCCCTCTAATATTAGAACAATGCTATAATGTCACCCCAGTCCTTCTTTTCACTAGACTAGACATACCCAATTCCTACAACTATTATTCATATATTTTAGCCTCCAGACCCCTAATCATCTTTGTTGCTCTTTTCTGCACTCTTCCAGAATCTCAGCATCTTCTTTATAATATGATGACCAAAACAGGGTGAAGTATTCTAAGTGTGGTCTTATTAAGGCTTTATAAAGTGATACTAATATTCAGATATCTTCATTTTATTCCTCTGTTAATGCAATTTAGGATTGCATTGGGTTTTTTGGCTGCTGCTGCATACTACTAGCTCATATTTAAATGACTGTCCATTAGAACTCCAAAATCCCTCTCACAGTTACTGCTATTGAGAAATGTTTCACCTAATATGTACCTGTAAAATTTGTTTTTCTTGCCCAACAGTAAAACCTTTCTTTTCTCTATATTACATTTCATTTTGTTGGATTTGTTTTTGGATTTTTCTTCTATAATGCACAATCATGCAAACTTATGTGGTCATTTTTAACTGGGGAACAATGCTGAAAAATTAAATGTACGTTTTGAAAGATAATTCATTTTTCAAGAATTGCTCCAAAAGTAAAACAAAAAACAAAAGAAAACAAAAAACTAGGTTTACCCACATCACACCACATCACAGACTAAATTTCTCCTTCAGCCCTTTTCTAGATGGATATTTGCCTTTGCAAATCATGAGTTTTTTCACCAGAATTGGCATTAATTTAGCTTTCAGGGAAGCACTTCTCAGAATCAGCAAACTTCATCTTCCTATGTATATTATGGGGAACAAAAAGCACTGTGACCTTAAAGGATCATCTAAAAGATTTTGAAGTCCTTTAATATAAGTTTTTTGACATGAATTAGTGCAATATAGCATTGTTCCTCTTCCCACGGTTTGATGTATATATCACTGAATTCTAGGAACCAAATGGCAAATAGGGCCTTCAAAGAATCGGCTTTGATACAGCTATATTATCTCTTCTAATTAGTTTCCAAAATGAGAAGCATAACTGCTAGACCCTGTACAGTGAAAGTGCAAGAAATAGATTTTTTCCCCATGCTAAAACATTTGTTTAAGAAAAATTAGAACTGTAAGAAATAGAGATAAAAGCCTCACCCGCGACATATTATTAGAGGTTTGTTCATCGAAAGGCAAAGCTATTTGATTTGGACCATTAAGCAGAGCAATCTAAATTGCTCTTATGCTGCTTGTAAGGAAATGCATTTCATCAGATTCTTTCTTCTTGGTGTGTCAAAAGAAAAAGAAGGGAGGAGAGGAATTAATGAGCAAAACATTGATGCTGTCATGTAAGAGAAGGCCATTTGTTTTCTCTCTGCTGAATCAATCTCTGAATAAGTATCAATTCCATATTTAAACCCTGTAGAGCTGTGTGGCTCAAGGAGACTTTGCTTATTTCTCATGTCTGGAAAATCATGTCTCCCTTCTTCAGTTCAAAGTCAGTGGAGGACATTTTTTTTAACCTAGGAACACACACAAAATGATTTTATTTCTGATAATGTGAATGTAGGACAATGTGGATACTCCAAATATTTTATTAGGCAATATTATACAAGCCTAACTTATATTTAGTAGGTGATTCATGGACATGCTGCCTTCTACATATGTTACAGAAATTTAAAAGCTAGTTAGCTAAGATTTAATTCATTTAGAGTGTCTGTTAAACTACATTTTGAAACAACTTCCTGGCTCAGCTTGGCAAGGCTGCTCTGAATGTACAGACTGACAGGCTTGTAAATCCAGAGCCAAGATTTGTATTTATCAGCAAAATTTACTTCAGACAGACTTAATCAATGATTTCCACAGTCAGGTGTATATCTCATTTGCATCCATGTTGACACTTTTTTTGGTCCGATCTCTTATCTCTGTTCATTGCCAACATCAATTGAATAATAGGCATTTTTTTTGAAACTCCTTCAATTCATTCCTGGCTTAAAGATATACCGCTAGAGTTTCCCATTAAAAATAGCAGTTATATTCAGTAAGATACCATATCATGTTACAAATTTCCTTCCTCTCTCATTTTCTACAATATTAGAAACTTTTTGACAAGCAGCATTGAGGAAGGGAAGAACCACTGCCAATGGCGAAAGGAAATACTCTTCAGGCAAATAGTCTCTCTTTTTTTTTCATATTCAGAGGTAGGCTGCCCTTTTGTTGACAAGGGGTTCACTGGTCGTGAGCATGCACTCGCCGCTTTGAGGCTGCAATGCAGCTTCAAACAGGCAGCTAATTGACTCAAGCAGCCCCAGTGAGTACAGCAGGGTGGTGCGGAACTCACCTGGGCAGCCTGGGCAGGGGAAAAGTTAATTATTTAGGGAAAGCATAGCAAAAGGGTGGATGGGCAGGCCCAGCCAGAGAGCACAGCAAGGGGTTCACCTGAACCTCGCTGACTGTCCAGCAGCCCAGCACTGTTTATATCTAGGAACTTTTGCTGGTTCACTGAACTGGGGACAATCATGTGTGCAGCCTTTGCAAGAAATCATCAGCTGTGTCACCTGGACAGCTGACAAGTGCTGTGCTCAGGTGCGCAGCATTTGAAAATCCTCTTGTTTCCTGCTTTTTCAGCCTCAACTGTGCCGCGCAAAGCAGCTGAGGAGGGGAAAGCAGGGAATAAAGGACAGCCTAGATCCAGGCAGGTGGGTGGACCAAACACCGAACCGGTTCGGTGTCAGCTGCTCTTCGTAGGTTCAGGTTCTATAGAACCGGGCCAAACCAATAGCACCCCACCCCTGGAAAGGTAAAATTTCACTGAATAATCAGGTCTTTGTTTAGTCTTTGTGACTTTACCTCAACCGCATATGAATCCAAAACACAATTTAGGGGATGGATAGATTGCAAAGCATCCATAACACTGTTCTCCAACACTTTAGTGCTGGCTCCTACCCAAAATTTGCCACCAGTTGACTCATTTTGTCCAGTGGTAGAACCAACTACATCTCACTTGCTTCTGGGAACAGTCTCTGGCTGACTTAAAAGCTACATGCCTGGGTAGTAATTCTGTTTTAACCAAGTGGTCCTGATGTTAATTCACAGCTGTTTGTCAATATTTGCTTGACATGTGTATTTATGCTGGCCCCAAATTATATTTCTAAGGCACTTTTCCAAGAATTTTTCAAATTGATAATTTTCTTCTCTCCTCCTGTGCTGAGTAAATATATAATCTATTGGTATTACAGTAGAGTATCATATAACAGCTTTGGCCTAATTATATATAGGGTTCTTTGCAATTTCTGTAAGATTTTTTTCATGAAATAAATATTACATGATTGATAATAATTTCTTCTAATTTACTGGCAACAAATCATATCACATATTACTTGCACTGATTAAGCAAGCAGTGGAAAAAGATGGTTTTGTTTCAGGCCAACCACATACAATTACACAAAGAGAGGTGGTTGCAAACTTTATTGGGAAATTTGTGAAGCAAATAAGCAGCAAACAAAATATGAGTGCAAACTCACACACATTAGAGAAATCAGGTCCAGAAATATCCAGCAGGCTTGCCTTGAGAGAGTTGAAATTCAAAATAGCAGACACAAGATTGGTCAAGTGTAGTCCAAGTGTCAGCCTTCAAGACTCCTTTCCTTTCTCTCACATCTTTCAGCTGCCATAGTAATGGGGGAGGGTGAAATAATTGGGCCTTGTGGGGGTGGGAAATGTGCTGGAGGTTTTAGAGAATGAACTGTATAACTTGGGGAAAACTTTATTGTTTATGCCTACTTGCTTGCTTACTGTACAACTGCAGCTCATTATCAAAATAGGCCAAGGTCAACAGCCAGATGTCTGCATCACCACCTGAAGATGCCCCACATGACATTATACACATCTTTGATTGGATGGACCATTTGAACTATGGAAGGTGGGAACATTGGCATCACTTTGTATATGTGTTTTTTGTGCGTAAATCCTCAGATCTAGAATTCCTTTGATGCTACCACTTGATTTCCAGTAAAAGTTTCTTTTCTCTATAATAATGGAGTCTAAGATTGTCTTCCTTAGATTTTGAATGGAGCACCATCTGACACCAAGAGTCCATCTGTTGTAGAAAGGTCATCCACTGGAATTGGTCTAGAGTCATAATCATGAGAATTCAAATCAGAATTCAAGGCATATCAAATCTGGATAAATGAAGGGTTGTTTCCAATGTAGATTTTGTGCTTGCTGTTCCATTTTAATAGAAGCAGTCCTGATGTAGTTCATTTAGTGGAGTGAGACTCCTTCCATACAAGCAGTCTTACAGAACCCCTTTGATTTACTTTCTTTACAGCCTGCCTTCTGTTGGCTGGGGACGATAATTCTGTGCCCTCACTTTTAGAGGACAATGGCAGCTGTGTTTCTTGATTGCTTGCCAGGCCCACATCCTCTGCTTGTTCAGACAGGAGTCCATCTGATGACTCTAGAATTTGTGCTGTTTGTCATCTGCCAGCATTTCTGGAGCTCTGAGTCTGAGCCTACCATGACAAAGACTTTATAATCTAAATCTGATACTTCAGAATTGGTTGTGTTACATGAGTAAATACACTGCTCAAAAAAAATAAAGGGAACACTTAAACAACACAATGTAACTCCAAGTCAATCACACTTCTGTGAAATCAAACTGTCCACTTAGGTAGCAACACTGATTGACAATCAGTTTCACATGCTTTTGTGCAAATGGAATGGACAACAGGTGGAAAGCAGAGGCAGTTAGCAAGACATCCCTAATAAAGGAGTGGTTCTGCAGGCAGTGACCACAGACCACTTCTCAGTTCCTATGCTTTCTGGCTGATGGTTTGGTCACGTTTGAATGCTGGTGGTGCTTTCACTCTAGTGGTAGCATGAGACGGAGTCTACAACCCACACAAGTGGCTCAGGTAGTGCAGCTCACCCAGGATGGCACAACAATGCGAGCTGTGGCAAGAAGGTTTGCTGTGTCTATCAGAGTAGTGTCCAGAGCATGGAGCCACTACCAGAAGACAGGCCAGTACATCAGGAGACCTGGAGGAGGCCGTAGGAGGGCAACAACCCAGCATCAGGACCACTACCTCCGCCTTTGTTCAAGGAGGAACAGGAGGAGCACTTCCAGAGCCCTGCAAAATGACCTCCAGTGGGCCACAAATGTGCATGTGGATGCTCAAATGGTCAGAAACAGACTCCATGAAGGTGGTATGAGGGCCCGACATCCACAGGTGGGGGTTGAGCTTACAGCCCAACACCGTGCAGGACGTTTGGAATTTGCCAGAGAACACCAAGATTGGCAAATTCACCACTGGTGCCCTGTGCTCTTCACAGATGAAAACAGGTTCACACTGAGCACATGTGACAGATGTGACAGGGTCTGGAGATGCCGTGAAGAACGTTCTGCTGCCTGCAACATCCTCCAGTATGACCGGTTTGGCAGCAGGTCTGTAATGATGTGGGGTGGCATTTCTTTAGGGGTCCGCACAGCCCTCCATGTGCTCACCAGAGGTAGCCTGACTGCCATTAGGTACCGAGATGAGATCCTCAGACCCCTTGTGAGACCATATGCTGGTGCGGTTGGCCCTGGGTTCCTCCTAATGCAAGACAATGCTAGATCTCATGTGGCTGGAGTGTGTCAGCAGTTCCTGTAAGACGAAGGCATTGATGCTATGAACTGGCCCACCCGTTCCCCAGATCTGAATCCAATTGAGCACATCTGGGACATGTCTCGCTCCATCCACCAACGCCACATTGCACCACAGACTGTCCAGGAGTTGGGGGATGCTTTAGTCCAGGTGTGGGAGGAGGTCCCTCAGGAGATCATCTGCCACCTCATCAGGAGCATGCCCAGGCATCGTAGGGAGGTCATACAGGCACGTGGAGGCCACACACACTACTGAGTCTCATTTTGACTTGTTTTAACAACATTACATCAAAGTTGGATCAGCCTGTAGTGTTTTTTTCCACTTTAATTTTGAGTTTAACTCCAAATCCAGACCTCCATGGGTTGCTAAATTTGATTTCCATTGATAATTTTTGTGTGATTTTGTTGTCAGCACATTCAACTATGTAATGAACAAAGTATTTAATAAGAATATTTCATTCATTCAGATCTAGGATGCCTTATTTTTGTTTTTCCCTTTATTTTTTTGAGCAGTGTATATAGAGATCCACAAAAGAAAGAAATTTGAAAGAGCAGATATTGTCTGGCATAGTTTAAATAACCAAACTACCAAACTATTTTGTTCAATTTAATATTATTTTTTTAGTTGCTACAAGTACCACATGAAAAAGTATTTGCTAGTTTTTAAGATATCAGCATAGAACCAAGAGACCAAGGGTTCCAGTGCTGTCTTAGGCATGAAGCCAGCTGGATGACTTTGGGCCAGTCACTCTCTCTAAGCCCTAGGAAGAATGAAATGGTAAACCTCTTCTGAAAATCTAGCCAAAAAACCTGCAGAGATTTGTCCAATCAGTCATCAGCTATCAACACTGGAAGGGAAGGATAAAGATAGACATTTATGAATAATTGTCTATATGTGATTTCTTTTATGTAAGAATTTTTGTCACCAAAAAATTAAAATAATTGATTAAGTGCTTCCTCTATTTCATCACACTTGAATGTTCTTACGTGGTTTGGTCCACTACAAACTCTTTTTTCAAATGAAAGATTGTAGTACATTATCAAAAGAATCAGAAAATGCAGACAATTGCCTATTAAATATGATTACATTGAAATAAACCTTTCCTGGGTAGCACAATTACAGTATTTTATTAACTTTCCATGTTAAGTTAAGCTTCTCACATACACACAGACACACACACACAGACACACACACACACACACACAAAACATGGGGATTAAAGCTAGATAAATTAGCTTTGAAATGTTGAAGAAATATCCCATTTAACACTCCTTTCTACTGTTTGGCTGCAATAATGAACATGGAATTTCCTGAAGCCTCATTTCACATAATGGGGAAGATTAAAAAAAAGTAGATTGTGATTTAAATATTTAAATTTAACATTGTAGTGTTCTGAAAGAAACTTTGAATTTGTGCTTTTCAAGAATACATATCATTTCTATACCTTGTAATGAACAAATATGAAAAAGAAAGGAGTGTTCAATATAGCTTGAGCAGTGATGTCTGTGGGTCTCTAACACAAGAATGCATCAAGAAATTTTAACATTTAAATCACAGTCTACTTTGGGAAATGTTTAGAACTATATTGAAGTAATGATAAGCAAAATAGATCTTTTGATAGACAAAAGTTTCAGTATGTACTTGAGAAACTACAACTAGTAAAGACAGCCATTACATTTTTCAGTTCTAAGGGATTCTTGCTATCCAATAAATATTTTTTCCATATCAATTCCCCTTCTGTCACAATTTCTTCTATTCCTTTTTTCTACTCTCACAAACTTTGATTGTACTTGTACAAGCTTTTTTTTTCATTGTTACCAATCCCTGCCCCCAGTTTCAGCTTGTACCTTTCTGGAAACAATTTCACTTTATTCTTGCTCTTTTATTAATTCTCTTTGCTCAAATTCTTAACTTGTATCTGCCCTGCTTCTGTCTATCTTTCATCATCCTAGTTCCTTGTTCCCATCAGTTATAAGAGATTTGTGTCTCAGTTAAACTGATTAAATCTATGTGATAACAAACTGTAACTAATCTTTTTTTCATTCCTCAGATTCTGAAAACGTGGTACTCAAAGAGGTTAGCTACCTTATTTATTCTACAATTCTTGAATTATAATATAAAATATGAGGAAGCAGTATTTGATATCATCTAAAGGAAGGGTGGAAAACTTTGGCTATCCAGATATTGCTGAACTGGCTCCTGAAAATGGCCAGTGTTGAGCAATGCTGTGAGGCATTATTCAACATCAACAAGAAGACCATAGGTTCATAACTCCTGCAAATGATGGATTCAATCCTATGAACATTTCTTTGGAAGAGTCCTCATTCATCACACTGAGATTTACTTCTGTATAAAATCAAGTTGAAGTAAGCCTCATTTGAATAAATTGAATTTCTTTCTTAGTAACTATAATGTAAAGATAGCTAGGTTGTTCTGTATGTGCAGTGAATTCCCTATTTCTACTGACTTGCCTAATGTGAGTTTTATAGAAGCATCCAACTAAAATGTTGAACTAACATGTAATGGATTACAGAAAACCAAGTTTATTTACCTTGTCTAAAAAGGGATGCCGGAAGATGTTATAAGCTAAGTAAATCAACAGTAGAGTGTATTTATTCTTGATTTATTTCCAGTATTTATGCTTTGCTTAATAGATTGTTGGTGCAGTTAAGAGATCCTTCCCATAAATATGCAAACAAAGTCTCAAACAGCTTAGTGTTCCAATGAACCTGGAGATAAATTAGTTCCTGGTAATGCTGAAACATCTCTAAATTAAACAGATAAACAAAATGAACAGAGAGGGAGTTGCTTACACTGTCCTTGTAAACTGTATTTGGGAAAACAACAGGGGTTGATGTATATGAAACTTTATAGATGTTTACAAAGCTATTGTCCAGGCATTCTTGAAAAAATCAAGGTTGACCATCTCATATATTTTGGTGCACTTTTCTTATATACAAATAAACCATCAGGGAGATGAATACAGAACCAATAGTACAGTGGAAAAGCAATTGGGCAAACATGCTTTAAATTAAGAATGCTTTCAGAAATAGAAGTGTTAATAGTTTATTTTTTATCAATTAGCAAAATAGAAAGTAAATGAACAGAAGAGAAATCTAAATCAAATCAATATTTGGTGTGGCCACCCTTTGGCTTCACAATAGCCTCAATTCTTAAACTTTAACACTTTGTCAGAGATTTTGTAGAATTAGAGTCATGTGTATGATTAACCATTATACCAAGCAGGTGCTAATGACCATCAATTTCATACGTATGTTGAAAAATAGTCATTAACTGAAACAGAAACAGCTGTGTAGGAGGCTTAAAACTGTGTGAGGAACAGCTAAACTGCTACTAAAGTGAGGTTGTGGAAGATAGTTTCATGTCAGAACTGAGCACAGGAATAAGACAAGGTCTTATACAACATCAGCAAGGTTTCTCCAGGCAAAAATTTCAAAGCAGACTGGAGTTTCAAGATGTAGACACAGTGATCAGCCAAGGAAACTTAATGTAGCAGATGAAAGACACATCATGCTTAATTATCTTTGACATCAGAAGATGTCCAGCAGTGCCATCAACACAGAACCGGCAACAATCAAAGGGACCCATGTACCCCTATTTACAGTCCAGAGAAATCTGACTAGAAGTGGTCTGCATGCAAGAATTGTGACCAAAAAGCTATATCTCCAATGTGGAAACAAGACCATGCACAATTGTGCAGAAAAACATAGCAACTGGCTACAGAAAAATGGTTGCAGATGCTCTGGATTGATGAATCAAAATTTAAAATATTTGGGTGTAGCAGGAGACAGTTTGTTTGCCAAATGGCTGGAGAGCAGTATTATAATGAATATTTGCAGGCAACACGGAAGCATGGTGGAGTTTTCTTGCAAGTTTGGGGCTACATTTCTGCAAAAGGAGTTAGAGGTTTGGTCAGGATCAATAGTGTCTTCAGTGCTGAGAAATACAGGTGGATACTTATCCATCATATCGAACCATCAGGGAGGCATGTGATTGGCCTCAAATTTATTCTGTAGCAGGACAACAACCCCAAACATAGAGCCAATGACATTAAGAATTTTCAGTGTGAAGAAGAACCAGAAGTCCTGCAAGTGATGGTTTGGCCGCCACAGAACCTTGATGTCTATATCATCAAGTCTGTTTGGGATTACATGAAGAGATAAAAGTATTTGAGGCAGCCTGCATCCACAGAAGACCTGTGGTTAGTTCTCCAAGATGTTTGGAACAACTTTGAAGGAACCTTCCAAGTTCCTTCAAAAACTGTATGCAAGTGCACCTAGAAAAATTGATGCTATTTTGAAGGCAAAGTGTGGTCACACCAGATATTGATTTGATTTGGTTTCTCTTCTCTTCATTTACTTTCCATTTTGTTATTTGATAAAAATAAACTATTAACACTTCTATTTCTGAACACATTCTTAATTTACAGCATTTTGCACCGCTGCCTAACACTTTTGTTTAGTACTGTACATCTCAAACAGAAGACCACAGGAAAGGGCTGTTCTTACTGTGAAATAATGCCCCCAAGGCAGAGGTGGTCAGCAGTTTCTGACCAGTTCTGGAGAACCAGTAGCAGAAATTTTGAGTAGTTCGGAGAACCAGCAAACACCACCTCTGACTGGAGATTTTACAGTATCCTTGCCCTGCTATGCCCACCAAGCCACGCCCACAGAACCGGTGGTAAAACAATTTGAATACTACCACTGTGCCCAAGGCCACTCTCATCATGTGTTTAAGAAAGTTAATCCAAAAGCAAAAGTAGAGTCATACTTCTGTCCAGTTTCCAGTATAGATCAACTACTCAAAGCTCATTTTTATGCACAATATCTAATCCCTAAAAATAAATATGGGGAGAAGACTAAGAAATAATTTAATAACTTTGAGAATTTGTCTAAAATGAGATGAGGTACTTATCGTGTTAAATTCACTAATCATTCAAAGTATAGCTGGTGGGTTGCATGTGCCTTCAAAGATCATGAATCAATGTCTGAGATACTTTTTTTTCCTTTCTGTCTGGCTTGGCTTATGACACAAGCTTTGAGTAATAGAACTCATTCTGGGGTTCAAATTGAAAAATAGGTTATTTTCAATAACCTTAGTTTTCATGTTTCAGCATTCATAATGATTCTTAGCACATCACTAGGAGAAAAAAATAGACCTACAAAGCTCATTTATCTAGCTTTAAATGATATCTTCCTTGCAGCATATGCTGACATTTCTAGGACATACAGAATTGTGTAGAAAGTGTTTTCAACCTTTAATTAGGGAGGAGACTGTGACATACAGCTTGTCTTTGTTTCTGAATTCTGCCTTTTAAGGCTACTGTAGTCATGTAAAATAGTTATTACAGATTCTCACATGACCTTGTATACCAAAATTATGAGTGTACACTCCATCCTACTTGTGATCTGTATAACTTGCCTAGAAAATTGTTTTCTTTTTTATTTCTGTGGAAACATCTTAAAAACACATGACATATGATAGTAAAAAACTAAGAGTTCAAAGAAGAGTTTAAACTGCATTAACACAGATGTTATACTTCTAAGACTGATCCCAAACCAACTACACAGTCAGATGCTTAAACTAGATGGAAACCTCCAATATTCACAATGAGGGTAAAGTAGATCTATGCAGGGGAGGGCTGCTACTGGTTTTTCTCCGGTTCAGGCGAACCCTTAGCTAACCAGTAGCTAATTTTACTGCTGGTTCAGTGAACCAGCAAATCCCACCCCTGGCTGGCCACATCTACCCCACCCCGCCCCTCCCAGGAGTCTCCTCGTGACCCATTTTGGATCCCAGGTAAGTGCAGCGCCCACATGGAGGCTCGGAGAGGGCAAAAAAAGGCCTCCTGGAAGCTCCAGAAGGCAGGACATGGGCCATTTCCAGCCTCCAGAGGACCTCCGGAGCCCGAGAAGGGCAAAAACTGCCCCCCCACCATGGTGCAGGAGGCTGACTAGGCCACATCCACCATGGCCACGCCCACCCAGCAACCAGGCAGAGAACTGGTTGCTAAAAATTTTGAAGCCCACCCCTGGATCTGTGGTAATAACTGATCCACATTTTCTTTCTAATTTTTTTTTTTTTTTTGAGGAAGCAGTATTGAATTTTTCAGGATCATTTTAAAAATTGTAATATATTTTGATTAATTATTCTTAATTGTTTTTTGGAGTGTGCTAATTAGTGCATTAAAGAACCAGTGAATAACACAATCAAGCTTTCAAATGACATCCTTGCTGAGGAATGTGGAGATCAAAATGCAAACAAATGACTATTTAGAACTGCAAATAAGTTTAAAAGGATTGCAAACAATGGCACTTCAGCATGTTCTACTGATAAAATAAAAATATTTTTCTTGAATTTATTCAGACAGATAATTCTTAAGAATTCTTTGCTTTTTGTAGATTAATGTAAGATTTACATCATTTTATATACTACTAGCTCCTTCTCTCCCTCCTCCTCCTTCTGCTCCTATTTTATTTTAACAAATGTTTGAAAGCATAAATGAGAAAACAAAGAAAAAAAGAAAGGAAAAGTAAAAAAGAGATTTATTAGCTGCATAAAATTGAACAAACTTTTTAAAGCAACTCTAGATAAGAACTGCGTGTAAAAATGATGTTATTTCAATAAATCACTTTAAAATTGTTATTAAAATCAAATCTATATACTATAATTAGTAAATGAACCAATGTTGTAAGAATCATAGATGAGAATAAGCAGTAGGAGCTTCAATCTGATCTGAAATTCTTTTTCCTTATCATATTGGGAAAAACCTAATATTTTAAAATCCTGTATCAAGAAGAAGCAAACTTTAGATCTGTGTGCCAAGTTATAATACATAAATATTGTCCAATTTAATTTAAATCTAATATTTGCATTTTTTTAATACAAAATTATTTTTACGTTGATGCATGCCACCTTAGCTTAGGTTTCCATTCCTGTAAAGAAAGAATTATGTACAATTTCCACTACGAGAATCCTAACAAATATTTCCTAAAAGAGACAACTCTATTTTATTTTTAGGAATATTAAGCTTGGTAACGCCTAACAGAAAAACAGCTGGTTCTCTGAGCCTGTTTGTTTGCTTGCAGATGTTTCATTACCCATCTATGTAACATCATCAGTGTGAAAGTGTCAGATTTGCTGTCTGTTTATATGTAATAGCTTGCCCTGCCAGTTTTGGTTTTCTCCTTGATGGCTCCTGGATTAGATTATTGCTTTCTGCCTGATTGTTTGTTTAGTGTTAATTCCTATTTATCTGAATATTGAGTGTTGGAGGCCATACATTTTAGTCTTTTTGTCTCCATCCTAGATTATTTTTAATTATCTCTTTTGAAGTTATGTAAATGTGATTTATATATATATATATGTGTGCCTATTGAGGGGTGTACTTTGAATCCAAGGACAATCTGAAGATGTGATTATTCACACACCATCCTGGCAAAATCATATTCATTGGAACAGGAAAACTCAAAAGAGATTGAATGAACTTGCACAAAGAAAAGCAAAATACTAATCTTTTGCCTTTATTCAGTTAAGTATTCACCAACCAAAATATTTTTAAAGCATAACTTTTTATTTATACATTTGTACCAGTTTCCTGGAATTTTTTCTTAAGAATATATGTTGGCTTTTTTTTTTTTTAAAAAAAAAAATAGTTTTCATATAAACACAAAAAGAAAATAAACCTTAAGTAAAGAGAAGGGGGGGAAACAAAGCAGAAACAATACTTGAAGTAAACAACTGTGAATTATACTCTGATGGTACAGAATAAAATTGTTTCCACAATATTGTTAAAAAGCTGCTTCATATGTTAATAGTGTAGACATGACTTTAATCCAGAGATTCAAATCAGGTACAGCTCAGTATTTCTTATTACAATGAAATAATCTTTTTAGCTACACATGATAAACTACAAATGATAAATCCAGAGTTCTTCATACGTCAATACATTCTAAATTTTAAATATGTGATTTAATACCATAGCCAGACTGTTAAAATCTCTATTTTTGTTCCCAACAACACACCGACTGTTATAAAAGTTCTGGGATTGATGTCCACTTTAGTGTACATTGTGCACTTCCCAGTCAATCCTTCATTCCAGATGAGAACAAGCACACACCACTCAGTTCATCTAGCAAAAAAATATGGATCAGTGTTTTTTAAACATAAGCTAACAAGTAATTTTTTTGTCCAAGTAGATAAAAATTCAGAAAAAAGATAGACAAAAGCAGAGAGAGAGGGAGGGAGAGGGAGGGAGGGAGGGTTGGAATGGGGGGAGAGAATATGCAAAGCAACATTTACATTTTATCTATATAAATAGTGGCATGATGGCTCAGTGGTTAAGACGCTGGGCTAGTTGACTGGAAATGTCACCTTCCGTTGGAAAACGATGAAACTTTTTCCAATAAACTACTTCACTCACAGCTTGGTTGTAGCAAGATTCATTTATTGTGGTTTGTTTCTTCCAACAACAGCAACAAACGGCACTCCCAAGCAAAACCAGCACTGAGAGCATCTGCCTCTCAGCGCTGTTTATATCCCTCCCCACCCTTAATCACTGTCATCTCCACCCTTAATCATTGTCATCCCCGCCCTAATCATTGCCTAGCCTCCTGTTCCCAGCAAACAGTTTCTGCCTCCCTGCATGCACCGCCACCCCGTGATACTCCCCATCCCCACTCCTACCCCCTGTGCATATTCCCGATTAAGAGTGCCCAGGTGTTACCCCCCATGCTATGTGCACTGCCACCCCAGTCCACAAAAGCCAAAAACTCCATATCATCATGTACGTAAGTCTAATCAGCTGACAAGCCGCTCCGAAATGCTATTTGAGAGGTGGGAAGCACTGTGCCAATATGCCAGCCCAATAGTATATCCAGCTGGCTGCGTCGGGAGGAGGAGGGGGTGCGAAGCGTTTCGCCCATCAGTTCATCCAGCTGGCTGTGTTGGGAAGGAGGAGGAGAGTGCGAAGCATTTCGCCAGCTAAGCTCGCTCTCACCCGGAATGGATTCCCTGCCTCAGGTATGTGTTGGGCTTCACTCTATCCATTAGTATTGCCGACAAAGCCCAACATGCGTCCCCCTCTACCATGGATCTTTCTGAAACAGAAAATATGCAGTTATTCTATGGTATGTTCAAATTCCCTCCCCCCCCCACTTTCTTGGGGTATCTTTTATGGAATTGCTACTGTAATTGAGGGGCGGATAAATCTCTACATGGTATCCATGTGACATCTGATAATGGATAACCTTTCCAGCTAACTAGAGCACTCGTCTTTGTTGTGAGTCAAGTATTCTGTTGATCTCATAATGATCATCATGGATCGGTCCTGGTGCAGTCAATCTTGGTTCTTTCCTGATCATATCAGCTGGTTTTAGTAGATTGATGTGAAATACGGGATGAAGTCATTTAAAACGGGACGGTAGTTGAAGACCCACCGTTACAGGATTTATTATGCGTACTATTTAAAATGGTCCAATATATTTTGGTCCTAATTTTTTTCTTACTCAGACCTAGATGTATATATTTTGCTGCTAGGTAGACCCAATCTCCTATATTATAAGGTTTCTGGTCAGATCATTTTTTATCTCCCTGATTTTTATATGCTTCCTGCACCTTTTTTAATGCAATTCAAACCAAATCCCATTGCTTCTTTATATTGTCTGCCCATGTAGTAGCATTTGGAACTTCCTGGGTTTGTTCAGTATGAGGCCATTCCAGTATAGGTACGAATTCCATATCATTAACAATTTGGAAAGTAGAGTAACTGGTACTACTGTGCACTGCATTATTATATGCAACTTCAGCATATGGTAGTAAAGTTGTCCAGTTACTTTGTTGATAATTAACATAGCACCAGAGATATTGCTCAGTGGCAGCATTAGCTCATTCAGCTGCTCCGTTAGTGGCTGGGTAATAAGCTGTACTCAATCTTTGTGTAGATCCAATTGCATATATGAATTCACGCCAAAATTTTGATGTGAACTGTATTCTTCTATCGGATATAATTCCTTTGGGTACTCCATGTAACTGGTATATATGTTGTATAAACAACTGTGCTAATCATCTAGCTGATGGTATTCCTTTGCAAGGTACAAAATATGCCTGTTTCAAAAACAAATCAACAATAGTCCATATAACTGTGTACCCATTACTAAATCAACTATGAAATCCATCCCAATATCTTGCCAAGGTTTCATCAGTTCAGAGACAGATTGCAACAAGCCTGTTGGTTTTCCTATCTTCCTTTTATTTACTGCGCACACCGGACATGATTTCACATAAGTTTCAACATTCCATCGTATGCCTGGCCACCAAAATTGTTGTTTTGCCAAATGTAATGTTTTTAGGAATCCATAATGTCCCGCCTGCTTCACATCATGGCATTGTTTTAACACCACTGATTGTAATACTTTTAGTACATAGATTTTGGTTCCACGCCATGCAATACCATATTTCATTTCTATTTGATTTTCATTATGTGTTAACCATTCATCTTCTGTTAATAATACAGGCAAATCTGGTGCAAGTATAGTGGTTTTTAATGATTCAGTGCGATCAATGATTGGTATAAGTAGTTGAATTGTATTTTCACGTTGACTATGATATTGAGGAAGTCGAGGTAAGGCATCTACCATAAAATTCCTTCCTGACAGAACATATTTCAATGTGAACTTAAATCATCTAAAAAACAATGCCCAGCGAACTTGCTTTGGTGATAAGCGACGTGGATTTTGGAGGGCCCCAGGTTTTTATGGTCTGTCCATACCTCAAAAGGGTTTGGACTGCCCTCCAATAAATGCCTCCAGGTCAATAATGCCCAACAAACTGCAAAAGCCTCCTTCTCCAAAATTGCCCAATTACGTTTGGTTGGGATATAAACAGCGCTGAGAGGCAGACACTCTCAGTGCTGGTTTTCTGTCAGCTTCTGTTGGAAGACGATGAAACTTTTTCCAATAAACTACTTCACTCACAGCTTGGTTGTGGCAAGATTCATTTATTGTTGTTTGATTCTTCCAACAAAGCAACAAACGGCACTCCCGAGCAAAAGCAGTGCTGAGAGTATCTGCCTCAAAGCGCTGTTTATATTCCTCCCCACCCTTAATCATTGTCATCTCCACCCTTAATCATTGTCATCCCCACCCTTAATCATTACCTAGCCTTCTGTTCCTGGCAAACAGTTAATTTCTGCCTCCCTGCATGCACTGCCACCCCGTGATACTCCCCATCCCCACTCCTACCCCCTGTGCATATTCCCAATTAAGAGTGCCCAGGTGTTACCCCCCCCCCCATGCTACGTGCATTGCCACCCCAGTCCACAAAAGCTGAAAACTCCATATCAACATGTGCATAAGTCTAATCAGCTGACAAGCCGCTCCGAAATGCCATTTGAGAGCTGGGAAGCGCTGTGCCGATATGCCGGCCCAACAGTTCATCCAGCTGGCTGCATCGGGAGGAGGAGGGGGGTGCGAAGCATTTTGCCTGGCACCGGCTAAGCTGACTCTTGCCTGGAATGGATTCCCCACCCAGGTATGTGTTGGGCTTCACTCTGTCAGTTAGCATGGTGTCGCCGAGGAAGCCCAACAGGAAAGCTGACAGCCCAGATTCAAGAGTGTCGCACAATGGGGTGAGTGCCCATCTTCGCCTTACTGCTGCTCACCTAACAGTTTGAAAGCATGCTCATGTGAGTAGAAAAAGAAGAGGAGGAGGAGGAGGAGGAGGAGGAGGAGGAGGAGGAGGAGGAGGAGGAGGAGGAGGAGGAGGAGGAGGAGGAGGAGGAAGAAGAAGAAGAAGAAGAAGAAGAAGAAGAAGAAGAAGAAGAAGAAGAAGAAGAAGAAGAAGAAGAAGAAGAAGAAGAAGAAGAAGAAGAAGAAGAAGAAGAAGAAGAAGAAGAAGAAGAAGAAGAAGAAGAAGAAGAAGAAGAGGAAGAGGAAGAGGAAGAGGAAGAGGAAGAAGAAGAAGAAGAAGAAGAAGAAGAAGAAGAAGAAGAAGAAGAAGAAGAAGAAGAAGAAGAAGAAGAAGAAGAAGAAGAAGAAGAAGAAGAAGAAGAAGAACTTTATTGTCATTGTACAAATACAACGAAACTGTGGATGCACCCCAGCAACTCTTCGCAATACAATAAAACCAGAGCACTTAAAGATGAAGACAAGAAAAATAGAGTACCCATGTCTCCATTTGCAATTAGAGAGTACAATATCTACAAATATACCCAAAATATACACCCAACACTGACTGTGACACTTTGCCGAGTGTAATACACAAGAGATGGATTGTACTGTAATATGTTATTATACATCTAAATGAGGCATTGCGATTTCACATCTTTTCACGTCTTAATAAGGTAGTCACTTTGTATTTATTTGCGGTTCGGATGGCCCAGGGAAAGAAACTATTTGTTAGTCTAGTGGTATGGGATTTTATTGACCTAAAGCGCCATCCAGATGGCATCAGGTCAAAAAGATAATAGCCAGGGTGTGAGGGGTCTTTATGATGGCCTTGATTCTGCTTTGGTAGCGAGACCTGGCTAAGTCTTCCAGGGAGGGCAGAGGGCAACCAATGATCTTTTGAGCTTTGTTTATCACCCTCTGTACAGTTTTCCTGTCCTCAGCTGAGGAGCCTGCATACCACACACCCAGACAGTATGTCAAAGTGCTCTCCACAGAGGCTTTATAGAAAGCCAGCAACAGCTTCTTATCCAGATTGTTTTTCCTGAGAACCCGCAGGAAGTGCAGCCGCTGCTGAGCCTTCTTCACTATGGCATTGGTGTTAGGGGACCAGAAGATATCAGCTGAAATATGGATGCCAAGGAATTTGATCATAGGGACAGTTTCCACTCGTTCTCCATTGATGATGAGTGGGGCATGGTCCTGTCCATGTTTCTTGAAGTCCATAATCAGTTCTTTGGTTTTATGGACATTCAGTGACAGATTGTTCTGTGAACACCAGACAGACAGGTTCGCTACTTCAAACCTATATGCCGTCTCATCCTCTTGGAGATGAGACCAATCACGGTCGTGTCATCCGCAAACTTTATGATGGTGTTTGTTGCATGGCTTGGTGAGCAGTCAAAGGTGTATAAGGCATATAGCAGGGGGCTCAAGACACAACCCTGGGGGGAACCAGTACTGAGTGTAATAGTGGAAGAAAGGTGGGGGCCAAGTCTAACAGACGGTGGTCTGTTCTTAATCCAGGAGCACGTGGGGGTGGGGACCTGCAGATTATACAGTTTGGTTACTAGTATATCTGGGGTGATAGTGTTAAACACAGAGCTGTAGTCCACAAAGAGTATCCTCACATAGCTCTGTTTGTTCTCCAGATGACTCAGTGCTCTATGAAGTGTGATGGCCACAGCATCCTCTGTAGATCGGTTTGCTCTATAAACAAACTGATGTTGATCAAAGGAGGGCGGGAGTCAGTCTCTGATATGCTGTGAAACTAGTCGCTAGGTTAAATAGGTACCACTTTAGTGGGGAGGAAACAGTGCTCCATGATGTCATGCTATCCACATGACCACACAAATGTCTCTGGACAATGGTGGTTCATGGCGAGATGGAGATCAGCACTGCCCCCTACAATTGGCAATGACTGTAAATCTGCAGTAAAATCTACAGGGATCTTATCCTATCCTATCCTATCTTATCCTTATCTTATATAAATGGCACAGAACTTTTCAGAACTGGAAAATGATACTGTGGATAATTAGCATGAATAATTCCATGGGAATAGACTTTTGGTTAGATTTTAACTCTGTAAAATACTCACACTTCTGGAAAAAAAGATTTTTAAAAATGAAAGGAAGCTGGAAAAGACCTTCAGCTACTGAATCTTATAAATTTCACTTCCAGATTGAAAATGTCACTTCAGAAGCAAACAAATCAAAAGAATGACACTACCCCAATGTATTTATCTTTACAATTATTGACCCTCTCCTCTCCCTTTGAAATATTATTAAAGAAAAGTCTGGCTCCTGAAATCTTATACAAGTACTGGTATGTCATCAATTTAAAAATAGGTCAAATTCTCCCCATTCTGTTTTGGAAAACTCAAAGTGATTTTGGGGCAAAGGTGCAGAGGTGCAGAGGAATTATCTCTGCATTTTAATGATTTAGGGGTTCTTTTATTTTGCAATATAATCACCACCAACATGATCAATGAATATGTGTAGAGTTCCCCTCCCATATGAGGCTAATGATTTTATTGAATTAGTCTTTGACAGGAAACAAATACACCAGTTGCACTTTCACTCACTCTCACTCTTTCTTTTATTTATTTTTGTGATTGTTTGCCTGTTTGTTCAATTTATATTCATTCACTAGGCACTTGCTGACTTATTCTCATTGGGATGTAAGACAGGCCCCACAGGCAATTTATTATATTACTTACATTAAATGTTGGAATTGGACACTTCCTTACTTGTTGAAACACAACTTTTGAACATTGTTAAGTAGAAAATGTTTCTCTTTAAAAAAACAAAAACAAAATTGTTAGGGATATACACCCTAGCAGAACCTGCACAGCAGTCAGGCAGGCAGGCAAATATGTGAGACAAACGTTTTTGTAGCTTACACTCAGTAAAACAGATACAATGTGCTAGTTAAATAGTTTATTCCAGTAAGATTTTTAGCATAGTCAAACAGTCCATATATCATTCACTATTTCAGTCCGTCCGGGGATTATTCAGTTGCAAAGTCCAGTGTCGAAAAAGAGGTCATTAAACTTACAAATATCAGTCCAGTAATATATCTCCTCACAGTAGAGATATGAAGAAGTCAAAACTCCTTTCTTCCTTCGCAACAGCAGAGAACACGCAGTTAACAATCCATCATCGTCAGCAAGCAATCCAGTAAGCCAGCAATCAAGTTCTCTTGCTCCCTCTTATGGCGATTTACAGCCGCACCCAAAATTACATGCTTTGCAGTTAAAGTGACACACACTTGAATTCACTATCATAGTCTATATATATTATTTTACCCAAACTACGTTAGGTAACCTATGTTATTCCTAACAAAAATGTATTGTGATTGGCTTATGGGGCCCTGGCTTTTGATACACTTTGCTTATCAACAACTCTATAAAATACTGACTGACACAATTACGATATGTCTTGCAATTGTTTATCAATATTTCTAGCACACTGATCATATTTACTGTTTCTCTTCTTAACTAACATAACTTCCTTCACTTTGAAAATCTAGAAATTTAAAATAATTAATAAGCTTTAACAAAATTAATTATGTTGATGAAAGAAAATAAATATGTTAGAAAGTAATAAACTGAGTTTTATTAGGATATTCCTTTCTCTTCTATAAACTTTCCAAATGTTTCTACAAGGCCCATTGATGGAGAAGATGGAGACAGATGACTATTTCCAAGAGAAATAAAGTAAAATAATATGCTATCACATAAATAATAATGTGATTATTAGAATAATACTGTGTGGTCATGTTAACTCGGAGCTTTCAAGAGAAGAAAGCTAGTGGAAACTGATTTATAACTTAGTAATGCTTTCTCTCCCCCATCCCCCATTGCTTGTGAAACTCCCACTCTACTGGATTACAATCCATAGTTAAGATCTCAGTGACATTTTACTGAGCGTTTTCTAAACCAGAACATGAACATGGACATTTCTTCTTTAATGATTTGATTGTTGCAAAGATTTGATTTCCCATGCACTCTGGGACATGGCGATATAGTTATCTAAATTATAAAACAGACATTAAACTGTATGTTGGAGAAAAACATGCACATAAAAATGTGTACAGTCAAAACTGCAGGAGACAACATTGTATTGTGGAAAACTATCAGCACAAATATGTATCAAGTAAAATTCCACACAAATTAACATATAAATTCCTCTGCAGTTGTGTTTATTTGTTGATCAGATTTATATACTACCATGATCGTATAATAGGCTATGTGTGCTTTTGACCTGAGCATCAACTGTCTTCTTTCTGCTGCCCAATCTCCATGCTTCCTGGTTTAATGAACTGAAAAGGATCCAGCCCAAATCAACCAGCATCATTCTCTTCTCACTGACATCTTTACAAAACAATACAGTACAAAACATGGTGGCCAGTGCTGCCTTAGCACAAGAAATACACACTGATAAAATGCTTGCATTCTGGTGTGGAAATACTCCTGTGATTTCAAGCTGTGCCCAATCGTACATTATCAATTGCTGAAGGTAACCTAATGAGAACCTGTTTGTTTCAACACAGCAGACAAGTGGCAAAGGAAATTTTATTTAGCATGGTAAATAATTGGCCATTTCAACTCCTATTACTTTGTCATCTTGACTGCATGGGAAATGAAAATGAGATTATCTTCTCCTATCCTGCAAAAAAACCTTGCCTCCGAGGTATTAGTTAAGACTGGAGCACAATGCTGAAATCTCGGGAAGTATGCAAGTGTATGATTGCAATAATTGTAGTTTTTATTTGCTTTTAAGTTTATTGGTTTCATGGGTTTATTAATCCCTTGCCACCTGGTTGCTTTACATTACATTTCAATACACAATTAGATTAGTAAAGCTGAACATTTCTTTTATAGTCAATGTCTTGATAGTAAGATAACCGGAACGTTTGCAGTTTGCAGTGTGTTATGAGCATTATTTGCCCAATCTTCTATCATACATCTTTTTCAAAATCAAGTTATTCTGTTCTATTTGGACACTTTGAGTTAGTATAGTCCAAAAGAAACCCTGCAGCTTATTCTTCCTCTTGGAAATGGCATCACTATGCCTTTCTTTGATGTGTGGCTTTGCAAATATGTTGTACTTCTTTTCCATCAGTTGCAACACTGAATTTGCTTGCTGCTGACATCAGTGGAAAAACATCTAACACAGTATATGCTAACAGAACATTTATTTATTCCTAAAAAGTATCTGCACACAAGTATGTCCAGTGATTTTATGCTTATTTAATTTTATTTGTGCATTTATTAGTTTTCAGAAGGATAGAAATTAGTATTTGCTTTACAAATGATATTGCCAATAAGTGCGATTCAGACTCTGTTCTTATGTATTCTACACTGTTCATATCAAACAGAACATATAAATACTGGAAAAAAATTCATACAGTGTAATACTTGAGCTAGTAAATCTATTAAATAAAAAGAAGAGGGAAGGAGAGAGGGAGAGAGAGCAGGGGAAGGAGAGAGAGAGAGATTCAATTTGTAGACCATCTATATAAATACATAATTCTGGGTGGCTAACTATGACTAAAAACATAACACATCAATATATGGCAGCTGAGATGGAAAACTGACAAACACATCAGTTAACATAGCCATGATAAAAGCTCAACCATACAACCAGAGTTCCAGGCTTGGTAGCAAAACCAAGATTTTCAGTGCTTTACAGAAGACCAGCAAGGTCTAATTTCTAGGAAAATTATGTTTTGGAGCAGGGATGTCAAGCTCAAGGCCTGCGAGCTGCATGCAGCCCATGATGTGGTCGGACCTGGCCCACAGGGCTGTCCTGGAAAATATAAGAGGCCAGCCCATGTCACTTCAGCCCAGTCTACCCATGTCTCTTTGGCCTGGTCTACCCAGTACAAAGAGGAAACATGCCAGCAGTTTGGGGACTGGCATCAAGCTGACCATGCCCACTCAGCTGGCCACCCTCCCCTGAGGTCAACCACAGCCCTGATGTGGCCCTCAATGAAATTGAGTTTGACACCCCTGTTTTAGAGGCTGAGTGTCATTACAGAAAGGCTCTCAGGAAATCCCACCTGATATCATTCAACATATTTGGAGATATGTATTCTGGACATATGTCTCCTATTTGTGCTATTTCATACAGATATTCTTTATAAATTCAAGGGACTTCAAACAGTTTAGTTTACAGTTGGACTCCCTTACATCCTGAGGGTTTTTTTTTTTTTTTTTTGCCTTTTATTTCTCAATAGTTATAAATAAATGTAAGTTTATTTTTAAAACTTATATTTTTCAAAATGTTAATTGTAATACTTTTGAAGTTTAATGAAACACATTGTAGAAAAAAATAGCAAGTGCTAATGGAAACAAGAAAATATGCATATACTTTCTTGGAAGCTTCCATTAAAACTGCAGAGAGCCTTTTAGATATTTTCTTTGATTCTTGGCAAAAGATTGGCAAGTCAGCATTGCTTGAGGCTTTCTATCCAATTATAATAATACATAAATAAAAAAATAATTCAATTTAAAAAAAAATCAAGTGTCTAGTACAGTGATGGCTAACCTATGACAAGCGTGTCACTCGTGACACGCCGAGGCACTTTGACTGACACGCCTGTTGGTGTGGGGAAAACCTGCACATTTAGAGGCTGCCTGTGCTCTGCTCCAATCCCTGCTCCCTGCTTGTTGCGTGGAGGCGTGGTGTCACCGCTGCCGCAAGATCTTTGCAGCAGAGAACCAGTTTTAACCGCCATAAACTGAGGTTTGTCAGTTTCATTACCTCAGGTATGCTACAGGAGGAAAGGAGATCCATGAGGTTCACAGCCCTGTAAGGTGGCTTTCCGATCCCCACATCCTGCACCTGCAGCCCTGAGACCAGGGAGACGAGTTTCACAGCCCTGTGTGATCACCCCAGCCCAGTCCGTCATAAACCAAATTATTGATATTTCTTGAAGTGACACACGACCCGAGGAAGGCTACACTTTTTCCCAATTTTCGACACACCAAGCTGAAAAGGTTAGCCATCACTGGTCTAGTACAAGGTTTTATTTTTACATAAAAGTAATATGTCTACAAATGTTACTAATCCTATCAACTAGGAAAAACGACTTAGCTTCTTCTTGATTTCCTATGAAAATTCACAATCAGATTGGAGATTGATGTTGCAAATCAGTATTTAAGTTTTGGCCAACCAGAATAAGGAAAGAAGTAGAGACTGAACTGATACAAAGTAAATACAAAGAAAAATAGAATCTGCACCAAATGTTGTACATGGTCTCACTCTTCACATTTGCTTAATTTTTTTTAAAAAATGTATTGTTTTCCTTACAAAATAGAAAAGTACACATATAAGTATGTAAATTTGTGGGCTTTTTGACCTTTGTTTTATATTAGACATTTTATAATCTCTGACACATTTGATCTGGAGGAAAACAATTACCACAAACATACATACATAAAGTAAGTCCAGAATTCTTGAGAGAGGGAAAAGCAAAAGAGGGATGAAGATGAAAATATAGCATAAAAGGTCCCCAGTAATTTCCCACCAGTAGTGGCTAGGATGTCCCTAACAAAATTTCCATCAAGTGATATCTGCCTGATCTTTCTGATGGATGAGTCTCATGATAAACTTCTATTTGTCACTTTTCTCTTATATTATTTAAATAATTAACCTGGAAGGAAGTCATATCTCATGAGATGTAAGTGCCCTCTAATGATATATGTTACAATAATTTTATTTTTCAACATATGTCTATTGTGAACTATCCCACCATTTAAACTGAGCTTCAATATGATTATCAATATAATCTGACTTATACTCACTGAACTGTTGAGGATAAATTTCTGGACTTGTTTTTAGTTTTATCTGGATAGTAGAGCAGTCTTTAGTCTATGAAGTAATGTATCTCAGGCAAAAAAAAATATATTCAGGTTTGCGAAGAATGGCTCTTTGGTTCGTTTTTTTTTAAAATCCTATTCTATTTTTAAAAGAAATTAAGAGACTAGATCTAATTTAGCTGTGCAGTGGATAGGAAATCTCAGTATTGTGTACATCAAGGGCTTAAAATGGCCCTTGGCATGTTTTAATCTCTGAATGAGAAAGATAAACAGCCATCTGTTGACCACTTGCAACCCAGCCTAACAGTATGAAAATTGGAGCCAAATATTAAAACCTTTTCCAACAGTTCCAATAAAATGGTTTGCAAAACCAGAAATAAAAGAATAAATTACACATCCTTACATAAGGATATCCTGGTGGCACCATGATGTTGATATTTAATCTTTAGAAGATGAGGAATTTGGGAGTCCATAAATGAGAATTTCAATGTAACAGCAGAAATAGAATCAGTTTAATAGAGTCATTCTAAAGACATTAGTGCAATAAGGAACACTGTTTTCTGGCTTTAAAACACATTTCAGTATCTTTTTTTATGAGTTGCCTATAGACAAAGTGAAATGTATTTTATGCACAAATATCAGATTCTTTGTCTTTATTTGAAGAGGGCAGAGATACACTTGACACATTCTTCCCATTACAAATATCTAAATATACAGAAAGACACATGTACATATGTATCCTTGTAGGGAAAAGGGTAAGTGTGTGCCTACTGCTACATTTTAAAATAGGAGCTTAAATGTCCTTAAAATCTTAGATTATTATTTTTTTAAAGCCCTCACATAGGCACAACATTCCCCCAACCTATGAGAAAGCTAGCAGGATTTTTGGAGCATGAGACAGGACCACAGTAAACATACACATGTATAAAGGAGAACATTTGTATATCAGCCTGAAATGAGAGCTCTTTGGTGGTCTCATTGCTAGCACTGATGATATTACCTAATTTGGTTAATGAATTGTCTGCAAGAAAACAACTGAGCTCAGAGAGCACCAAAGGACCCCACATTTGTTAGATAGATAGATAGATAGATAGATAGATAGATAGATAGATAGATAGATAGATAGATAGATAGATAGATAGATAGATAGATAGATAGATAGATAGATAGATAGATAGATAGATAGATAGATGTAGGTAGGTAGGTAGGTAGGCAGGCAGGCAGGCAGGCAGGCAGGCAGGCAGGCAGGCAGGCAGACAGACAGACAGACAGACAGACAGATAGAATTCTTTATTGGCCAAGTGTGATTAGACACACAAGGAATTTGTCTTGGTGCATATGCTCTCAGTGTACATAAAAGAAAAAATACATTCATCAAGAGTCAAGAATCATAAGATACAACACTTAATAATAGTCATAGGGTACAATAAGCAATCAAATCATACTAGGAAACAGTCAATATAAATTGTTAGGATACAAGCAACAAGGTTACAGTCATACAGTCATAAGTGGGAGGAGATGGGTGAAAGGAAGGATGGGAGGATTAATGGTAATAGTAATGCAGACTTAGTAAATAGTTTGACAGTGTTGAGGGAATTATTTGTTTAGCAGAGTGATGGCATAAAAGCACAAATAAAGGAAGAAGATGGGACTTAAAATCCAGATTGCAGAAGGCAAGGAGGAACTGTGGACCTTTCTTTCCTGAGCTTTCTCTGAATTCACAATTAGCAATGGAAAGAAAGCTTTCATTTACCTTAGGCTTACAAGACATCCAACAAAAAGAGGACATGTCCTCCTTTTTCTCCTGATGTCCTCTGTCTGGCAGGCATAACCTTACGAACAAATGATGTCAGGCTTTTTGAGTATCTAACATGGTATATGTTCCCGAGTAGCTTTTTTATGTAGCACAGCACTTCTCTAATGAATGCCAACTGCAAGTTAACAAGCTGGGCTCTGTAGTCTTCATAAGTTGATTATGCTGCTGCCTGAAATATGTGTGTTTTTGTGTATGCACATATGCATGCAACTTCAAGTTAGATTTTGACTCCTGGTGATTGGCAGGACTAGTTCCTGAAGTTTTCTTGGCAGGGTTCTTCAAAAATAGATTAGATTAGATTAAAAGAAGACCTTGTAGATCATCTGGTCCAACCCCCTGGCCAAGCAGGAGACCTTACACCATTTCTGATAGATGGCAATCCAGTCTCTTCTTGAAAGCTTCCAGTGATGAAGCTCCCACAAATTTTGAAGGCAGGCTGTTCCATTGGTTGATTGCTCTCACTGTCAGAATTTTTTTCCTTATTTCCAGGTTGAATCTCTCCATGTTCTGTTACCATCCATTATTCCTTGTCTGGCCTTCAGATGCTTTGGAAAATAACTTCACACACACACACACACACACACACACACACACAAACACACACACACACACACACACACACACACACACACACGTGGCAGCCTCTCAAATATTGGAACACTGCTATATGTCTTCCCTAGTCCTTCTCTTCACTAGACTAGTTATGTCCAGTTCCTGCAACCGTTCATCATATATTTTGACTTCCAGTCCCCAAATCATCTTTATTGCTCTTCTCTGAACTCTTTTTAGAGTCTCAACATCTTTTTTATAGTGTGGTGACCAAAAAAGTTTGCCATTGCTTCATTCTTAGGTTGAAGAGAGAGTGATTAGTTCAAAGTCACCCAGTTTTGTGCCTGAATTAGAATTATAACTTACCCTCCTGGGTTGCAACCTGATGTCTTAAATTACTACACCCAAGTGGCTTGCCTGAAATGACAAGCCTTTAATCAGTTACACACTAAAGACATTTATTTGCCTTCTAACCTGCTCTAACATATTCCTGTAATTGAAAAACCAGTCTTTCTGATGTTGGAAAAAGTAATTTCACATGAATGTAGGGTTATGTACTTTTTTCAGTTATTCACTGTAATTGTTGCTACAGATGCCAAGAAAGTAAAACAATTAGTGTGTTACCCTTTCCTTCCCATTTGCCTTCCTTTCTCATTGTCCTGCCTGTTCAGATATCTGGTAACTCTGTTTCCACAATGGAAGCAGGGGTGGGATTCAAATTTCTTAACAACCATTTCTGTGGGTTTGGCCTAATTTGTGGGTGTGGCTTGGTGGTCATGTGATTGCTGACTGGGCATGGCTTGGTGGTCATGTTACTGGCTGGGCATGGCTTATATGTAAATATTATAAATATTGATGTAAATATTGATTTTTTTATAAAAAAAGAGCAACTTTTTCCCAAAAGCAGGCAAAGCAGGCAGATTGAGTTGCTCACAGAATCACAGATTAATTTAGAGATCTATCTATCTGCAATCGGCTACCTGAGTCTGTCATATAAAATTTACTTGCAGCAAACTCACAAAATTAACTGACACCATGTATGTAAATATTGATTTTTTTATTAAAAAAGAGCAACTTTTACCCAAAAGCAAGCAAAGCAGGCAGGCAGATTGAGTTGCTCACAGAATCACAGATTAATTTAGAGATCTATCTATCTGCAATCGGCTACCTGAGTCTGCACTGAAAAGCTTCAGTTCTAAGGAAGGTTTGGCTCTGCTTTTAGATTAGCTAGAAAGCAAGAAATCTAAGGATTTCCTGCTTTCTAGCTAATCTAAATCTCCTGGCAGAGCAGAACAGCTGATGGTTGAAGGAAGAAAAGGAAAAAAAGCAACTTGCCAAACCAGGCAAGTTGGATGGCTCACATGCCAGGTAAGGAGTGAGTGGGTGGGGAGGGGAGGGGCCAGCCAGTGGAGCAATTTGCCGGTTCTCCGAACTGGGGACAATCATGTGTGCAGCCCTTGCAAGAAATCATCAGCTGTGCCACCTGGACAGACAAGCACTGCGCTCAGGTGCGCAACGTTTGAAAATCCTCTTGTTTCCTGCTTTTTCAACCTCAGATGTGCTATGCAGCCTAGAGCCCGGGCAGGCGGGTGGGCCAAACACTGAACCAGTTCAGTGTCAGCTGCTCTTCACAGCTACAGGTTCTATAGAACCAGCCCAAACCAATAGCATCCCACCCCTGAATGGAAGCAAATAAAGCTTTGGAGATATGGTTTTCAACGAAAGAGCTATGAGAGGTAAGAAAAACCTAAACCTTTTCCATATGTTAGGCTCCCAACAATTATCACACATACCCAATATTATTGTGTTCTCATTTTATAAGTTATAAAATGGCACACATGCATGAAGTACTGTATGCAGGAATGAGAAAAGGGATCCAGGATACATTCGTTATCCCTGGCTCAGTATGTGAGAACACAGTCAAGAATTTCTGTTTGCTCTGTATAGATTAGTGCTACCACATATAGTTTGCAAGGCTTTCTGAATTTTGGCTCCCATGATTAGGAGATCTTGATGTCTGCAGAAAATACAGTATTCTTACTATTTTTTTTCTTCTATTCAATCATCTCCTGGACAAGCTTCTGCCATTTTCTTGACAAGTGTTTTTCTCTCTCAGAGGTAGTTTGCCATTGCCTTCCTCCTAGGGATGAGAGCGAATGACTGGCCCAAGGTCACCCAGTTGGCTTTATGCTTAAGGCAGAATCCATAGTCACCCAGTTTCTAGACTGATACTTTAACCTCTATAGCAAACTGTGTCCAGCAGATAAGTATCCTTATTATGAAAGCTTTTAAATCATTTACATTTATAGCTTGTTATTTTTCATATGTTTGGAGTTTCATTATTTAACCTTCAGTGATGACAATAGGATAAATTTTATTATCATTTTCTTGAAAACAAATATCTTTTAATCCCAGACAGGAGGAAAGTAGAAAAATAACACTCTTGGTATTCAGTGAACATAGTTGTTCACTAAAGGCAGCAGAATTATTCAATCAAACTTTGGAAATATCCCTAAGATAAATGTAATAATCAGGATTTGTAGCCCTAGCTTGCAACAGCATTAATATTTAGGGACAGATTAGTGAAATGCAGCTACTGAAACAAAGAAGCTGGGCAAATGTCAGTGGTGTATAATGAATAAAACAAAATGAAAAAGCTCTGCATTTTGAATAAAAGTGTTTAAACCCCATGAAGAAATTCAGTAATTGAAACAAAATCCATTTCCAAGTTACATATTTGAGTTGCGGAATAAAATTATGCTATTCTAATGGATCTACCCTATTGTACTTTTCTGTTCATTATACTGCGTGTATGAGTTTATTATCTCTTTGATATTATTCCATACTTAACAGCTCCAAATTGGGATGCACTCTTTATCCAGAGCAAATACATTCTTTCAAATAATTCCATTTACTCAAGAAGCTTTTTGCAAATTCTATACTGTATTTTAATTTAGATCTGTTTACTACCTGGAGAAAGTAGTATAAATTGTGTTTACTGAATTTTGTTGCAGCCTCTGTGACACTTAGATAATATTACTGTGTCATTCTCATTTAATTTCCAGAGTATTAGGTCTCTATGTTATTTTTTAAAAACCCATTATACTTAAGCCTGTAACAGATGTACTTTCATCAATGGCCAGGATTGCCAGACAATTCTATTGAAGACACAGTTTTCATAATTCCAATCATTGTTTAGACTTTGTATAAAAGTAGTGTTTTTTGGGAGGGAAGAGCTCTATAAGCCAAACCAAATATAATATAAAAGATCTGCAAACAACATTATATGGTTTTTCTTAAAGTAAAAGAGAACTAGGCTGTAGAACAAAGTGTTGATTTAAATGAAACATGTTTTACCATAAGACACACAGAGCCAAATGTGCTTATAACCCAATGCACCACTTGCCAACTTCCTGATTTTAACTTGTCTCCTCTCTTCCCCACCTCAATATCACTGTTTCAAAGTGATTTTGGTAATATATGAAAATTAGATATTCTCATTCAGTCTATGGAGAAAATAAAATCTAAAGAACCCTATGATATTATGTTTTATACTATGGCTGCTATCACTTTCACTTGTATTCCTATTCTAATAAGAGCCCCACTGAAAACATCTGCTTCAGGGGATCTTTTCCCAATATTTTTATCTGCCAATCAATGAATTCTTTAAAATGGCACATCATCATCTTCTTTTAATGACCCCATAATCCCTTGTGGGGTGGAGTCTGGGCAACTGAATGGAGCTAGCAGAGTGTTTAATGGCCCGATGCCCTTCCAAGACACAAAGGCATAAAGATGGTACATGCTATTTCTGATATAATTTCTACTCTCTTTCTCTCTTCCCCTCTCCCCCTCTCTCCGTCTCCCCCGCTCTCTCCCTCCCTCTCTCTCTCTCTCTGTTTGTTTTTTGTTTGTTTGGGAAGAAAAGAAGGAAGGAAGGAAGGAAGGAAGGAAGGAAGGAAGGAAGGAAGGAAGGAAGGAAGGAAGGGAGGGAGGGAGGAAGGAAGGAAGGAAGGAAGGAAGGAAGGAAGGAAGGAAGGAAGGAAGGAAGGAAGGAAGGAAGGAAGGAAGGAACTTTGTTTTGGTCTCAAGGATTCTACAATTAAGTTTTTCTACCTTGGAATTATGTCAATAGATGGGGGGAAAGTGGAAAACAAATTGGCAATAAAAAGATGCATAAAAGATACATAAGATGTAAACATGTCAAGAAGTTAAGTATGAAAAGTGCTTAAGAGGTATCTGTTAACAACAATGGGTTGATGACATACAAATCTAGATACAGATATTGCTGTGTAAATTGATGCTATAAGTAAAAGATTGCACTTATAAGAGCTTTGTTTATACTTAGCAATCTTTTGATAATAGCTGGAGTACACACTTTAAAAATATAGCTGAAATAAACAAAATTATGTTCATTTAATTCAATATACCTTAAACTGTTAGTATGATGCATTTACTACATGTTTATTGATTTTCTCTATCACATTTTTAATGGCATTTTTGTGGAAACTTGTGGAGGAGTTCTGTAATCACACCCAATACATTCACAAATCATATATAACCTTGCATAGTTCTGGTTGATGATAAGGATTACATTATAAAGACTGAGAAACATTTAACTTCATTCTTAGAGACTAATAGCAAATTGGTAAAGTATTATCTGACAATAGATATATGTATATTTAAATGAGGAACTCACTTCTGCAATATAACTAATGGTAATGAATCTTGTATGCGATCATAAATCTGGCTTGGGAAATATATCTGGCTGCTTTTAACAGTGATTTTTTGTTTCTTTACTCCCTTTAATAAGTAGATGAAGATCAAATCTGAAAAATTGTCACAGCAAATGATATGGAAATTAGAAGCAGAGAATACCCTGCTGATTAAATAACAACAGCAAAAATTGTATTAGTCAAAAAAAGACTTCAACCAGGATTCTAATAAAATTGGTAGTAATATAGGGACAGATTGGATAATTGGGTGTCTCCACCTTTCTTTATGTACTTAAGCCTATTATTTCTTTTCAGATCTTCCTTTTCAAACACATATATACATGTAGAGAAATGAACTAATTTTGTGGTTTCAATAACTCATTTCAAGAACCTCTATGGAACAGGGTTAAACTTGTGAGGAGATTCTGCCACTGTTCTTATATAGATTTCCCACAAAATGTTGGAAGACTGAACATTCAGGTTTTTGATTCATGCAAAAATCCTCTAATTGTAAAATAAATTCCTCCATTCAGTATTATCACCTCTTGTATGAGATAGGAAATACCTGAATTGAACTTTGATATAATATGAAACTTCATGCCTTTCTACCCCAAGGCAATAATTTACAGTGCCATTTTTGGTGCATGATCATTTTGTTTTATTGCACTAATCTGTAATGCATGCATAAATATATATTGATATACCAGGAACCCTGCTGGTGCAGTGGTTAAAGTGTAGTATTGCAGGCAAACTTTGCCCATAGTCTGGAGTTCGATCCTGAAGGGACACAAGATTGATTCAGCCTTCCATCCTTCCACGGTCAGTAAACTAAGGGTCCAGATTGTTGGGAGCAATATGAAAATAATGCTTACTTTGTAAACCACCCAGAGAGTGCTGTAAAGAATTGCAGGGCAGTATATCAATCTAAATGCTTTTGCTATTTCTGTACATTCCTCAAGCCTTTGCAAATATTGAATTAATCCACCTATCCCAAATTGAAAGGGAAGGGAGAACAATGACAATTTTATGCCTTTTGTTTGAAAAATATGGTAATCAATCAGCAAATCTTAATAAATCTTCTGGTGAGCCTAGGAGCTCTCCCAATTTGCAACCTTGTTCATTCAATGCTAGCTCATTTCAATTGGTAGACTAAAATTGTACATTCCAATCAATATACAGTATTCATTTTAGATGATAAAATAATTGGGATGAATTGGGATGTTTGCCATCAGAATGTAAATTATAAATAGGAGTCATTGTCATTCAGCCCATAATGGACAGGGGTTCAGGCTGGGAAAAACTGGCATACCAGAAATGTCAACAATGTTGTATAAAATAATGTATTTCTATGTTTTCTTTATCAACATTTGAATTAAGAGAGGCATGTTACTTAAATGTTGTATTCTGTATCATGAAAATGCCACTTCTAAAAAGATAAAAGTGCAAATGGGCAAGTGTACTATGATTGCTTCACTGAACTATTCACTGTAAATACTCTCTGTATTAATTATATTAGACTGTTGGTACTTTATTTAAAATAAATAATTAAAATAGCAAGGAGCAGTGTTTCAATAAATAATAAATAAATGATGGAGGGCAGAGATATTAAGATGGGGACCATGACTGGTAAGATGAATGAAGGCAATGTCAGAGGGAAACACTATACTGTAAGTCCTTACAGGTAGTCCAAACAAGAAGCACAAACCAGGAGTATAAATGCCATCATTGTTGTGAGGTTACAGCAATAGAATCTTGCAAGTCTGAAAGCATTAGATGGAAACTAGGAAGGTCCCTTCTGAGACACTTCCCATGCCATTTTTCTGTCTCACGGCTGAGATAACTTTTAAATGATAGTTAACTAGCCTCTGGCTCTTCCTCCTATCTCCTATAGTTATTTCCACATACCATTAGAAATTGAGACAGGAATGAAGCCATATTTACACCAGCAGCTAATAAGAACTGTATATCATTATACAAGCTTAGTCTAAAGTTTTTCAAACTTCTTTTCATACTTCTTAACAGCCCATCTCCTTCACTGTTCTGGGCAGCATACACACACACACACACACACACACACACACACACACACACACACTGTATATGCATACACAATGTTGTTACAAATAACATTGTAAAATTACAATGTTGGGAAGGTTACCAATTGTTAATACAGTTCGGGAGAGTTCTTATGGGGCCAATTGTCCCCATGGTTATATCAGCCACTGTGTCCCCCACACCAGGCTACACAACCAAGTTTTGACCCCTTTGCAAAAGGCCAAAAATTGGGGCTTTCCTCAAATCCGAGGGCAAATTATGTTCCTCAATGCAGGGACAGTGACAGAAAAGGTCCTCTTCCTTGACCCTGCCAGTTGAAATTCTTTGACTGATGGGATCTTGACATGTAGTCCCTGTCTGGATGAGTGGAATTGGCTGAGTTTAATAGGGTGAAGCCAGTTCTGTAGGTAACCTAGTGATACACCATATAGGTCTTTATAGTTAATAACCAACACCTTGACTTAGAGCTTGAAGCAAACTGCAGTTCATTGATCATGTGCTCTTCTTTGAACACCCATTATGGCTCACATGGCTGGATTCTGCCCCAGTTGAATACTTTTGGATGCTTTTCAAGGATAGCCCCATGTAGACCATGGGTATTGGGTTTACAATAATTCTGGTGATAACATATACAGGTGAAACTCAAAAAATTAGAATATCATGCAAAAGTTCATTTATTTCAGTAATGCAACTTAAAAGGTGAAACTAATATATGAGATAGACTCATTACATGCAAAGCAAGATAGTTCAAGACGTGATTTGTCATAATTGTGATGATTATGGCTTACAGCTCATGAAAACCCCAAATCCACAATCTCAGAAAATTAGAATATTGTGAACAGGTTCAATATTCTAGGCTCAAAGTGTCCCACTCTAATCCACTAATGAAGCCATTAACACCTGCAAAGGGTTCTTGAGCCTTTAAATGCTCTTTCAGTCTGGTTCAGTAGGAAGCACAATCATGGGAAAGACTGCTGACCTGACAGTTGTGCAGAAAACCATCATTGACACCTCCATAAGGAGGAAAGCCTCAAAAGGTAATTGCAAAAGAAGTTGGATGTTCCCAAAGTGTTGTATCAAAGCACATTAATAGAAAGCTATATGGAAGGGAAAAATGTGGAAGAAAAAGGTGCACAAGCAACAGGGATAACCGCAGCCTGGAGAGGATTGTCAGGAAAAGGCCATTCAAAAGTGTTGGAGACTTTCACAAGGAGTGGACTGAGGCTGGAGTCAGTGCATCAAGAGCCACCCACAGACAGATCCTGGACATGGGCTTCAAATGTTGTATTCCTCTTGTCAAGCCACTCCTGAACAAAGAAAAACAGAACTGGTCTGTTGCTCAGTGGTCCAAAGTCCTCTTTTCTGATGAAAGCAACTTTTGCATCTCATTTGGAAACCAAGGACCCAGAGTCTGGAGAAAGAATGGAGAGGCACACACTGCAAGACGCTTGAAGTCCATGTGAAGTTTCCACAGTCTGTGTTGATTTGGGGATCCATATTGTTCTATGTACAATCCTTGTTTTATTGATTGCATGTAATATTCTAATTTTCTGAGATTGTGGATTTGGGGTTTTCATGAGCTGTAAGCCATCATCTTCATAATTATGATAAATCATGGCTTGAACTATCTTGCTTTGCATGTAATGAGTCTATCTCATATATTAGGTTCACCTTTTAAGTTGCATTACTGAAATAAATGAACTTTTGCATGATATTCTAATTTTTTGAGTTTCACCTGTATGTGCATGGGTCTATGTTAGTGTGAGCATGTGTGGAGAGAGAAAGAAAAATGTACACATACATACATGCACACACATATGTATGTGTATTGTATCTGTATATATACATGCATACACACACACATGCATATACATTTTGACTAATTTGATGCATGATTTGATTGTGCCTTCACATTCTTATCAATCATATTGACTACATAGGTATTTTTTGTCCATGATGATCTGTTCCTAACCTGGTCTTTCATGATTTCCAGTGTGGACTCATTGCCATTGTATCTGACCAACTTGCTCATGGTCATCCACTTCTTCTCTTTGCTTCCGCCTTTCTCATTTCAGAAAGCTGATTCTTTACATAACCTGTCTGCAGTAGGTTAACTGGAATCTGGTCATTTGTGAGTTAAGTAAGAAGTTGGGTTTATCTGTTTGATGATCCATTATTTTGTTTTCTTGTCTGTCCATGATATACTCAAGAATCTCCTCTATTTTACAATCCTAGGTTTGTCAAAGTTTTGCACAAATATCTTTGGAAGAAATTTGTATATATCTTCTGGATTTTATTAAGCATTTTAATGGGTAATTGTATGATCAGAATTCTTCATATCAGACCCCAGTGCAAAGTAAGTTAGTTCTGAAGAAATAAATACAAATAATGTTTGATGTGTGTGTGTGTGTGTGTGTGTGTTTCTATTTTACTCTATAAATTGTTGGATAGTGAATGATTCATGTGACCCAAATAAACAAGGATACTTATTTGTAAAAAATATACATGCTGCTAGGAAATTACACATTCATGGATAATCAAAGAAATTAATTAAATTAATGTAAACTTCTGACTGGAAAGTTAGAAAATTAGCAGTAACTATGCACTGTTTGTTGGATAAAATTTTGTAAAAAGTAATGTGGACTCTGTCCAGAACAGTTACTATGTAATTTCCCACAAACGATAAAAAGGAAACCAATATATTCAGTGGATATTTAAAATTCAGTAGGAACAAAAGCGGTAAAAAGAGAAATGTTTGCATCATGCTGCCATCTATTCATTATGAGATCTTGATTAACATCTGGAATATTTGGCAGGAACTGTTTGATAAAGAATATGCTCCAAGAATGTGATGGCTCATTGATTATTGTGTTTGTTTTTACAATTGTCCACCATTCTTCTTATGGAGCGAAGCAGCTGATACCATCTCCACAATATATAGCTGTGTGTAATAAAAGCAAATGTCCCAAATAGCAATTATCATCTGAACACTGAATTCAAAAGATTCAGAATTACAAAAACACATTGGATTGCATCCAGTCTTTGTCATACTCAAAGTAGTTTCTCTGAAATCAATGGCTACTCAGTTACTTAAATTTAGTTAAATTGAGGGTCTCCTTTAATCATGACAAAGTATGAAAGCATCCATTACCCTTGATGCAAAAAGAAGCTATCAAAATGCTGGTGGTTTTATAATGTATGTTAAACTATGTTCTCACAGACCAATCATGTTGTCTATTTGAATAGAAGCAGTTTTTTTCAGTTTTAGCAAGAAAAAAAAATCACAGACCCATAGACAACTGTTTATGGTTTCCAGAGAGAAACTCCATATAAGTACAGTGACACAGTCTCTCTCTCTCTCTCTCTCTCTCTCTCTCTCTCTCTCACACACACACACACACACACACACAATTAACCTTCAACATTTTACAATGAAAATTTCTGAGATTCTAGAAAGAGGCTAATTGTGTTTTTTGGAGGGGGGGATTAATTTCCTTATAGCCCAATCTGGAAGCTCTCATAGACATAAACAATGGAGGTCTCATCAGGTGATGATTGCTGTCATTTCCAAAACCAGTCCTTTGTCTGAGCCACACCATGCCTTTTGAACAAAGCAAGAATGTATTCAGCCCACTTCATTGTTTCCAAATCTTCCAATAATCATTTGTGACTATGTTTTAAATGAAATATACTCAAACTGTCCATCCTTCATCTTATCATCTTATGATTATGAATTGAAAGCTTTTATATAGCCTTTTTTTTAAAAAAAAACATATGATTGTAATACTCACCTAAAAAGGCTACAACTGGGCCCATTAATGGTAGCCTGATCACAAGAGTTACTTTGATCTGAGAATAGACCTTAATCAATATTTCCTTTTCTTTTTATTCTCCTCAACACCCCAAATAAATAGATATCGTTACCCTCTATGTTCTGGGGGGATTGCCATGAAAACAAGAGAAAACATGTATTACATACTATCATGCTAGAAAGAGTGTTCATAGACATTTTTTGAACTAAAGAATAGATGGATGAAAAATGGCCATGTTATCATATTTTTTTAAAGTCAGAAACAATGACAAGAGGTTCCTACTCAGATTTTTTTTATTTTACTACTTAGAGAAAATATTATATTGTTAATATTTAGAGTGCAAGATCAACATATCCTACTTTAACACAAGCAGATTTGAACTATTCTACTTTAACTTAGTCTGAACTGATTTTCAGAAACTTGGAACTAGAATACTTGTAGTTAAAACAGAATGAGATTAAAAAGAGAAGTTTGACTAATTAAAGGAGCAAGTTACTCAGGCTTGTGTTTTTAAGAAATGAAAATACCTGTAATTAAAAATCTTTTCAATGAATAGGGTAAGGGATCAAAATTGTAAAAAAAAAAAAAAGGCTACAGCCCCACAGTTAAATTCAACCCCATCTCACTTTTACATGCATTTTACCATAACAGGTCTAATAAAAAAGGAGCTTTGGCATTGACTGTGTAGATTGAAGTAGCATCACCTTAACTTTACTTTCCTTGGATATATCATGTATTTTGTGTTAGTCTGGAGGGAAATTAGATCATATTTGTAGCCATGATTACTCTCTTCATTGCAGATAATCTCCTTATGTTTCTAATAGATAAGAACAGGGAATGTTTCTCCACTAGGAGGAAATTTCCTAATTTGGGGATTGCAGTTGAATGGTTGAATACTTTGAAAAAGTAAGAAAATTTCTTCACATATTGATAAAAGTGAGGTATTTAAATTTATTAATGCTGGAGCAACTGTTGGTAGATATTGTCAGTTGGTACATGAAGCTATTGAAATTCTTCTCCTTTGCAAGTTAGTGAATAGATAAACAGCTGAGCTAAACTGGCATATTAGGTTAGCTTACTCTTCAAGATAGTAGAGTGTCTCTTAGGATTCATCTTCAAATATTGTCTTCAGTTTAATATAGGGGTTAAATCATTGCTCTCCAGAGAACACACATTCTGATTGGTCTTCATGTCACATTAGCCAGTTGGATGACCTTGGAACAATCTCTTTCTTTCAGCCTTTTAAAACAAATATTTTCCAAAAAATTTGCTAGGAAGGAAGGAAGGAAGGAAGGAAGGAAGGAAGGAAGGAAGGAAGGAAGGAAGGAAGGAAGGAAGGAAGGACATTTTTCACAATGGGTTTTCATGTTAGACTTCTTCCTCACCAAAAAATAACTGAAATAATTGATGTCAATTTCACCACAATTGAAGACAATGAAAAACATCCTTTGAAAATTTATTTTATTTATTTATTTGATTTGTCAATTGTTTACAAGATAATAAGTACAAGTGTATACAAGGTTGTGAATATATGAAATAGGTACATATAAGAAAAATAAAAGAATAAGAGAAACAATAGGACAGGGACGGTAGGCACGTTGGTGCGCTTATGCACGCCCCCTACAGACCTCTTAGGAAAGGGGTGAGGTCAATAGTAGACAGTCTCAGGTTAAAGTTTTTGGGGTTTGGGGAAGAGACTACAGAGTCGGGTAGAGTATTCCAGACATTGACCACTCTATTGCTGAAGTCGTATTTCCTGCAATCAAGTTTGGTGCGGTTTACTTTGAGTTTGTATCTGTTGTGTGCTCTTGTGTTGTTATGGTTAAAGCTGAAGTATTCATTGACAGGTAGGACATTGCAATGTATGATTTTATATACCATGCTTAAGTCGGATCGAAGACGGCGTAATTCGAGGTTTTCTAGTTTTAGAATTTCGAGTCTGGTGGCATAAGGTATTCTACAACGGGTAGAAGAGTGGAGAACTCTTCTTGTGAAATATTTCTGGACTTTCTCAATTGTATTAATATCACATACGTGATAAGGATTCCAGACTGATGAACTGTATTCGAGTATTGGTCTAGCAAATGTTTTGTATGCTCTGGTTAGTAGTGAGACATTACCAGAGAAAAAGCAACGTAGGATTAGGTTAACAACTCTTAATGCCTTTTGGCTATGTAGTTGCAGTGGGCTCTAGCACTTAGATCATTAGAGGTGAGTATTCCCAGGTCCTTTACAGAGCTTGGGTCATCAACAAGATCTTGACTATTCAGCTTGTATTTTATTTTCTGATTTTTTTACCAATATGTAAGACAGAGCATTTATTTGTTGAGATTTGAAGTTGCCATATGTTAGACCATTCAGATACATAGTCTAGATCTTTTTGTAGGGTAGTAGTATTGTCTGTGGTATTGAACAGCTTTACATCATCAGCGAAGAGAACGCAATTGCTCTTGATATGATCGCAAAGGTCGTTTATGTAGATTATGAAGAGAGTTGGTCCTAGAACACTGCCTTGGGGAACACCACTATTGACAGGTACTGGATTTGATAGGGCGTTCCCAATTTTGACCATTTGTTGTCTGTTTGACAGGAATGCTTCTATCCAGTTATTCAGTTGTCCAGAGATACCATAAGATTTTATTTTTAGGAGTAGTTTGTCGTGTACCACTGAATCAAAGGCTTTGCAGAAGTCTATGTAGATTGCGTCTATTGCTTTGCCCTGGTCGAGTTGTGTAGTCCATATGTTTTTGCAGTGTAAGAGTTGCAGATTACAGGATAGTTTTTTTCTGAAACCAAATTGTTTATTGGAGAGTAGGTTGTTTGTCTCTAAATGGAGGATGATGGATTGATTAATAATTGATTCCATGACTTTACAGGTGACGAGCATAAGGAGATTGGTCTGTAATTTTCAACTAGGCTTGGGTCTCCTTTTGAAGATAGGGATGACTGTGGCTTGTAACCATAGGTTGGGCAAGGAGCTGGTCCTGAAAGATTTTTCAAAGATTATGCTTAGAGGTTTGGCTATGGCAGTGGATAGCTTTCTTAAGAAGTAGGCACATATTCCATCCGGTCCAATAGATAGAGATGGTTTTAGGTTGCGTAGTGCTTTTTCAACGTTGTCTACTGTAAAATCGATATGTATTAGATCATTGTTGTTGTCTGTGGTACGGCTAGGAAACATTGGGCATGATCCATTGCTGTTTACAAATACTGAGCCGAAGAATGTGTTAAAGATGTTGGCTTTAATGGTGTCGCCGCTGCAGTCTTTACCATCGGGTCCTATCAAGGGAGGGATGGACCTTGAGTCTTTTAGTTTGTTGTTTACAAAATTGTAAAAAGCACGGTGGAATTGGTGTAGAAGGTTTTCTCTTGTTTAATGTGGTAATTGGTGCATTCGGTCTTTATCTGGTGGCATAAATTTTTGTATCGGTTTTTGAAATTGGCAACGTGACCAGATTTGTTTTTCCGCCAGAGTGATCTCTTTTTGGATTGAAGTTTCCTTATTGATATGGGTAATCTGCTTTTTGTTTTGTTTTTGGAGTTGTTGTTGGAACATATAGTTTGATGACTCTTTTGACTTCAAGTAAAAATATGTTGTAATGGTCTTCAACAGTATTGCATCCAGTGAATAGAGATTGCCAATCGAGGGATGAGAGATCATTATCTATAAGATCATAGTTGCCTTTTTGAAATTACAATTAGGGATGACATCATTGTGGTGATTTTTGTGTGGACGTATGTTGAGGCAAAAGTCAATCATATTGTGGTCACTACTGGAAAAGGGTTCTTTGGTTTGTATTCGTAAATTAAATTCAAACTATTGCAGAAGATGAGATCGAGGCAGTTGTTCAGTCTAGTGTTGTTGGTTACTAGTTGTTCAAGACCTAGATTTGTAATAGCATTGTAGAAGGTTGTGTGTATGATTTCAGTTGTACAATTATTTAGGGTCCAGTCGATATGGGGTAGATTGAAATCTCCAAGAAAGATAAAAGGGTATGGGCAGGATGTAGCCCATGTTAGTAGTGTATTTAGCTTGTTTACATGTTCGATGTCATAATCAGGTGCTCTGTAACATAGTAAGAATCGAATTGTGATATTTAAGGAAAGTTCACAGATGATGGTTTCAGGAAGGGCAAGCTCCTGGGTAACTTGGATATTTTTAGATGTAAGGATTTTTATAGAATATAGCAACACCACCTCCTCGACGATTTTCACGATCTGATCGGTAAACATGATAGTCTCTTACTGTGGTAATGGAGTCGGGGAGAGATGCATTGAGCCATGTTTCACAGACAAATATAATGTCGAAGTTAGCCATATTTAAGAGGATGAGAAATTCAGGTATTTTATTCACGAGGCTTCTTGCATTGAGTAGTTTGCATTTAAGTCCGGCAGCAGTTGGGATTGAGGTAGTTGGGGGCGTGCGTGCCTAGTCTTGGGTGATGGTGGGTGGCAGAAAGTTGTCCAGACAGTCACCAGGAAGTGACAATGATGCAAAGGCACAAACACATTGTCTTCAGAATGCTCTTCTCCAATTTTTAGCTTTAACTATTATGAAACAGGTTAACCTAGTACTTCACCAAATTCATTCTTTCTTCTTCACCAAATTCATTTACATCCCTGGAGGTTTTTTAGTTGAAACCCCCTCTCCCCCCCCCCCCAAAAAAAAAAAAGCTTCAGGCAAACTGTGATTTGTGTTGGAAATTTTACATCAAGATGAATTAGCTTAGATCCTTTTCTCAATATATTTTAAGTGCGTATTAATCATTACAAGTGAATTGGATGCATATTTGATGATGAAAGATGAGATGAATAGAGAATTAAAACTTTGTAATGGTTTCCACATCCTATTGTTTGGACAGAGCACTCAAAATATGTGTATTATATAAAATGGTGAACCATTTTACCTTGTTCAAACCATATAATAGATTCTATGAATAATGCACATAAGTGATTTAATATATAAGCTCTAAAACATAAGCAGTATATCTTGGTTGTCAGGAAACTACTTTTCATAAAATGACATCTGCTCCATAAAATCCTGATGCTTCATTACAGTATTTAAATAAATACCCCTGAAGAGGCTACACACTGTTATCTTAACAATGAACCTGCACCTTTGACAGTTTGTTTAAGACACATATCCATAAGGGTGTTTAAGCAATTCTTGCAGTAATTTTTGATTAATTCATGCAAGTCATTATCTGTATTTGGATTAATTATGCAACATGTTCTTTATTCAACATCTTTTCAAGCACCATAACCCAGATTTGAATCATTGTTACATGTCATTTACTTATGAAACAGCTTTTGAAACTGATCAACATTTGATTTTGTAAGTGGAACCAACAAAAATGTCACTATTAAAAATACTGTAATTAAACATGCAAAAAAGAGGGGGGGGCTTACATCAAATAGCTTTGCCCTTGACATTGCACATACTGTATGTCACAGCCCACTACTGAAGAAGATTGATGAGGGGGCTGCAGGGGAGAAACTAATGAATGTATGGAGATTTTCACATATTTTCAGGGAAACTTCTGAATACTGCATATAGCTGCATTCTACAGCTGATAGTGATAGTTACATTATAAGAATTATAGCTGCTTTCTCATGTGGACTAAGTTAATTTTTACACACAAGAAGTGAAAAATAAGTTATTATTCTATGTGTACATTTGTATTGCCACCACCCCTCTAAGGGTTCCATTTTATGTGGGTTCTCCCTTCATTTTTCCCCCTAAAGCAATCCCATGAGATAGGTCAGTTTGAGAAACTGCTTCAGACTGAGTTTCAGTAGTTGAGATCAGATTTGAATTAAATCTTCCCAGTCTTAATCCAACACCTTCTTCATAACAGAAATAGTTTCAAGAAAGTGAGGTAATGTTGGCTATATTTAAACCTCTGCCCCTCTTAAACAGCACTTGCTAGTGGTTTCCATTATAGTCTCAGGCCTACTATTATGTGATGCATCAACTACATTGTAAAGAAGGATGGTAATGGATCAAGAATTGCTGTTGCTATGGAAAAGTAAACAAAACCAAAAGTTTAAAAGAAAGAAAAGGAGAAGATTTATAAAGGAGACTCCACTATTGAAGTTCATCGCATACAGCAAACAAAAATTGAAAAGGTGTTGGACATTGGTGTCTCCTCTGGTTGTTTCCATGAAGTTACCAGTAGAGCAGGGCTGTGCAACTTGTGGCCCACAGACTGGATGCATCATGCTCTGGCCATGCCCATGCCCAGTTTAGCAAAGCGGGGGAAGGTCACAATATGTCACATGATGCTGCCATGGTGACGTGAGTTTGACACCCCTGCAGTAGAGTAATAGCAATGCATCCAAGAGATTGCAAATTGTTCCTCCAAGATTCAAGTTGGGGGAAAACATAACTGCTTTGTGTTTCTCCAGATCACTGCTCTCAATTACTGCTCTCAATTAGAAAACTGGTTGGTTTCCCCTGGCTGCCAAACTCCCCGACTTCCATAATGTTTATTGAAGACAGTTTGCAAGCTACTCTTGAAAGACCATTCCAGATGATAAGCAAGACTGCTTTGTTTTTCCTAGGGTTTGCAAGTTTACCATCTCTGACTGATACAACAATATTCTGCGTCTTCCCTATCTACAATGGATCAGAGTTGTAATATATATTGTTAATTCTTGTAATGAAAGCGAATATGCAGCTAGAGGGCATGTGAGAAGAATTATGGCTTTCTGTGTGAATGCATTAATCATTTTTTAAATCTTTTCCTCAGTGATCAGAAAAAAAGTCCCTGGATTTTTAACATTAGCCTCATTCAGTTGATGAAAGATAAATTTATTTCAAATGAGAGGACAATTTTGGTGATTTTTTTTTTTATGGGTAGAGTATGGGGTTCTGATAATTATTCATTTATTATTTGTCTGAGTCAACTTTCCAGTCATCTGAAGCCCCCTTGGCTCTTTGTTTTGGTAGGAAGGGAAGAAAACTTCTGAGAAATTTCAAAGCATATTTTGTTACATCATAATTATCATCACCATCACTAAAGCTTTATAAAGGCCATTCTCCATTTTCATTAGATTTTTTTTTTCTTTAAAAGTAAAAATGGTGCTATCTGGTTGAGAGCAAATCTCTTAACAATTTTGGGTCTTTTTGTACATTTTCCTTAGGAAAAACAAACAAACAAATGAAATGAAATACAAGAAAAAAAAAGAAAAGGAAAAAATATGTCAAATATTTTTTTCTCGCACAAATTCTTATATGGGAATAAAAGACTTGATTGGTCTAAAAAGGACAATGCATAATTATGCAGAGATGCTTTACAGCAAAAAAGGAATGCTGCCCTCAGTGGGGAAAAAACTAATTAGGATAATGAAATACTCATAGTGTGAACATCTGTGACAGGAAACAGAAGATCCCTAAAAAGATACATATCAATATCATCTAAATAAGTAACTGAAATCTCAGAAGAAAATGGGCATGTCAAAGACAATGTCAACAACTTGTCATGCCAATGTAAAGGTTGCATAGTAGAGCCTATATGTAAGTTCTCTACAACAAATCTAGAACTGAACTATTTATTTTCTCAATAAGCCATTAGGATTAGATTTATCTAGCAGCTGGTTAATTTCCCACAGTTCCTCCAAATGTGTCATCCAGGTCATGAATGGACACAGGTTAGTGCCAAACGTGCCTACTACCTGATCCAATTGATCTAAAGGACCATAATTTGTTCTCTGGCATAGAGGGAACCACACTCCTTCTTAGCAATGCTCTTTTGAAATATAATTGTCCCTTAGAGCAAATTATGATGAGTGGCTTTCTATAATGAACCTGAAAAGAATTGGGCTTTCTTGCTAATAGGTGAATATTTAGTACAACACAACTTCTGAAGGACTTATTTAAATGGTTCCTATTTTTAGCACTTACCCTTCACATTTCATGAGAGAGTACAAGTTCACTTTGAACAACAATCTAGTGGGAAGAGCAAAAAAAAAAAAGACAGGTTGTGTGAATAATAAAAAATGTCTCAGCAGTGACAGGCAGACTCATTTTACATATCTGTGGTGAGCAGGGTTTAATCTCCCACTGCCTTTTATAATGTGCATCGGATATTGCTTCTTTTTTCACTTTCTAGCAGACCAGCATAAAGCTTAATCATAAAACAATATCTTGCTGCTGAAAGGCCTCTGAAGATCTACTGTCAAAATAACAGTGACATCTGACTTGGATAGAAAGAATGGATAGAATAAAATCTCATATGCTATAACTTGTTCAAAGCTTTCTCTCATTAAACACTTATTTATCGTATTTGTATTCTCCTTTCATCTCTTCTTCTACCTCTTTCCATTCCTCTCTGAAAGTCAGGACACCATACTATTTTACCCTTGTAACTCTCTTGTGTGATAGGAGTTTTGATGCTATCATTTTGGTGCCACTATTTTACATAGAAGAATTGTCTATGTAATACATCCACAAGTCATATTTCAATGATTTTTAAAGAATGGGATTGTATGTATATGCCTAAATCCACATTTTTCTGAATGATACAATTTGCAGAAAGACACACAAAACCACATACATTTGGGAAAGGTCTGCATTATATATTTACAGGACTGGGAAATGCTTCAGCTTCAAGTCCAGAATAAGTGCTTTCAAATGAATAAAGGAAGCAACATTGCACTAGTCTTCAACACTTTAATAGAGCTGCATCTTTCCACAGACCCTCGTGGCTGTCAAAATAAGCCCGAATGGAATAATGTTACAACAGGTTCTTTTTTTAATCACTATTGTTTTCATGGAGGGTTATGAAACATAATAGTGGGGAAAGGGAGTTTTAAACTTCTCTATCCCATGTAAAATGTTTTCTGTTGAAACGGATCAACTACGCACTCAGTATATGAAGTGCTATGTTGACTTGATGAAGTAACTTTTCCAAATTAACAAATGTTCTTTTTTCATTAATTTTATTACAAAAGTGATTCTACATCTAACAGGGCTGTCATGTGTCTTTTTTGCTTTGTTTGTATACCGGTTAATTTTGATTGGAGAACATAATGGCTGATGTGTATTTTTCTAACCATTTAAAGCCTTTTCAAATATTCATGGGGCCAGGCAAAAGAAATGCAAAAGTATTTAGTCCAATGAAGAAAACTAGATTGGCATCCCACTTTCCCTAAAAATATTTCAGTGGCAAGTTAGAAGCTATAGACACTTAACAAAATCTTTCAGGAATCCTCCAATTTGCATTACAAACACACAATGTTTTTGTAGACATGTTCACTTCAGCTGCAAAATATGTTGTAGTACATAAGATCTGTACTATCAACACACATATCTGCACATTTTTCCAAGGGAATTTCTCTAGCAGTTGGCATCAATTAACATTTAGCAAGAGCCTGTTATGAGGTATGGATGAACCTAGAAATATTTATCATAACTGACAAATTATGCTTTTTAATTAGTTTCTTATATTTGCTGTATAGTACTATTCTGTTGTAATATTACTTGTTGTCCAGGTGAGCATACTTATTTTATGCTAATAGATTGACACTGGGAATTACTTAGAATGTTATTTTTGTACATGTCTCTTGTTAAATATATTAGAGAATCAGACAAAAGTTTTAGTAAAGGGCAACAAAGCAACCAGTTTATTTTTTCCTTTTTATTTGTAGCTGTAGCAGGTTTGGGACAATGTTTTCCCATCTCTATGTAGTCTGTAGTCTGTTCTCTGGCAAAGAAAATTGAATGGCACATATAAAAGTACTTCTTTCAAATACACTTATGCTACTATGATTTGTTGATCCACCCCAATGAGGTTTCCTTGTAGGAGGAACATCATTACAAGGTTGATGAAGAGCTCCTCAATTTGAGGAGGACAAAACTCAATTCTTTTTTGATGGTTTCTAATGGACTTACCTGCCCATACTGGACAACAATAAGCAGCACTGGTGATAATAGTTGTGTTCTGAACAACGTGCTGAATTAAATTAAAATGACAGCTTGATACTGGAGTTTTGAAATTGGGCCACAGCTGAAATTAGTGGTAGGACCCGTGAGTGAGTGAGTGAGTGAGTGAGTGAGTGAGTGGAAGGAAGGAAGGAAGGAAGGAAGGAAGGAAGGAAGGAAGGAAGGAAAGAAAGAAGGTGAAGGAAGGAAGGAAGAAGGAAGGAAGGAAGGAAGGAAGGAAGGAAGGAAGGAAGGAAGGAAGGAAGGAAGGAAGGAAGGAAGGAAGGAAGGAAGGAAAAGAAATTGGCTTGCCTAGAGTAGGAAGCAGCTTGGAGAGAATTGTCAAGTTAAGGAGGAGCCACAAAGATTATTCATGACTGGGAGGTGAACAATATGAATGCAAATAAAAGATTGAAAGCAGATTGCAGCACCATGACCAGTTAACAATCTACTTCCAACATTTCTAAGGGAAGTTGGCAACTTAGGGTGGTACGAAACATCCTATGAATAAAGAGGTTGACAAAGTTTATGTACAATGGATAGCCCCATGGATTTGAGAAGGAGCAAGATGCTGATTTTACAAGCCAAGAGGTAGAGATCAGACAGGTCCAAAGGAAGGTGTCAAGGCTCATTAATCTGGACAAGATCAAAGACGCAAGAACAACCTAGATGTCAAAAAGACATCTTAAAAAGTAGTCTAGATTAAAGAAAATAAAACAAAACAAAAATCAAAGCAAATAACAATAGCACTTAGATTTATATATTGCTTCACAGTGCTTTACAGCCCTGTCTAAGTGGTTTACAGAGTCAGACTATTGCCCCCAACAATCTGGGTCCTCATTTTACTGACCTCGGAAGGATGGAAGGCTGAGTCAACCTTGAGCCTGGTGAGATTTGAACTGCCAAATTGCAGGCAGCCAGTAGTCAGTAGAAGTACCCTGCAGTACTGCATTCTAACCACTGTACCACCATGGCTATTACAGCAGGGCTGTCAAACTCATGGCCCATGAGCCTGATGGGTCATACACTGGCCATGACCATGGCCAGTTTAGCAAAGGGGAAAAAGTCACAATACGTCACTTGACAATGCGACTTTGACACTCCTGTATTAGAGGACTGTCTCTGCCTCATTTACTTTGATTTATTCATAATGAAACTTCTTTGCATCATTTTATCAGAGGTCTTTACCAACCCTTTTATCAGAGGTTTTTCCACCAGCATGGTTGCACAAAGAACTCTCTGATAAACTGAAAGATGAAAAGGATAAGTACACAAAAAATGGAAATGATGCGTATCTAAGGCAGGATACCAACAAATAGCCCAAACTTGCAAAGATGAAGTCAGGAACCCAAAGGCTCAGAAGAAAGTACGACTTGTAACAAATGTCCAAAATAATAATTTAAAAGGTTTCTTTCAACATATAAAAAAACAAGGAAAAAAGCAAAGGAAACAAGTGGTCTATAATGGGAGAAGATGGCAAGGAAGTAGGGCAGTAGAGAGAAAGCAGAGCTGCTTAATTCATTCTTTGCATCTGTCTTCATGCAAAAAGAAAATATAGCCAACCTATATAAAAAACAGGTTTTGACTGGGAATGCAAATTAAAATAAGCAAGAAAATGCTAAGAGAACACCTGTCTGCTCTAGACTAGTTCAAATCATTGGGGCCTGATGGATTATATCCCAACTTTTAAAGCCCCCACTGCTAAATGAAGAAGTTTGTATAGTCTTGTTTAAAATAAATTGGGGAAAAGCTGTGTAGAAATCCTCTGGGGAATCAGCTTCATGAACTCAGAGTAATTCAAACTATTACTGTGTTAACAGCCAGCTCTTGGGTTGACAGAATTTTATTGCTAGCACAATAAAAGAATGTGTATGTATATACAATCAATTCAGTTTCCATACTCACATTGAAAATGAATTAAGATATCCTTGATATCTCTTCCAGAGAGTTACTTCTTTAGATGGACAATGGAAAAGATGATGCATTTAAAAATATAGCAATAGATCCTTTTACCTTGAAACTGTCGTTCTGTTTTTTGTCAGTGCCAAGGCTTCCAGTATCCAGTTATTGCCTGGAAGAAGTTGTTTTGTCTTACTCATTGTAAAGCACCATTTTATGGAAGGCAAGCAAGCTAGATAAGATATCATTCTACTATAATACAAAACCGTGGAGAAATGAATTGTAAAATTATCCAAACCAGGGTTGCTAAATGGCCCTTTATTTACCTTGAAATAGAATCCATTTGAAATGCAGGCGGTTTCTGCTTACAGGGATTGGAGTCTGCAATACTACAATACTAAATTGGCCATGCCTTTAATATTCCCATAATGTTTTAACTTCCTATAAGCAATTGTGGCATTATGCATCTTTCTGGCACCATTTCTCCTTTTCTTTTGCACAACTACATTATTTGGATACCAGGATTGCGATAGTGATAAATCTTTGTCCATTTTGGAAGTGAAAGGTTTATCTTTTTGTTGTTGTTGTTGTTGTTGTTGTTGTTGTTGTTGTTGTTGTTCAGGTAGTGTGCCTGAAGCATTTTCTCCCGGAGTGTGTTTAAAACACTTCCTCTTTCCTAAGTGGTGGATTCAAATTTTTTTTACTACCGGTTCTGTGGGTGTGGCTTGGTGGGCGTGGCAGAGGAAGGATACTGTAAAATCTCTAGTCAGAGGTAGTATTTACTGGTTCTCCAAACTACTCAAAATTTCCATTACTGGTTCTCCAGAACTGGTCAGAATCTGCTGAATACCATCTCTATGACAGCAGAACCAAATTTTGAAACAAATATATGTACACAAAGTTCTAAAATCATCATGATAGAAACAGCTTTAAAGAGAGAAAGCAAATATGAAAAGAGACAGGTCTTTCCCAGATGGAATGGAACAAGACAGTACTCCCTGAGATTAAATCAGCCACAACTTTACCAGCCTTTTGCAAAGCATAGGAGAGCTGGATGTGCTCTAGAGTATGGGAGTTGGAAGGTTAGGTGGCCTATGCATTTTTGTCTTGCCGATTCTTTGGGGTTTAGTCTCAGCATCATTATCACTTTGTTTCATTGATTTTGTTCTTTTTATTGTTTGTAATGTGTTCTGAGCCACCCAGGGAGTTGTATGTACAAGGTAGGCAGCCATATACAGTAAACCAATTAAACAAACAAACAGCTACTGGGTCACTTATGATAATGAAACTAGATAAATAATGTCCAAGCAAGGACTCTTTGATATCATGACTAATAGAATTAGAGTTACAGATAATTAATAGGATTGTGTTTTCATAGAATATATCTGAGCAGAGAGCTAAAATTTGGTGGAAAAAGATCCTCTTTTTTCTAATCATTTCTTTCTTTCTTTCTTTCTTTCTTTCTTCTCTCTCTCTCTCTCTTTCTTTCTTTCTTTCTTTTTTTCTTTTTTCTTTTTTTCTTTCTCTCTCTCTCTCTCTCTCTCTTTCTTTCTCTCTTTCTCTCTTTCTCCCATCCTTCTCTCTCTCTCTCTCTTTGTGTGTATATATGTATGTATGTATGTACAATATGTATGTATGTATTATACTAATTGATTCTGAAATAGTATAGGAAGTTATAATAATGAATTTTATATTTGTGCTTCTACTATGTGAATATGTTTATGAATGTGTATCCTGATATTCAAAATAAGCAAACAAAGGCACTATACTACAGGAGTGTTGGGTGGGGTTGTTCAACAGAATTAAAATGTGGACATGATGAGATATTCAAAGTTCTAGCTCTTTTTAACATATATCATTTCAAATGGGTGAAGCTTTCATAACTCAATTATGTCTTTTTTAACACTATTGATGAGGAAATTTGTATGTAAACTCTAGTTGGTTTATTTATTCATATTAGGCTTATAATGTCAATATAGCTGACTCCAAGACGTTTATACAACACCATCAATATACTTTCCCAACTCCAAGAAATATACATATATATAAAATATTCACCCACTAGGAAGGAACAAAAACGATTTCTTCAAAAACCTACTGAAATAGTTAACAGCTTTGTGTGAGTGTCAACACTTCTCTTATATCAAAAGAAAACTTTGTTACTTAACATATAGTTCAGCAATCTGGAGCCTGTATGGCACATATAAATATTTCCCATTAAGAGTTACTTGGCACTCCCAGGTTTTATTGCCAAAATTTGATGTTTTAATGTGACTTCAGGAAGGCAGATGGAGTTAAAAGTAGTGATGGAAACAGTTCACTTCTAAGAGAGTTCATAAATTCCACTTCCCCACTTCAAACAGACTAAAGACCTTCAGCCCATTTCTTCCAGGGATGTCAGTACTAAAGATATATTGAAAAATTAAATGAAACAAAACAAAATTAAGGGACCAATTGCATTAATGGGAAATATCAGGTAGTGGTCTAAAAAAAATCATGTCAAATGGATATACTTCCAAATTACTACATTGGTATCCAGAAGATCCCATGTTGCATGGTCTTCTCATATGGTCCAGATCTTCCAATCTTAGCATTCTGATCATAGTTAGACACATGTTGTTACAGACTCTCTGTATACTGAATTAAACATTATATATTTTGTTTTTGGAGGTGAATGACAAAAGATTGTCTGCTTCCATTCATGTCCCAGAGCCAAACTAGAATAAATCTTTGAATATTTGGGCTTCATTTTTTTTTAAAAAAAATAACATTATATGTCTTATGTCTGTGCTGCTTAGTGATGATGAGAGATATAAGCTCACTCATCTTGAGGACACAAGGTTGGGAAAACTGATTTATAGAGTCAATCTTTTTCCTTCCCTGGAGGAAGTAGAAGCTCTGACCAAGTATTATTTCTCTAAATGCTTGCAGTGACAGCTAAACAACCAGTTCTCAGATATTTTTTAACTTGAAATAATATCAAAGAGTGTTTTTGTTTTGTTTTTGCTTTTGAAAGATGTCATGAATCAAATCAATTATTATAATTCAATCATTCTCCAAGATCATCTAAGTTAAATATTAACTGTGAAAACAGGTCTTTTCAAACAAAGTGTAGGTTCAATGCTCAAAAAAAGCAACTTCATTTATAGATTGTTTAAGAAGGTTGTTAGAATATTGCCATTACTGCCACAACTTGTGAACTTGTGCTATTATTATATTTGCTTTTTGTTCAAATAGAAGTGGGGGAATACAATTTTAAAAAGATTTTTGTGCTGTCATTTTTTTCCCCTCAAATCTCTCTAAAGCTAAGCATCGGCAGAGCATAAGAGTTGATGATAAAATGGCTTGTGAATTTTGACTCCAGTTGTAGAGTTAGCCTGCCCTTTCTGCTTTGCTAATAAATGTTCCAAAGTGTGAATACTGAAGTTCCAACAATGCCCTTATTCTTTAGAAAAATGTTCGTAATTCAGAAGAGGACTACCCTACTGCTGGAAGACAGTAGCTTAAAAAAGACTTGCAATTAGCATATTTCAGAGAGAAGAAAAGATAACATTTTGCTTGTTTATATTTGAACAATCTAAAAATTTCACTTGTCCGCATTGTTGGAACTTCAGTATTCACACTTTGGGATGTTTGTTGTATCAACTTCAATCTCATCTTCTGGCCTATATTAGGTCACAAGAAGCTGCCTTGCTTGTCAAATAACTTCTCAGACTCTTCTGTGCTGCGAACAGCTCCTTGCTGCAGAACTTCAATGCTGCTAGCTTAAATCTCCCAAGACTTTACTGACATCTCACATAAGCTCTCTACATCTCTGGCAAAATTGCAAGAGAATTCATAACTGCTTCTAAGGCTCAGATGAACATACAAGGGGGGGGGGGGGGGGGGGTTTTTTTTTTTTTTTTTTTTGTGGGGATAAATTTAGGGGGGGGGGGGGGTGGGTTTTGTTTTGGGGGGGGGGGGGGGTATTAATTTTTAATCCGGGGTTTTTCCCATCGAGGGGGATAGAACCGAAAAGGAGTGGGGGGGGATTTGGGTTGTTTGTGGCCGGGGGGTTAAATAATTATGAAAAGCAGGAAAAGAAGAAAAATAAGCATTAATCTGCAGGAAGGCCATGTGAAACTTGTCCTCTAGATTGTCAGTCAACTGCCTATCAGTAAAGATGCAGGCTTAGCCAAGAAACTACTGCCATTCCCCTTTTTCTTCTATTGTGAAGCAGCAGGATACCAGCCTACATTCAATGACACTCTAGTGTGCTACAATATCCACAGAATGCCTTTATAGCAGCTATAACACTAGATTGGACAGTTTGAGGAACCTCACAGGATTCAGCTCTGCATCTGTTTTCAAAAAGACTAATAGATCAGGATGAGAATATGGAAGCAAATAATAGAGCAAATCTGTGGAAGTTATAAAGCATGGTTGGAAAATTTCTAAGTTGCATTAAGTTTGCTGCCTTGAGATCTACTAGGAAATTTAAATTGGTACAATCCAGAAGATATGAGTGAGTCAAATTGTATAAGAATTGGCCATCTTTACACTGAACACTCACCTATTAACATAATGGTGAAACATGCTGTTAGAAAGCAGATCCAATATTGTTTTGGTAATATTGTCTCCTTGATTCTCCTTGAGCTCAATAAGAGTTCCCTCTGATTAACTGTGTGCAAATTTGTGCTGTGAATGTTCAGTATTTACCTCTGAATATACTGACTCTCTCCCTTTCCCTCCCTCCCCCTTCCCCTCCCCCCCTCTCTCTCTCACACACACACAAGGTAAAAGAACACATATAAAAGTTAAGAAAAGGCTTATGGATTCAGTTAGCCATTAAAGTAAGAAATCTAATCTTGAGAGATTATTGCACAAAATGAGTTTGGAAGGGGGTGGATGGGAAATACACTTAATTAGGAGCTTATTCATTTTGTGGGTTCTTCTCTTCAGAACTTTGCTTTGAGGAGGGGGTAAAGACTTCGAAACTGGAAACAGCGCTGAGAATATTCTCATGTGCTTGAACTGATTTGGCCCTGGGACAGTGTTTGTATCACTGTGGTCTTCCACTAATGATTACTAACTGACTGTCAAAGGATTATTGTGCTTCACTTTCTGCAACAGTGGAATCATCTAAGTTGAATTTGGTGCTAAGACCATTTGATGTATATTTACAGGAGCTGTCTTCACTTGAAACAAGTTTTCAGGCTGACCAAGATTTATTTATATCTTAGAGATATAGGAAGGAAATTTAAAATAAACAAAACAGCATGATATGATTAAACTACAACTATAATAACTCAGGGAAGACAAACAACTTATATACAAGAAAGGAAAAGCCCCATAACAAGACGGCTACCCTTCTCATAGTCATTCCAATTCCCAAATTGTCTCTTCCCAGAAGAAAACATATTTTAATGGCCTTTCTAAAAATCAGCAGGGCAATAAGTAAGCAAATACCACTGCCCAGCAATTTAGTGATTTATTTATTAAATTTATGTGTTGCCCATCTCACTGTTGATGTCATGCCCCTGGTGGAGACTGACTCTGAGGGAGAGGAGGAACAGCTGACAGGGAGTGGAAGTGTGGCTCCGGAGGTTGTGGAGGAGGCTGGGGAAGGGCAGAGGCCAGCTGAGTAGTCAGAGGAGGACCCAGGCCCATCCCCTATCCCTCCTAGGGCATGCAGGGAGGAGAGGATAAGGGAGAAACATAGTCTACTCAGGAGGAGAGGGCCTTAATCCTCTTCATGGGCTGCAGCTGTGACAACTGAAATAAGAGTATGGATCTGCGTACTGGTGAACAAACAGAAACAAAGTGTGGAAATATCTCTAGTTTATAGTTCTTCTCTGAGTTTGGCACCCTTCCCAGTGTGCATTATATGTGGACATCCTCCAGCCCTTATCTTGCCTGGTTTGTGTTGCTTTTTTCCTTCTTCATGTAACTATGTGGGAGTGTTTTTGTCTTCCATCAAAGATATTCGGAACTTGGAAGCAAACTGAAGGAATAAAAGGGGCTTCACCTGTTTCTGAGACTGTGTTTGTTTTGTATCCCACCCTGGGTCATCACAGTTGAGATGACTATAATGGAGTTCAAATTCCATTCAAACTGATTCATCTTGTAGAATATATTTGGTTTTCTTCTCTTTCCATCTTATGGATTCATGGTAAGCTTTAGACACATTACTGGCAATTTTATGGTTTCATATAATTTAAAAAACTATCATTGACATCCTATGCTTTTTTTTCTTGGAAGCAAATTTCTGTCAGAAAGAGACTGACCCAGTTAGGAGGAGGAGTCAAGCGGGGGATGAGTCTAGAATCGTTACATACTCACAAGAGGACAAACTGCCACTCCAGGAAAATTGCTGTGAAATGGGCTTGAGCAATGAAATAACTAGTTTATACTCTACATATGAGGGCCTGGTTTTCACACGTGACAATTTCCCTGTGTTTGTTTACCTTTGTTCCCAAGAGGATACTTTTAAGATGAAAACTGGCATGGCAATCCTGTCTGAATTTTCAGACAGCCTTTAGAAGTTAAATTCTTCTCTGTCCCCACCCAATGGCTCCTAGATTGTCTTCTTCAGAGAACCCTACAATGGTTAGAGTATCTATGAACTGTAATTGATAGGGATAGGGTTCAGATGTTTGGACAGCTACCTTTCATTATGTTAGCTTTATTTCTGGAATAACTGTATACAGTATATTATTCTCCAATCAGACGGGATCTCTTTTTAACTACATATCTGTTTATTGTTGTTGTTGTTGTTGTTATTGTTGTTGTTGTTGTTATTATTATTATTATTATTATTATTATTATTATTATTATTATTATTATTATTATTATTATTATTGCTATTATTGTAAGCCATCCAGAGTTACTAACAAGTTACATGTCCTCTAAATGTTAATAAATAATTAAATAGGAACACAGAGAAAGTATAGAATACATCAGGTTAATGAAAGTATTTAATTTTTCTTGTGGTTACAAATTACCTGAGAAGCCATAATGCCTTCTTAGATTTCAAAAACCACAAAATTGGCAGTATTTGGTCTCCAACAGAGTCCACTGTCCTTTCCTTATAGCTGTCAGAGCCAGAATGAATTGTGTGAGAGAATAAATACTACAAACAAAATATATAAAATGTATTATACCAGTAATTTCAAGTTGCCTAGAATACATAGACCATAGAAAACAATTTTCTTCATTAGGTAATTTGGATTTTCTGTATGTTGAGCTTTAATTACCCTTGATGTTCTTCAACTTACTTCATCAAGCATCATCTCCCTCATTATCATCTCTAAGCAGAGAAGTTATTTTTAACCTTCCTATACCAATTTAGTTTGTTGTCATTGTAAGAAGGGTAGAATTGTTCCAGCAAGTGAACTTTATACTTTTAGCAATTTTCAGCAATCTTTGTGTGAGAATGGGTGTCTTGTCAACTCTGTTTCATGTCACATATTCTTAATAATTTTGTAACCTTAGAAGCAGACCAAAAAATAGTACAGTTAATTGTATGGAACAAGAAGGCACTGATAATAGCATCATCTAATTTCACATCCCTCAAAGTGAAACTCTTGCCAACTTGTGGCTTGCCCTTGAGTCTAGTTGGCCTCATTGATTATTTTGTTTTTATTTTATTGTGGTTGTGGTTGCTTTGTTTAGCTATGTTTTAAAGATATGTGACTGTATAGGTTATAGGGATATAGGGAATTTTTTAAATACTGAGTTTAGAAGCTAATACAAACAAATCTTAGGAAACCAAATCCCATTGAACCATATGAAAAAAACTTAGTTTTCAGTTTGGACACCCCTCATGCAGTCTTTTAGTCAAGTTGCTTATTCATTTCCAAACCAGTTTCTATTAATAACATATAGCATCTAATAATGCCATCCATCAGTATCTCAGTATAACTCCTGTGTTCACTACTAGGATATCAGAACAGTAACGGTTAAAAATTCTAAAAATCCTCTATACCTCATAATGAGGACATAGCCTATCAAGTACATTCTTTCAGGGGTTGTCTTTTGATCCCAAAACTCTTTCTTTCAGGAAGGCTGTCAAGACCCACTTCTTTAACTTAGCTCTTTTGAATTGTTTTAGAAAGCATTTTATTACCAAAGTATACCTTTTAAATTATGCTTTCATTCTATTGCTCCTTACTTTGAATATTTTTGTTAGGCAGGATATAAATGAATAACAATGCATACAGGACACTGTTAATGTGCATCATGATGGGATGGTTGTGCTTGAGAAAAAGTACATGAGGACAAAGTTCACAGATTAATGCCTCCAGATGTTTTTCCAGGCCTTAGCGTCAACTGTACTTGTCTTTGAATTTGAAATTTGAAATGTATTCCTACAGTACCTTGACTGAAGTTGAGCATAGAATGATAAAATAGGCTATTACACAAATGTAGGAGGTGTAATATAGGGGACTTCCAAAATAAGATATTTTGTTGCATACCTTTGTTGGTTGTAACTGAATTGGTTCCAGTAAAGTTGAGAAGAAAGAAAGTTAATGTGAGTGCTAGATTTCTGTTGGAGTGAACTGTAAGTGAAGCAAAGAACATTGAGTCCCCAAGATGCTAAGATAAAAAGAGGGGGAGTTATAAAATGACTCCTGATAGGCAGACTGGAATCAGTGAGGAAATCAGAATTAGGAGGCCTCTGGCAAGGGAAAGATATGTTCCACTCAGTAGAGAGGAAAGAAACAACATTCAAAGCCAGGAAAGATATAAAAAAGTTGTGAAAATGTGAAATACATTCATGCACAGGGGAGAAAGGAGAGAAAGAGACATTTAGCCTGGAGCAATGGGTAGGAAAAAGAAAAGAAGCTTAACTAGAAAGCAACAGCTTAAGTAGATGAAGGAAATAAAACTTTAAAACAAGAGTGACAGAAAGGCTACTAGGGAGAATGCAAGAGGTAAAAAAAGAGAAAGTGCTTCTCTCTGCAGTTCTTTGCTCAGCTAGGATTCCATTTCTTGTGGCTAATAAGAACAGACAGCTTAGTACAAGAAATCAAAATATCGGTTGGTAGCTGTGCCAATGGGGAGAGGGGGAGGCTTTCACAAAATGGCTGTTGGGCGATTTTCCATTCATAACATGGTTGCTATGAGTGACAAAATAACAAAGAACATTCTCTTCAGCAGAATGTACCTGGAACCTTTGCTTGTCTTTGTGCTTTTTTCTGGATACTGGGCTCAGTCCCTAGAAATCACTCAGTTGCAGCCTTCTATCATTTTTTTCCCTCCTAAGAGAACTCAGGGGTTTTATTTAAAATCTATTGGAAATAAAGATGCCAAACTCCAATTGATAGGTATGTTGTGTGTGTGTGTGTGTATCACCTGTGTATTCGTGTGTGTATGTGTGTGTATATTTATTACTATATCAATTTATTGATCTATTGATCTAAAAGTCAGAGTTAATTTGGTCTATATCAAAAGAGGTATATCCACAGTCATAATAGTGCCTTTGCTACATGTCTTACTGTGACTCCAATTGTAAATCATTTGTGCACTTTTCAAACATTGAGACATTTTTGCACATATCGAGTTCCAGGGATTTTCTACTATCTAGGTAGTTGCACAACAGATATTGCAAGCATGCAGGTGCCATGAACCTGTAAATAAAAATCATTGGGCAAAGCCAATAGTCAGGATCAAGCAGGAAATAAATCTGCAACATGCTCTCGTGAGGTATGCCCTTGAAAACTACCCAGAAGGTAGGACTGGCATTGACAGTCAGTTTGATTCTGGGTGTGATTCAAGATGCTGGCTATTGCCTACAGAGCCCTACCTGGCATCCAGCCTGGTTACTTGAGAAACTACAATACTTATCTCCCATAGTAACTGCTTAGCCAATTTGATCCAGAAGGGTTGTCTTGTTCCATATTTGTTCAGTAAACATATTTTATTTTATTGTTATTTATTTACAACCAGCCTTTATTATTTTTATAAATAATCCAAAAATGCATAGGCTGTGAACTTATGTAATAGTCCTTGGTACTCTATTTTTCCCATAACAACAATCTTGTGAGATGGGTGGGGCTGAGAGAGAGTGACTGCCAAAGTCATCTAATTGACTTTCATGTCTAAGATAGGACAATAAATTGATACCACCTGATTTCTTGCCTTGGTATCTTTAACTGCTAGACCATCTGGCTCTCAATGTCAGATCCCTCAAAGTGTGCCTTCTCAGTAGCATTCTCTGTCCTTGTGGGACAGAGGCCCAGATAGTTCCAGTTTGCTTGTGTTTTGAAGGACTTTGAAAATCTCTTTTGCTGAGGCCTTTATCAAGAATGACTAAAGGTTCTTTTAGATTGTATGTTTTTGCTCCTGTCCAGGTTACTGTCTTTTGTTGCTGTTTTTTTCTCATTATTATATTGTTTTATTGCTTTTAATTTTTACTTATGAGCTAGCCAGTGTTGAAACCTGGACTATATAAATATGTAATTAACAACACCAACAGATGAAGAAGCATAAGGCAGAACTCCTGTAGGACCAAGCAGCAATCCACAATCAAATAACAGCTAAGGATTCAGGAATATTTCAGTATTTTAAAGAATCTCATGATTCAAGCAAATCTCAAATGCAGCAATAAGCCCTCTTATACTTTCTCTTGTCCAGAGTATCCAATGACATTGTGAGTGGACACAATCATACCAGTGGATATGCTCCACTGAAAAGCTACCATTTGCAGTCCAGGGGAGAAATCAAATTAGATCACATTCACATTATATGTAGGTGCAAATTTTCTTCCCACCATTGCTGTTAACCACAGAGAGGAATTAATACAAGCACCCAATAATTATAAGGTATTATGTTTGGTTTTTTTTAAGCTAAGAAATCATGACAATTAAAATAGAGTAGAATAAACTATTTGTCAACCCTGAAGTGAGCCTGGCTGAAGCCATCTTGGAGCCTTCAGGGTTGCCACACAATGGTGGGAGGGGGGAAATAGTTAAATGGGGTTTTGTAGCCAAAACAAAAAAAAATTTCCTGTGGGAACCAAAGACATTCTCACAGGTGGCTCACCAGAGGAGGAGCAAGTAACCAAGCAATGGGCCAGTACCTGGATTGGACAGCATAACCAGTGACTTGGGAGGAAAGGGGAAACTTTTACTTTTCATTAGGTGAAACTGCAGGAAATTTCAAAGTTGGCTTTCACCAGTTGTGCCAGTATGAAGCATCCAATAAACTGTTCTTTGAGGAACCTGCCTGCCTCAGAATTCTGTTTTCTATGGGTGCATTACTTGGAATGCTGACACTATTCACAACAAATTGGCTTTCCAAATCCTTTAGCTATGTTGGAATCTCAATATTCAGATTTGTCATTCAATATACTCATTGTCCATATTGGTTTATGGCAGGGGTATCAAACTGGTGGCCTGCAGGCTGGATGTGTATGCGCAGGCCACACCTACCCCATCTCTGTGAAGTGTAAAAACATCGTGATACATCACGTGATGGCAACATGACACCACAAGTTTGACACCTATGGTTTATAGGCATATTCCCATTCTGGGAATGTGTTCTCCTAAACAGAGATAGAGGAGAGAAAACACAATTGGGAAAAAGTAGGGAGTCATTTTTTTTCTAATTTCTTTAGGAAGGACCCTTTTCAAAAGGGGAAAGGGCTTCACATCTTTAATTTCATCTGGAGAACTATTGGTTGGAGAAGGCAGCTATACATATGCCAGTGGAATGACCCCAGAATCTACAAGTACAGCACATGGAGGCCAGCTTTAACCATTACATACTTTGCCTTTAATGATTCAGCTGGTTGTTTTACTAGGATTTATTTGCTGACTCATTTTGATTTTAATAGCTTGGCAGTATAATATGGTATAAGAATGCTAAATAAGAGAAAAATCAATACCTGCCATATTAAAATACATAATACATTATCATTGTCAATATCATCATCATCATCATTGGCTGATTGTGCAACAAACAACAACAACAACAACAACAACAACAACAATAATAATAATAATAATAATAATAATAATAATAATAATAATAATAATAATAATATCAATAGTCTCATGTGAGTCACTGGATAATACAATCACAGCACAGAAAATAACATTAACATCAATTTCCCAGAGGCCTTGTGGAAGAACAGTGTTTCTCTACCTCATCCCATTTATTCATTAAAGGTAAATATTTTCTGCAAAGATCTCATGATTCTGATTCAGTCCAAAAAGCTTCATAGGATCAGAATTAGTTAAAGATAAATAAAATCTACCAGGCAATTCTTGAGGTAAAGACCACCCTGAGAGTTTGAAAATACATCAAAGAAGAAAACAACAGCATATTTGCTTCCAAAAGCATATGGTGCAAGTCACCAGGTACTAAGCATAACTTGAGAAAATGTTCATGTTATTCACTGTTTATTTTTTAAAGTGCACTGCTATCTATTTTGACAATAACAGCTGCCATCATAAGTGAACAAACAGGGGAGTCCCTTGAAACAAGAAGGAGTTAATTTTAATCTTACAAGAAATATAACGGCATAGAACTGATTCCCATATAATAGTTGTGAGGAGGTCCCACAGCTCCTTTTCACAGTGCATTTCCTTTGGCTCTTTTAATCATGGCCAAGAATTACCCAGGTCAGTGTTTAAACTAAAGAAAGCCCTGTTTTCTTCTCATCATAATTTATTTTAGTAAATTGTATTCATAACTTCTTATACACCATCAAAGCTGATAACAGCCAGAGCATAGAACAACTCAAAGAAGTAGTGCAAGATTAGAAGGCATAGAGATATCTGCCCCGTAGAATCTCCAAGAGTCAAATGCAACTGAAGGGATATCATCATTATCATCTTCTTCATCATCTTATAATATGCAGATAAATCTTTTCTCATTGATGAAATAACATAATAGATGGAAATAGCTGGAAGGATCACTTTGGTTTGGGCCAGTGTGCCTTTGCATCTTTTAATTATGAATCTATTGTGATCTGTTTCTATAATCTGTATTTAAATCCTAATTTGAATTTGCATTTCATCTTTTCATTGAAAGCTCAAGGTAGGGGTATCTATAGGGTGATCACTGCTAAGTATATCACTACAACAAATCCTTGAAAGTGGGTGAAACACTGAATGATGGTGGTCCAAGATCTTTCAATAAAGTAAGTAGAAGTATAAATGCTTCAATGTATATTTTGGGAGCATTTTCTCATAAAATATGTATTTTTCCCTAAAGAAATCTTAGATAATCAAGGAGAATCTCAAAATTTTCCTTTGATGTTTCTAGAAAGATTTTTAAGAATTTCTAATGGGTTGGTTAATCAAATTCTTCAAACATCTGACCACTCTAAATACTAAAAATATGATAACGAACAATGATGTGAAACATTTTTTCTCTCCAATATGGACTTTTGGTGTGGTTTCTGTGTTGTCCATATCTGTGAAAATAATGAGTAATAAAAGAAAATTAGTCTCTACAGCATGCTACATAACTATACATAGTTTTTAATTTTATTTATTCACCATATTTTACCTCACCCTTCTCACCTAGTGACTCCTAGTTCCTAAATTCCCTTGCAAATTCTTGTGCTATGTAAGTTTTTCAGATCATTTTTAAAATATCTCTCTTCCTTTGTCCTTCCTAAAATCAGGATGCAATTAATTTACATAAGATATTGCGGCCTGGTTACTGTGAATCCATCAGCACAATTCTGACCTCTAGTGAAGAAAATAAATACATTTCAACATGTAATACAATAGTTGGTACTGCAGAAACAATCTTCAAGTATAGAATCACATCACACTGATACACTACTCAACCCTGTTTTTGAAAAATTTCCCTGCTCATGGATTGTTGTTGTTGTTTTTGCATGTGCTTAATCATACTATTGGCCTTCTGAGCTTTTCCATTTCCTACTATGTGGCTGTCCAAACTTTGAAATATCACAAAATGCAGTCCATTAGTCATTTATGATAGACCACAAGTAGTTTGAGAAATTGTAGATCTGTTTGAAGTTTTAATTCAGATATTTAATTTGAAAGCAATTATATTGTCCTCAAACTGATTTTCCATACAGACCATATAGCTGACTCTAATCTGATGTCTTTCTTTCTATTGTTTTCAAATTAAATGGGTATCTCAAATCAAATTATTCTGATTCTGCAGTTGAGACCTATTTTGGCAACTGATTCCAATCAAATTCAGTTGATGCTTTAAATCAGCATGCACATAGCATGCCCCAAATAACCTGTTTGTATGAGGTGCTTCTGGAATTAGTTTTACAAAAGCATGACAGGTCATATAATATGCATGTGTTGAAGAATGAACAATCAGTTTGGTGGGAGACAAGTCCTGCATATTCACTTTCAATGTGGAAATAAAAGAAATTTGGACTGATTTTGGTTGCCAGATAGCTGGCCTTTTCATATTAAACTGTTCCAGCAGCTTGAAGCTTAATTTAAATCAGAAAAACAAACTTACACATGAGTTCCTGACTGTGCCAAGTGAAAATGTTAGCCAACAAATTAAGCCTCCATCTGAAAAGTGATCTGGGAATTGGGTAGGAACATGAACTCTGAGGGATCAGATCCACAATTTGAAAATGCTCTTAGAATTTGCATTACTTCTCTATAGCCAGGATTTTCTCATCTTAGTTTCAACATGTATGTAAAATATGCTTCTTCATGTGGAAGGAAGATTAAGCTTTAGTTGCTTCTAATTTATATTGCTGCCATGTACTACTCCATGTGGGACTGCTATTGAAAAATGTTGAACACTACAATTACTGCTAAACCTGATGACCATACCAAAACACAATGCCATTGTGGACAACTGCACCAGCTTCTGGTTTATTTACAAGATAGAATATTCTGTTCAGTTTTATGAATTAAGAAAGAAAGCATTATAGCAATGAGGAAAGTTAAAGCCATGAGCTTTAAATGCCCCTGGTTCATCTGGCATGCTCAATTCTTCCTCCTTCTTCTGGTCTGTAGATGGTTACCACACACTGTCTCTAAGCAATCTAGTCTGAACTGTAATGCTTATATATTAAATTCTAACATTTTGTTCTGGCCCATAGAGAATTCTCTCTCAATGAGAACACTTTAGAGATAACTTTACCAATTCTCTTTGGTTTGGCCTACTTGCTAAGTAATGGTTTAATAGAGAAAATGCCTGCAGATAACTTGTTCAATGAAAGTGTTTTTCCCAGCACATCCCAAGGTGTCATAAGATATAATGATTACAGTGGAAAAGTGACCCTATCCAATGCCTTTTGATCTAAGTCTCATTTTGGTAAGAAGAATCAATCACTTTGATTGCACATGACTCAATTGCTTCCTCGCTCCAAGTGTTGTTGGAGATTTCTGATGAATGTGTTTGAAACACAGAGTGTGCGCTTCAAACTTCTGCACACAGTACACTTTGGGAGGGCATGTATGACTGTTGCCTTCTTTATAACTTTCAAGAAAGTCTAAATGCTAGTTCTATGACTAATTGTTCTATGACCATGTAAGAAGAGAAAAGAAATGTCCATATTTTGTTTAGTTTTTAATGGGGTCTCTTTTAAGCCTCTGGACTGCTTTTTGGAGAAACTAAAATCAAGCAGATTAAAATGTAACATTGTGAACAATTTAAATCCGCCTCCAGATAATGAAGGTCAGTACAGAGTTTTCAATAAAAGGACAGATTAGACATTTTGAACATAAATCTGGTTGATAATGAAATCTATAAACAGAAACCTCTTTTAGGATGTATAATGCTGGAGCATGACATTTCCTGTCCAGCAGCTTTTAATTTTCTTGTAAATATTACTGCATTGCATTTATTTCTAAAAAGATATTAAGTTCCATCAAGCTAGACATGCCTCAATTAATCCCTCTTTATTATGCAAGGTTATAATAGGCTTTTAATCTGTTGAATTAAACTATCTACCCTGGTAAATCTCTTGGTACAATTAGAATTTGTTACATTTGTTAGAGGCAGAACTTTTTTTTTTCCTTTGTAAGCCATGTTTTAATAAACATATAGCTATTTAATGAAACTGTTGATAAGCAAGGATACTGAAACTACTCCAGAGTTTCTTCCAGTATAATAGTTTATAATTTGGAATGGATTTCAAAACAATTGATGGTTAAAGAAAAACTATCTGGTAACTATCTAAAAGTATTGGGAGAGATCAACTGAGATTTGATTTATAGTACAAAGACATGCACCTAAATTTGTTTAAATTAAAAGTATGGTACCAGTAATGTCATCTTGAAAAGTGATGATGACATTGTGTATATGTCATTAATATGTATTATGTGACAGTAGTTCAAGAAAAATAGAACTACATTTCACATTAATCAATTTACCCATAACACCAACAAGAATTTCTCTTCTTCCTATATCATTTTTGTAAGTCCTAAAAACCTGAGTCAACACTACTGTTGGATAACGATTTGATTATTGTGTTAGAATGTTGTTATAGAACACAGATGGGCAAACAGTTGATTGCAGGCCACATGTGGTTTCTTTTTACAGTTCCTCAAGCTCTATCTGGCTTTACATTAGCAATACAGTATTCTGCTGATTTAAGAATTAATTCAATTTTTAAGCCTTAAATATTTTATTACTAACTGAGTGTTTATCCTGGTTCAGTCTTATGATCCCTGAAAGGATAATTATGCCTATGTCATATACACACATAAGTAGTTAATTTAATTGGAGCCCTAAATCAGTTTCTACCTAACTTCTCAACAATGAGCTGTTTGACTGTCATTCAACCCATTTGGATTGCCATGCTACCATCTCATCCAGAGCTGGCAGGAAATTGTGCCACTCTAAATCTTGTTCCACAGCATGTCCTTAGTATTTACTGGCAATGGATCTATACTACATTGAATTAATATGTAACATTCTATTCAACTTTAACACACAACTTTCTGAGGGGTATAACTGGTGTTTCCCTCTGTTTCTAGCTCTACCCAGTCTCATGCAGTACATGAAATACATCTTCCACGTGAAATGGATAATGTTGTACTTACTCCACGCACTGCAATATTTTATCTTTATCTTTTTCTTGTTGTACCGTTAACTTGATAAGCTTTTTAAAATTATTCATTGAAACTATGGGTTGATGAATTGACTATTTGATGCATTCATAACATGGCAGCAAGGGGAGGGGAGGGGAAAACATATCATTTAACTGCCACCTATTAGTTTTTGAGATGCATGTACCAGCCAATAGATAAGTAGTGCTGAAAATTGAGGATTTGATCAGGGGATTGTTGTAATAAGAACGCTAAGCTAGTCTATGATAGCCAAAAATCAGAAGGAGTTGAGCATCTTTTTCAAAAAATTTATTAAGTCCAGAAGCTTTTATGATAAAACACGTTGTAGCTAATGAAAATGTATGCCTTTTAATATTTATTAATTGGAAAAGGTGCTACCAAATTCTTCCTGCTTGGGACTGTATCAGTTAGTGTGGGAACTATAAACCCCAAAAATATAATGTGAGAAGAGGATGTGAGGTTTCCCTAAAGTTAGTGGCCACTGTTAAGGGAATGAAGGCAAATATACGTGTCCCAAAATAATGTTGCAGTGTTCAATCTGGGTCAGTCATCGGGACCAGAGGTTTTGTCTTCTGAACTTTCAGACTCATGATGGAGCCTATCCTCAGAGAATTTCGCTGTGTGAAGAGAAGTTCACCCACAGGGAACACAAAGAAATTCCCTGAAGATGGGTTCCAGCATTAGTCCAAAAGCTCGAAAGACAAAACCTTTGATCCAGGTGAATGACTAAGACTGGATATTGCAACATTTAAGGGGATTTTATGCCAGGTAAGCTACATATTGCAAAACAAAATCCTTTCAACTGTACTTTCAAATATAGGTAATTTTTGACTCTGTTTATTTGTTTAGGGACTGTTCAAAGTTACACTGGAATTATTTGAGGACTATTTATGATCTTCATTTGCAGCTTCAGCAGTTGGGCCCTCCCCTCCCATTTCACCAAATTTCAGTCACTCAGAATATGGTCCACATTTACAGCCATGACCTCATTTGGTAATGGTTTTGCTGAAAACTGGCATTTACTTTTGGCACAGCTATGCCCATAGCGAACCATAGGTTTACTCAATGACTATAGCATTAACTTTGTGATTGTAGCACCTATTTTACAAGTACTGCATTAACTTAATGACTGCAACACAAATAGTTGTAAAATCAAATTGGTCATGTCAAGAACACATTTTATGACTGTCACAATTTAGGACCAATTTAGGTTCAATTCAGGTTGTAAATCAAGAAATATGTGTACATGCTAAACATGGTCGCTAGATTCTGCACAGTAGCACTGGAGATTCATTGGCAACATGTGATTAAAAATCTGTGATCGAGGCTTCTGCACCATCACGTGGCTCTCCCAGGCGGTAGGAAAGGGAGAGAGAGGTTGCCTGGCCGGGGAGAAAGTTAATCTTACAAAACAAGCAAGAAGCCAGTGAGAATGAGATTAACGGGTAACTTTAACATGTGGAAGGGCAGACAAGTTTGTTCAGCGAATCAGGACTTTCTCTATGAAGCAGAAGGGGAAATTGGCCACAGCCATGTTTGATTACCACCTGAGTATGTGCATGACCAGATTCAAAAATTTGGTGAATTTTTTAGTTGGAACCCAATTTGGTCGTGGTCAGAAGCATTCTTGACCAGAGGTTCTACTGTAATTAGGCCAAATGGAACTGACAGAGTGGATGGCCAAATTGTGGTTTTAATATAGATTTTGTGTTATTTATTATTTTATTCTAGAATTTTTAACTGGTTATTCCTTGAGGGTTTTTATTTATTATGGTGTTTGCTATTTGACTATAATAAACTTGATTTGATCTGATTTGAAGCTAAACATGGGTTGGTCAATCAACCAATCAATCCATTTTATTAAAAAAAGCAGGAACTGAAGAAGCTGGACCTCTCATTTTCTTTAAGCCAGAAGAAAGAAGAAGAGGAAGAAAGACTGAGTAGCAGGTAAAAAAGTTGGGGGCCTAACCAAAAAGGGGAAACCATCCAAATTGGAGCCAAAAGATTTTGGCATGGGGAAATTGGAGCATGTGTATAAATAAAGTGTATAACACTTTAAACCAGTACTTTTCAATCTTGACAGCTTTAAGCTGTGTGGAATTCAACTCCCAGAATTCCCCAGCCAGTGACCAGTAGTGGGATTCAATTTTTTTTACTACCAGTTGTGTGGGCGTGGCTTGATGGGTGTGGCAGCGGAAGGGTACTGTAAAATCTCCAGTCAGAGGTGGTATTTGCCGGTTCTCCAAACTACTCAAAATTTCCGCTACCAGTTCTCCAGAACTGGTCAGAACCTGCTGAATACCACCTCTGAGCCAATCATGTTTTCTCAGCTATGAGAGATCACTGAGATTCAGATGGGGATGTGTGAACTTACGACTGGAACTCAGTGTATGATTATGAAGGACCAAGGAGCCTTTATGGGTTTGGATTTAAATATCTAGGATTGTGTCATAATCATAATTTCATGAGGAAGAGTTATCCTATTTTCTTTCTGGTGCTTCCTTAGGAATTAACTGGAGCTACTTTTTTTAAATGCCAAAATTAATTGTTATTTTTTAAAAAATAAGCTTCTGTTTGCTTCCAGAGTCAGAATTCTCTAAAATAAATAGTGATAGCTCCAGCTGTTTAATTTAGTAAAAGAAATGGTCATCGCAACTTCAATGATGTGTAATATGTACAACTCAGGAGGGGAAAGTATTGAAAGTCAATTCATAAATATAGCAAAAAAAAATTGAGAAGCACTCTCATAAAAAATAAATAAATGAAGAACCATCATGAATCTTCAGATTTCTGCAAAGGATTACAAGATCAAAGCCTTATAGCAATAACAATAGCACTTAGACTTATATACACTGCTTCATAGTGCTTTACAGTCTTCTCTAAGCCAGGGGTCTCCAATGTTGGCAACTTTAAGACTTGTGGACTTCAACTCCCAGAGTTCCTCAGCCAGCTGGCTGAGGAACTCTGGGAGTTGAAGTCCACAAGTCTTAAAGTTGCCAACATTGGAGACCCCTGCTCTAAGCAGTGTACAGATCAAACTCTTGACAGTGGGCAGAGTGAGCCTGCAATACTGCATTGCAATCACTATGCCATCACTGCTCCTATAGTATTATTATATACTATTTCAATTCCTTAATTCATTGGAAAATCTGTATGCCACTGTCAAGGTTATGCTTTTCTGGAATGGCCTGCAATCTACTAAAATCAAAGGTAAAAACATTGATTTTAATAAAACTAAAAACACCAGCCAGAATACTTAAAAATGTCTAGGCGGCAGACTAACATTTAGATAAAAGGCTTGTTGGAGCCCAGCTGATAAATAATTTCCCAAAGATGGGGCCACTGCTGAGAAAGCTTGAGAAAGTTTTTTGAAATAGTCCTTTTTGCTGATGCATATATGATCCAAGCCTCATTTGTTGACCCTGAATTTTCTGTGTTTTTTTTGTAAACTAGAAATCCCAAAGTGCCCCATTATGAAGCATTTTTTTCCTAGTCATTTTGATTGCCTTTTCCACATTTTTTAAAAAGGGTTAAGGAACAACTTCTACTGATATGCTTTGACAGTAAAGGATTTGAGCTTGTAAATTCTTCATTTGCGAAAGAGTAAGATATTTGACAATATTTTCAATAGGACTTGCACCTCTTTTTTTTAAAGGAATTCTTTTTAATATTATCAAAATAGCCAGCCACCTACCCTAAAATTGTGCTGAATCAAAAATTATTATTTTTAATGCAATGATGCCCTTTTGCATTACTGAACTGCATTCTCATGTTTAAAATAATAGGCTTCTTTGCTTCTGAATTTTTATTGCAAGGGAGTTATGATCACAATGGCCCTGCTGTAATGCTTGTTCTGATTCAAATGTGTGAAATTAATTTTCAGATACAACTGGCAGCCAAGTTTTAAATTCACAGAAATAAACCTGGTGACTGTCAAAGAGTTGACAGTAATTTTCTTGCATAGCAATATCTCTGCTAGGCTTGGAAGAGGCTGTTATCAATACATTGGTTTTTTTTTTTTTTTTAATAAATAAAATAAACAGCCTTTCTCTCACCTTCATAGAAACAGTGATGGAATTAGGTTTGAAGTGGGAACAAGCACAGTGATGTGGAAACCAAATTAGACAGTATCTTTGACATAAAATAGAAAATTATTCAAAATCGTGGTTACAATTAGAAACATTAGAGTGGCTTGGAGGCTAATTCAGACGTGTCAAATCTTGTCATGTCTAGATAATCAGACAGGAAATGGGGAGACTTTGGATCAAATCCCTACTTAGACATGAGGCTTGCTCAATGACCTTGGCTCATTACTGAGTCTCAGTCTAATTTCTTTTGTCAGACTGTTGTGCAATTGAAAATGGAGTTTGGAAATTGGCAAATTTTAACAGAGTTCCTGAGAGAAAAGATGGAATTTCATTGAATAAAGCATAAAAGACAATATGTTGCTAAACATTTCACAACCAATCATGCTGCACTGGATGTGATTTCTGGAGTTTCCAGTTTCTAGTTTCTGATTAAACCTTATTGCTAATTACTTAATCTACACTTGACTGATGTGTATAGGTGAAAGAAGATCTTTTTAGTATTTTCTGGCTATAGAATTCCAAATTCCAAAGCTGATCAAGTGACTGCTGCCATGAGGTAGTGTTTGTGTGTGTATGTGAAACTTAATGGGTTTTGAATTGTGGATTTTTAAATGTTGTAAGCTACCCAGTTTACAGCATTTGTGACTTGGACAGTCATATAAATTTGTTAAATAAATAATAATAAATATGTAAAAGTGTTTTTCATGAACAATCCAACAAACACACAGATGAATCAAGGAAAACAGATTAAAAATGCACACTTTCACAGAATTAATTCCAATAAAGACACTTGTTTAGCACATGTCCATACATTCATCTTTTGAACCTAAGAAAAGCACACAGAAGGAAAAGGAGATTGGTAGGAAAAAGAAACAGAGGGAATTGGTCTTCAGCTTTTAATATTGTAAGGTTTTTGTACTACACACACATACATACACAGAACCTAATGGAAAGTAGGGTCTTTCTTGTTTCTCACAAGGCTTTGTTGGATCACCATTAACAATGAATTGTATTTTTTCTGTAGTACAAATTGACCTTACCCATTTTATAAAATTCTTCCCAAAGTTTTTATCTTCCAAAACCAGACCAGTTCAAATTGTCAAAAGCCTTCTCTATATCTGAGAAAATCAGTAAAACTTATTTTCCATTAAGATGCTCCAAATATTCCAGATTGTCCCACTCACTTTTGTACTATTCTTTACCTATTTTAGGTTAAAAAAAAATCCACATTGATACCTATGAATGAATTCTTACAAAATTATTTTCAACCTATCAGCCAAAATTTTTGTAAACAACTCGTTGTCATTATTCAATAATGATATTGGCCTATAGTTTCTTGTCAAAATAAAAACTAGTCCCTCTTTAGGTGAATTCTATAGGGGTCTTCTTCCAACCATCTTGCATTTTTCTTCCTATAAAACAGAATTCATTGTATCTTGAAAAGGTTATAAGAGTTCGTCCTCAAAACATTTAAAATAAGAATCTGATAATCTGTCTGGTCCAGGAATCTTTCTTAGTTTAATCATTTTTACAGCTTCACAAAATTATTATTATAGATCCAATCACAATCTGTTCTCCTGTAATGCTCAGTAAATATTGTTTAAGTTTTCATCTATTTTCTCTAGAAAAATGTCTTGTCCTTCATACAAATTAGAATAAGATTGATGAAATGCCTTTTGCATAGCCACATTATCCATTAATATGGTATCTCCCTCTTGTACTTACAGTATCATTTTCTTTTCTTTTTCTTTTGTAATTTATCTGCCAACCTTTTCCCTAGTTTGATTGAAAACTCATATTAGATTTAGATAGTTCATTGTTATTTCAATTTCTTTTATTGTTAACATCGATAGCTGTTATTGTAAAAGCTTAATTTGTTAGGAAATACTCATCTTTTCTGGAAATTTCTTTGAACTAGATATCACATTTCTAATGTGATCCAGATATAAGGAAATGAGGCATTATAATCTTAAAAAAAAAAAAAACATAACCAGCTACAATTACCGCCATTCAAAAAGTGAATGACCCAAACATTGCTAGTTTCTTAACTTGGCTGATGGTTCACATTTTTTTTCTGATCTTACCCTTTTCTAAAGCTGCTGGAAGAGCAGCTGGATTATAGACAAGGAAAAGCCAAGCCAAGTTTCAAAAACCTGCAGGTGGCCTTGGCTTTTCTGCTTACAGAGATGCATGTTTATGTTAAAAATCCTGCAGCTAATTTTAAAAGAAATTTAAAACTGCTCCAATTGGAAATAGTGCAAGGAGGAAAAAAATAGCAGTCATTTAGACCATCAAATGTGTTTCCCCGTAATCTAATGGTCAAATGTCTTTTAAAAGCTATGAATCAATGTCCCAAAGGAGCAGGGAGTAATATATGGTGCTATGCAGAGACCCTAGGACAGGGGTGGGCAAACTACGGCCCGCGGGCCACATCCGCCCGTTGGTCTTTTTATGCGGCCCGCCGAAGATTGGTCCGTATGTAACCGCGCCACTTTTTGGCTGCTTTCAGACGCGTTGAGAGGAGGTGGTTGAGGCGGAGGGCGGGTGGTGCAGAGCAAGTAGGGCTCCTGGCGGGCTTGTCAGGCGGAGCAGGAAGCGGGGCAGGAGCCCGGCGGAGCGAAGAGAGCTGAAACCTGTTGAGGTCTCGCCGCAGTGCCTTCGCGGGAGAGAAGCTGCCGAGCTGGGAGTAGCGCGGGATGCTGCCGACTCGCCTCCCTGCCCCTCCATCGTGACTGCGGGAGAAGGAGCCCTGAGCGCTGTTCTCGCGGCCACCACCGACGTGAGCCCAGCTTGATTTCGCCTGAGCCGCATTTGATTTGGAAGGGGCGTGGGAGGCGGCACCAAAGGAGCACTCTGGGGTTCGGCCAACCACCTGCTGAGCGCCTCCAGGTTCCCCACCATGGCAGGCAGACCTTGGGGCTGCACTCTGGAACCCAGTGCCACGGGATGGCGAAGCCGGCGGGGGAGGAGCGCGTTGGAGCTGCAGCAGCCGGTTCAGATCTCTCGGTCCCGGGAATCCCCTCCGCCGAGGCGCCTGAGCCACGAGCACCGCCGGCATCGAGGAGCACGAAAAGCACAACGGGGCCACGGGAAGAGCTGCACCCCAAGGAGCAACTGGTGGCCGGAGCGGCCGGGACTGGCAGTGGCGGCGAGGACCCGACTTGCACAGGGGGCTGGGGCGATTTTCTCCTGCGCCCGGCTTCGGAGCGGCCCACCGTGTGATCTTGGGCATCTGGCTCGTTGCACCCTGGGCGCGCCTTTCCTCGCCTCTCGGCCAGCAGCAGCAGCGGCGGCTCTGCCGCCTCCTTCCTCCCCTAACGCCCGCTGTATTCCCAGACCCGAGCGCCAGTAGGCGCTCACACCTCCCTCCATGGCCTTCCCTGCGGTAAGATGGGAGAGACAGCGGCGCCCTCAGCGCGCCGGTCCCGAGACCTCGCAGCCAGACCGAGGTGTGCTCGATGGTGGACGTCCTGGCCGATCATCCGGGAGAACTGGTGAGGCCCGACAGCCCCAACTTCTTGTGCTTGGTGCTGCCTTCCCACTGGAGATGCAACCAGACCCTCCCCATGGGCTTCAAGGTAAGCCGGGAGGGAGGCTGGGCGGAGCGGGCAGGTCCTGGGAGAGGCGCGCAGATGTTTCCTGCCGAGCAGGCTTCCCAAGCGCCCGGGAGGACTTGCGGTTTAATGGCAAAAGTGGCGGCGGGATGGGTGCTGGGCGGGCGGGGGGAAAGGCAGGCGAAAGCCCCACACACACACACCTCGGCAAGCGGTTTGCAGGGTTAGCCAGCAGTTTCGCAAGAGACTGAAGGCGGTCTGCTCCCCCAATTAGACGTTGGTTCAAGAGGGAGGGTCAGCCCTGCTACTAATTGGTGGTTCACAGTTTATCCGTGGGCACCGGAGGAGTTATGTTTTGGGGGTGGGCGTTTATTAATTTTTTATCTTATAAGTGGCCAACTTTTGTAAGCTGAGGGGTACATTCATACACACACACACACACATACACAGTCATTTATTCGTAGGGGAAGAATCTGCCTATCTATCTATCTATCTATCTATCTATCTATCTATCTATCTATGTTGTGCAAATTTAACTATGACGCCAAACTTGAGTTTTGGAGGGTGTCTCGGAGAAAAAATAGTTATTTTTCCTACCCAGTACGGCAGGCGTCTCTCCCACTTAAAAAACAAAACTCTTTCCTCCTCGCTTTGAAAAGGGGAACTGTTAACAAATGCAGTTTTTTATATGTATCGTATCTTGTGCTGACCCGGCCCGTCCGTCAAATTTTAAAAGTCAATGCGGCCCCCGAGCCAAAAAGTTTGCCCACCCCTGCCCTAGGATGTTGTTTGTAGCATGTCATGTCTGCTTTGAGGTTTCCAAAAATATGACCCATCTAGGTTCTAGTAATCATACTTTTAGAGATTTGTCTTAGCTGATTTCTGTCTAAGAAAGATAAAAAAAATATTGAACCTAAATTGTGAGTCCAATTTCAGGCCTCCCTATTACCATTTCAGTTGTTATCGTGTTCTACACACTAACAAATATCAAGCACTTGTAATAGTGTGTTTCTGCAAAGTTTTGTTGCAATAACTGAGTGGCAGAAGCATTGTTAAATTGTCTAGTTTCTATGGAAAGAAAGGAGCTGGAAGTTAAAGACTAAGGTTCTTGTTTCAGAGAAAGAATGAGCTGCAATCAAGCTCCATGCAATTAGATAAGAAATTGCAATTCCACTTACTGTAGACCAATCTGTATGTAGTGACATGTGCAAAGGCTCCTTCTCCAGATTGAATTCCTTGTCCCTCCATGGAGATAGCAACAAATTGGAAGTCATCTTGTATTATTTTCTTCCAGGACATTTTGTCACTATTTCTCTAACATAACAAAGCTCCCAAAGACTCACTTCAGTAGAAGCTCAAATATTTTTAAATTGAACTGTAACTTGAAAGATATTTTTTAATAAAATGATGTGACTTTGGTATTTAACACCTGATAAATTATCAAAGATGTATAAAGATGTGCCAAATAGATGTTGTGAATGTAATCAAACTGTGTACTTTTTATCATCTTTGGTGGACATCTTGGGATCAGATATGTATTTTGATTCAGAGAATTCTCAAATTAAATGTACAACTGAAACTAAACTTTTAAGTTTGATGCACAAATAAATGGAAAAAAACTCATGGAACTTTGTTTTTAAAATAATAACTAACAAGATTTCTTTATCTGCAGAGGCAGAAAGGCCGTCAGATTTCTACAATGGAAAAATGGAAGGTAAAGCTAATGGAGTTGTCAGAGATGGTGAAACTAACTGCCTGGATTATAGAAAAGACTTGAATTTTGTTTCTTCTTGGAAACCATATTTGGACTATTTTCTAGAAACAAAAAATGAAATTTAAGCTTTGGATTTGATGACTAAAAATCTTTGAAACTCAATAAAGTTTTATGGGAAAAAAGCTATATATTCATAATGGCTGAGTTTACACTAATCTCTCCTTTTAATCATAATTTCTTTTAGCCATATTTTGTTGAATGGATTTCAAATGGCTGAGCATAAACAAAATGCTAAAACCAAACAGCCATTTTAATGAATTAGCATCATGAGTGAAAAAAATTAATGTGTTAAATAAGGAAAGAGAAGAGAGGAGAGGAGAGGGAGGGAAGGAGGAAGGATTTTACTTTAGTAAATTTGTTTACCAACAGAAATCCACCTGTTCAGACAATATCTCCAGAGGTGTTATGGAACTTCATATAGCTGTCACTTGTTTTGGCAAGAAAATATTGTCTTAATATTAGGATGTTATAGCTATGTTTAAAGAAATGCTTTTTATGCCATTTTATAACTTTTATAACAGTGACTAGTCACTGACAGCAGTAAAGTTATACAAGGAAAATCCTTCCTTCTCAGTCACACTGCCATAAATTTCTAAATATAGATACCTGGGAAGGATGCTAATTTGGATAAAGTCATGGGGAGGGGACTTCTCTTTAAAGCTAGTCTTGTTTTGGAGGCCCAGTTGACTGTCTAGTGAGTCCCGAGTGCTGAGACTAATGAAAATGGAAGAAGAAATTATTTTGAAAAGTTCAGACTACAGTATTTTGTGGGTAATGGCAGGGGAATTGTAAAGGCTCCTGCTCCTCTCTGAATTATGTTCTTAATCAGATAAAAATATGAAGTTTCAAGATTAAGCATCAAGAAAGTTCCACAAGAGATTGGAAGATGTGCTTTTTTTATATAGTAGTTGTTTTAAAGAGGAATCATTTGACTAACTTTAAATCCATAATTTTCAAAATGCATCCACTGCTTTTTAATGCAGTATGGGAAGGGAGTTCAAGAAGCAAAATGTCTTGATAAAGCAGCTTCAGTAAATAAGCTCCTAAAGATAATGTGGGCACTTTGTGTGTGGGTGTGTATGTGTGTGAATGCTTACTTCTGATTAGATATGTGTGGGATTGCATTTTAGTAGTCAACCTTTAATATGGGATTTACTCCCCTTTTCAAAATCTCTTCAGTGATATTAAACCGTAAATATAATGATGTTCCCAAAGTTAGGATCTATCAGCACTATATCCTGCTGATATGTGCAGTGCAATTCTCGATTGGATGGACAGATAAACAGATCAAGCTAAATCTTAGAGTGATGAGAAATCTCAGCTAAGAAGCTTGGCTTATCCTCTATAGATTTATTTTCTGACCTTTCATTTATTTTGCAATCATTTAACTGAGCTGGAACTAGGGCTCTTATTGACAAAACTATCTACAGGTTTTTGCTTAGACTTTTTCATATAGGGAGGAGAAAGCAAATTAATGTGAAACAATTCTTCAGCTACAGAATTGATTAACATAATTCTAGATGGGTAGCTGTGACAGATAAGCCTCCTATTTGACAATCCGTTCCTCTAAATAAAGGACGTGTTTAGCATATGCAGACCAAAATCTATTTGAATCCACACACCAGAATGATTTGTCCTGGATTTTTTAAAAAGTTATTCTTTTATTGCTTTCTAAAAACAAAGCATAAAGATACAAATATAAACCTCATCAAAGAAAGAAAAGATGCATCAAAAGTGTTTTTTTAATGAAAAAATACAGCAAAGTATGTATGTGTATGTGTATGTGTATGTGTGTGCGTATATATATATATATATATATATATATATATATATATATATATATATATATATATATATATGGATCTTTGGTTATTCGGGTTTTCTCCGCGTAAGATTGGAAGTATCTAGGCAACGTTTCGATGAAGTCTCATTCATCATCTTCAGGCTTCTGTCTTCAGCTCTGTGCTTCTCAGAGTGATGTGAGCTTGCAGCTGCTTCTTCCTTTTAACTGCTAGTGGGGTGTGACTTGATTGGGTGGGGGCTTGGCTGTGTTCTGATTGGGTGGGGTGTGTTCTCATTGGTTGGGGGTTTGGCTGTGTTCTGATTGGTTGGGGTTGGCCATGTTCTGATTGGCTGGAGGTGTGTTCTGTTCAGGTGGGGCTTGGTTGTGCTCAGGTTGGTCTTATTTACTGGGGATTTGAGCTGGTGAGCTGTGATCTTGCTGTTTGGCTTCGAGTTCGTGGTCGTGCTGCATCTTCATGGTGGGGGTCAGTTCGCTTCATGTATGGCTCAGAGGGGTTTGAAGTGGGTAGTGATGCAGCTGCAGTGCGGCTTCTGGTCTGTGGTTGTGTCTCATCTTCTGTGTGGGTGTGAGTCTGCTTTTTACGTGGAAGTGTGGTGGTGGCATCTTGTGTGGCCCTCGTGGGTGTGGGTCTGGTGTCATTCATCATGTTAGGCACTCGTCTGTTCATGAGGGCGGGTTTCCAAATGGCTGGTAAGCGGGAGATGTCATCTCTTTTATTCATGCTGTGTGGGCGTTTTTCTATCTCTATGGCTTCTCTGATTATTCTGTTGTTGAAGTGTTCGGTTTTGGCGATAGTTCTGGTATTTTTAAAGTCAATCTCATGTCCTGTGGCTTTGAGGTGTTGGACCAGGGAAGAGGTCGGTTCTTCTTTTTTGATGGCAGATGAGATTCTGCCAAAACGTTGCTACAACTTTAAAAGCACAACTACAATGACGTGGGAAAATACCTGAACAAAGCTGAATGCCATACATGTAAGTACCCGCGAAAACTTGAGAATATATATATATATATATATATATATATATATATATCAGCAAAAATAGTATAGATAGATAGATTGATTGATTTACAGTAGATATACCGTTGATATATAGATATCTAATACAATTATTCAAGTAAACATGGATTTTAATTTCATTTATATAAGTATTTCTTTAAATATAGTGTATTTTGTATAAATGAGTCCTCTTTTTCATTATATTTGGCAAAATCTATGTCTACAGGTAATCTGTTCATTCCCAACAAGTGCAGTTAGGCTCTCATTTCCATTGAGTGAAAGCCACCATATATTTATCTTTCCAATCCTGCAAAATCAGTCTTTTGGCCATAATAAGGGTACAGAGAATCCATTTACATTGTCCATTATCATATTCCACATACTAAGCATGCAGTTGAAAAAAATGTTATCAACTGAAAATTTGGACTTTGGTCACACAATTATACTTATGTAACCCAGTACTTTCTACCAAAACTTAATAAGTGTAAGATGTTTTCAAAAGAAGCATTATCCAAATGCATCATCAACAAACTCTTGGGTTAATTTTTAATAAATGTACTGAATTTGGCATTTGAGTTCATTTAATCTTTTTTCCCTGAACCTGTATGCTAGACTGCTGAATGTATATCATTACTTTTAGAATGGAAGAGAGACTTGTGAACTGCATATTTAAGCCTAGATTATGCTATGCTCAGACTAAGAGTTAGTAATTTAAAATCACCCAGTTTGCCATTTGGTGGGTGTGAGTTAGGAACGCAAAAAAACAACAACCTACTTCACCCAGAATGGAAAGAAACTGAAAAGGTGTCCCCTGCAGATATAAAAGTTGAAAAGGAGCATGAGTTTCTCAGTTGAATCATTCATTTAAAGAGTCATTGTTGAATCAACTGCCAAGCAACCAAGAACAGCCTGGCAACTCAAGATGAAACAGCTGTCACTAGAATGGACAAACCAGGTGCTGCAGGCAATCAACTGGGATTGCTACTACAAAAAAAAAAAAATCTGGATACTATCCAGTCTGAGGGCCCTAAAATCTTAGATCAGAAAAGAGCTATTTTGATTTGAAGCTGGAAAATAGAGACTTGGGGTGTATATCCAATGATGTGGGATGAGACAATGTATCCATTCTTGTAATTAGAAAGCAGGAAATAGTCCTTACTGGTGAGAGGCAAAGTAAAAAACAATGCAGATTTGCCAGAAATTTGCATTTGCTCATCTGTAATTTGTTTTATGGTGCTCTGCTATTTTTATTTATTGTTTAGTCTTACATCTTATCCCTTCAGTGCATTTGCATTGTTTGGGAAAACAGCATAAGCATGGAAGCAGGTTTAGCAAAAATAAATAAAAAAAAAAAACCAAAATGCTGCATTAAAAAAAATATGCTTGGCAAAGAAAGTATATGCTGGCAGAAGAAAGGTTCAGCAGTTTTTCTGAAAACAGGAGCAGAAAGAACCAAATGGACATGCCTATGAGAAGATGACTACTGTATTATTGGTCTCTTATTTATAATATAACTTTGTTTTATTACAGAATTGTGAACTGCTTTGGGAACTTGGCCTTAGAAATGAGATTTAAACTCAGAAGTTCTTCTTGCATAGACTAATCCATTCAGTTAAAGAGAAAGATGAGACAGGAAGTTGGTAGTATTAAGTCCCTGACTTGTTATATCAGATAAAAGGCTTTACTAATTTAATGTTCTTTTCCCTTAGTGGCCAACTAGGGATCTACAAGAAGGTCATGCATGTGAGAAATATGCAGACCTATTGCTTACCTTCTTACATCTTGTAATAGAAATGCAAGATATGCCACCAGACTGGGTAAGACTGCAATCCAGCCCTGTGCATTTTCAATTAGCTACTGATGTCCTAATTGTTGATGGGCATAAGAGTCCCATTCTCTCTACATTTGTATATTCCTCTTGGTTTAGTAAGGGCAGCATTTCATACTAAGGGATATTTCTCATTAAAAACTGTAAGGTATGATATATGGTCTTCCTAAAGACACACTGGTTTGGGGATGGTGAGTTTTATTAGTTGGTTCATTGGCTTCTTCTCAGCTCTGTGCTCCTATGAATTCTTAATGAAACATCTCATAAACATAGATTTCTGTAGCATTCACTGCAAATATGTTCTGTATTATGAGTCTCCGCTCCTTTTTGTATTAGACTCTGCCTTTATATTTATATCTATAGCAGGAAAAAATCCTATTACTATTAATTGTTTGTAGGTGCCTCTTAACTGTATTAGAATTATTACAAAGCAACAATCTGTCACTTTTCAGACACACCTGGTTTGTTTCTCTCCAAACAATCTACTTCCTATGAACATATCTATACTTTATTTTTAATGGGATAATGCAAAAGATTTGGATCATGTTTTGGTCAATATATTTGGAGTTTGGGAAGCTTATATTTGGGCTTACCTTCACTGTAAACACAAATGTAGAGCATCCAATATTTTCATAAAACAGAACTGATCAGGTATAATTTCAAGTCTTTGCAAAGCTTCTCCACTGTTCTCACTGAGAGATCTCTGTAAATTTATGAATATAGTACTTTTGTTGTTGTTGTTGTTGTTGTTCTGTTTGTCATGTCCACATCTGTAAAATAAGGGGCAATTTGTCTTGTGTTTCCAGAGAAAGTGATAGGTCATCAGCATTGAAATTGGTTTCAAACCAAAGGCAAGAATGTAAGTTATGCATCTGAAAATTCTCAAAAATTCTCAAAATGTCCCAAATATTCTAGTGCAGGAATGTTATCCTTTTTTAGGCTAAAGATTCAGAATGTCAGGTATCTAATTGATATGTTGGAGAGGGGATTGAACTAAAAAAATATGGAGAGAGCTAGAACCAAGAAGGTGGCAGGTCAGAACTAAAGAAAATTTAATTTATTTATTTTATTTTATTTATTTATTTATTTGATTTGTCAACTGCTTACAAGATAATAGGTATAAGTATATATATAGTTATGAATACATGAAATGGGTATATATAAGAAAAATAAAAGAAACAATAGGACAGGGATGGTAGGCATGTTGGTGCGCTTTTGCACGCCCCCTACAGACATCTTAGGAAAGGGGTGAGGTCAATAGTAGACAGTCTAAGGTTAAAGTTTTTGGGGTTTGGGGAAGAAACCACAGAGTCAGATAGAGTATTCCAGACATTGACCACTCTGTTGCTGAAGTCGTATTTCCCGCAATCAAGTTTGGTGTGGTTAACCTTGAGTTTGTATCTATTGTGTGCTCTTGTGTTGTTATGGTTGAAGCTGAAGTATTCATTGACAAGTAGGACATTGCAATGTATGATTTTATATAACATACTTAGATCATACCGAAGACGGCGGAATTCAAGGTTTTCTAGGTCTAGAATTTCAAGTCTGGTGGCATAAGGTATTCTACAATGAGTAGAGGAGTGAAGAACTCTTCTTGTGAAATATTTCTGGACTTTCTCAACTGTGCTAATATCAGATACGTATTGTGGGTTCCAGACTGATGAGCTGTATTCGAGTATTGGTCTAGCAAATGTTTTGTATGCTCTAGTTAGTAGTGTGATATTACCAGAGAAAAAGCTACGTAGGATTAGGTTAAAAACTCTTAATGCCTTTTTGGCTATGTAGTTACAGTGGACTCTAGCACTTAGATCATTAGAGATGAGTATTCCAAGGTCCTTTACAGAGCTTGGATCATCAACAAGATCTTGATTATTCAGCTTGTATTTTATTTTCTGATTTTTTTTTGCCAATATGTAAGACAGAGCATTTATTTGTTGAGATTTGAAGTTGCCATTTGTTTGACCATTCTGATACATAGTCAAGATCTTTTTGAAGGGTAGCAGTATTGTCTGTGGTATTGAACAGCTTTACATCATCAGCGAAAAGAACGCAGTTGCTCTTAATATGATCACAGAGGTCATTTATGTAGAGTATGAAGAGAGTTGGTCCTAGAACACTGCCTTGGGGGACACCACTATTGACAGGTACAGAATTTGATAGGACACTCCCAATTTTGACCATTTGTTGTCTGTTTGACAGGAATGCTTCTATCCAGTTATGCAGTTGTCCAGAGATACCATAAGATTTTAGTTTTAGGAGTAGTTTGTCATGTACCACTGAATCAAAGGCTTTACAGAAGTCTATGTAGATCGTGTCTATTGCTTTGCCCTGATCGAGTTGTGTAGTCCATATGTTTTTGCAGTGTGAGAGTTGCAGATTACAGGATAGTTTTTTCCTGAAACTAAATTGTTTATTGGAGAGTAGGTTGTTTGTCTCTAAGTGGAGGATAATTAAATTGATATATTCATTATAATTAATTGATTTGTTTCTGTTAATATTACTCCATGTGCAGTTACTAGTTTTCATATTCTAACATATTAAATTCATTTTCAGTGCAACTTTTGGAGGGCTGTTTAGACTATATCCAAAGTTTTCAGCAGCTACATGCAATTGCAACCCTGAAAATGGAAGTTGGGCACCTCTTTCCTAATGAAAAATTAAAATCAGATGTTGGAATGCTAGCACATATTACCTTTTCCCTATCAACTGGTTCTTTGTACCAATAAACATTAGTTACCCATGGTATCCTAAACTGGGAAGCTTCATTTGTTATTGCAAATAAACCAAGATTATTTCAAAAGATTCCTGAGCTTCATAAATTAATAAATTATAAACAAACGAACATTGATGCTTACTTACTGGGATGGAAAAGAGAATCCAGATGCCTACTCAATGCATCCAGCATTATAGTCTCATCATTGGCAATTTTAAAACCTGCCAAAAATCTCAAAGTGACATGCCCTTATCACTTCCATACACCTATCTTATTAGAAGATGACTTCATTCTGATTGGCATATTTATCTAAAATGACATTTCTGCTTTCTCCTTACAATATAAATCTTCTGACTAACTGACTCATACTTTGTCATCCTGTGAAGTCTAAGACTGATTTTATTAATTTGCTAGTGAAAACATATCAGGTGAATAGTACATAAAAGGGAATAATAAATTAACAAAATTATTTTAATAGACTTTATAATATGGAGAAAAAAATGGGCGCTAAATGTTAACATAAAAGGCAAGACAATGAAATCTTAACGTTCTAATCTGGAGAGTGAAATAATTATTTGTAAAAAGGCCAGTTCTTATAAAGATAGTCAACTGCCCCATCGCTGAATTGTCTAAACCATACTAGGAAACCAACCATTTTTTTCTCTTTGCATTGAGACTACAGTTTTATATGATCAATGAACCAATGATTTAACTATGTTTAGAGAACCTGTTTACTGTAGTAGTTAAGGACATCAGGTTAGAAACTGGGAGATTAGTGAGTTCTAATTCTGTTTTAGGATAAAGCCAGCTGGGTGACCTTGGGTTAGTCACTTTCTCTCAGCACTACTAAGAAGATAATGACAAAAATCTGGAATACTTTGCCAGCTGCAGGGACTTATCCAGGTAGTCTCTGAGAATCAGACACAATTGGATGGAAAAGAGTGGGGAAAGTATATTTTACTTTCAAATGGATTATGACCAGTGGATTTATAAGAAGCTCAGTATAGCTATAGCAGTTCAATGATAAAACACATGCTTTATATGTCAGAGGTTTCAAGATTAATTCTTGGCACCTGAAAGCAGGAAATGCTCATTTCTGAAAAATACTGTACTGCAGACAAATAGGATAAAATATAATGAATACAACTGACCGTGGGTCAAAGTCAATTCAAGGAACCATCCTTTGAATTAAATGTTTCATTTTCCAATGTAATCAACAACCTCAGGATGGTAAACATGCAATTTTTGCATTCTTCTAAATCTTTTCATAAAATGAAGGCCTCAGACTCTTGAAATTACCCTTCTGTGTAAGACATGCCATGGCAACAGAGTTCTAGGATGTAAGCTCCTTCAAGCAGGTTCACATTGAAAACAATCCCACAAATCTCTATACAGATACATACTCCTGCTGTTTTGAAATATACTAGTTTATTTGAGGGGGCTCAGTGGTTAAAAATGCTGAGATTGTCAGATAGAAGGTTGCCAGCCCTGGTTCAAGACCCGAGCTCTGTGTTCCTGCATCAGCTCCTGCCCATCTAGCAGTTTGAAAACATGCAAATGCAAGTGGATTAATAGGTACCATTTGGGGGGGAAGGTAATAGCATTCAATGCACCTTTGGCATATAGCCATGCTGGCCACATGACCACAAAATATCTTCAGATAACACTTCCTCCCATGGCCAAGAAATGGAAGTGGACACAACTGGACAAGGAAACCTTTACTTTTACAGTTTCCTTGACAGTTATTTAACTGCAGCAAGATACAAAAAGTAAATCCTTCAATCCCTCTTTAGAATACTCTAAGGTAGAAGATATTTCTGGTATCTTCTAGTTATGGGGTATGATCTTTAGGCTAACTCCAAAAACCTACACTAGGGCTTCTTCTGTCCCTCTCTCTGGTCTTCTCAATATTTTCTTTTCTATAGTTATTGGGGTCCTTAGCAGTGATCATCACAGCATCTAATTTCCCTGTACAGCCTGCTGCCAGGTTTGAATTAAAGAACAAAATCCCCCATCCCCAGTATGTGCCCAGTTAAATGTAGGAGTTTGTGCATGGGACAGTTTTTACAATATTTCTATTTTCTTTCCACACTGCAGTCTGTCACATACTTGATTCCTGAAGACAGTTTTATGTCTCATCATGCTAAGTATCTGAATAGATTAGTAATTACTTAAATTGTGTTATTAGTTTAAGTCTCAAATTATTTGACTCAAGCTTCTGTTATATATTTAAATTCATTTCTAGCCTGCAATAGGTAAAGTGATACACACTGTGTGTGTATACACACAAGTGTTTCTCCCCGCCCCCCCACACACAAAAGGCTGGGTCTTATTTTCTTTTAACCCCGAAAAAATGGCTATGCCTTCTTTTTGGAGGAGCCCGCTGCTAGCCCACTTCTTCTGCGGCCTCTTGCCACGACTTGCACGCATTGCCCCAGCCTCCGTTTTGCGTTTAGATGCCTGCCGGAAGGCATTTGTAGCCGATAACAGAGCTCCGGATCTGGAGCTCTTATTGGCTGCAAATGCCTTCTGGCAGGCATCTGAAGGCAAAACAGAGTCTGGGGCAATGAGTGCGAGTGGTGGCAAGTGGCTGCAGAAGAAGTGGCCACAGAAGAAGGCGAGGTAGGAGTCGGGGTGTATGAGGCCTGATAAGTAGGGCAGCTCTACCACCTCCATCTCTATCCTAGCTTATTTTTTATTTGCATCTGGAAGTAGGCAGGGTCTTAATTAGGGTTAATTTTGTGGGTGTGGCTTAATTTGATTGCATGCACTCAAAAACATGATAGGGCTTCTTTTCAAGGTGGGTCATTTTGGGGGGAGAAACACAGCATATATATATTTGTAACTCTACAAAGAAATGACTGCTGAGGAATAGATGCATGAGGGCACTGGATCTCCTCCTGTGAATAACCTTTACCACGTCAGGAAGTTTTGTTTATGGTTACTACCCACTGATAAATTTGTAAACTTCTGGACAATCAATAAACTTTAAAAAAGTTATCCAAGCTAATTGCTATTAAATATTGCATCAATCGGATTTCCTGTAATTTCCACACATTGGAAATATAATGTGAGGAAGAGAAATGAGAGAATGACATGTCAATAATCTTCAGATTTTTGAAAAGTTGTCATGTAGAAGATAAAGCAAAATGTCCTTTGTTGTTCCTGAGATTTGAGGGGTTGATATGAGAGAAAAATGGACAATGTGTCTGAATTCAACACAGTTTATCAAATTTAATCTTATAAATTTGGTCCAGCATTTTAGATTTTCAATATTATTTTGAATGTTGAAATAGTTAAGGCCATTTCTATCAGCAATCTGTAATCTTCAATTTGAAAGGCAATCTCTCTTTTCATTATTTATTTATTGAATTGATGTAGCCACTCATCTCATGTATATGCCTCTGCGTGGCTTGCAAAATGAAAAACTACAACGATAAATAAATAAAAACAAATAAACAGTATGATCAGATTAAAAACCATAAAAGTTTAATCAGTGGCATTTTTTCAATCCATACAATATGAGCAGTATCTCTAGCAGCCTCCAAACAACGTTTAAATCCTTATGCATAGTGGTCGAACCATGTTTCCAAAGTTTTCTGGAGGGCAAACAGGGCTGAGCTAATCTAATATCTGGGACGTCTGAGGTTCCAAAATGAGGAGCCTATGGCTTTTCAAATGGTGGGATAATAATATGCCTCTCCTGTCAATCCTGATGGGATGCATGGTTGTAACCAAGGAGAGACAGTCCCTCAAATTATGTAACCCAATACCACGTAGGGTTTTATAGATTTATATGATATTGAACAATAGATGGCTTGGAAAACTGCCCAGTGACAGCCAATAAAAATGTGCCTCAATCCAGGTTGACCCAGAGAAATTCATTCTTAACGGCCACTGTTTTTGTCATCATATAACTAATTTCTAATCTACCCAAGAATAATATGGTTTGATCCATATTTTACCATCTTGTTAAGAAAGCTATTATGGAAACCGATAGAAGATTTAACAATACAAGATTGTTAAATGCATTACTAGAGTCAAGAATAATTTCACAATAAATACTCTGGATATTGACTCTGCTCAAATTATCCCCTTGGCTCCATTCAATCTTCTTGCATGTGTTTATCACACAATTCTCATTGTGTTTCAAATTGTATTCTATAATGTCTCTCTACAGCCTTCTTACATGATGCTGCCTGAATCTGGCTTCTGCAAAAAATTTATTATGGCAGTATTGAGATGATGCTTTTCACTAATTAGTAATAAGTATGTTGCAAAATAGATCACTATAGTACAAAAAATGACTGGGAATGTAACATTGCATCATCCTTTACAGCAGTGAAATGTCATAAAAGAAGCTGTCGAAAATTTTGTGTTCCCAAATAAAATAGCCCAAAATATTTTTTTGAGAATAACTCTCTGAGCATATTTCTAAAATGGAAGATAAGTCATTTCAGATTAAATCTTTAATGTATCAATTGCTGGAAAGAAAGAATGTTTTATAATTAAAGATGTCAGATTTCCTACATGTTCCTACTTTTGTGTATTTCTTTTTCATTCTTGTTTTGAAAAGAAATAAATACAGCATAAATCATTTTGTGGGGAGTAAATTATATCAGCAGGCTGAATTAAAAACAAAAACAAATAGTTGATGAAAAATTCAGCATTTCTATAGCCCAACTATTAATTCAAATAATTGTGGAAAGCTATATGTGTTCCTTAACTGAGAAATGAGCATGTGTTTGAGATATCAAACAATTATCTATCAGGTGAAACTCAGATGTTGTGATATTTTCATTTTACAATTCATTTACTTATTAGCTTTATTAGCTTCATGCACAACCACTCTAGAAATTGAATAGATTAAATACAATCTTCAGAAATTTAAAAAAAAATATGGTAGATGTACATGTAGTAACATGTATCCACATGTTACAACATTTAAAACTTTCAAGATTGAACCTGATCCACTCCTGCTTATGTAGAGTTACTGTTCTACATAACACAATACATAATATTGCAAGTGTGGTTGTGGATTCACGCACTAATCTCTCTGACATTAGAGGTGGTTCTGAATTCATGGCTGCCATAAAAACTATGGGCTTGCACTTGATCTGGCCTTTACCAAAGATGCAGTAGTATGGTATGGCTAAATTTACTATTTACCATAGCAATTTACAATTTACTATGGTAAATTTAGTATTTACCATTGCACCTTACTAAAGATGCCTCTGGTAGCACCATTATAATAAATATAATAAATTTCTCCTAGTTTTTGGTTAATATGCCCAGTATTCCACTGAGGAAGGATTTGTACATATAATTTACATCCTATGCCTTTAATATACTGTATTTCAAAAGGGAGATTTTTGCAAACACTTATTGAAACAGTGCCCTTGTTCCTTTGACTCTAGCCAAATGGAGGGCAACATTCTATGATCAGGAAAGAAACTCAGTCAGTCAAGTGGCACACCCCAGGACTCAGCCCATTCTCTAATTCTGTTTAATGTTTATACATAAATCTGCTGGGAGAGGTCAGTTCCCATTTTGGAGTGAAGTATCATTAATATTCAGATCTTACATTCCGATGCCTGAAAGCTGGATGGGGGAGGGGAACAGACTCCACTCAAACAAGACAGAATGGATATCACTTTAAAGACTACTGATTTCTTTTGACAATACCAATTTTGACATCTGATGGGACTATGCTCCTCTGAGGTGAACAGATCTCAAATTGGAAGTCATTTTGGACTCATGTCTTCTATTAGATGAACAGGTGGAAGGGGTCACCAGGAAAGCTTTCCCCAGCTTTGACCAATATGCAAGATGTAACCCTAACCGAAATAGGATGCATTGCAAACAATTACTCCTGCCCTGCATCTTGCAATCAGATTTCTGTAATTACATATAGCTGCTGTTGAACAACTGGAAATGTCATGTGATCCAAAAAGGAGAAGTGTTTATTGGGCAGGATTAGTACTACCATTCAATAACACAACTGATGGAAAAACACTGATTATCAAGTGTAGTTCAAAGTGTTCATCACCACTTATGTAGCTTCTTATGGCCCCAGTTCTGGGTATATAAGAAGCTCCTTTTCCTGGTTAGATTCTGCCAGCCAAATCCAGATGACAAGAAGCATCTGTTAAAAGTTTTATCTTATTGGGTGGCATGATAGGATGGAGTGCAATGGCAAAAATTCTGGAGGAGGCGGATTCCCCCCCCCCTTTGGAGATGGAAGAGAGAGTGGCTAGTAATAGCTTAGCTTTGGTGGTGGAGGTTCTTTTGAGTGTTCCTAAGACCACCAGAATGGTTACTGTTATTCTGTATTGTATTTTTTGTTATATTTTAGATATGTATACTGCTCAAAATCCCTTGGGATTGAGGCAGTCAATAAATTTTATGAAAAGAAATAAATGAACATTTGATAGCTTTCTCTGCTTCCAGTATTTCATTTCTTTTCCAAAATTTAGTGTGTCATAAAAAAGTCATCTCTGGGTATTATAAAGCAGAGCTATACTGCTAAAGCACTAAGAGAGAAACTGGAAGTGTGAGTTCTAATCTTAGGCACAAAGTCAGCTGGATGACTTTAGGACAGTACCTCTTTCTTAGCCACAGGTAAAAGGCAAGCACAAATCACTTCTGAGAAAATTTTTCCACGAAAACTGCAAATACTTGAAAATACACATAAATACATACAACCCCCCCCTCCTACTACAGGTTCCCAGCAGCACATCTCATTCATACTGTACATCCTTACATATTCTACAAATACTTTTACACGTTGATACAAGTTGATGTGAACACACACTCACAAATATATGTTTTCCTTAGTGCAGTTTTTATTCTTTAAGGAATAAAGAATATTTTTCAGTTACTAGTTTGCAAATTAGCTGTCTGTGCTTCCCCAAAGACAACAAGTCAGTCAAATTTAGTAGACAGTGTCAACCTTGGCTATGGTGATATGTTGATAGAGGAAATGTATGAAAATGGCAGGGTCATGCTCTTGCCAGCTATCTGTTGCCAACATGTTGGCATTCTGGGAAAACATCTTTGTTATGATGGACAGAAATAAGCTTGAAAAGTTTTCTTTGTCCATAATGATGAAAAAAAACAAAAAACCTCATGGTGTGACAGCTGTGTACCAAAGATTTAGACTTGTACTGCAGTGTGCTTTTATACGCAGAAAGAAACGTCCAGCTTAAATCAGAGGATTGAGTTGTCTAGGGAAAAATATTCAGTGTAGGACATACCTTCTATATGACGTCTAAGTTATTTAAAACTCATGGTGTCTCTTATCTCCTGTCATGACCCAGGTTCAGGACTCAGATTCTTAATCTGAATAAGCTGCTCCAGATGAACCTTCAGAATGTCAACCTCAGAAGACACCAAACTAAGAATCGCATGAGGCTAATCAAACAGGCAACAGCTAGACAGCTAGAACACTCAAATGAAGATAAGGTAAACCCTTCCATCTGCACTAGAGAAAAGAGCACAGCAAAGATTTTCCATGAGTTTTGCCAAACAGGGAAGTAAATCTTTTAATTAATGACAGCTAGCTGCAGCCTGGTTTAAGAAGCAAGTCTCTTTACCTGAAAACAATATTTGTCCTCTGGCTGTTTGTGGTGTTCCTGTGAATGCTGTTGGTAAAAGAAACCCTGAACATCTGACCTGTAGATTGGCTGACATTCCTGACCTGACTCTCATAATCCTGGATTAGATTTGAACCATTCTTCTGTGCATTCCTATTTTAAAGCAGACTCTTTAGGCAACCTGCTGTTTTGTTTATGTTCCGAACTAGCAGGCTCGTAAGCCTGCAAACCTGACTGGCCCTTCCACAGCAGGCTCGTAATCCTGCATACTTGATTGGTCCGTAAACAGCGGGTCGTGATTGGTCACTCCGGGCTGATCCGATTGGCTAGCTAACGGGCTGCCGCGATTGGACGTTCCAAGTGCGGCAAGCTTAAACCTTTGTCATTGGACGCTTTGACAGCAGCCAGCTCTATAAAAGCAGCTGCTGCTGCCAGGCTTATTTCGCTCTGTTCTGAAGTCACTAATAAAGAGTTGGAGTCACTATTCGATGCCTCGTCTCCATTATTACGCCCATCCTCCAGAATACAACACTGGCGACGAGGATGGGATGCGGAGACGATAGAGCTGACTGAGCACTCACAGAATGTTGACAGAGCACATGGCTGAAGGCGCACAGATATCAGCAGAATGGCCAGCAGCGCTATACCATCCGCCCCGTTTGACCCAGCCAGCGAAGATTGGGACTCGTATATGGACAGGTTTCAAATGTTCCTGGAATCTAATAATCTGAAGGATGCTACACCTAGCAAGAAATGTGCGGTTTTCCTAACGCATTGCGGACCCGCCGTTTTCAGAATGGCAAAGGCACTTGCAAAAACGGCTGGAATCAAAACGATGGACTAGGATACCCTTGCTCCCATCCTCCGGGCCCATTACACTCCAGCCGTTCCAACCCTCATTAGAAGACACAAATTTTACCAGAGGGACCAACGGGAAGGTGAGAACATCGGGGACTTTGTAGCTGACCTAAGAAACTTGGGTGGACTATGTCGCTTCGTAAATCTGGAAGAAGCCATGAGAGATCGGATTGTCCTAGGTCTAAGAGACCCCACTGTCCAAAGCAAAATTATGGCAAAGGGAGACATCACCCTCGCAGATGCCATAGCAGATGCCACTGCAGCGGAAGCTACCCGCAAGTCAGCAGCCCGAATGCGCCGAGCGAATGGGGCCAACCACCAACCCACCAGCGACACAGCAATATCCTCAGAGAGACACACAACAGCCGCCCACCATGAAGACATCGAGTCCTCATCGGAAAGTGAGGAGGAAGAAGTCAACAGACTCAGGTCAGAGTGCGAGCAGCGAGACCAGCGAGGTCATAAATCCAATTTCCAATGCGCCGGATGCGGGGGAAACCACCCACGATCAGACTGGAGGTTCCTAGATGCCATCTGTCATTCCTGTGATAAAAGGGGCCACATTGCTAAAGTGTGTAGGAACAAACGAGGATCCAGCCCCAAGAGGAAAGAAAATAGTTTCCGGCAAGCATCAGGCACCCCACCAACAAACCGGGACCGCCCAAACAACCAGTGGACCCAGTACAACAGAAACCGAATGTTTGCTGGCGCAACCAGATGGGAAGAGGCTCATCAGACCATCACCATCGGCCACGCTTCATCATTGGACGCAAGAAAAATCCGGATAAGGGTCACCATTGAAAATCGACCGTGCATCATGGAAGTCGACTCCGAGTCTTCCCTATCCATGGTCTCCTGGAAAACCGTCAAGCAGCTGATCCCTGACATCCGCCGCCAGGATCTCAGCACTCAGAGACTTATATTAAAGGACTACCAGGGCAATCGAATCCCGGTTGCTGGTTCCAGTCACGTCCAAGTCTCATTTAAAGACCACACCACAATACTACCTCTCACCATTGTTGACAGAGACCGGCCCAGCTTACTGCGGTTGCAGTGGTTCGCGCCATTAGGAATCGAAATGGCAGGCATCAACCAGACTGTAGACGAAGACTGGGAGGCGGCCCTCGTCTGGGACTTCCAAGAAGTCTTCATTGAGCAATTAGGCAAGTATAAGGGATCCCCCATCTCATTTAATCTCTGCCCTGATATCACACCCATTCGCCTAAAGCCACGCCGAGTTCCCTTTGCTTTCAAACCAAAAATTGACGAGCAATTGGACAAATTAATAGCACAAGGCCCATCGACCACGCCCGATGGGAGAACCCAATTGTAACCCCCATAAAACCTGACGGATCCTTGAGAATCTGTGGGGATTACAAGGCCACCCTAAACCACGCGTTACAGCAGAGCGCCTATCCAGTGCCCGTGGTCCAACACCTTCTTCACTCGCTTGGGGGAGGAAAGATATTTGCGAAGCTTGACCTGGCCCAAGCGTATCAACAGCTGCCAGTAGACGCAGAAACCGCAGAAGCCCAAACTATAGTCACGCACAGGGGTGCGTTCAAATGTAATAGACTCCAGTTCGGAGTAAGCGTAGCACCTGGCATTTTTCAAAGCTTGAGGGAAAGGTTGCTGCAGAGCATAAAAGGGGTTGTGCCCTACTTCGATGACGTATTGATAGCCGCCCCTACAAGAAGTCAGTTAGAAAAACGCCTGAGAACTGTCCTACAAAGGTTCAAAGACGCAGGCCTCAAGGTTAAGAAGGAAAAGTGCCAGCTATGCACTGAGAGGGTTGAATTTCTTGGTTACCTTCTTGACAAACAGGGAATTCACCCTACTGAAAAGAAATTGGCTGCCATTAAAAATGCCCCAAGACCAAAGAACAAAACAGACCTCCAAGCCTTCCTGGGACTCATTAACTTTTATAACATCTTCCTACCCCAGAAGGTGACTGTTGCTGAACCCCTGCATAGGCTCCTCGACAAGAAGGCTTCCTGGTTTTGGGGACGTCGAGAGGAGCAGGCTTTCCAACAAGTAAAAGATCTTTTAACATCAGATGCAGTGTTAATCCAATATAACGAGACACTACCATTGACTGTGACCTGTGACGCCTTTTGGGGTAGGAGCCATCTTGAGCCACGTCCTACCAAACGGTACAGAGGCGCCTATTGCATTCTTTTCAAGAACTTTGTCTAAAACTGAGATAAACTATAGTCATTTAGATAAAGAAGCCCTTGCTATTGTATCTGCGATTAAAAGGTTCCATGAATACATGTATGGAAGATCCTTTTCCATAATCACAGATCACAAGCCCTTGCTTGGCATTTTGGCAGGGGACAAACCAACTCCCCACATTCTATCGCCAAGGATGACACGATGGTTGGAGTTCTTAGCCGCCTACGACTACCAGTTGAGACATCGACCAGGGAAAACCATTCCCCATGCTGACGCTTTAAGCCGTTCTCCATTACCTGAGTTCCTAGACGACCCAGCTCCTACACTATCCACGCTACAAATCGAGATGCTTCCCTCACCTCCACTAACTGCACAAGATATCACCTTGGAAACAAAAAAGGACTCTTGTTTGGCACGGGTCCTCAGCTGGGTGGAGAGGGGATGGCCAGAAATCGAACCCAACGACACTTTTAAACCCTTCAAGAACAGACAAACAGAACTTTTCTCCCAAAAAGGGTGCATGTTGTGGGGAGACCGAGTAGTCATTCCAGAAAAACTACAAAAGAAAGTCCTAAAATTGCTACATGATGGACACCCGGGCATCGTACGAATGAAAGCACTGGCAAGGAGCTACGCCTGGTGGCCAGGTATGGACAGACAAATTGAAGCCTGGGTTGCCACCTGTAGCAAATGCCAAGAAACACGTTCAGCCCCACCAAAAGCACCACCAACGGAATGGGAAACGCCCAGGGGTCCATGGTCCCGCATCCACATCGATTTTGCGGGACCTACAAAAGGACATACTTTCCTGATAACAGTAGACGCCTACTCGAACTGGCTCGAGGTTAACAAGATGAAGACCACCACCACAGAAGCGGTTATCAAAAAATTGAACAGACTGTTTGCAACGCACGGGTTACCAGATGTCTTGGTTTCCGACAATGGCCCGCAATTTACCGCCTTGGTGTTTGAACAATACCTAGCAGACCGGGGAATATGCCATGCCTTGACATCACCTGCTCACCCGGTGGCCAAGGGCTGAACGAAAAACTTTACACAAAATGGAACAAGGAAACATCCACGACAAAGTCACCAGGATGCTTCTCCTCCAGCATATTACACCAAACAGCACCACAAATAAAAGCCCAGCCGAACTCCTGATGGGCAGAAAACTCAGATCGCATCTAGACTGCCTACACCCTGCCTACACTCCGGAAAAGCCCCTGGGTTCCAGCAGCAAACACCGCACATTTAAGGTAGGAGACCCCGTTTTTGCAAAGAACTTTACAGGTGACCCATTGTGGATCCCTGCCAAAATAACACAAATTACGGGCCCCCGCTCCTACTGGTTAGAAACCACAGATGGGAGATTGTGGAAGCGCCACATCGACCAACTGCGCTCAAGGTTAACAACAACACCCTTCACAAACCCTGAACTCGAAACCAGAGGGGGAAGGGAAACCGAGGGTTTTGAAAATGAACTAACACCTGGTTCAGTAAACACAACCCCACAACCAGTACAGCAAAGCCCAGCATATTCACCAGCTGAAGAGGAACCTTGGCAGATGGTCATCTCTCCAGGTAACAGCAGCCGAACAGGGTCAGCGAGTCCAGAGAACCCAGACAACAGGAATGAAGGAAGCGTTGAAGGTATCCCCGAATCACCTCCAGGGATACCCAGCGTAGAAGCCAGGTCACCTCTACAGCCAAACCCAGCAAGCAGTCCATCAGAACCAGAATCCGAACAAAGACATTTTGAACAATGCAAATCAGGTAGACAGGTGCGAAGACCTGCCTACCTGCGCGAATACATCACCCCACCCCTGAGACGGAACCTAGAGGGGAGGGGTGTTCCGAACTAGCAGGCTTGTAAGCCTGCAAACCTGACTGGCCCTTCCACAGCAGGCTCGTAGTCCTGCATACTTGATTGGTCCGTAAACAGCGGGTCGTGATTGGTCGCTCCGGCTGATCCGATTGGCTAGCTAACGGGCTGCCGCGATTGGGCATTCCAAGCGCGGCAAGCTTAAACCTTTGTCATTGGACGCTTTGACAGCAGCCATCTCTATAAAAGGAGCTGCTGCTGCCAGGCTTATTTCGCTCTGTTCTGAAGTCACTAATAAAGAGTTGGAGTCACTATTCGATGCCTCGTCTCCGTTATTATGCCCATCCTCCAGAATACAACAGTTTACATTCCTTTATTTGCTGTTATTTCTTCAGCCTTGAAGAAAAATTGTTGTATCCACAAAGCAGTTGTGCTTGAGTGTCTATGGTTGAAATCTGAAACAGAATATCACCATTCTCTTCCTTAACTCGCTAGGTTGCCAGTTGCCATTCTACATATCTAGTAGCTCCAAATTTGTTAGCAATGTAGTTCCTGGAACTTTCTATTTTGTGTAGATCAAATAGGGTAGATGATCTAGTCTTGGAATAAATTCTAAAGTGATTATTTATTCTATAGAACAATTATATTTCTAAGAACCAAAAAGCTGTTAATACCACTGATTACAGAAGAAGCAGTAGTGATAAAAATAAATACCTGGCAGAATAGGTAAGTATTTGGAAGTCTTCCTTTATTTCCACTCTACTTTCTTTATTTCCACTTATTTCATTTCCTTTCGGAGCAAGTAAGCATGAGAACTGAACTTACTTGATAATGCAGATAGTTTCTATTTTTCCAAAGATAAATGAAACACCTTCCAGGTAGCAATGGACTATAACTTCCATCAGCTGTACTAATAGGAAAAACCATTTGATTGTTGATTTCTCAACTGAAACAAAGTACTCTTATTTTTACTATTAAGCATGTTCAGAGCAAAATATGAAATATATGTGAACCAATACATTAATAATGAGATTTTATCTAGTTTTGTCCACCACATTTATGATATTAAGGAACACCTTCATCTTCATTGAAAAGCATTATCGTTACATTTTCTGCATTAGCTTTTCTTATGGTTTGGCAGACATAATAAATTTCAGATTGTTCATATTATCAATCCACATCCTGTTTTTCTTTGCAGCCATTTGCCAATATTCAAATTTTGAATGCTTTTCCAAGCTCTAGCAAATCTGGAGATTACTGATTAGAAGTTATAGTTTCTGGGATTTTGTAAGTACATTTTTCTCTTAGGTCTCTGTCTTCATTATGTCTCTTTCTTCCAAAATAGTCATTCTTTCCCAAAACTCTCTTCTTATAGGTTTGCTTATTTGCCAGAAATATCTTGTGGTCCTTGAACTAAGTGGTTGATATTGTAGTTTTTGGCAAAATACACATTTAATTTCTCCATCTTTTATGTATTTTCCCTCTAATGGATGAGCAGAAATTGATAAGATTTAAGGAAGTCTTCATATACTGGAAAAGATACTGGAAAAGATAATTAAAAAAAGATCTGCCAACATCTAGAAACAAGTAAAGTACTATACTTTACTCTATAAAGCCTTTGTAAGACCACACCTAGAGTACTGCATCCAGTTTTGTTCACCACATTATAAAAAAGATGTTGAGACTCTAGAAAAAGTACAAAGAAGAGCAACCAGGATGATTAGGGGACTGGAGGCTAAAACATACAATGAACGGTTGCAGGAACTGGGCTTGGCTAGTCTAGTAAAGAGAAGGACCAGGGGAGACATGATAGAGGTCTTCCAATATTTGAGGAGCTGCCACAGAGAGGAAGGGGTCAAGCTATTTTCTAAAGCTCCTGTAGGCTAGACAAGGAATAATGGATGGAAACTGAACAAGGAGAGATTTAATCTGGAAATAAGGAGAAACTTTCTGACAGTGAGAACAATCAACCAATGGAACAACTTGCCCTTGAAAGTTGTGGGAGCACCATCACTTGAGACTTTCAAGAAGAAATTGGACTGCCATTTGTCAGAAATGGTGGGGGGTTGGACTAGATGACCTATAAGGTCCCTTCCAACTCTGATTATCTGTTATCTGTTAGATAATGATTAAACTCTGATTAAGATGAATCTGCTACATGATAATAACTCATATTTCATTCAATACTGACCAGTTTAGCAATAGATTGAATTACTACCATTTGCAGCCAATTCTGTTTAAATTCAGGCTTCATAAAAAAGATTAATTCAATAACAAGGAGAAAAGTGGGATTCTACTTCCTTCTGGCATACAACTATTGCTCCAATATCACTCCAAGTTAAATTGATAGGAAAGTATAATCTACAATGGAATTTGTAGATGTGTGTTCAGCATCCTATGTTTAACTTTGAGAGATGAGATGAGCTGGCAGACTAGATAGATAGATGATAGATAGATAGATTTAGATTTCAGCAAGGCATTTGACAAAGTCGATCACAAGCTATTTCTTAGTAAGCTAGAAAAAAGTGGAATAGATAGCACCACCACTAGATGGACTCACAACTGGCTGACAAACCATACTCAACGAGTAGTCCTTAATAGGTCTAAGTCTACACAGAGGGAAGTAAGCAGTGGGGTGCCACAAGGTTCTGTCTTAGGCCCAGTACTCTTCAATATCTTCATCAACGACAGATGAGGGAATGGAAGGGAAACTTACCAAATTTGCAGATGATACTAAGCTGGCAGCTAACACCCAAGAAGATAGGCTCAAGATCCAGATGAATCTTGACAGACTGGGCCATATCTAACAAAATGAAATAGAGAAAAGTAAAGTCCTACACTTAGGCAAGGTTCCTTCCAACTCTGATTATCTGTTATCTGTTATATGTTGAGTTAATATTTTTATCACCCCATTTTGATAGAGGTAGTTCTCAACTTACAACCACAATTGAGCCCAAAATTTATGTTGCTAAGTGAGACATTTCTTAACTGAGTTTTGCCTCATTTTATGACCTTCTCTCCCACTGTTGCTAAGTGAATCACTGCGATTATTAAGTTAGTAACACACTTCTTAAGTTTGAGTTAGCTTGTCAGAAGGATTGCAAAATGTGATCACATGTTTCCAGGACACTGCAACTGTCATAAATATGAATCAGTTGTCAAACGGCTGAGTTCTGGTCATGTGACCATGGGGATGCTGCTACAGTTGTAGGTATGGCAAACAGTCGTGAGTTCCTTTTTCAATGTGGTTGTAACTGAACAGTCATTAAATGAACTGTTGTAAGTTGAGGACTACTTATACTGACTGCTTCTAGCACATACTCTTTCATGTGAAATGAGCATTTTTGATATTAATTTTATCCAACTCTAATTTTTGCTTATTTTCATTTTTACTCTATTTTTACCCCTTGGATAAAATAAAAAAACTAAGATTCATTAAATGCAATATTTATAAGATATTTGTAACATTTTAACAATACAGAAGCTCAAAAGCCAACTCTCATAAAAGACAGAGATTACCACTAATGGCTCCAAAAAGAGGATTTGTTATTAGATGCATACAGGTAGAATAAACTTTACATTTAGGCTTCATGGCCACAGATGCTTTATGTAAATGCTTTGCATAGATTTGGGAGTGGATTCCAAATTTAGATTTGCATTACAATTGAGATCTCATGAATCAAGGAGTTATTGATTCATCAAATCAATAAATCAGATGGATCTGATTTATTTTTCATAATCCAAGCATCTTCCTATTAATATTAGCTAAAAAGCAATAATATAGTATGGTGCTAGATTTTATCAAGTGGGTCATTTATACTGCATTAAATAGGATTCTCTTCAAACCTTAGATATGTGGAAAAGTCAAATGGATAGTATTTTATTTTACGGGCAAATAGTTAAAGCACTCTTGTGGGGAAGATGCTCAAAGTACTAACAAAATGATTACATCATGGGTGGTTTCTAAAGGAAAGAGGAGTTTAATTTGTTGTCATTGCATGGAAAAGTCATTGTCTGCTCAGAAAATTGCCTCCATTTAAAAATGACAGAAAATATAGCACAAGATAAAATGGGGGGCTAGTATGACCATCTAGATGAGTCTGTTTTAATATCTGAAGTGTTGATGGATGAATACAATGTGATTAGTATTCAACTCTGATATGTGTTCATTTAAATTGGTGGGGGGGGGGGATTCAAGCACATGGTCCACTTGGTATTTGTAATTGTGCTCATAGGGAAATGACAGAAAACAAGAACTGACTTTGATATAGTTTACATACAGACAGTCACATTTTCCCTCTGTATTAAATAAGTCTTTTCTTCTGATAAATTCAAAATAGTATTTTGGAGGCATCATTTGGAAAGTGTCAGGGAATTGCACAACAGGTGTCCAAATGAAGTCAGAGACACTGACACCAACTTATAGTTTTATATAAATAAATATATTTTACATCTATATATACACCAAACAAGATAGTCAGGCAAACAAAAGCATCATGAGGTAAATCAACACAGCAGGAACATCATGAGGTAAATTACAGAGCATAGACAGGAAAAAAGGCGGGAATAAAGGGATACTCCCCCTCTACTCCCACAGCAAGCAATCACAGCACACATTGCCTCATGCAGGAGCCAACAATCTATAACCAATCAACCACAACTGTGTGTTCTGGCTCACTGCACAATATCTTTACAGAAGGGCTCATGGGGAAGCAGGAGGGGTGGAGGTTGCTGTACAACTAAGGCATTACAGATTGGGTTGTGAGCTTGTTGCCTAAAGCAGTATTTTAAATGAAGAATGTATTTATATTAATAGTAAAGGTTTACCAAATTGGTGATGGCTATCTGTAGTACCTATTTTGATAGTTTATAAAGGAGTTCTATTTGGCACATCACATTTGCCTTATGGAGTTTTTGGTATCTGCTTTAGGATACTTAATTTAGACAATTTATTAACATTTTGAGCATCCTCATCTTTAAGAATGCATTATTCTTCTACATAGAGTTTTGTTCCCCTTCTTATCTCTTTTTCTTCTTCCCAATCTATTTCTACATTGTTCCCCCTTCCCTCTCCCATCATTTTAAGCTCTTTTTTTAAGCTCAAAAATATATGTATGTCTTTCAGGCAAACTTTTCTGATATATCCATTTTGATTAGCCCTTTTCCTAACATAACACATTTTTGTGAAAAGGTTTCTGAGTTCTGAGCTGCACAGCAAAATTTGGGAAATAGAAGACATTATTAAAAAGCTGTGCTTTAGTTTGAATGCACAGCCAGGAAGTGCAAACACAGCAAATGTTAATTATACTGTGGACTAAAGAAAATATCCCATCTCTACTTTTCTTTGGTCAGGTTTTGTCAGTAAAGTACATAGCATAGTTTAACAGAAGCACCCCTTTTTCCAATATGATGTGGATTTTCCTGGAAGAAACTTAAATAATGATATTTGAAATATTTTAGGCTTGGATCTTTCTGTTTAATGTTATACATGTGTTGTAACGCTATGCAATTCCACAAAATGTACTAGCTCTGATTTATGTACAGTGGTACCACAATACTCATCATTAATTGGTTCTGGGAGATGTGATGAGTACCAAAAATGATGACTACCAAACAATTTTTTCTCATAAAGAATAATGTAGTGAATCACATGAGTACCAGGACAAATTTTTATACCAAAATACATTGTGTACCAAATGTGATGAGTTGCAAAGCAATTGAGTACCAAGGTACCAATGTAGTTGGGAAATAGGAAAACTATTTCTATTATGGATTATTATTATATTTCTATTCTATTACTGGAGAAGCTGTGATGGCGCAGTGGTTAGAATGCAGTACTGCAGACTGCTTTGGCTGCCTGCAATTTGGCAGATCAAATCTCACCAGGTTCAAGATTGACTCCATCCTTCTGAGGTCGGTCAAATGAGGACCTAAATTGTTGGGGGCAATACGCTGACTCTGTAAACTGTTTAGAGAGGGTTGTAAAGCACTGTGAAGTGGTATATAAGTTTAAGTGCTATTGCTATTATGAAAAAAAATGGATTCTTTTAAAAAAACATATTTTAGTTATTAAGTCCAGAAAGGAATAGATTGGCGAGAAGAAAGAGGGAGAAAAGTTTGTACTCTATTGTGTTATATCAATTTGTACTAAATATAGATTAGGTTATAATTAATGAATTGTCCATCCTGCCAAACAGAATATAAACAGCAGGACCTTGTACATAGTATATTTGTTTTTATGATGTGTTTATGATTTGTTTTTATGTTTCCATATATATCTATATAACCATCCATCTATCTATCTATCTATCTATCTATCTATCTATCTATCTATCTATCTATCTATCTATCTATCTATCTATCTATCTATCTCTTCACATTGCTGTAAAACAGCAATACTTTCAAAAATGTTTTGGGGAAAAACATTAAGTTCTTCTGAATGCACCTGGTTGGGGTAAAAAAACAGGATATAATTTTTGGTGTACATGAGACAGGGCAAACTATTCAATGTCTAATTATAACAGGGCCAATAACTATGCCTTAGTGTAGATAATTAAGAAAATGTAGGCACTATGACACTACATAGGTAAAAAAAATTGCAAAAATACTAAGAATCTTTGCATTTTCTGATTAAACTTGTACATGACAACAACCTTCATTTTTTTTTATTAAACTGTTATTTAAGAGGTTTTGTTTTCATTTTTATTATTCAGCAATGTAATTACTAGTATCAGTCTGATCTATCAGTTGGAAGATGACTTTATTTGAGATTATTAAATTGTGAGTTAAAATGGATTCTTATCAGCAGGATCCAATGATCATCTTAAAAGGTAATTGTAATACAGCAAATGCAGGAGTGATTCAAGTCAAATACTGTTTGATGAAATGCCAAGTTTCATTTAATTCTCAATTTTAAAAAAAATAATAAATATAGGTTCTTTGCGAAAAAAAGAATGAAATCTTTATGTTATTCAATAAAACCTATGAAACACAGAAAAGAATCATGCATTTCTGCTATTTGAATACTTAAAATATTTTTTCATCCACATACAACCTTACAGTTGAGATGTTTTATGAAAACGAGCATAATATTTGTAGCTCTAAAACTGATTATGGGTCAGGAAATGTTCATTCAAATGTAATATTTTATTACAAGAAATAAAGCAAACTCAATTTTAATATGACAATTAGACAAATCATTACATTTAAATGTACAGTTTTCTATTTTCCCATTGTATGTGTTGGATATTTGTTTAATAAAGTCCTCAAAGAATGTTTTAAAAGTTGGCTGTTAGATTTCTTGTGCTGGTGATATAAGAAATTCATAGATTTATGGCTCATATGAACTTAGTCGTGTCTAATCATGGTTCCCTTTGGGTTTCAAGTTATAAGTTAATAAGGCTTTGAGTAAAGATGGTATGTTAATTAAAGATGTAAATGTGATTATTTATACTCTCAGAATATGAAATTTGACATTTAATGAAGAACTTTCAGCTTACAAAGAGAATTATTTAACATAGATGGAAAGAAATCTACCAATATTGAATAACTGATTCTCTTTATCGATTTTTGAAATCTGCTTATAATTAAAAAATGAGAAGCTGGCCACCTTCTTTTTCTTTCATCTGTTTTTTTTTAGCTTGTTTTAACCACTGCATATATATTCTTTATTGCCTGCCACTAACATGTAATTCATTTGCTTGTTTGTTAGTTAGGCCTCATTAATGCAATATGAACTTTAAAATATAGGTTTTGGATTTCTAAAAAAAAAAAAAAAGAGAATTCATGAGATAGCATAATCTATTAATTGAAAGATATAGTAAAGTCAATTGCACAAATTCTTTACCGACCTATTTATTTTCATTAATATTAATTTAAGCATATTTTTGTTTGGATTTAATTCTGTTTCTCAAAATATTTTCCAAATGACTTGATACACAGGTATGCTCTGCTCTTTTCTTATAGATTTAATATGTAACTTCATTTTGAATAAAATATGATAAATCCATCTCTCTCTCACACACACACAAACACACATCAACACACTGACAGAGATGGGGGGAGAGGGAGGGAGAAATACTTGGGAAGAATGGGGAAGAGGAAGACACTTCCTGATTATCCATTTCTTTGTGTTCTCCTGGCTAAATAAGTATTTTCCTTCCTTTTCTTCCATGAGGAAGACAAAAAATATTGATGTTTCTTAGGGTTCAGCATTTGCTTTTGAAGGCCCCTGAAATGCTCTCAAATCCTTGTCCAAACATAGGTCATTACTTGCATATACTTATTGAGTAGTGGTCCATTAACTGATTATTCATTCTATTTTTTTTATTGTGGCCTTTTTTTAGCTATCATATATGAAAAAAATATATCAGACCAATGTGTGATCAAGTACAAAGTCCTACTTGGCAGAAAAATGGCCAAATCTGCCTAAACTATACTTCTGGGATGTCACAAGATACCAACAGTGGGATAGAGGTATCTAGAATGCCTTCCAAAACTCTTAGCTCTATTCCTGATAGTTATATTATCTCTTCCCCCTAAAGCTATTGATGCTACTGGACACTGGGACTGAGATATATGGACTGAGCTGTCAAGGTAACTCATTTTGAATCTATTTCTGCTGTGTAGTAAACCTAAGGTCAAGATATTTATGACTATGCCTTGAATCTGTCCATCATTCCAGAATCAGAACAAAGAAACTAGACTGTCTCACCATGAACCATTGGCCCCTGAAAGTATACAATTAAAAAAAATACTTCTTTTACTTACAGGGGTAAAGGCAATTGATTATTAATCATGGTAGTGAAATGTAAATTCTACATTTAATTATATTTTTGCAGGCTTTCATTGCCAGATTATGGGGTTAAATGACATGGATAGTGATTGGTATTATATATTAGGCAGTTTCTCTGAGCATCACAGAGAAACATTAATTAGCCTGTTGGATCTGATCAGGTTTTAAATTCACAAAACAGAAGCAATTCTTTATTTTGAAAACCTTCAAAGGAAATTGTAATGGAAAGATAAAAGCAAATTGCTTCAACAGTCACCACTGCCTTTGTTTATGATAGACCAAAGGAACGTTTATACTGTATATCACATATTGGAGTATGGTATAAAATAATACTAAGAATAAAATATTGGGAAGTTTGCAACAATATCCAGTTCAACAGCTGGATTAAATGTGAAAGCACCAATGTATCATAGCCTGAAAATTTCATCATACTGAAAATTCCATCAAATATCACACCTCTTTCTGCTAAACATGTTTGTGTGTGTGTGTGTGTGTGTGTGTATGTGTGTGTGTGTGTTTCTAATTTATCTTTTGTGATTATCTGAGTAGAGTTATTGTTATGCTGTATTTTAATCTACCCAATAATTGGAGTTCTCTGAGTAGATTACAAATATAGTTGAAAATTGGTAAGACATTTAGCCATATGTAGCATGTGTTTTCTCAATGGGAAAGTCTCCCCTCCCCCTTTGTGTATTCTGCTCCCTGTAAGATTTTGAAAATGACCCACGTGATTCAAAAACACTGGAAATAAGGAATAAAAATAATGCCCAAGTTCAAGTTGTAACAGGTTCTACATCACAAAATTCCTTCATCACAAAATTTCACCTTATAAAAGTAGAGAAGAAAAACTCCCTGACTTTCATGGTCTGACTCTTTCTCTCAACCTGCAACTCAACTAAAAATGGATCAGAGCCTTGTTTAGTTATTCCTCCTTACTTCCAGTCTACTAAAGAGGAGCCATGAGACCAAGCAAGAAGCCGACCTAATAGGCAACTGAAGTTCAGGAACCAGAGGAAGGAATGATCTCATAAGCTTAGCTCAGAAAGAGAGACAAAAGCATGCATTGCAATCACATAGAATAGCACAGCTTTGTGCGCTCTATCGTGATACATAAAAGACATACTACAAGTAAGTAACTTGGAAAGCCTTTCTAAAAAGATAAATTGTATTTAAAATATTAATATAACTGTTAGCCCTTTCATGTAATCCAGGCAAAATTCACAACTAGCTCTACCTTTATTGAAAGGTAGCAAAAACAGAATCTTGCAGGTCTGAAAATACTCCCCCCTTTCTTCACTTTTACTCTTTCCAAAACTAGGTATGTCCCCTTTTGTCACCCCCTCCTACTTCAAACTGGAATTTAGTTTATTGAAGCATTATCTAGGTTATGACTTTTTCTCCTGTTTCCAAGTTCATCACTTCATACCATTGCAATTATATACTAACTCCTAAATTCAGCTTACTAACATCATGGCATTGGCCCTCTCGGTTCCTGGCAAATAGATGGGGAAGAAATGGAGGTAGTGACAGATTTTATTTTCCTGGGCTTCAAGATCGCCACAGATGGGCACTACAGCCATGAAATTAAAAGACACTTGCTCCTGGGGAGGAAAGCTATGGCAAATCTAGACAGCATATTAAAAAGCAAAAACTTTACCCTGCCAACAAAAGTGTGTATAATCAAGGCTATGATTTTTCCAGTTGCAATGTATGGCTGTGAAAATAGGACCATAAGGAAGGCTGAGCTCCAAAGAATTGAGGCCTTTGAACTATGGTGCTGGAGAAGACTCCTGTGAGTCCTTGGACTGCAAGGCAATAAAGCCAGTCAGTCCTAGAGGAGATCAACCCAGATTGCTCTTTAGAAGGCCAGATCCTGAAGATGAAACTCAAATACTTTGGTCACCTAATGAGAAGGAAGGACTCACTGGAGAAAAGCCTTATGCTGGGAACGATTGAGGGCAAAAGAAGAAGGGGACAACAGAATGATGTGGCTGGATGGAGTCAGTGTGAGATTAAACGGACTCTGGGGGATTGTAGAAAACAGAAAGGCCTGGAGGAATGTTGTCCATGGGGTTGCAATGGGTCAGACATGACTTCGCAACTAACAACAACAACAACATTCAGCTTATCATTATACTATTCTTGCGTTGAAAGAACACATAATGCTAATATGCCCAAACATACTCTAATTTGCAAAAATGCTGAGTCATCAACTATCCTATTTATTCATCCCAAGTTTAACTTAATCTAATAAGATGTAAAAATTCAGTTATTGTGTTGCCATTGTTCCTTGTTCGAATGTGAAGCCAAGGGATCTGGATTTTGTTAAATCCAAATGATTAATTCTTTATAGTTCCATACAGGAAATTCCATATTTTTCAGTTTGCTTTCTACTACCTACTTCCTCTGTTAAACAAACAAATTTTCTTATTCCAAACCTTGTGAAGCAGAACAATTTTTCTTTAAAAAGTTATGTCAGATTTCAGAAAAATAATATGAAAGAGACAATCTGGAACTTTTAGATATTTTGTGTTTATGAATAGACAGATCACATCTAATACAAGAGTGTCATGATATACTCTGAGGATATGGCTTGCATTGCTCTGTCATAGCAATAAAACAAAGAAATGTCAAAGTCATTGTAGAAAGGAAACACTTCAGGATGTATTTATTTGATTATTTAACCTCAAAGAGAAGACTTGCTATGCAAGATATATACTGTAAAAGCAAGAATAGAGGGAACTTATTCCTGGAAGTGTGGTATTCTTCTTTAGTGAAACTATATCAAGCTGATATTGTTTAGCTACCTAGTTTTAATTTACAAAACAATAGGTGAGATGCTGTTGTTTAATTCTACTCATGTTTGGTGGTAAATTCATTCAATGGGACTGTTTGGTAAATAAGTGTTTCTGCACACTTAGACTAAGCCATTGTTAATATCAGATGAATATTGCCTGTGACTATACCAAATGCACATTTGCCACATGCCACTTTGATTATGAGTATTGCATAATGTTTTCTTTTCACTGTATGTCACCAGTGATATTTGTATTACAGACAACCATATCACTCTTGTCATATGTTGTAAAGCATTACATAAACTGAGCCTGATTAAGAATCTGTATGTATTTTTAAAAGATGAATGAGAAGCAAAACAAATTGCATTTTCTAATTAGTTCAAAATTATGTTCCATTCTCATACAGAGAGAGAGAGAGAGAGAGAGAGAGAGAGAGAGAGATTATTAAATTGATATAAGAGTAAATTGAAATGGATGTGAAAGACCAACACAAGCTTTTTTTTTCTCACAGGAAGAATTCTTGATAGTGGCAAATATATTCTAGAACATTGCTTAATTAAAATAATTACTGATAGATTTCAGTATGATCCTGAACAGAGGGTAAATTTTGGAGAGCTCTGAAGTGAAACAATAATTGCCCAATCTAAAGAAAACTTCTGATAAATTGTTCTAACTGACAGGAACTTTCTCCTTAGTTCTAGGTTGGCTATCTCCTTGATTAGTTTCCATCCATATCTTCTTCTCCTACCTTCAAGTACTTTGGAAAATTGGTTGACCCATTCTTCTTTATGGCAACTTCTTGGATATTGGAGCACTGTTATCATGTCACCTCTAGTCCTTCTTTTCATTAAACTAGATATACCCAATTCCTGCAACCATTCACCTTTCTTTGTGTGTTTTAGCCTCCAGACCCCTAATTTCCTTTGTTGCTCTTCTCTGCACTCTTTCTAGCATTTCAATCTCTTTTTTATATCATGGTGATCAAAACAGGATACAATATTCCAAGTGTGGTCTTACCAGGACATTATAAACTGGTATTAACACTTCATCAAATTTATTCAAATTGAATGTAAAACACTAAAATTTTGTGTGTCAATGAATATAGGAAAGAAATGCATGGGGAAACAAGTCTAAATAGAACAGAGGGAACATGAAATGGAAACCAAAATTCAGATGATCTTTTAGAGCTTTCAAAGGACAGACCAATCTGCCTGACATCAATACCTGGGAAGATTCTGGAAAAGATAATTAAGCAGTGCATTTGTCAGCATATAAAAACAAATGAGAAAATTATTAGAAGTCAGCATGGGTTTGTCAAAACAGGTCATATCACATAAACCTTATTGCCTTCTTTGACAAAGAAGTGGATAAGGGAAATGCTATGAACATAGTTTACTTAGACTTCAATAAGGCATTTGACAAAATAGACCACAGTCTATTTCTTAGTAAAGTAGAACAATGTGAGCTAGACAGTATCATCATGAGATGGATACTCAACTGGCTAATCAACTGCATCAGTGGGTAGTCGTTAATGGAACTACATCTATATGAAGGAAGGAAGCATACAGTCAGGTACCTCAGAGATCTGTCTTAGGTCCAGTACTCTTTAGCATCTTCATAAATGATTTAGATGAGGGAGTAGAATGAGTGATCCTGTCAACTCTCAAAATGACTCTAGCTCCATCACTGGAGGTTTTCAAGAAAAAAATTGGACAACCATTTGTACCAAGTGGTACAGAATGGTCTCCTGCCATGGACAACAGGAAACCTCCAAGGGACCTTCCAACCTCATTATTATATGTTCTATGTTGTGTAATAATAATGAAGTAAAATAAAGCATATCAAAAAAGCATTCCTAGTTAAGATATAAAGACTTTGGGCTGGTAATCTATAGTTTATTGACATAGAATGAATTTGATGCTCATATTTTGTCGCCATGAACTAAGATATATACAATAAAGTAAACCTGGTTTCTTTGAATCACAGTTTTCTATTACACCCAGCTTAGAAAACTGCATTAACTCTTACCTTCTAATCAGGATATGCCACTATGTCAAAATATGATACAACCATAATTAACATTTTAGATTACAAACTGGCATTTTGAGTTCTTTTATCAATTTGCACAACATGCTTAGGCTATGCTTTGTGGTAGGAGCTATCAAAAAGTGGCAGCATCCAGGCAAAAAAAAGTGACTGAGGTCAAATCAATTTAATTTAATGTAGCTTATATTTGAATCAGTAATTAAATATAATTGATAAATTAGTCTCCAATATTTGTTTTGTAAGTAAACTGGGAATAATTTTCTTGGGATATTATCAAATTACAGTTTTGGGGGAAGTTTTGAATCAATTAGTAGGCCATATACATAGTTCCTAGGGGTTAAATGAACCCTTGAGTCTCCATGTTTTGCTCTTCTGTCATAAACCATGGAAGACTTGCTTATTTTCACTGTACTATCTATTCACTTGATATGCTTCAGAATTGTGACTACTGTTGGCCTTTTGAGAATACATTTATGCCTTAATTTAGAATACATTTCAATTTCAAAAACATCAAGAACCTCATAATTAATTATAAAAATATCTCCAGCTTTTCACTTTTTTGTAAGCATTTATTTTTTGCAGTTAGTTTTATTCAGTTTTAATATTTACTTCTTGTTTTTAAGCCAGCTGCATGTTCTTTAATAGCATCAGCCCCATAGTCTTATTAGAATTGAAATATGCTGTTCCGGGTATAACCAATTGAGATCCCTTGGCAAAAATGGTACAGCTGAAATCATGAGACAATTGTTTAGCTAGCCTCTCAAAGACAGACTTTGCTTCAGCTCTCCAAGATTATGAAACTCTGAACAGAAAAACATTAAGAGCAAATCAAATATTGGAAGAAATATCAAAACATTCCTTTTACTTCTCCAAAGGAACCCAGTATATAACTGCAGTGATTAAAGTGTTCTCAGCTAAGATTTGATTCCAGTTCCTTTTGGAGCTCAGTTGGGCCCCTACAGGCCATTCCTTCCCTTGGAAAGAGTTCAGTGACCAGTGGTGGTATTCAAAAAAATTTACTACTGGTTCTGTGAGCGTGGTTTGGTGGGCATGGCTTGGTGGACATGGCAGGGGAAGGATACTGTAAAATCTCCATTCCTACCCCACTCCAGGGCAAGGATACTGTAAAATCTCAATTCCCTCCCGACTCAAGGGGGAAGGTTACTGCAAAATTTCCATTTCCTTCCCACCCTACTAACCTGCTTTCCAGCTCCATTCTCCTGTGCTGAACAAAAGAAGACCTGGCCGATCAGCTGGGACTCAAGAGGCAGAGAATAGAGGGGGCGGGACCAGTCAGAGGTGGTATTTGCCGGTTCTCCGAACTACTCAAAATTTCTGATACCAGTTCTCCAGAACTGGTCAGAACCTACTGAATACCACCTCTGGTTCAGTCCAAATTTCCCAGAATCATCTGTCAAGCACCTCCGTATGTTTCAAACACAGTACTTCATCATGAAGCTGACTGTCTCAAAATTGAAATATCTTCCTGGATTTACATCTTGCCCACTGACTTAAAATTCTCTTCTTTCCAGTTGGTTTGACCTCTAATGATGACTAACAGTTTTCAGTGACCTTAGAGCCAGGCAATAGAAGCCAAAGTACAACTGTTTGGCTATAATCATGGCCAACCATCACCGTAATGGGCTATGAGTGGGCTCTAACTGATCTTAGATAGTGGACCATTGATTTAGAGCTGCAAAATAATTTCTCAGCCTTACTCAGAAATACCTTCTTGAGACACTCTGCACATTCTCTCCAACCACCCAGATATCTCAGTTGAATAAGAATCCCAAAATTCAGAAGAACCCTTTCTTTAACCAGATTCAATGCCATTCCAACTACCATTATTAAAGGAAAATACAAAAATATCCCAATTGAACAAAGACTGAAACCATGTGGTGGTGGAATAATTAAATCACTGGAACATGCCATGCTCTATCTATAAGCACATTATTATTTCCACCTTTTATGAAATACCCTGGTCATTCTGATTTGTTTTATCTTAAAATGCTATTATCAGATCAGTCTGACTCCATGTCTGTGTCCACAGTCAGCCAAATACTATTCAGTAATTTGCACTTAACACCATAAAATTGATTTAACCCTCTTAGGTATTTTAGATATACATACATACATACATACATACATACATACAGAGAGAGAGAGAGAGTTTAGTTATAGACTACATGGAAAATACTGAAATTGCAGTTAATTAAAATAAAATGTGTGTGTGTGTATAAATACTGTACATACATACACATTTCTTTTTTTTTTTTGCATTGTACATGTGTTTGTGTATGTGTCTATATTGCAGTGTGTGGGTGTAGTTGTGAGTGTGTGTCTTAACATGCCACATGATCTTTTTTGTGTATGATTGTTGTCATAAGATCAGTACAACTCCCATCTCCTTGATTGCAACTAAATTTTTCTATACTGCCAGTAAAATTCAATGGACTTTAATTGATGAACCCACCACTAATTGTAATATTTCTCCTTGTTTCATTTTTCCTTTATTTTAAAAAGGAAATTTACAATTATTTGTTTGCAATTTTGGTCACTGGGTAAATATTTATTCAAGCAGATTCCAACTCAGGGATCAGGACTTAAAAACATGGCAGGTGTTGATGGAGATCTTCCTTAGATACCAAATGGAGCTGCAGGAGGAAAAGAAATTGAAAGAAAAGAAGCACTGTTCTGTAAAGTTTTAATGAAGATAGCATCTGAGAACACAATACCATAAAGGCTTGTTTCACAATCCAATCTGCAAATACAATCTGTGGGTGGGAAAACTTCTTTGCATCGCAACAAATGGTGGGATAGCATATGGTTTTTCTGTAAACATGTACATACGTTTTTTTCACAGGCATCTCACTTTTAAATGTCTGGAAATTCATCTATTTATGCAACACTTCATCATTCCAATGCAGATTATAATTACCTTGCAAAGATATTGCTGTGAAATCTTTTTTGTTCCTGAACAAATCTATAACATCACCCTCAGAGAATAAAACAAAAATGCTTCATGGTTTTTACCTTATCCTCTAAATGCAAATGCACAAATTTAGATCTGTATTAATTTCTAAACTAAGTGTCAAATCTGCATATGTTATTATTTGTTACCAGCAAATATCAATGAGAATGATAATCACTGGGACAGTGAAAGAAAAATGGATGATTTAGGACTGAGTGATGAGAGAAGAGTCAGTAGCTTCAGATGGCTTTTCTGAAGTTCTCTTGAAACTGTCACTATCATAGTGGAGTGTGGAAATGGGAATAACATTGATTCAATGAATTAGGAATGAGATCAGAAAGGAGAGAGTAAATTTGAACATGGTCTTGCTCACAGGGTGAGGAACAGGAAGGAAAGGTAACAGCACCTTCCAGAATGTGAAAATGGGTGGTGACAGAAGCTCCTTACCTCTGCAGTCAGTGAACTAATGATAGGAGTATATAGGGAACAGGGAAGCCATTGTGGAAGGCATATGCATTGGATAATCTTTGGGCTAACAAGTTAGGAACAGAGTAAGACAAACTGAGAAAATTTCAGGCTGAGTTCTTCTATTGATATGCAGTGGTGAGCTCTGTTCTTGGCAAGTTGATATTTTGCATATTGTTTCCTTAGAACATATACAAGGCTAAAAATGTTGAATTAAATGTCGAATAGGATCTAGGGTAAAGAGATTGATCCCATATTGGAACAGTGATAGAAAAAGAAAGATAGAGCAATGGGGGCTGGGTAGAATTTTATGAGATAATGGAGACTTCATAGCTGCTCCCAACCAACTTCTCCAAACAAGAGCCTGGGTAGCCAAATTGTCAGTACCTTATGCTCAAACTAGTGCCAGTTAGCAGCAAATCAATACAGAATAAAATTCCTGCTTCAGCAAGCATGAACTTTGATAATGGAGATGGTGGGGGAGAGGAGAATTACTGAAGCTAGCGGAGTTGGAATACTTTGTTCAAGGAGAACGTATGAACAGGATGGTGCAACTATCAGCAGAAAAATAAACAAAAAGAAACAGTTCTGATATGTTGAACATCAAAAACTTCAAAACATATAGAAAAGGAGACCTAACATTTTGTTCACAGATGAAACTCAGTTTAGATTAAAAAGTTACACTTATGAAAGATTCTTCCTTGATTGGTGCAACTACAGCAAGCTAGACCCCATCCCTTATTTATAAAGGGAGGGTTAATTTTGCTCAAACTCAGGTGTACATTCTACTATAAGACTCCACTTCTCCTCTGTACAGTAGTTCTATATGGGTACTGTATGTACAGAGATTTGTATCCAGTCCATTAATGATTCCATTAGTGTTCTTTTCTAGAACCAAATGTTATGACAACTGTTACTATATGAATATTATATAAAATGATTTTAGCATTTGGATTTCTCTGTTAAATCAGACTCTCAAAGCAACTTTGTTAAACCATGATAATATATAGAAAATGTAGTTTTATGTAATTTTTTTTTTGCAGGAGAGATCATGATGTTTCATATAGTTTTTTGAGTTATTATTGAATTTTGCCTAAAGTAAAGCTGACAGAAGCTTCAACCCGTGCAGAAAATTAGAATAATTTAAATAAAATTAGCACTATTTCTCAAGGGGCTCTGCAATACATTTCGGTAGTCCAACTTCAATGTTATATATCTACACTTATTTGCTGAAACCTTGCCTTTACTTCTGCAAAAGCATTTAACTTTCCATTTTTATTCAATTCTAGTCTGCTCCTATTTCTGTTTCCATTTTGAAATCTTCCCTATGGAGGATATATTTGGAACAGAGGTGCACAATAGAAGGAAAAAGCACAACCTTCGGGGTTGTGTGTGTGTGTGTGAAAATTTGCTTGTTCAATGTGCCAGAGGAAAAATGGTAAGTTTCTTCAGACTTTTATTAGTAGCCAATAGCACTTATATATCAATTTCTTTTTACCTTACCTTTTTACTTCAGAACATGAAGCTTCCTATGAACCAGAAAGAGGTGGCTTTGCTAACCCCACATTTTTCTTAGCAGCAGCAAACCCATCAGATTTTTAGGTGGCAGTAGATTGAAGACCTTTCCCTCCCATTTACAGCACCAGTGAAGCCATAATTGCCCAGGGTTATCTGTGGAATCTATTCCAATTCACAAAGACATTTGTCCTTGCCACACGCATCCTTCAGTGATTATATGGCAGAAACAAAAAATGCTAAAACAGCATTATGGATCTTAAATGGCTTTCAATCATGCCTTAAAGGATTATTAGGTCTTAGTTCCTACTACTATGCTGTACTGAAGAGTTTGTTAACCGAATTTGACCTTACATGGTCCTGAGCTAGGACTATTCCTATGCCAGAGGGAAATGGGGGGGGGATGGGAAGCCTCTGAGGCAATAGCCCAAATTAATCAGCACTGTGCTTTAATGAATACCTTGTCACTGGAACAGCATATATTGAGTCACTTAATTTCATAGTGAGTGAGCAAAACATATAGATTTCAAATAGGTGGTAGACTTGGAACATAATATTACATAAGTTCTTCCCATGAAATAAACTGAGATGTGATGATTTTTTAAAAAAAACAGGCATAGGCTTGACCTAAAATCTGGGATGCAATCATAATGGCAACCTTATCATTCTTTTTACTGGAACAGCAATGCATCACCACAACACAAAACACAAAGGATAGCAATTCCAAGAGCAGGGGCATTAGTTGTGAATACATGAAATGGGTACATATAAGAAAAATAAAAGAAGAATAAGAGAAACAATAGGACAGGGACGGTAGGCACGTTGGTGCGCTTATGCACGCCCCCTACAGACCTCTTAGGAAAGGGGTGAGGTCAATAGTAGACAGTCTAAGGTTAAAGTTTTTGGGGTTTGGGGAAGAAACTACAGAGTCGGGTAGAGTATTCCAGACATTGACCACTCTATTGCTGAAGTCGTATTTCCTGCAATCAAGTTTGGTGCGGTTAACTTTGAGTTTGTATTTATTGTGTGCTCTTGTGTTGTTATGGTTGAAGCTGAAGTATTCATTGACAGGTAGGACATTGCAATGTATGATTTTATATACCATGCTTAAATCAGACCGAAGACGGCGTAATTCAAGGTTTTCTAGTTCTAGAATTTCAAGTCTGGTGGCATAAGGTATTCTACAACGAGTAGAGGAGTGGAGAACTCTTCTTGTGAAATATTTCTGGACTTTCTCAATTGTGCTAATATCAGATACGTAATGTGGGTTCCAGACTGATGAACTGTATTCGAGTATTGGTCTAGCAAATGTTTTGTATGCTCTGGTTAGTAGTGTGATATTACCAGAGAAAAAGCTACGTAGGATTAGGTTAACAACTCTTAATGCCTTTTTGGCTATGTAGTTGCAGTGGGCTCTAGCACTTAGATAATTAGAGGTGAGTATTCCAAGGTCCTTTACAGAGCTTAGAGGTGAGTATTCCAAGGTCCTTTACAGAGCTTGGGTCATCAACAAGATCTTGACTATTCAGCTTGTATTTTATTTTCTGATTTTTTTTGCCAATATGTAAGACAGAGCATTTATTTGTTGAGATTTGAAGTTGACATTTGTTTGACCATTCTGATACATAGTCAAGATCTTTTTGTAGGGTAGCAGTATTGTCTGTGGTATTGAACAGCTTTACATCAGCGAAAAGAACGCAATTGCTTTTAATATGATCACAGAGGTCATTTATGTAGAGTATGAAGAGAGTTGGTCCTAGAACACTGCCTTGGGGGACACCACTATTGACAGGTACAGAATTTGATAGGACGCTCCCAATTTTGACCATTTGTTGTCTGTTTGCCAGGAATGCTTCTGTTGACATACTATAAATAAATACATAGTACATAATTACAAAGAACAAGGGCACTAACCCTTTCTTGGACAAGGGCTCATCCTGCATTTCATTTCCTGCTGGTGAAAAAAAGTAGGTTGGTGAGACAAAGATTACATTAGATTTCATTTATATTAAATCACAATTTTATTTACTCAATTTTTGTCCTGTTATATTTAATACATCCCTTTTCATCAGTTTCAAAATGTTGAGTTGATAACATCTTCTGAAGGTGTCTAGAGTTGTGATGGCGAACCTATGGCATGCATGCCAGAAGTGGCATGTAGAGCCAACTTTCCAGGCATGCCAGCCATCACCCGTTGCTCTTCCGAGTTCCGGTGCATGCATGCGCACCAGCCAGCTGGTATTTACACGCACAGGAGCACCAGAAACTGGAAGAGCAGGTGGCCATGCTCATGCACATGCCGGAAACTGGAAGCTCAGCTTCCCAGCATGTGCATGCATGCAGGAGAGCTGCTCTTCCAGTTTCTGATGCTCCTGAATGCACATGCACTGGGGAGCTGCTCTTCCAGTTTCTGGTGCACACACATGTGTACCAGGGAGCTGCTCTTCTGGTTACTGATCCTCCCCGCTCACACGCGCTCCAGTTTCAGCAACACTGGTCTAGAGGGTACAAACAAGTCTTTGGAGATAAAAGAACTAGAAAAGTTTCACCAACACTGGTCTAGAGGGTACAAACAAGTCTTTGGAGATAAAAGAACTAGAAAAGTTTCACCAACACTGGTCTAGAGGGTACAAACAAGTCTTTGGAGATAAAAGTAGACCTGGAGACTCAGATCAAGTGACTCTGACATAGTAGTTTTGTGAAGAAAATAGGAACAAAGGAGCATTTCTCTCATACAAATATGCATGCACAATTGTTGACATTCTGAATATAGGTTTTGAATACAATTATTCAAAATGAACCGCCCCCTAATATTTGTTGTTACCTTTTTACTTCCCTTTCAAGTGACTTTTGAAAATCATGGGTTGGTTTTTTTTTACATTTAGCCATTCTTACAGTATTGCTTTTTCCCCCCATTTTCATGGCCATTATCTAGAGCAAAACTACCTGGTTAATGATGTAGAAATTATTGGAAGATGGGGCTGTTTTGGAGGCTTTTGCCCTGAGTTTGCCGCCTTCTTTTTTCTTTGACATTCTTAGCATTTCCTTTTTCTTGTTTCAGTCTGATTGTTGTTCATTGTTTGTTAATTAATGTTTGTTTTATATCTGATTGTCAGATATTTTGTATTTGCCTATTTATATTCTGTGTGATCCATCAAATTAATTTTGATTGTAATGGTGTACAAATGTGTTTAATAAATCAATTTGTCTCTCTGTGTGTCTGTTCATAAAAGCTACACTTTTTCCAATGCTGACAGGATTTATAGACTATATAATTCTTGCTGTTATTTGTTAAAATAGCCTAAGATAACTATGCATTACAATTAGAGATCTGGAGTCTGTTGACCTGGATTGCTATCTTGTGTGAACTCACTATTATGCTATACAAACAATGCTTTCTTAGCACATCATATAATTGTATCCCAAAGGGTTCAGTATGTCGATGTTGTGTTTCAAGTCAACAAAAAGCAAAACAATCATGGTAATGTTTCTTCCAGTTGACCTACCATGGATATGAGGTCAACAGGAGACCCTGGGAAGCAATTATCTAGCTCAATGGAACAATATGATGTTGTTCAACCCTGCAATTTCCTAAACTAATGATTTTTTATGTGCTCAAAATCCTGCCCCTTTTGAATGTGTCAGTAGACACATATAAGTTGGGACCTTGATTATTGTGCCATTCCCATCACCCTGAAAATGTGTATGTCTGTGATTAAAGTACAAACATTAAACATTAAAACTAAACTAGAGGAAATATACTAGAGGAAGTATATCAGGCAATAAATACAGCAATACATCCACCCAAAAAATAAATAAGTAAGCTGTGAAAGAGGAAACCCACTCTATGATCTTTTTTCTCTCCTTTGCTGCTGTAATATGGCCACACTTCTAAAATCAGTTATTCTCGTAACCTGTTTGCTGATTGCTTAGCTTGTTTTCTAGAATCTGCAAAGGAGCACAAAGAGGCAGTTATGTAAACACAAGCTTAGCCCTGAAAGAGAAAACTGGGTGAGAAAGAAACTCAATATTACCCTGCCTTGATTATCTTACATACAGTGGTGGGGAAGAAAGAACCTCTGCCAGAAATTCAAGATTTTGTTACTGTATTCCACAGCAATAAAGTACAATATTGTAGTGCTTGTTGAAGCCTGTCCTTAGAAATGGCTTGACATTGCCTGCTTCCTAGGGCTGAGAGAGAAGGACTGGCCCAAGATTGTCCAGTTTGCTTCGTACTTAAAGAGGGACTAGAACTCACCACCTCCTGGTTCCTAGCTTGATGTCCATTGTACCAAAGTGGATCAAGGAGCTAATAGAATTAAATAAAACAAGACAGAGATTCAAATAATTTTGCAAAGAGCAATTTAAGGCTTAATGGTGACATTAGCTTCTTAAATTTTGGCCCAGGGGGGGAAAAGTAAATCATGCAGTTGATGTAGGATTAATGTCATATATAGCAATTAAACTTATACATGCATTTTATCTTACTTACTTTGCTTGACTTCATATTGTTTTTCATGCAGTGACACCAAGAATTATCACCATTTATTAAGTAGTCTGAGCAAAATAAAAATAGTCCTTGTCCTGAAGACACTACAAACTTTTTCTGTTCTGTTCCAGACTGGATGTCCAGATTTAGGGAAAATACCTGAACAAAGCTGAATACCATACATGTAAGTACCCATGAAAACTTAAGAAAACAAATACACACACACACACACACACACACACACACACACACACACATACACACATACATATATATATGTTGTGACTGAAAGGATCGATCCTGCTGTGAGTTTTGACTCTGATGACTCTGAGGATGAAAGGCTGGAGCCTGCTGAGAATTTGGAGTCTGAATTATTAGAAGACACAGATGTGAGCCAGGGGGATGAGTGGTTATCACACAGACACTATTCGCCTGAACCCTCGACCTCATTCATGCCAGCAATTGATCCACAAAATGAGTCAGAAGAGTCGAGCGAGGAAGCTGACAGATCGTGGCTTGATGCCAGAACTAGAAGGAGGCTGAAACGTCAAGCTGTGGGGAGGCATCAAGCCAGACGTTGATTTAGGGAGATTGACACGCCCATCTAGGTGGTTTACGGAGGCAAACTCAGTTAGAAGGAGGAGGGCGAGTCAGTAATTAGCACGTTGCCTCAAGGATTATAAAAGCTGTGTGGGGGAAGATTGTCAGGAACAAAGTGACTGATTGCGTGAAAAGGTTTTCAGCAGAGGCTGGGAGGTTTGAGAATTTGTGCCAGGACCGTTTTGCTGAACAGGGCGTGTATTATTGCTGTGGAATATAAATTATGACAGCTGTTATCTTGTAAGACTCCTTTCTGTTGGATTTAAGTTTTGGAACGGCTGTTTTTGGTTTGGTGTTGTTTGAACTCTGAAGGGGGAGCTATAACATATATATATATATATATATATATATATATATATATATATATATATATATATATATATATATATATATATATATATATATATATATATATATATACATACATACATACATACATACATACATACATACATACATATTTGTTTTCTGAGGTTCTCATGGTATTTGTATGTGGATCTTTGGTTATTCGGGTTTTCTCCCGTAAGATTGGAAGTATCTAGGCAACGCGTTTCGATGAAGTCTCATTCATCATCTTCAGGCTTCTGTCTTCAGCTCTGTGCTTCTCAGAGTGATGTGAGCTTGCAGCTGCTTCTTTCTTTTAACTGCTAGTGGGGGTGTGACTTGATTGGGTGGGGGCTTGGCTGTGTTCTGATTGGGTGGGGTGTGTTCTCATTGGTTGGGGGTTGGCTGTGTTCTGATTGGTTGGGGGTTGAAGAACATAAGAACTCAATCAAAAAAGAAGAACCGACCTCTTCCCTGGTCCAACACCTCAAAGCCAACTGGATGTCCAGATTTAAAGAACTCTCTAGCTATGATCATGCCACCAATTTTATATTTACATTATATATATATATATATATATATATATATGGTATTGTATGTATTGGAGGCTTTTAGTGTGACTTGGCTTTGAGTAAATGGACGGCGGTCATTTATTAGGAAGCTAGGTTTCATCTGGGTGCCTGGTTGGGGTGTGTTTGAGCTGGAGGTATCAGGAGTCTGTTTGTGCCTAGGTATTTGCTTGGCTTGTGGTGTGGAGATTTTTTTGTTTGTGAAAAAATCTCAGACCTGAATATACCTAGACCTACATACCTGTACCCGTGAAAATCTACGAAAACACACACACACACACACACACACACACACACACATATATATATATATTTGTTTGTTTTCTTAAGTTTTCGCGGGTACTTACATGTATGGTATTCAGCTTTGTTCAGGTATTTTCCCACGTCATTATAATGACGTGGGAAAATCAATTCAACAAAGCTGAATACCATACATACATACATACATACATACATATATGTTAACATAAAATAAATCAAAAGCAGCATGCATTTTCTCTGCCATATGCATATATATTAGAGAAACATGCTGCTTTTGTCATAAATAGCTTTATTTATTCATTATGTCATTATATATTAGATTTATTTCCAAACTTCTCCAGGTGTGGGAGGCAGCATATCTGAGTATGCTTTCCCATCCCCCCCACCAAAATCAGGTCTATAACATAGGTATGGCTGAGAAATAATCACCAGCTCAGTCACTTGGTCCCTAAAATGCTGCTAAGAGACCACGTGCCTTCAAACTCTGATTTGGGTGATCTTGGATGCTGCAAAAACTATCTGGAAATTGCAATGTGGGTTGTCCATAGTAGGAAGTAGGAAGCTGAACAGCTAAATACTTTATTCTAGCCTAAGAGCACTTCCTGTATCTATTCATATGTAAGCTTACTACATACATTATTAATCTAAATGTCCTATTTATCACAGAATATGTTCTTTTCCCATGATTAGTAATTTTTTTCCCCAGAACAAAATACCAAATAATGGTTTGAGAAAAACAGTATTCAAGATATTCAATTATTCCCTCTTTCCTCAATTTTTTGGTTCTAATCGAATTCTTGTGATTCTACCTACCAAGGTAGATAGAGTTGTGATGGAAAGTTGTGATTCAGGTTCAGATGTATTATGGGACCTTCTCTGAATTTCTTTTAAGGCTAACTTTGGTACTTCATTCTCTTCCTGCTGTGCCATTCCCATTACTCAAGAACAGAGAGTGTGAACAATCAGGAGGTTATAAAATTAGACAAGACTTTCACTGCCAACTGACAGAAATGAAAATGAAGGCCCCCATGGCAGCTGTAAAATTTGATATCTATCACACTGCATGCTCAAATGATCTTAAATGCTTTTTCATTCCTAATTATTTTGCCCTAGTTTAATACCTGACAAATTATTCCATATGGCCAGTATTATGAGAAGATCTGGAAAGCTTCTATGTGATGAAGTAATAGAAAATAAGTAGGTGAAAAAGCTATTGTGTTTCATTGTGCAAAATACTTTCTCAAAAACTCTTTCCTCATATTTTTAAAGTTCTTAGAATATTTTATCTTGTGCACCTTTACTTGAAGGGGGACTAATCACTGTTTGTTACATGGGAAGGTTCAAAGTGGCAAAGCAACATTATGTTTGTTTTATTCTGCATCATATCTAAATGGGGAATGCCACCTCCTAAAATCTTTGGATTTTTCCTGCGAGGAATTTGGGGGTGAATTGTCCTCATACATTGCCAAATAAAGTTAGGCAGAACATTGTTATTTCCAAATAGCAATAGCAATAGCACCTAGACTTATATACCGCTTCACAGTGCTTTACAGCCCTCTCTAAGCAGTTTACAGAGTCAGCCTGTTGCCCCCAACAATTTGGGTCCTCATTTTACCAACCTCAGAAGGATGGAAGGCTCAGTCAATCTTGAGCCTGGTGGGATTTGAACTGCCAAATTGTAGGCAGCTGGCTGCAGCAGAAGTAGCTTGCAGTACTGCACTCTAACCATTGTGCTACAAAGGCTACTTAAATAGCTTTAAATAGAGATATGATTTATGAACTGTTGGCCTATGATATATTAAATATCCTATTCTTAAAATAAATGTTAAGAAAATATAAAAAGAGCAGTTTGTTTCTTGAAATACCCTTTTCTATAACAATTGAGCATATGTGAAGAGTAAATGTGACTTCTTTGGATGTGAAATTTTCCAGCAATTTCAGACTTTCTCACTGGGCTTTCTGCTTAATAAAGGGAGGAATGCTACATGCTGATAGTAGGCAGGATAAATGAACCATTGGAGAGAAATATCCAATAGACATTTGTGGAATTGACAATCTATTTTGTTGTGATAGTAATTGTAATAAAAATAGTGATAATAGATAGAGGTGAGGTCATTTTGTTCACTGTTGAGATATCAAAATCAGAACTGTCCAAATTCATGATTCAGTGATGGATCACTATTCAGATGGTTCACACAATTTCCAAAAATGGACCATAGGCCTGGTAGCTAGTACTATTTGCATTTCCTCTCCCATTGTTTTTTCCTTGAAAATTTTCCCATCAAATCAACTTTCTTCCTTCTTTCCTTCCTCCTCTCTCCTTCCCTGATCTACACAACAAAGTAAGAGGGTGCCACCCCTAAAGGTACACAGAACCAAGAAATAGATTCTATGTGTATCTAAATCTACTTTTATTAAGACTGGCTACAATCTTGCAAGTCTAAATATCCTCTTTCCCGTTTTATGTTAATCTGTAATTAGGATGTGCCTATCTTTGTACCCCTCCCTCCTTAACTGGGCTTCTGCAGTGTTTATCTCCTTGTTGCCTTGGTAATGTACCTTCCCTCTCCATGTCAAGGTCATTCTCATTACTCTCTATAGAGACGGCAGAAGAATCTAGCATGGAATATGTATACAGCTTCCTGAGGCCATTTTCCAAGAGGCTTTTCAACCCTGGCAGCACCACTGCAAATATCAATAATGCAACAGCTCATTTATCTATTATGTAAATTCATGGTGTCTGTTATAATATTTCTGCCTTCTCCAGACAAAAAAAGTCATCCCCAGAATCATAATAGGATTGTCCATAACAACTATAACAAGATGGTTGTTATGATCAATTAATTATTGGAAGAGAGGCAATCTCTTACATGTAAGATTAGCTCTTCAGCAGAATGTTAAGCTATAACTTTAAGGTCTGTCTTGGAGTACCGTTCCCAACATTCCCTGCCATTCTTCATGCTGGTTGGCATTATTGGACTTGAAGCTTGAAACACTTGACAGATGCTGTGTTTTTTTACCCCATGCTGTCTAAAGTTAATATACCAACCTGTTAACTTTAACACTAATTTCACTCTTTGATATCCTTCCCACCACTTCAATTACATTTGATTTATAACGCTTTCTTTTTTGCATTATACTTTTTCTGTTAAAGAGGAGGAAGGAAATATATAACAATAGTAATTCAACTGTATTGTTGAAGAAATATACAATTATGTTTTACTACTGTAAGTATTTGGATTGCATTAATTTCACAGGAGGACTTTTTCATCCCTTTTGATGAAGTTGGGATAGCTTGCATTAGCAGGAAGGGGAATAGCTAAGATTCTGATCACAGGATGCTTAAAACACCTTGGAAGTCAAATTACTGTAATCTTATTACTAATGTACATGGCATTAAGATAAGAATCTACTGCAGTCACAGTAACTAGTGCTTAACAAAATAGAAACAACCCCATAACTGGGGCTGATGACTGAGTTTGAGGTGGTAGTGGTGGTGAAGTCATGCTGATATCTAAAATGGATGAAGAAAGAAACCAATTACGCCTGTGATTTGGGGTTGCACAATTTATGGAAAGTTCTTGCATCTTGTGACTCAAGGTAAAGAGAAGACAGCCTAGGAAAATGCATGGGGTTCTCCCATTTCCTGACTGAAAGTCACACATATTAATTCAAATAAATTGAATTAATCTCATGAGTGTAGACTTAAGACAAAACAATCATCTGAAAACAGAAACTTCATCTTACTTCTTTTGCTATTCTAATGTGAGCTTTATATTTGGGAATTGCATAGGAAAGATGCCACTGTTTTCTGTTTTCTCATTTCTGTATTGAATCACTTGCTGTCATCGATGAAACAAAATATCTATTATCCAGAAAAGACAGAGATTATTTTTGCCCTCTTAATTTCATCACAAGGATAGGAAATGAACAGCCAACAATTTTTAAGAAGAGTAAGAGTAAGGACAAAAGGCTTTGGCAATCTGCAATGACCTCTCTGAGATCTATTAGCTCTACTTTCCTATAGTTCTACTTTTTTCTACTTTCCTGAAAAGAAATGATGGGCAAACTCCCTCAGCTCAGTTAAAACCAGTTTAGCATTTGCAAAATCATTCAGCATGTGCTTAGATAATGCTCAACTGTTTGACAAGAGTTCTCTCCCAGGTCATAATGTAAGCATCCACATATTGATTGCACAGTGTTAATACGCATTGCTTGTTGGCTCCCAGGAACAGCAGTACAAATATGAAATATGATAATTGCTTGGGAAGTTCCCCTGGCTTACCTATTTGTGCAGAACATTATTTTTATTTTAGTGACAGGCACAAATATACCTGTTACTTTTAAAGACATTCTTCATATTCCTTGAAATATGTGTACTTTTGAAAGGCTTAAGCTTAGAAAGCTGTTGATCTGGGTGCCGGGTGTACTGAAGCATATAAACTCTTGCTTCTCATCTAAGTCAAAGGAGAACTTCTCAGGGTAATGGTGGGTGGTTGATTGGTAATAAAGCCATGCATTGTGAGGTTATCAAATGTGAACACCATCTTTCAAAGGGATCATCAGAGGGCTTTTATTTATTATAGCAAGGACATGGGTTGGGGAGTGACCAAGAGTCACTCTACCTCGCTAATTTGCATTTTTACAGAATGCATACCATTACCCATTCAAAAGACTTCCAAGAGTGTTGCAGTTAGGCAATTTTTAGCATAATCATGTAGGATGTAGCGGTTGCTTCAGGCAGCCATGTTGCATTACCTTAGTTGTAAAGCACATAGCTGACATTTCTATTGCCTCTCATCCTCTCAGATTCCAAGCTATCATTTGCCATGGTTCTGCACAAATAAAAGATAAACTATCAGTCTGTAGTGGTATCCACTTTCTCAATTCACCCAGGTATGGTATGCTAATGATTACAGGAATAGAATGGAGTCTGATTGGGCAGCCCTGATACTTGACACATTTTTTGGGAAGTTTGCATTTATCATTCATTCATTCATTGCTATGGAGAGCGTTCTCTAGAATGGCTTTATCTACCATTGTTCCTGATCATTAAGAATATGATTAATTCAATAAAAATGTTGTCATGGGGATAAATAGATGTGAATTAATTTCTAATCCAGCAATCATAGCAATCAATAAATGATCACCCCATGGTGAAAACAATTAACCAATGGAATGGCTTGCCTTCAGAAGCTATGAGACCCCCATCACTGGAAGTTTTTAAGAAGAAACTGGACAGCCACTTGTCCAGAATGGTGTAGAGTCTCCTGCTGAAACAGGAGGTTGGACTAGAACAGGGGTCTCCAACCTTGGCAACTTTAAGACTTGTGTACTTCAACTCCCAGACTTCAACTCCCAGCTTTGCCAGCTGAGGAATTCTGGGAGTTGAAGCCCACAAGTCTTAAAGTTGCCAAGGTTGGAGATCCCTGAACTAGAAGACCTCTGAGGTCTTTTCCAACTCTGTTATTCTATGTTCTATGACTACAAAAATAGTAGCTGGATTCAGATATGTTTAATGCAGGGGGAGTTTGCTTAATGGAAAGATTTCATTCATCATATATTATACTTTGACACTTTGCAGTTATTTAAAAACAAAAACTTTGGCTCATGCTTTGCATTTCTGTCAGGGCCATCCTTGACTTTGATTCCAAAGGACTTTGATTATTTTCTTCTACTCCACTAGAAGAAAGCCAAAAACTTTCTTAACCTTCTTGCAGGTTGTGTCTTATTTCTGCCTCATTTTCTTCAATTGTTCTCTAGTCAGGAGGGAATCTTGATAACTGTAAAACAATTGCTGCAGTCAAATTGTTAAGGTGCCATTAACTGAAATCCCTGCTCAGAAAAATAGGGGAATTTTCATTTTGATTGAACGCTTTCATCAGCAACAGAAGAAAAGTATAGATAGTGAATTTTCATCATTTTTTTTTCAAGGGCTGGGCAATCAAAAGCACTGCTGAAAGCAAACCAATGCTCACCAAGCCAAGCACAAAACTCAGTGTTGCCCCCACTTTACTTTAGAAATGGTTATAGGAAGTTTAGGTACATAAAGATTGATCTCTTTAGCTTTGTTAGATGGACAGTCTCTTTGACATTTTTACCGGCAGTGTGGAAAACTGCCAGTGACACCTCTAATATTTTATCTTCCTTAATCTTTACAGGTAGGTTAGACTTTGCAGGAATTGTTGCCTGTTAGATCCTTTAAGCAGCTCAGATTTCTTAACATGAAGCTGTGAGCCCTTTTTTTATATATTAGAGAGGATCCTGAAACAATACAAAGGCACCTTGTGAAAGTGCTGTGTGTGTTTGGTATACAGTGATATACATAAACACCATAAATTGAAGAAAGGTATACTCTAAATATACAGAACTTCTCTGTCATTCCCACTAATAATACTTATAACATACAGGCAATCCTTGTTTAGTGACTGTCTCATTTAATGACTGTTCACAGTTATGATGGTGAGAAAAAGTACCTTTATGACCAATCCTCAGATTTACAACCATTTCAGGTCTATAAAGTAAAGGAAAAATTGTAATCAGAGTGGTGGTGTCAACCAAGTTTGTCTTAAAGATCAAGTTGTTGGTCAGTGAATGAGAGCTGCTTGTATTTCTGTATCATTGCCACTACTGCTACCTATATACCTATTTAACAAAGAGGTGATAATGAAGAACTTGTATTTCAGATTTTTAACAGCAGCACCATGTTAGATGGGAATGAAAAAAAAAGGAAAATTGGAATGCTTTGAAATGGAAATCATTCTTCCAAACTATGTTCAACAATCCGTTAACCAGAATTGAGGAACTCTACCTCAACCTGTGGCCTCTGCTGAGTTGCTTACACTGCTGAAGTGTACAGCTATTTTGATTACAACTGGCTAAGGATAGGAGTTGTGGTGGCATAATGGTTAGAATGCAGTATTGCAGGATAATTGACAACCCAGATTGTTGGGGGCAATATGCTGACTCTGTAAACCGTTTTGAGAGGGCTGTAAAGCAATATAAAGCAGTATATAAGTCTAAATGCTATTGCTATTGCTATAAATCAGTTCACTGCCAGGAGTTCGGTTCGAGCCTCACCAGCTCAAGATTGACTCAACCTTCCACCCTTATGAGGTTGATAGAATGGATCCAGATTGTTGGGGGCAATATGCTGACTCTGTAAACTGCTTAGAGAGTGCTGTAAAACACTATGAAGCAATATACTGTATAATCTGTGCTATTCTGTAATCCATATATTTCTCTCTTGGTGTTTTTTTTTAGATTTTTATCCTCCTTTTTTCATATATGGCTCAATATGGCAAACATACCAATACTCATTCCTCCTATTTTCCCCACAACAACCATCCTGTAAGGTGGATTGGGCTGAGAGAGGGTGATTGGTTCAAAGTCATCAAGCCAGGATTTTTTATCCCTAAGGCAGGATTGAACTCAAAATCTCTTGATTTTTAGGCCAATACCTTAACCAAACTGGTTCTTGGAGAAAAGTCTATCTATCTCCATTCATGGGAAATGCTCACTGCATGGTTTCCTATATTAACTTTTGATTCACATTTTCATATTTTACTGGGGGGAAAAGTCAATAATATTTTACTTCTCACTGACCTACATAAAGATAGTGATTATTTTTTCAGAGGGTTATCATGTGAAAAAGGGGTGAGGAAAATAAGAAAAGGATTCATTTAATCCACATTAAATGTATAAATAAGTGGAAGAAGCAGAGAACAATATAGCCTAGCCAACAATAAATCAATAGCTAATTAATAGCAAAATGAAAAAGGTCTAGGACTTCTGTCAGTGTTGGCAAAATAAAGGTCATCTCTCCTGTCCTAAATCTGCTTAGTGTTGTGAATGCTGGCAGGTTTATTGCCGGCGAGGCAAGGGCAGATGATTCAGCAAGCAAAATTAGCTGATAGATTTAATGTCCACTCTTCCAAATAGATATAGAAATTTGCTCTAGGAATGCAGTCTGAATAAAAGAGGGTTGATATAACTAGAAAAAAACTTGTAGGTACACATTTGGACATATGGCAATCTTAGTTCTTGGATCACCAAGGAAGAAGCGCTTAGGATCCTTACTGGCCAACAACAACAGTTGGAAGCAGGTAAATCACTTGGAGCATTCATTGGAAAAATTAAAATTGGTTTCATGGTTGCTAAATGTTCATATACTCATTCATCTGACACAGGGCATAGAAAGATGCTTTAAGGACATAGGAAGATGCTTTCAGATGAGTTAAAACATAGTTCTACTGAGAACTATATTATATGGTACAGTACAGTACAGACAATATAGGCTGATAAGCACCAATCACCATTCTGAATAGTTGGGCTTCTTTCCATTCCTAATTGGATATACCAGGGACTGGATCTGGGCTTTGAGCAAAATATTAATTTGCTGTTGAACAACCTACTCTGTCTCAGAGCAGATCCATATTTCCTGTCTGTTTCAATTTCTGGGATCAAGGAACATTTGATATCATTGTCCATACATTCAAGCCTGCAGTAAATGCAATCTCTATTTCCCTGCAGCACCTCAAATCATTGTCTTCTATGGAAGAAGGGATGAACAATTCCCAGCTGTGCTTTACTGCCTTATAAACCAATGTCACCATTCCAATTGTCTTCACTGATGGACTTTCACCTTTCTGACCTCACTTGTGATAGAAGAGGTAACTAGCAAATCCTTGGCAATTTTACTTTAGTTTTCAAATTAACTAAATGGCTAAGAAGAAGGGAGGGAGGGAGGGAGGGAGGGAGGGAGGGGAGGAAGGAAGGAAGGAAGGAAGGAAGGAAGGAAGGAAGGAAGGAAGGAAGGAAGGAAGGAAGGAAGTTGACTGATTAAATAAAACAAAACTCCAAATGGAAAAGTGAATATTTCAGGTGAATTTGTATTGTTATTTTTGCTTCTGTCAAGTTTCAAATAGGGCATATTCACATGTTAGCAAATGTGATAACCACTACACCATTAAAGATTTTCTAGAGCAAAATTAAGGAACCAAACATGGGGAAATGGAAGAAAGGAGTTTCATAAGATAAGAACTTCATAAGATAAGAACTGAAGATGTTTCATGCATGAAAAACAGCATGGATGAAAAACAGCAGAATTATACAGCATCTACCAAAAGTGTATGCAAGATATGCCTTGGGAAGCAATTGGGTCCAAAATATTTAATTTTCATAGTAATGATACAAATTGTATAATTCTGAAGGCTACCCAAGTTTGGTCATTTAGTAGTTAGCACAAAAGTTTTATTATGAAAATACTTTAAATAGTTTATATTTGGAGAGCAGATTAATTCTGTCTTACAAAAGTGATAGGATATTTCAGAAACATCTGCACTACTGTATTGATGCCAAGTAGATACACAATTTCACAATCTGAGCAAGTACACAAACCCAACTGTAAGCAATACAGTTCTATATGTCCAACAGTACAATTGAGGAGAGCATTCAGATATACCAATGTAAAAGTCTTCCTGTGAGATGGGACTAATAAATGATGACAGTCATTGGAGGACTGTTGTAGAGTCTGTGAGCTAATTATAGCACTGAAATAACTCAGGGTATTTTATGGTAAAGAGATGAGGAAAGGGGAAAAGATTAGGTTACTCATGTCTCTATTACATAGTATATTAAGGAAAAAAAGTCATGAATAATGCACTATTTTAGGTATTTTTAAGAGAAAAATGGCAAAATAGCAGGATTCTCTAAAATAAAGTCTATTGTGTTACTTAAGTGTGACAAAACATAGAGTATTCTAGTTGTCATGGGACAATTTGCCACAGCTGTCCTGCCCTGGCTGACTCACCTTGGCCAACTCACTTGGGCCAACTTGCTATAGAACAACTCAATGTGGCTAACTCGGTACAGGACCATTCAATAACTGTACTGTTATCTGCCAGTGTTTCTTTGGCATAATTTTAATTTTTGTTTTTCACATTTCACTTTGTCCCTCCTTTAGCATTTAATTATTCTATTCTACCATTTCTTCAATATTTGGCTGGGGTGAGAATGCTGCAGTTAGATGGCTGTAGCAAGTCACTCACCGTGAGTTGTTCTAGATTTTCACAGATACAGGTATGTAGGTCTAGGTATGTTCGGGTCTTTTCCCGTGCAAGATTAAGAGTATCTTGGCGATGTTTCGGCGAGGTCCCACTCGCCATCCTCAGGCTGGTGCTTTCGACTTCGTGCCAGTGCAAGCAGTGTGTGATCGGAGGTGGCGTCTCTCTATAAATATTGATGGTGGGGGCTGGTGTGCTGGGCTGGTTAGCTGCGCTGCTGCCTCTTGATTGGTTATATACATACATACATACATACACACACACACACACACACACACACACACACACACACACACATATACATGGCATTTGCATTTTTAAAAATAATCAGAACTGTGACTTTTAACAGTAACAATATTTGGGAGAAATGTACAGTAAACATCTACTTTAAGAAAAGCTTTGCATTGATGTAGATTTATCAGTGGTTTTATTTCAATAAAATCATAGGAAAAAGATTGGATGAAATGTGTGGGTGCTTGGAACATTGACACGGAATAGTTTTAAACTGATTTGTGTATCTTTAGCATTTTTGTTTCGGTATAAGATTATTCTTTACTGTGGTGCAGAGGTGGTATTCAGCAGGTTCTGACCAGTTCTGGAGAACCAGTAGTAGAAATTTGGAATGGTTTGGAGAACCGGAAAATACCACTTCTGAGTGGAGGTTTTACAGTTTTCTTCCTCTGTCGTGCCCATCAAGCCACGCCCACAGCACTAGTAGTAAAAAAAAATGAATCCCACCACAGCTGTGGTGTCATGAAGTTAGGCCACTGGAGCTGAATTGGTTAAAACTTGCTGGCTCGAGATGTATAAAGTTGAATGCTTCTTTGGCATTAATTTGGGAAGATTTTGGGTCCAATGAGTTTTCTTCACATTAAGCAAAATGAATGTATGTATGAGCTTCAGTCATGAAATTAAAATAACTGATGATAATTCGCTCCCCAAACTAAGCTGGATTCATTTGGTCTCATATTGTTAAGAGCTTGATGCAGCTTGGCAGTGCTCATGACCACTGAAGTGAAAAGCAAACTGCACAAAAGTGTAAATCTGTTCCTTATAATCTAATTTGCAAGCAAAGCTTTAATAATGTTAACATATATTAATCCAGGTAATTGTCACACTTTTGTGATTTTTATTCCAGACTTCTACTTTTCCTTAGCTGTAGTTTAAATCTCAAGGAAAATACAGTGTGTGTCTTTTTTCACTCCTTCAAATTTTGACCTATGCCTTCCATAATGTTTTTAAATTTATTATTTTTTATGATCATTTTAGAAACAAACTTTATATAGGAACATCAACCTTGTAGGTGTAACTAGCAATTAATGCAAGCTGGGGATTTTTAAGTATAAGTAGCCCTTAACTAATTATACATTTGTATTTACACATTTGCATTTGTTCAGTGACCATTTGAAATTGCAACAGCACTGAAAAAAGTTATTTATAACCATTTTTTTCACATTTATATTGCAGATTCCCTATGGTCAGGTGATCAAAATTTAGATTCTTGGCAACTGACTCACATTTATAACAGTTGCAGTATCCTGGGGTCATGGGATCATCTTTTGTGACAAGCAAAGTCAAATGGGAAAGCTAGATCCACTTAGTAACAACCACAGTGATTCAATTAACAACTAGTTATAATGCTGGCAATGGAACATTTGCATTCAATTGTGGTCAATAAATTGAAGATTACTGTACTGTTTTAAAATATATATAGTAGAACTCGAGTAGTTTGGTTAATGAATTCCATGAAATAGTTGCATTATTCAAATTCACATTATTCAAATAGATAGAAATGATTCCATTTTGATGGAAAGTCAGGTAACTGGTTCCAGCTCAATGTAAATATGCAAATAAAATTTTTAAACATAGATTTTATGTTTATTAATGAAACACTGTATAATAATAAAAGATGATAAATTCATATACAAAGGATATGTTATCTCTACTGTAATTATTCAAAATAAGCCTTTTTTTAGCTTTCTAAAAATGGAACCTTACTCTTCTCTATTTTTCACACACAACAATGAGCATCTAAAAATCCACATTAGTCTTTCTCTAACTGAATTTAGGAATATATTGCATTAAATGTGACCTGGTATCAATTTATAGTTCACATTAAATCAAGTTTCTCACTATTTCAGCTCACACTAACCATGACCTACCTGTATTTGGCATTTGAAGCCCAAAACAGGCAAAGCAGCGATACTGTGATTTCACTGGTGTGGTGAAGCAAGGATTTTCATTTTCTCCCTGCTTATATAAATTCGTAGATTTAATAACCAACGTTTACTGTTTTCCATCCCCTTAAAAATGTATTTGCCCTAATTTTGCAGTTAGAAGTTAAACCTGCCTTTTCTCTAAAACTTATGGCTCATTCCTGGTACTGATATCGTATTGAAGAAGAAGCTTCTATTACATTTCATTTTGTTGCTATACTACATTCCTAGTCAATATGTTAAATTGTGGGGTATTTGTTGATTCGTTGTAGCTTAGCAATGCTGGAGGACCTCATGTCCCTGAAGCGGGGGAAGAACAGGGATGAAATATATCTTTCATATAAAAATATCTAAAACATTATTCTGTTACTATGAGCAAGCCATATTAAGAAATACCTGTAGCTTCCTGTAGCTAATCATATTAAGAAATATTTGTAACTTCCTATATTCCAACTGTACTGAGGAACTAAAGCTCACCACATAGCTGTAAACAAGGGTGAAACGTGGAAAATAACCAAATGGTGTAAGATAACTGGAAACTCTGAAATGAACTCTGAAATGAACTTTGAAATGAACTTTAAAAAAAAAAAGTTTTATTAATTCTTCAAGACAGACAATACATAAATACACAAAAACACAAAACATAAAAGCGTAAAAAATCTCTTTTCTGAAAGTTGCTTAGTCCCGGGTTATAACTCTTGGTACAGACACAAATTCAAATTCATATTCCTTTTATATACCATTTCATATCTTATTAACATTTTCAATTTTCTGTATAACTTCTCCTCTCTTTTAAATTTTCTCAATTTTATTTTATTTATCTCCTCTCAATTCAGATCATAATATTTGTTATTCTTTGTCTGTTCTATTCCAACCATCCATTTAAAACTTCTCCTGTACACTATATGGAGTATGATGCCTTTATCTCTTTCCCCTATATTTGTAATACTTAATATAAGACACATAACTTACATTGGGATTCTGTCTGGTACATTCTAAAATTATACTATGTTATCAAAAATAATACAAATCTATTCATTAGTATTGATATTCATTTATATCTTGAACGTTTAACACATTACTTTTCAATTAAATCACATACTTTTATGGGAGCCCTATTTTCCATAGTTATCCCCCCCCCACATCACATATTCTAGCTCATTATTTCATTACAATGTTCCTCCTTCTTCTACTTCAAATCTCTCATTTCACAAAAAATTTCGCTAATGTACCATATTCTAATCATTAGTATTAACAATCATTTATATCTTAAACATTTTATCCATTTCAATTAAATATCATGCCTTTATGGGAACACTTATGCTTTCCAAAAATTATTACCCCCCCCACATCACAATCTTGAGTCATATTTCATTACAGTACTCCCTTTTTCTTAACAAAAATTTCACTAGTTTATGTTAAATATTTTATCACATTTTAAATTACATATTATTTCCAATTTTCTATGGTTATTTCTAAATACAAATATAAAAATGCAGTCTTATGTACCTTTCTAGAATCCCTTTAACAATAAAATTTATCCATTATCTCTAAAAAACTTTTGCTTCTTAACATCTTGCTCCCCACCATTAGGGCTTCTCATCCCTTCTTTTCTCCCTTGCTTCTTCTTCTCCTTGTCCTCTTTAACCCCTTGTCTCTCCACCTCCCTTTTATTCTGCTTTCCCCCTTTCTGTTGTTTCCTAACATAATGTCCCCTTTTCACCTTATTCTTCTCTTTTTTGGTTGTTTTTCCAGATCTTAAAGTCCTCTTTTCCTTTTTCTCTTTCTTTTCCCCTTCTCCAACCAAAGTCATTTGTTCATCAAAAATGGCTTCTTCTTTGTCCCCATCATCCTGTTGTTCATTCTGCTTCACATAAGTATAAACCGCCATTTCTAAAAATTGAAAAAGAGTGCCAAAAACATCTTTCCCTTCTTGTTTTTCTTTTTCATATTTTTGATATATAAGTTTCAGTCCATCCACAGATGTAGAGAAAAAGTTTTTCCAAACAACCACCCAGATGTTTTAATCAGAAATAATTCTCAAAAGTTCCAAAATCACCAAACAATCCAAACAGGCTGTTTCTTTTAAGTACCTTCTTCTTCTTCTTCACTTTCTCTTTCTGGAGTTAAAGTTTAATCACAAAGTTCCCTTTCAAATATATTTTTTGGAAGTCTTATTGATGTTTAATAACTCTTTACAATTCTAGGCAATCTTCTCCTTATTTTCAAATTTTGCTCCAATTTTTTCCCTCTCCCTTCCCACTCACAGCCAGAAAGGTTTTTTCCCTCCGCTGTCACTTTAGGAAGGAGAGTGGAACGAAAAGAAAAAAACTTTCCCTTTTAGAATATTCGCAGCTTGTAACTCTCACTAGAGACAATGCATACTTAGCAGCCTTCAAGGTTCCACGTCCCTTTCTCTTGTCTTGTCCCGGTTAAAAGCAACTTTCACTATTCTTCCAGCTTTCTCCCTCCTGCACCTGCTTGTCCGGCTGCAGATTTCTTCGTGGCGGCCATTGCTGACCGCCGTTCCTCTGCCTCGGGAAAAGGGGGTTTAGCCGGCTGGGGAGGGGGTTTGTGACACCCCCAAACCCCTTCCCGAATCCTCCCTGTCTTCAGCTGCCTCTACGGGGCAGCTATATCTCCCAGATCCAAACGGATCGGGGGAACCTTGGCGGTGAACGCAGCAGGGATCGCACGGTGTCGTGAATCCCTGCTGCTGCCGAAAGCTTGCAAACCGGAAGTTCGAACTTTGAAATGAACTTTTTATTTCCTCTACTATAATCCATATGTATAAACATGTAATAGAAATATGTATAACCGTCCTTATTTGGTGAATAGTGTTAAGAATAATGCCCAGATTCTAGCTGATGTCATTTTGGGTATAAAAGCAATGTTTCAGGAAGAGATGGGGGTTCAGAATTTGTCATGTGAATGCTCTGAACGCTTTGCGCAAAATAAACACCTGTACTCTCCAACCTTTCGTGGTCTTGTGTCCTGATTTGGAAACGGGATTTGCTGCAACATCCCTATCCCTGCACTAATGTATAACTATACCTTAACTTTGGTTATTTGCAGTATATTCCTGCCCCTACTTTCCTTTCCAATATTTTGTTAGTAGATTGAACTTTGAATTCCTTAAATCAGAAACCTGTATCTTTGTGTTTTAAAAAGATCGTGTATATTAATGAAGCTACATAAATGCTAAAAAATAATGGTAGTTAATCAAAACCTATTGACAAGAGTATTGGACTATCCGGAAATCTTTATTATTCTTATCTATATTTCTTTCCTTCTATCTATACAGCAGAAAAGAAAGTGGAAAGGTAAAAATATATATCAATAGCCATGGTAATGAAGTTAATGCACAGAAAGATTTTTATAAGCATAGCTCACCAATCTGTGTCAATCTTCCCGATTCAATCAATTTGTAAAGATCTCTTGATAATGTTTGCCAAATCAGCTCCTCATGAGTGAACTCCTTGGCAAAGCCTCATTGTTTCTGAATTGACTTGTAATGTGTTTAATGAAATTTTTGCAAGTCGTGCTGTGTGGGCATTCCTCCACCCACCTTCCTCAGGGTGAATGTTATTACTTGTGATTACAGTCATGTGAATAATTCACCAAAATGGTTTATTCAACAAATTGGATCTGTCTTTTGGTTTGTGCAGTGTCTGTAAACAAAACTAAATTATTTGCAAATTTAATCACTGAGTAATTATTTGTCTGCAGTGTACGGACTGCTGTCTGGTTTCATACTTTCATACGTAACTAGAATTTTCTTTTTTTTTCTTTTTGAAATGAATATTCAACAGTAATGCTTAAAAATAACTTTTAGAAGAGGATGCCATTGTGTGCATCTAGTGAACCTCACAAGAACATAGAAAGCAACCTTATACAAATCAGAAAACTGATCTATATAACAGCACAGTCAATCCAGTATAGCAGTGATTCTCCAGAATTTCAGTTAGGTATTTTTCCAGAATTGAATTTGAGAACTATATGTGTTCTACCTCTGAAAACTATATATCGTCTCTCAAAATCTAGTAATATTCCACTGGTGGAGTACTCCAATCTGCTAAACCTAAATGGTTTCAAATTGTGCTTTTAGGTAATTTCAATACAGGCTATGACTCTCATAAACAATCCAGTATCCAAACTAACAATAACCATTGTTATAGTCAGAGTGCTTTCTCGACTGCAAAAATGTTATAAGTCTATTATAACTTGTGCTATTAAGTAGGTGAGAAGCTTATTAACTTAATGAAAATGAAATGAAATCAAATTTAGTTTTTGCCCTGATCCTGCCTACTTCTTTCTTCTCACACTTCATTACTTTTTGGAGGACAGCCTATGATATGTCAACTGTTAATCCTGATCGTACTAGTCTATTTTTGTCCAGGCTAATGTTCCAACAAGTATGCCCATGTGTGCACTACTTTGGTGTAGTGGGTTAAGGCATCAGACTAGAAATTAAGGAGACCATTAGTTTTCTCTTAGGCAGAATGACTTGGGGTGAGTCACTTTCTCTCAAACTTAGGAGCAGGAATGGCAAACCACTTCTGAAATTTTGCCAAAAATTGTGCAGGGACCAATCCTGACAGTCACCAGGGGTCAAGAATGACCCAAAGACACTATTTATATATTATAATGCTCTACCTCATAATCACTAATAGTAGAACACACATACATCTTTGTTTCCTGTAGGTATTACCTTTACAATAGGGAGAGTACATGTAAAATCATTTCCTATTGCGTTATCTGTTTATTGATGTAATAAGGAGAGTTCCTGTTTGATTATTAGCAGAGGCAATCTTGAAGCCTATGTAGGTAACCAATAAGTCTTTACACAAGTCAGGTCCAATTTAGACAATTCAGTGATTCCCAAAAGGCTAAGTAAATGTCATTGAGTGCATTGTTTTGCGTTTAATTGCATTGTTGGTGACATATTTTTACCCTCACAGTTGCCAAGGCTGCTTGCCCCTCCCCTTTCTATAGTTTTAAATTGCACCAGGAAAAAAAAATCAATAAAACAAGATTCTTCTTTGCAACAATGAGTTTAAGCCTCTTTGTTTCCTATTGAATCACCTGTAATGAGAACAATTCTAGGGAAAATGTTGCTACTAAAGTGATAATTACATGAAGATTGCTCACCTAACAGCTGTGAATATAATCCAGAGGCCTTCTTTATCCACTCGGAGTTCTTCCACAATCAATAGGTGCATGGTTTCAGCTTCAAGGGTATGATATACATTGTTTATCAAGGTAGTACAAGACAGGAAAAGAAAAGAGAAACTGCATTTCCAAGTTTTCAACATAGCCATAAATTCCTATACTGGTGGTTCCATGTCAGCAGTTTTTATTTTACATAGTGGTGTTAGTAACATCATCCCAATATCTTGGGATATCTTTTTGTACAAGTTCCAGTGCAACTATTTATTTTAAAAGCACCCATTTTATCTCTTCCTGCTCCAAATTCCAATGATTGACACCAGTCAAACATGGATTATTTATTATCCCCAAGCAAACCTATTTCTCAGTTTTCTGATAAAGATATTAGCATTTGGAGGAACATAACAATTTAAAAAAATGATAGCTAAGTTATTCCACTTGAAATCTACTGAGTCACACACTTTGACAGACTTCTGCCTAAAAAAGGTTGCCTTCACTTGTAACAAGGAATTAATTTATATGAGACTCCAAATCTTTTAGAGTTGGCATCAAAATGTCAATCTGGTGAGTAATGAAATAAATTACAAAGTAAAAACTTTGAAAAATTTGAAAGCAATTCCAAAACAACTCAGAAAACATCTCTAAGAAACTTTTATAATAATTTATAATAGGCATCATATTCTACAATTCCACCTAAAATGAGTTTTGTCATTAATTTTGAGGTTCTTCCTTAGGAAAAATATCAAAGGAATAAGAGACTAAAGGCTTTTGATAAAGCTAGAAAATGGTATTTAAAAGTTTGTGTCTTTCAGAATCCACAAGCTTGTATCATTTCTTTATTGTGTTAGCAATAGATGATGGGGATGATTACAGTCACAAGATTCTTTTCTCCCATTTTTCTCAGCTCTTTTTCTATTATGCTACAACAGAGAGGTTGCATGACAGAAGTTATTGAATTTCATATTGATAGAAGAAATAAAAACAGAAGTTCCAGATAAAAGAACAAATACATGTGTTTCCCTTCCAAAGAAGATTTTGATAACACATTTGTTTAAACTGAAATTTCTGTCAAATATTCTGCAGTGAATGGAAGATTTCCTATAAAATATATTAATACCTTCCTATATTGTTCTTTGCCTCTGAGTACAACAAATTAAAACATGTAAGTCACTGATATTCTTAATTCATGATTTAATCACGAGGTCATAGCTTTTGACTCAAAAGAAGATTATATCTTGATCAAATGTACAACTTTATTTCTGTAATCAAAATCTGCAAGGCATATGAATGAAATTGAACTATGCTTTCCAATGATCTTATCAAATTATTTAACTACCAACATCCTTTCACCTGCATTTAAAGAACCCTTTTATAGTTTTAATAACTTATTTTATAAATAACAGGTTTCCTCTGTTGTTGTATATATATTTGTATAGACCTCAGTGCTTGTCATTTAGAGTCAGCCTGCTATCACACCTTTACAGTATATGGTGACATTCTCAATTTATCTGCAGTGTAACTACTGCTTATTACTGAGGACAGTGTCTGAGCACAAATCAGGTTAAGAAAATGATACTGATAAAAGAACTATTATTTTATGTATACCTGTATTTATTAATTCAAATCACTCCTGTCAGGCTTATAACCTTCATCATATTATTTTTTTTCTACTGGATAACATTTACTGAACTCTAGACTTGTCATTCTCAGATTTCCATTTCCTTGTCACAGTGATGAAACATGAAGGCAAAATATTTTTTCTTCTTCTTCTATTTTTTAAGAGAGAGAAGCTTCCATTAAAATCTCCCACATCATGCTTGTCTTGTTATTTATCCTGGCTAGTTTCCAGTCAAGGCTGTCAAAATGAAGCAAAATAACTGAAAGAAAAGAAAAAGAGATAAATCCAAAGACGAAAATGCAATGAGGGATCTCTGATTTATATGCAAAGAGAAAAAAAAACAAAGTTTGAAAAGGAGCTGATCTCCACCTAATATGCCCATTTATGAAGAGAAGGTAATTCTCTCATAGATTTATTTGAGAGCCAGTTTGGTCTAGTGGTTAAGGCACCAGGCTAGAAAGTAGGACACCTTGACTTCATGTCCCACTTTAGACATGAAAGGCAGCTGGGTGACCTTGGGCCAGTCACTCTCTCAGCCCACCACATTTCACAGGCTTGTTGTTGTGGAGAAAATAGGGAAATGAAGTTGTGTAGGATAAGTTCGCTGTCTTTAATTTTTTTTCTTTTAATAATCCCATAATCCCTTGCATTGGGGTGGAGTTGGGGCAACTGAATGGAGCTGAGTGTTTACTGGCTGGATGCCTTTCCTGGCACCAATGTGGAGTTCACAGCAGATATATTCTCATTGTGCCCAGAAAGAAAAATATCCCCCTCTACCTAGGATCAAACTCACAGCCTCCTGATTGTGAGGTGAGAGATCTACCTCTAGGCCACTGCAACACTGTTCATGGTCTTGAATGATTTGTAAAAATAATAAAGGTGGAATGTAAATAAGATAAATAAGAATAAATTTTGTGATTTCACAAATGATAAAGACAAATACATACAGTATTCTAAAGTGAGGTTGGCAATATAGGGCTTGAACATATCAATGCTCTAAATATCTCCCTTAGCATCTGATAAGGACTATCATTTTTCTTCACTGGCTTTGCCCATGTCTCTTGGATGTATACTCAGCATGAAGTTGAAAGGACATGATCTTGAAAGATTTGTGAATGAATTTCTGCAAGCTAAAGATACACAAGCATGGTCAGAGCCTGGTCAAGAGTTGCATTATCACAATGTAAGAATGTGATGGAGTCAAAGACCATTTCATTTGGGGAACATATCAAATTCTCAAATTTCTGCCCTTCTAAAATCCATAAATAAAATGCTGGACACAAACCAGATACAGATAGTAAGAAATATATGAGGATTATTGAATAAATATTGCAGAACAGCATGGTAGCCTAAAGGTGAAAATGCTCACCTGTCACTCAGGAGGTTAAGAGTTCAATACTAGGCAGCAACAGATGTTTCTCTATCAGGGTACAAACACAAAAATATCTGCTGTGAACTCAATGTAGGTATCAGGAAGGGCATCTGGCCAGTAAATGCTCAGTTCCATTCACCCTGATCCTGAAGCAAAGGATTAAAGGGTGATAAAAAGAAAAAAAAGGAATAAATATTGCAGATAGAAAAGGAATAAATATTGCAATGAGAAAAGATTGAAAAATGAAAAGGCCAATATAGATCCGTAAGAAAGGAAACAAAATAATTTGACAACTTTTATGTAAGACTGCATTTTGAAAATTTTGAATTTAACTTTTCTTTTATATACTCTGATAGTTTTTTTTTATTTTTGAGATTCTGTCCTGTACCTGCTCAAAGAAAACATCTGAGATGGTTTATGGCAAGTTTGCCTTAGACTATTTTATCTTAGTGTTCAAAATGGCCTCTAGATAAATTAGAGTAAAACTGTAGGCATTTAGTATAGAAGTTGCTATGAATAACAGAAGTACTATTCAGAGACTTTGCAGCACCTATGAGAGCGACATGGGTTTTTTTCCCCTTTCCAGTGTTTTATAGTGAGAGCTGAATGGAATACTAAGGAATTTACTGCTTAAATTCATCCAGAAAATTACATCAGGATAACCCTATTGCAAAATACAAGCCAATATTTGCATTTCTTCCTAACATTTTATCCAGTGCTGTGGACATTTTCATGAGGAATAATTCAAGTTGCACATTACTAAACTTGAGATTCATCATCATCATCAATGGAAGTCTGAAATAACATGAAACTTGTTGACTGAAATTCCACTTGCAAAATAAATGGATTGTTTCAAATGAATGAGTTTTACATTCCTCTGTGAACATTTTAACATGATAATTCACATTTAAGTATAATGTTTAGTTTTTCTTCAAATAATTTTTACTTTTTTTTTTTTTTTAGAGAAAAGCTAAGCGGAATCTTTTGGGAAGTTCTCAGCTCAATCAAGAAGAATGAATCAAATAAGAATTCACCAAACAATATTTTTTAACCAAAACCTTATCCATTACATCTTACTGCATTCATGGTAAAAATACTGATAAGGCAGAAAAGTTCCTGGATTGGAATTAGATAAACATATTTGCCAGTTGAATGGACTTTTCTTTCATGCTTTGAAATGTAAATAGGCAAATTAGTACCTTTTTTCTTTTTTATTCAGCTCTCCATTTCACTTTATTCTTCTAAAATGGAGAAAGTGCTCATCCTAATTTCTGAGATTATTCTATAGAAAGTCCTCCTCCCTCCCTAGAATAAAATATTATTTATTCTTAAAATGAAAACGAGGCAAAATAGAATATTTCCAGTGAAGGAGAAGAGGAGACATCTTCTTAAAGGCAGAAAGCAGTCCCAGTCTTCCTGCTACAGGAAAACACCTCAAGCAGAAACCTGAGGGGTTTGTCTTTAGGAATGGAGATTTTATATCCATTCAGAAAGACTGAACCACTCTATTCATAAGCAAAGAGACTCCAAATAAATAACACAATAGGCTAGGAACCAAAGCTGATAAAATTAGCTCAGGCAAACAAAACACCTAGGATTTTCATTTTTCCTTTTGCCTGTAGAGCCAGCCATGATCCCACACGACCCCATAGGAATCTGGCAACAGCCATTAAAATATTGAAGGACATATTCTTGCACAGGAATAGGCATCTCAATCACAAAGCCCCAAAGAATGTATCAAAGGCCACCTACTCTCAACTCCATTTTTTCAGCTACCACAGAAACATGCTGCTGTTACTGAAGTTTCTGGCAACCAAGTAAATGGAGACCTTCTTTCCTTCAGCCTGCCTCCATTTTATTTCAATATTTTTCTCCTGGCTTGCATCTGGACCTGATTTTTATTCCCACAGTTCCAAAATGCAACAGAGCCAAAACAGTATAATATCAAATATATTTCCTTCTAGGCCATGGGATGATTTAATATGATGAAGCCAAGAGAACCATAGGGCAGAAGTAATCTTCTCTAAGCTAAATTTGTCAAAGAAATTCAGCTTTAATTTACCTTAATATGCAGTTCTTTAGTCCCTGGGTCAGCAAAATGCCACACAGATGTTATATAAAAAAGCAATTAGCTTGAAAGCGTTGTCAAACTCAATTTTGCAGCTTTTCTATTAAGTATCAACTGCAGTTTGACTGGCTTGGAGTACAGAAAAAATATCTATATTTGAAACATTAAAAAAAATATCTGTAGAATTTGCATCCTGGAATTTGCATACTTCATCCCGTTTCAGCATCTACTGATCACATTAGGAAATTCTGACAATCATTTGGTTCAACAAATATTTCTTAATGTCACAAATCATGTCTGAACATATTTAAGAGCTAAGACAAAGATGTTGCATTTTTCAATGTTCACCCAACAGATTGTTGAAACTATAAAAATCACAATGAAGTAAAATATGACCCTATATTATAACTAGAACTTCCCAATTCTGCTTACTGTATAATAATTTGTCATATTTCTCAAACAACGCAATTTCTTAATTTGCTGTGCTTACAAATGCCTGGCTGAAAAGGAATGTTTTCATGTCATATAAAAGATCAGCCAGATGTCTGATAGGAAAAAAGTTCCATAGCTGATTGTAAGATAACTTACTATGTTCCATTCCTAAATAAATAATATGGCAGATTTGAAAGAGAGTCTTGCATGTAGGAGCTCTTTTTGCAGTTGATACCTTATTCTCTGTAGTGGCAACTCATTGGATGGATCATTGGAGGAAGAGTATTGCATAACCTTCCTTAAACTGGAATAGATGGGCAATCCAAATCAAATCAGATTTTTCATCTCTTATTAGTTCTTAGGTGGATGGATGGATGAGACAGAGACTAGAAAACCCAGGAAATGAGTAGAGAACAATACAATATTCAGATCAATTGAGAAATAGATTTTGTTCAAAATTTGTAAAATATGTGACTGCCCAAGACAAGTGCTTCCTACCATACTGCTGGTGTGGCCTTTCAAATACACATACAGTCCTAGGTCTGGCCTGATGATGAGAATGAGAATGATGATAAGTCAGTGTCAGCTTTTTGCAACCTTATAAGTGGATTTTCTCCAGGGTGATGTATTCCAATCCTATCCTTCAGGTCTTCCAACAGTTCATCCATGAGCACTGTAATTCAGTCCAGCCACTATTCTACTAGTTGTTATTTTTTTTCTCTTCCCTTTCACCTTTTCTTGAAACTTAGAAAGCAAGGTTCTCAAAAACATACGTTTCAAAAATATAACCATTTGAGCCTGGTCATTTGTGTCTCAAGTGAAAATGCTGGATTGATTTGTTCTGTGATCCATAGTTTGTTTTCTAGGTTGTTCATAGCATCTTGGGAGTCTTCTTCAACAACTAAGTTCAAAAATTCAAAATCAGACTTGCAAGATTCTGTTGTTATGGCCAACTTCAATAAAAGCAATTTTAGCTTACCCATTTCCTGGTCTGACATCAATCTTAGAAATTTGGTTGTTCTGTGTCTCCTCCTCTTTTGTGTAGTTCAGTGAATTAAGGAGGTGCCTATCTGATCCATTTCTGTATATTATATGATTGTGGAATTGAAAAAAAAATGCTTCCTCCACTTTTGCCTAGACAAAAGATTCTAACAAAATTTGTCAATGTCAGCTTCCATATACCCTAAATTTCTGACTTGATAATAATCAGGAATAGTAAAATACTTGGATATTATCATGACTATTATACAGAATTGCAATATACCTCTTCCATCTTTGTTTGATCTTTGAATCAGTTACTCACTGTCCATTTTGGCATTAGTTAGCATATTCATTTCAGAACCTCTGAGTTCAGAGATCTTTTGGAAGACTGTATAATTTTCCATGTTCGTTTCCCTGTTCAATAGCTTTACAGATGTAACTTCTTTTCTTCTCTTTTTAAATAAATCTCTAGAATCATTTATTAAGTTTCTTTTTGAGATCTTTGCTCTTTTTCACTTTCGTTTCTCTTCCTTTTTAGGCACACACAATATCAGAAACCACTTGTATCTCCTCAGCTGTTAAGTACCTTCTGATCTGAGGAGCTCATCATTCTGCACTAGGTTGCCAGGCATTTTATCTTGTTATCCATGTGGTTTTCATGGCAAAGTACATGAATGGTTGCCATGGCTTTTTTTCTCCATTGTGCAAAACTAGGCCTTTGCCATTGACACCAAAGTCATACTATATTCTGCCCACAGCAACTTTCTATAGCATATGTCTACTATTGACCTCACCCCTTTCCTAAGAGGTCTGTCGAGGGTGTGCATAAGCGCACCAATGTGCCTACCATCCCTGTCCTATTGTTTCTTTTATTTTTCTTATATGTACCCATTTCATGTATTCATAACTACATATATACCTATACCTATTATCTTGTGAGTGATTGACAAATCAAAATAAATAAAATAAATAAAAATAAATTACTACCCAATAGCAGTGTCTGTTTACTTAAACTGAACATCTGGGATACTTTTCACATCTTCGATACATATATATAGATCTCAGTAATGAGGTAATGAAACATCTGCAAAAAAAAAAACACAACCAAGCTCAGAGAGAATGTAACACTTCATGGGGACTAATATGCATGCTCCTTTATTCTCTGTATGTATAATGTATCTGTGTACATGTGTAAGCATGCAGGTACCTGTGGTGCATATGAGAGAGGAGGGAGGAAAGGAGAGAGCTCTATATTGCCACAATAAGTCTTAGTATTTACAGTCCCAGATACCTTCCTGGTCTTTAATGGATAAATCTGAAGGGGTATTTTTTAAATAAAAAAAATACTGAGATAATTCTTATTGCATTTCGTTTGCTTTGAACATAAAAAACCTAGCATCACTATCATTTATTTGATTCAGTTTTAATTAGGAAAATCTTGAATAATTAGTATGACTTAAAATTATATCTGTAGTTATTCTATAACAAGATGCTGAAAGTTCCAGCTTTTGTTCTATAATCAGAATATCTTGACTTAGATATTTTGGTCTTTTTCAACAATCATATAATTAGCTGAATGAAATTTCAGGAAGAATGGGATAAAAATGTAGACTGTTCATTAATATTCTATTATTAACCCACTCTTCAGCAAGTATTGTATTCCAAACTCTATATTGTAATCACTACTGTATTTGTGCAAAGATTAACTTTAGCAATTAAAAAGACATTATCAAGAATTTCAATTGGTTTCTATATTGCATGGTCCAAATGTAGGAAAAGAAATTGTAATCCAAAAATAAGACTTCTTCTCTTCATTAATTTCTTGTCCTGAGTTCATCTGTATGTAGAAATAAAAAATAGACCTAGAGAAGCTGAACACATCTGGAGAAGTCTGATTTAGTTATTATTGAAGAATGACATATTGAAGAGAGTTGATTTATCTATGTATTATGCCACTTCAATCTGAAAAGATGCTGATAGATCACCAAGGCAACAAATATTTTCTTAAAATGGCATTTAAAGAAAGTTCTGTTCTAAGATGGTTCGTAATTCATTAAAGCTTCAAACAACTAAATTGAATATGCTACTAAGTAAGCAACTTTTGCTATGACACACACTTTAAAAAAGCAATATAGTTAATGAATTCTCCTTCTATAATCATTTCCTTTCATTCTGTCTAACCTTTTTGTTGTTCTTGTTTCCATCATAAGATTAGATAATTTTGAATATTTCCATAGCACATTTTAGGAAAGCTATGTTCAACTTGGAACAAAATAAGCATCATGACTTGATATTCCAATTCAAATGTTAGAAGGAATGAAACAGAGAATTAGCATATTGTGGACAATAAATATTTGTCCAAAATAAAAGCAGATGTGTCCAGTAATGAGCAATTTTATTTCTATATAAGGAAAATTTAAAATGTTTCAACATTTTGAATTTTAAACACTGTGCATAATGATTTTAAAAAATGGAATAGTGGAGGTTCAAAAAGTCAGTATTTTTACCAAAATGATTTAAACCAGGAAGTGGCAGGTGGTTGGTTTCAAATAGTGACTAATGACTCTTTGCAAGAGAGCCTGATTTACCTACTTTGATAGAAGCAAAAAAGCATCCTTTATTAAATGGACTTTCTTTGTAGACAGTGATATCCTCAATGTGCAACTTATACTGTTATATATCTCCACCCCATGCTGTATAGAGAAACTGGTAATGACTCAACCCTAGGAAGCTAGAGTGGCTTTGACTTTTGCTCCCACCCCCCTTGGATCCAGTGAATTGTCATCTGTGACTTGATGGGGCAGCACTCTTCAAGAAAGAGTTGGTAGACAGTTTGAGGATCATTCTGAGAAAGTAGCACTGGGAATATGTTGCTTTTTATATCAAGGAAATATAAAATGTAAGATATTGGAAACCTTTGGAAAACTAGGTTGGTTTGCAAAATCTGACCACAAATATGGAGTAAATGTAGGGACATCATAACACTCATTGGATGAAAATATAAAGGAGTGATTTTGTGGTGTTGAAAGAAACCTAGGGGGGGAAAAGCAGAAGAGAAGTTATTGTAATAAAGAGGAACTTAAATTACCCTTACATAGAAAAAATGCAGGCCACTACAAGTTTTTGTTCTAAGTGTTTGTCCCACATAGTTGCAGAGACTGCTTGTTTTTGTATTGGCCTAAAACAAACCCATCAATGTATGATTATAATGCTTACTGTCTGGCTTGTTATAAAGTCTGACACTGATTTATAGTTGAAAGGGAATGACTACTTCAAGGTCACCCACTGGCTTGTCTGCTCAAAGGTGGACTAGATCCTGCTCCTAGTTTGACAATTTAGCCACTGTATTACATTGGTTCTCAACAAGCTATTGAAAGTAATGCTGGCAATTTATACAATGCTGAAGAAACTATTTAAATAATTAGTGAGCAAATTAATGTACTATTTACCAATGGGCCACATAAAAATAAAATGGATGTTAACTCTGCTTTGTTCAATATTTTTGAAGTTGCATAAAACTGCAGTATATATCCTCATAGCGGAAGCATTTGTTTTCAGAGTAAAATCACAATAGCCACTGTTGAGGTATTCCCCATTAGGAGAATGAGTGCACTCAGGGAAACGTAGTGAGAGTGGTGTTGAATAACACACAACCAGCATACAGATACACTAAATAGTAAAATGTAAACAAAGTCCAACAAACAGTCCAAATCATACACGGTTAAAGCAGGTAGTATTCAATACAATCAGTCCAGGGATCATCCAAAAACGAAGTCCAGTATCATAAACAAAGTTCAGTAAACAGAGTTTGCTAACAGTTTGCAAGACTCACAACAATTCCAGCAGAATGATGATCAGGCAAAAGTTAATAGGGAAATGCAAGAAGAGAACAAACCAGGTTTCTGGCTCCATCTTATGGCCATCAGAGGAACCTTAGCCAATCACAATTACAGCACTCTCTTAAAGATACAACGGTATTAAATAACTATCCTGGTTTATATATTGCCAAACCAACTGTTAGGTGACTATCATTCCTAACATTCTCCCCTTTGGGAAGGACAATATATAAAACCTTACAGTTTAACTCCATATTCCTCACAGCAAGCCTTATGTTTTACAGTGCCTTGGGCTTTTGTAAAATGATCTGCAATGTTATTCTCTGACATGCACTATTCCAGTATAATCATTTTACTTTGAACACATTGTCTCACATTCAGATATTGTAGATCGGTGTGTTTTGATCTTCTCTTTACTGCGAGATTGGAAGCCATCTGAATTGCTGATTGATTGTCTTCGTATACAACAATAGGTTCCTTTACATTAATTCCCATGTCTATCATTAGTTGTTTATAACATACTAAGTCCGTACATAATAGAGACAAACATGAGAATTCAGCCTCCATTGTTGATAAGTTTTGATGTTTTTGTCAAATGGACCGCCATCCAATTAACACATTTCCTAATAACACTACAATACCTGATGTTGATTTATGTGTAGGCACATCTGTAGCGAAACTTGCATCAGCATATGCAGTTAAATTTAGTTCATCTTTAGGCTCCAAATATAATACATAATGCATTGTTTGTTTAAGATATCTCAACACACCCTTAGCAGCTTGCCAGTGGCTTTCGGTAGGCTCAGCATTAAACATGGCTATTTAGTTAGCACTATATGCTATGTCTGGCCTAGACCAATTACTAAAATAGGATAAGCTACCAATCAATGATTAATAAATGTCTTTATCAAAAATAGGACTTTGAACATCACTATGGCTAAACTCCTGGCTCATTGGTGTTTTAGCCGGCTTACAAAGTTCCATTTTAAAGTCCTTCAGTAACTGGTTAATTTTATCTGCCTGTGAGATTTTGTAGCCTTCCTTAGTTTTCTCTATTTTCAGACCAAGATACTGTTTAATCTCACCTAAATGTTTTATTTTAAATTTCTTCTCTAACAGTGAAACAATCTCAGTAGCTTCTTTCTCAGTCTTAGTGATTAATACTATGTCATCAGTGAACAATAGCAATAATGAAATTACACCATCACTTTCCTTTTGAATAAACATGGATCAGCCATGCCAGCTACAAAACCTATCTTTGTTAATTCCTTCACTATGCACTGGTTCCATTCATAGCCTGATTGCTTCAATCCATAAAGACTCTTTTTTAATCTCCAGAAATCAGTTTTGTTATCAGTTTTTATCTCCAAAGGCTTCTTTAAATATATAGTATGTTGCAACGGTGCATGCAGATATGCTGTCTTAACATCTAAATGGTTTATTGTGTATTTCTTCTTAGCTGCCCACACTAATGCTGCTTGTAATGTGGTAGCCTTCAGACTAGGTGCAAACACCTCATCATAGTCATTGGCTGACTGATCGAACCTTTGTGCTACTAACCTGGCTTTATGGGTAACAGTCCCATCCACACCTGTCTTAATTTTTAAATCCACTTACACCCTATGGCACGCTCACCTGGTGGTAAACTGACATTTTCATATACCTCCAACATTTGTAAAGATTTCAGTTCCTTATCCATTGCTTCCTGCCAAGCAGCCTGATCCTTAGCAGGATACACTTTCAGCTCATTATAGTTAGTGGGAACTATATTTACTTGGCATACTATACTAGCCTGATATCTATCTGGTGGTCGTGTTACATGGGTTGAATGTGTAGGCAACTCAGGGCTTACTGGTGGACTTTCCTGTTCCACCTACTTCTGTTGTTCTACCTCCTCCTGTGCCTGTTCTTCCTCTTTAATGGCTATTGATGGTTTAACTATCTCATCATTAGGGATTACTTGGGTTTCGATAACAACATTGGATTCCTGTTCTAGTTTATGCCACTCAACATGCTCAAGAAATTTAGCACTAGCGCTACAGTAAATATTAGCTGTGCATAGAGCCCAAAATCTAAACAATCTATGGCTGGCCTCATAACCTACGAAAAATAATTTCCTAGCTCTATATTGCCCTTTCGGTCTTACTTGTGAGGGAATATGCACCCATGCTGGAGCTCCAAATGTGTGTAGATAACTTAAATTTGGTTTTCTGCCATGCCAATGAGTGAATGGCAATTCACCAGTTGTTGTGTTCACCACATTGTTTAACACATGGTTGCTACACATTATGGCTTCACCCCAGAGTTTGCTAACAGTTTGTAAGACTCACAGCAATTCCAGCAGAATGACGATCAGGCAAAAGGTAATAGGGAAATGCAAGAAGAGAACATCTGGCTCCATCTTATGGCCGTTGGAGGAACCTCAGCCAATTACAATTACAGCACTCTCTTAAAGATACAACAGTATTAAATAACTATCCTGGTTTACATATTGCCAACCCAACTGTTAGGTGACTATCATTCCTAACAGCCACTTTGAGATTTACCTCAAGCATAATTCTGCTTTGGAGTTCTCTTTTAAAAACTTCTTTTTAAGCAATTTAAAATGAATTCTGGAAATTTCTCAATGGTTTCAGCACATTGAATTTTGCCAGGGATTGAATTTGATACATTTTGAGGGACCCGCATTGAAAAAAACCAACAGCCTGATCTATAGAGAAAATGTCAAGAAGACATAATGTCAAAATGTCAAAAATACATAAGTAAACATATTTATTAGAAGTAACCTTGCTTAGACCACTATAGGACTAAGCAAGGTTACTTCTATCAACTTTTTATGGATCCAAAATCAGGATCTAAAATCCTGGAAGAGTGAAATCACCAGGGCCTGATGGATTAAATGCCAGAGTTTTAAAAGAGCTGGCAGAGGTCATCTCAGAACCACTGCACCATATCTTTCAAAAATCCTTGAGCACCAGGGAACTACCAGAGGACTGGAAAAGAGCTGATGTGGTTCCCATCTTCAAAAAAGGGAAAAAAAAACAGACCCAGGAAACTATAGATCAATCAGCCTAACATCAATACCCAGGAAGATACTAGAAAAGATAATAAAAAAACAAATTTGCCAACATCTAGAAACAAGTAAAGTAATAACTAGAAGTCAGCACGGGTTTGTTAAAAACTGATCATGCCAAACCAATCTTATTTCATTCTTCAACATATTGACTAAATTAGCAGACCAGCAAAATACTATGGACATAATATATTTAGATTTCAGCAAGGCATTCAACAAAGTAGACCACAACCTACTTCTTATTAAGCTAGAATAAAGTGGAATATATAGCACCACCACTAGATGGACTTGCAACTGGCTGACAAACCGTACTCAACGAGTAGTCCTTAATGGGTCTAAATCTACATGGAGGGACATAAGCAGTGGGGTGCCACCAGGGGAGACATGATAGCAGTCTTCCAATATTTGAAGGGCTGCCACAGAGAGGAAGAGGTCAAGCTTTTTTCTAAAGCTCCTGGAGGCCCAACAAGGAATAATGGATGGAAACTAAACAAGGAGAGATTTAACCTGGAAATAAGGATAAACTTTCTGACAGTGAGAACAATCAACCAATGAAACAGCTTGCCCTTGGAAGTTGTTGGAGAGCCATCACTTGAGACTTTCAAGAAGAGATTGGACTGCCATTTGTCAGAAATGGTGTAGGGACTCCCGCTTGGGCGGGGGGGTGGACTAGATGATCTCTATGGTCCCTTCCAACTCTGATTATCTGTTATCTGTTTTTCTGAACCCAAACTCTTCGTTGCTATAAAACTTTGTTTAAAAAAAGCAGAAGAATCGCTACATTAGCCAGTGACATACAGTAACATGGTATATGATTCATATATTTTTTTAAATGGTCTTAGAAATTGGCACTGGTCAAGAAGCAGTTCACAATGTCAGTAAGTCAAAAAAGAGATCAGTGCTGTTTACTGCTTCAGGTGCTTTAAGACAACAACTGCATGTTTAAATTCTTAAAATCAGTCTTGAGTAGCCTGTCCATCATGGTCCGTACGAACTTTTTCTTAAATTATCACTAAGATACAGGATGCCTCATCTTGCCAAAATATTATTGTTTTAGCACCCAAATCTTGAGGAGTGTGGGGGGGGGGGGCAAGCTTTTACAACAAGATTCTATTTCTAACTTTTCAGAAAGACATAGAAAGTCATCTAATGATAAAGTTAGGTCACCAGAAAGGAATCTGGGGAGCAGTTTGGGGATGGTACCTATTTCATCCTCAATCTTAATTTCCTCCAAATGGTATTATACTGTCTTTTTAAAAAGGCTGGCGGTAGTATACATATTAAGATACTGCAGTGGCACCAATGAAGTGCTGGAAGGGCTTATGGATCCTTTGGCATATAATTCCCAAACACTAAGTTGAGGTTCACTCCCATTATTTTTCTAAAAAAAGAACTATTTTTGAGTCTGAGTTCAAAACTGCAGAATAAGCCTAATTGGGACGGGTACTGGGGGTTCCAATTTTGCAAGTTCAGTAGAGATGTTGACTCCCTCTGTTCTTTTTCTGATAAAGTTATGTCCCTTTCCAATTTCATAAAGTGTAGTTTCTTCCATCCTAATTCTTGCAGAAGTGTTAGGCTTCTGTATCCTAACATCTTTGCAGGGTGTGTATGTGTGTGTGTGTGTGTGTGTGTGTGTGTGTGTGTGTGTGTGAATGAGAACATCTGCATGGAAGCCTATTCATATACGGTATAAGGAGGCCTTCAAAAGATCCAGACTTACAACAATGTGACATTTTCAACCTGATGAAAGAACAGCAACCATGTAAACTCTTCTTTTGCCCTCATACAGGACAAATGCAGAAGAGGACATCAAGGAAACTTTGGATGGTACTACAGTCCCATCAGTGCATGAAGCTGCTTTAACACAGGCATTACTCACAAAGAGGAATTTCAAGTAAAACATGTCAAAATTTCAATAGATATTTGAACCCAAACCTTATTATTTTCCAGAATTATATTATGATTATATTATATCTGTGTCAATATTATTTGTGTGTTCCTAGTCTTAAAAGACGGGTTCTTTACGTAATTCAATTCATTTTTGTTCAATTATATGGCCAGAGATTATCCATTATTCACACATTCATTTTCCCCTCAGGAATCAGCTTGTCCTTATATCATTATGCCTATAGGATCTGTATACATCATGAACAGGGCTTTTTTCTAAAATCTTCTGTGATTAAATGTTCAAGACAGATAAAATTCTTGATGTTTTGAAGTGGAGCAGCATCAGAAAAGGTGAATACAAATTGCCAGAAAAGCTTTTTAGATGTGAAACTTATTCTGATCTCAAGGGAAATTGGCTTAAAATTAAAAATAAGGATGAGCATGTATTACAACTTTCCATTATAACTGAAAATCATGAAAAAAAAATCCAAGATTGTTGACTGGAGAATCCCTTAGAGTCACAAAATATCAAATCTTGAAGTCATATAGTTGGCATAAATAAAAAAAACAGTAAATAAAATAAATAAACAAATTCATGTACAGAACCCTACAGATGAAAATCCACAATATTATAATGCAAAATTGACAGCATACAGTATATTCACAATAGTTTAACATTAAATTGGCCCTCTATGTCAGGCATATTCTTGAGCAATGCAGAGTTGGATATCTGGACATGTTTTTAATACTAAACAAACTAGGAACAATTAATAGAATTCAGCACAAAGGTCAAATATCTAAACTGTAAATATCTAAATTGTAGTATGCACTAGCATACTACATAAATGGAAGGGAAGATGAGGATGTATCACCAAAAAGTAATTTATATTTTCTTTTTGTAATATCCTTTTTAAAATTCAAATGTAAAAGTCTCTTTTTGTATTATATTGTTTCTAAACCTTTCTATTTATTTGTATTAATATTTTTGCATTTTATTAATATTTGCTTTTTTCTACTTTCTACATATGGAATAAATTATTATTGGTAGAATCATCTATAAATTTGGTAATATTTACTGAGATAAAGAACACTATTTTAAATAATACAATTTCTCCTCTTCCCTCAAAAACATTAACATATAAAATTAGATTAATATCAGGACAAGGCAAAGAAATTGATTTCACACTAATTATGATCATCAAGGGACATGACTCTTCTGTTAACATATAGTAAGTACAAGCTTTTCAGATACATTTAGAAAAATATAATGAGAAAAAACAAGTATAACTTTGATTAAATAGTTTGTTTCTAATATTTGTTCTCAAATATTCAAACGGCACTTTTAATTTTGCAGGTAATGTAGCAACAGTCAACTGAAACAAGAGTCTTCATAATATAGCTAATGCATATTCATCATGCACAATAAAAAAGAAACCAATATTTATTAAGTGATAATAATGTGATTCATGGAAGGAAACCACAACTCTTTTTGGGTGACTGGTTAAGAGGATCCTGTAAAATCTAGGAGTCTGAAATTTAAACAAGGCAGCAATTGGTAATAGAAAGTTATGGTTTCTTGAAAACATAACCCTTCCTTCCTTCCTTCCTACCTATCTACCTATCTACCGTCCTCCTTCTTCCCTCCCTCCCTTCTTACCCCCCCCCCCTTTCTTCTTTCCTTTCTTCCCTTTAAATTTCAAGTTTTTATGTTTTTGTTTTAGGAGAAATATTGTTATGTAGTAGAACAATGTTGAAGACATTCTTCATTATATAAAACTTTATTCATTTATTATTCTGTAAAACCACTTTTTTGCAAGTATTGCTGTAGACTTTTTGAGAACTTTGGGAACTAAAAATCACACATTTAGTAAGCCTCTGTCTTTTCACATTTCATATTAAAAATATGTGAATATTTCTTATGCTATAGCTATGTGTTTATTTTGTAGATCTCTTAAATTTTTTTCTTTTATATGTTTACATGTATAATAAGGTACATGTTATCACATGTCCAGGAAGCTGTTACGATAAAGTGGATTAGGAGCCTTTTCTTCAGCTATATAACAATTTCTGAAGGCTAATGCTAAATTTGTTTTGTTCCCTATTATATTTGATGTGTTGGTCCTTTTCTTCCACTATTATATTTTTTTCTCATCATCATTTCATAAATGCCAATAGAGTTAATTGGGGGCAAAACGTGTCCTCTGCTCCAAGAAAACCAGAATGACCTCAGTATCAAGGAAGGAGGAGGGTCTCTAATGTCAGCTCTTTCTTAGGAAAATAAATAAATATTGCTGAATTTTACTGGTATTTTGAAAATTGTAAGGTGTTTTGAAGGGAGCAAAAATAAAGCAATATTTTTACACAAATACATACTCCTATTTTCCCTAAATGAAAGTATCAAAAAGTATGATAGCAAACAGATGAATTGGGAAAGAAAGAAAGAAAGGAAGGAAGGAAGGAAGGAGCTACTTTTTTCACTGTTTTCACCATCACCATCATCATCATGAGTTCTGGGTACTGGTGAAATAATTACACAAAATTCAACTGCATATTTTTTTGAGCCCATGTGTTAGGTGTTGACACGATCAATAATAATAATAATAATAATAATAATAATAATAATAATAATAATAATAATAATAATAATAATAATAATAATAATAATAATAATAATTTAGAACAATCTATTCATTATGCAGAGGGATACAGTTGACTCTCATAACAATATATTTTCCTCAAACATCTAAACCTCTTGCCTGATCAGTCAGGAGTCTGGATCTATATATATATTATAAAGAAAGGAAATAAGTTAATTCATTCTGCATGTTAATGTGAGCTAATTAAAATTGGCCTTTCTGAACTATTAGAGAAGCCAGAACATGGTTATTATTCCCTTATTGTACTGCATAGTGTATTTTATTCATGGGTACCAAAATTGAAGCAAATAGCATACAAATAGTCATAAGTTAAGATAAGATAAGATAAGATAAGATAAGATAAGATAAGATAAGATAAGAAAAGATAAGATAAGAAAAGAAAAGAAGAACTTTATTGTCATTGTACAAGTACACCGAAACTGTGGATGCACCCCAGCAACTGTTCACAATACAATAAAACCAGAGCACTTAAAGATGAAGATAAGAAAAATAGAGTACCCACGTCTCCATTTGCAATTAGAGAGTACAATATCTACGAATATACACAAAATATACATCCGACACTGACTGTGAAGCTTTGCCGAGTGTAATACACAAGAGATGGATTAGAGAAATAAGATCATGTAGAGTCATAAAGTAGGGTGAAATATTTGCAAATGTTGGTAAATTGGAAAAGTGACTATAAAATATGTGTGGGTTTTTGTGGATGTGAATATGGAAGTGTTCACAGAATGTAAGATGGAATTAATTTTGTACTGTAAAAATTTGTTGAACTTAGTAAAATAAATCACAGGTTTATCCATCCCAATCATGGAATTCTGAGAACACACCTGCATTATAAAATGATAGACTACATACTTCCTCTCCTTAAGTAATCTTGAAATTTTAAAAACATATTTCTGACATTTATTTATGTCTCATATTTATTTAGGTATATCTCACATTTATCATGTTTACAAATAACTCAAAACCAACATATCCAGCATACCTTCCTCCTCATCCTATTTTGCCCATATCAACAACCCTGTCAGGTGAGTTGGGCTGAGATAGAGTGACTGACCTAAAGTTAGCCAACTGGCTTTCATGGTTAAGATGGGAATTGAACTCATGGTTACCTGCTTTATAGTCTGGTATCTTAACCACTAGACCAGGGGTGTCCAAGTCATGTTGTCATGTCATTGTCATGTGACATAGTGTGACTTTTTCCCCTTCACTAGACTGGGTGTGGGCGTGACCAGCACATGATGTATTTGGCCCACAGGCTGCAAGTTTGACAGCGCTGTACTAGACCCTGTACTAGCTTTCAGTTCTCAGTTAAACTTTAATAAATTAATATTCCAAGCTGTCCATGAAAAAATCTACATGACAATTAAATAACAGAAAATGACTTGATGAATTGGTAATGTAGCTATGACCTAGATGTTCTACAATGACTTATTTGTTACTAGAAAATTAAGTGTAATTATTTATTGGGCAACTGTCACAGAATTGCTCAACCTTCATGTACAAAAATTCTCTTATTTACATGTAAAGAATGTTGATGGATGATGGTAGAGAAAGGAATAAAAGTGAAATGATCATGACCAGCTTTTCTCAAAGCTGGTTCTAAAAGAGGTCATTAGGAGTTCCACAAGAGGTTGTGATTAAAAAAAATATTTTTGAATGTTATTCACCATGCAATGCTAGCATTTGCAGTGGTAGGACTTACAATGAGACATGACTCATCAAAGCCTGATGCTTTGATGATATTATAAACATTATAACATGTGTATTGTGTGTGCTAGATTGAATTATTATTGGGGTGTGTTCTTTCCCTCTCTTTTTTTTTCTTTTCTTTTCTTTTGCAATTTTATGAAAGGTTTCTAGAAGTCCTGAAGTTTACTTCAAAATTCTTCTAGGGTGAAAACATTGAGATAGATATTAAATCCTTCAAGTTCTAATGACACCAGTTAGTAGATCTGGCTAGACTTTCTTGATTGTCATTAGAAATTGACGGTCTAACATCTTTCTCAAGATGTTTCTTTGAACATATTTGAAGGCATTCTTAGAACCATGACATCAAATCTCCCCTTGCCTTTTTTCATCTTTACAGAGCTTTACACATGGAAGTAGGGAGGTTTTTTTTTTTTTGTTTCCTTCACAAAGACAAAACAGCTTGCTACCAATGAATGAAGGGCTTTGTTCCAAAATTGTCAAAAATGTAATTATAAGTATTCAGTCTTCATTTCAAAAGTACCTGCATGAATAATTATCAACAATGGATTACTCCCACTTTTAATTTACCCACATGCAATTTCATTGAAAAATCCAAACAACCCTACTGATCTTAACAATAATTATTTGTCTATTAAATTCAATTTTACATTATTGTACAATTCTAGACCTGTTATCAATCATCATTAGGAAATAAGCAGCCTGAATTATGCATAATTGTATTAGTTGAGAAAAGTTTTATAAAATGGCATTGACATTCAATGCAACCATATAAGGATGGTGTCCTAATATTGATATAGCAAAACAAAAAATGCCCCATCCTAATATCTGCACATACTCCCAGTATTCTACCAACCTAAATTCAATCTTTAGTTCATTGTAGAGAAAGAGAGCTACCATTATTAAAAAAGGGTTCATTAAAATAATTACACAGTTGCATGCAAAAGTGTATGCAGCCTAGTCTAGCTTTAGGTTTCAATGAATCCCTCTGAGAATAGAAGCTGACATAATATCAAATTCCATAACAATAACCAAGCAAAGAAAATAAGGAATCAGATTGTAATGGTATTCACCATGATGTTTTATGGAACTGAAGGTTGGACTTTGAAGAAACAGTATAGGAATTGTGTTAACACTTCTAAACTTTGGTGTTGGAAAAGAAATCTGAGAACACTGTGGGCAATCAAGAAAGCAAATGGATCATTGCACAAATCATCCAGAGTTCTAATAAATAACCAAACTCCAATAATCCTACATTGGATGTATTATGCTAATATATAACTTTCTAGAGATGGTTCTAATACCGAAGAAAGATGAAAGGTGAAAGAAAAGAAGATAACCAGCAACAACATGAAAAGATTCAGTTACAATGTTGATGAGTACATTGTGGGAAGACCTGAAGGGCCAGGTTAGGGACAGATAAAGAAAATCTATGTGATCTAAGAGTCATGTGATTTGAGAGAACATCATCTTGGCTTTATGAGTCCATATATTAAGGCAGATTCTCCATGTTCTCTTTCTTGATTTAAGGGCAAGGTGGTTATCTATTTAGCAGATACAAAGGCAATCATTTTCTTCTGCCATGTTTGGCAAATATCTATTCTCATTCAAATAATTCTACTACATTCAACATCTACTGTACATGGTAGAAGTTAAACACAATGTCTTTCTGCAAATAAGTAATATTTATTTGATTCTCCCTTCTACCAGCACAATTTTTTAATTTGTATCCCACTTTTATTATTTTTACAAATAGCTTGAGGCAGTGAACAAATTCAACATATCTTCCTCCTCCTATTTTCCCCACAACAACAACCTGTGAGGTGGTTGGGTTGAGAGAGAGTGACTGGCCCAAACACATCCAGCTACCATTCCCCTAAAATGGCACTTGAACTTTGTAGACTAGTATCTTAACCACTAGACCAAATTGGTTCTTTTATACAATGTTACTTGTTGTAAGGGATTTGGGTTCCTCTACTTTTAAAAACTATGCAGAAGAAGAAATTTTAGATGGTGTTTCATCTTCTGAGAAATTATTAAAGAAATAAAAGTCCTAACTTCTTTTGCACCTGGTGATCCTATTGATAATTTCATTCAATTAAATACTGTTTGGGGTGTTTAATTCTGATGTCTTCATCTGAGAGAGGGAGAAAACATTTTTAATCAGCAGTTCTGTAATTTCAGGAAGTATAAATGCTCTTAAATTACCAGCATTTAGAGAAGGAGAAAGGATCTGTCTGTAGTTCTATATTATGCTATGTGAATTCAATCCTTTAGGAACCAATTAAGTTCCAGTAAAAGAACATTATGCTGCATTTGTATGAACAGCAAAGGTTAGTTAGAACAACTCACTTTTCTTCTTGTGGCTTTGCCATATTTTCTAGCAATAATACTGCTGTGAATTAATTATTCATATAGTCAATATTTGGTGGGAAATTATGAGTGATTAGCTGGAGTACAGTGGGAAAACAATATTGTAGTCTAGTTTACAAAAGTGAGAAATGTCTAGATTTAATAATGTGAAAACCAGGATTGTATGTGTATTGTAAATTGCACAAAATTCATACTTGTGCATGCAAAACCGACCTCAACTTATCCTCATAAGTCTGATTATCTAAATTTGCAATGCCTCCCATCCCATTTCCTGATGTTAATGTAGCATTCTATAAAAACACATCAGTTGATCTGGGTTGCCAATAAACAGTTTTAATATATCTAATGACTGAGTTGTATAATCATTCTGCTCTGATGCACAAGTCATTCAAGCTAAATGTAAACACTAATCTGACTCTGACAGGAACCAAAGCCTCTGAATAAGGTGTACATCTACAGAGACATTTCCTCTCAAAGTTAGGTAGCCAAAGAAAAGGCACATTGATGCAGAGGTCTATCATCCTCTATATTGGGGTTATTCATTAGTTGGTGTCTTCAGGAGTAGAAAACTTTTTAATTGTTGACTCCAAGGACTGCAAAGCTCAAATTGCCAGGAACAATATGGACCCTGGTGCGAGATTATATACTTATAATTCAGCAACTTTGCAAGGACTATAGATTTCTTACTACTGTCCTATACTCTCTCTGTGTGTGTGTGTATGATATATATATGACTTTTTCTGTCGAATTAATCAGCTCAGCATCTATTATCTAAACCTTTTTTGTGAAAGGAAAATAGTTGTTTACTGATGTTTTAAGTTTCATGAAGAAATACCCTTGGGTTTTGGAACTGCTTGCTCTCATTTACATATCTGTTGAAACGTTATCTCAGAACAATTTGAAATAGTACTTTTTAAACTTGGGTCGGGGTGATTAATTTGCCTTTAGCAGCACATTAGGTTCAATTTGTCAGGCCAGCCTTTAGAATATATTTTATTAGTAGGAAGTCTTGAACAATGACCCTACACTAGGAAAACAGCCTTGTTTCTCCTCTTCTCCTTCCCATGAACTTGTTTAAGATCTTTAAGAGATATGGTAGAAAAGAATATATGCTTATGGATTTAAATATTTAATGGATGCTACTTCCTCCTTTCTTGAAGTAATAACCTTATAGACTTATAGTAGAAGCCATTAAGCCCAGGCAATACAAACCATTTTAATTTGTTCTATCATTGGCACACTTTCATAGCAACTGTGCAAAATTTAGTCATTTTCACAGATTCCAGTAAATCTTGGTTCTCCCCTCTCAAAACAAAACAAAACCCAGATATATAAAATTAATCTCTTCTCTTTGGCTTTCATACCAAGATAGATTATACATGAGTCTAGAAGGGGAATGTAACAGTACACCCCTTACCGTTTCATTTTGCCCATTTCACATATACTTTTACGTTGTTTCTTCCCACTCAGCAAATAGAATTTTGTAGACTCTTCCCTCCAATAAAACTGGGCAAAAGTCGTTAAAATATGCCAGCATATTTGAGTTATACACTATTAGGGTCCATAAAAATAGCATGCAGCAACAAAGTTTATCTTAAAGCCTTTCTTCCAAAGATAAACCAGTAAACTTTCTTTAGCATAGTGTACAACATCCTGCTGGCAGTGTTTAAGAGCATATGTGGCAAAAATAAACCCTCATAATTCTAAATAAAATTGGGGTACAAACTCAAAATCCTCACTTTTTATATTCAAACCTTTCCTCCAAACATATTGAAAAGTATGAAATTACAGAATCAAAGCTACTCAAGCATAGAAGTCAATCATCAAGTGCAGAGAGATCATTTGCATTTTATCTACAAACACATTTGCTTTTATGAATGCAGTTCAGGATATACAAACAGTGAAGTTGTTTGCTCTGTATAATTATTCTTTGCTGAGTGACTGCTTCATTTTGTGACTCTTCACAGCTACAATGGTGATGAAGAAGTAACTTTATAACCCATCCTCACATTTACCAGCCTCACAGGTCTGTAAAGCAAAGGAAAACTGAAATATGATTGTAAACACAATCATGCTTAACCATTGAATTTTTAGTCCTAATTGTAGTCACTAAACAAGGACTACCTGTACCTTTAAGAAACCTAGTCACCAATGAGAGCTATAGCAGAAAAGTGGCACGGAGGGAGGGTAGGTAGGAGGGAGGCAGAACTTGCAATCACTATACATCATCTTTCTTCCACCACTAGTACAAATCACATGGTGTTTCAGCAACTACAGTAGCATTGTTATGACAACCTGCCCCCCTGGAAATGAAGTGGTTTCATTAAGAATAAGGCCCACTAAAACTGGTATGCTTTGATGTCCTCATGTGCAGGTATTATTTTCATTCTGCATAACTAGTTGAATGAAAAACTGCCCCAAGAATTGAAAAGTGTATATATTCTAGCCCAACATTGGGAAAGCACTGTGAACGTATCTTACCCATATCCAGTTTGACATTTTTCCCTTGCAAATGTTTCTTTTACTTTTATTAAGATGATTTTTTTTCCTAAACCAAACAACTTTGAAGTTTTTTTGTTGTGCAAACTATAAAAGTAAATTTAAACTATTACTTGAGGTTCCTTCTCTCTTGTAAAAAGAGAATCCTTGCATGCTTGAATGTTCTAAACAGTAAATTAAATGATCTTCCTTAACATGGTAGCTAATTGGGGTCTAACATACTAAGACTAGAAGCCATATTTGTATGCCTTCTTTGCATGTGTTGATAATGAACAAGAACACTGATGTTAAATGACTCATTTCATATAAGCAGTCAGTTAGCTAAAGAGCACCGAGCATAAATATGTGAACTGGCTTGTAAAGTCAGTTTTAGTTTAATGACCAAGACATAAGTCAATTTACATGGCACATTTTATAGAGCAAGTGTATTTTTTTTGCAAAGCAAATGGGACAGAAGGTTAAAGATAAAGCAAGCTATTATTAATAACCATTTACAAGTTGTAGAGATTGAAATGGAGAGCTTGGAGCTTAGGTATTCTAAGGAGAAAAGTTCTTCCAATCTGCTAACACAGTTTCTTATGAGCTATCTTTGCTTCCTTTTCATACTGATTTTATTCCATCATCTTGCTACTCTTCTATGCAGTCATTAAATTTCCTGTTCTTCCATTATCTTCACAATCAAATATTCAGTTCCCTTCCCCACTGTCTTAATTCCATTTTGTAATCTCCATGGAATTGATTTTGCTGCTACTGCCTTGTTAATGAATTTCTTCTTGAATTCTCCAGGGCTCACACTGGACAGACTTCTGTATCAATCTGGCAACTGTTGAAACAAAAAGAGCAGATTTACAGCTGGCATGTGTGACACCATCAGCAGCATACCAGGCAAATAGAAACACAAGGAATAGAATGGTTGCAGGAGTTTATAACAGCTCACGAGATTTATTGTAGCTGCAGCTGGAAGTGTTACATCATGTCAGATGATAATTTGGCAATATAAATTATGAGTTGCAGGAGAATGGTAATTAAGAATTGCTAACTGTGCAGGAAATCATTATGTCTGACAGTGAACAACTTCATGTGTCAGCATTTTGATTTTTGAATCTGCAGAAGATAGTGTTGCATCTTGGGTGAGGGGAAGTGATTAATTAGTACTCATTGGCAATGATTTAACACTGAGAAGAATTAACACATTTCATGATAAAATATATAAAAATAACGAAGCATGAATTTGCCGGGGCATCAACAAGCAGCTTCTATGCAACTCTGCATCATGATCAATAGGACAGGAAAAGCTACTAATGTGAATTGGAGTGATATGTAGATTTCTTTACAAGTGAAATGGGAAATATCAAAAATTTCACTTCCATAACTTATTTTTTTAATAAAAATTTTATTTGGGTTTTCACAAAACATAATACAAGTAAAATTTCTTTTTTTGAGAATAGCATGGTCCCGGGTTATCACTTCTCCATACAGACACAAATTCAATTTCATATCCATCTTTGTGTTCTATTCCATATCGTATTACTATTTTAACATTTTCTCAATATTTTTTCCCTTCCTTTAGTTTTCTCAATCTTACTTTTAATTATCTCATTCCTTTCTAAATTCAATTATATATATCTTTTTCTAAGTTTCAATACCTTTCTAGTCATCATATTTATACTTTTGTCTGTCCTGTTTCAATTTCATATTTTCTTTTATCATTCAACAAAATTTCCCCCTATAGTTACTAATTGGAGTATGACACCTTTGTATCTTTTAATTTTTATCCATTCAACTGTTATTTAAACTTCAATTTATGCCCTTACAATTATAACATTCAATATAACACATAACTTCCAGTCGAATTCTGCTTGGTACATTCTTAAAATATGCACTAAGTTCTTAAAGAGAAAATATATATATAACAATAATAAATAAAATACTTATTCTATTCCAATTCAGCTCTATCATTAATGTTAGTTATAATCTTTGACATCTTTAACATTCCTTTTCAATAGGATATCATATTTCTAGGAACACTTATAATGTTTCTATATTTTTTCATGTTTCTTTCATATTCCTCTTCACTTAATTTTTTATAACACATTTATAATAATTAAAATGTTTCCCTCCTTTTCTAATTTCATTCTCTCATTCTCTTTATTTCATTTATTTATTAAACATTCCATTACATTACAATGAATATTTTATCTATCATTTTAATCACACTTGTTTCATATTTTCAAAGTTCATTTCTATTTCTAATATAACAATACTATCTTATGTACCCTTGCAGAATCCCCCTTTCAATTAAGTTTTCACCCATTATCTCTGTGTCTTGTACATTTTCCCTGTTTCTCTATGTCCTGGTTCTGTCCTTTATAATTTCTTTTCCTTTCCCTCTTCTCCCTCTTCTTCTCCCTTCCCTTTTTGACCCCATTCTCTCTCTAATTCTGATTCTCTCTTCTGTAATCCTCTCATCTGTTTCTTCCTAATGTTATAATTACTTTTCAAACTATTCTTTTTGGGGGTTGTTTTTTCGGATCTTAAATTTTTCACTCTCTTTCCCCCTTTCCTTCCCCCCATCTAAGATTACTTGTTCATTAAAGATGGCTTCTTCTTTGTTGCCATCTTCTTGTTCTGCAGGCATTTCTTGTTGCTTCTCATAGTTCAGGATCTCCATTTCTAAAAATTGAAATACGAAGCCAAAAGAATCTCTTCCTTGTGCATCTTCTTTCTGTTTTTTAAGTTCCATTCTCAATTCTTCCAAGAGTGATACCATTTTAAAAACTTTTAAACAACCACCTGATTAAATTTAGTCCTTTAGATCCAATAGCCAAAAATCCAAAAATCATCAAGTAATCCAAATAATCCAAAGCTGTTTTTTCTTGCTTCTTTTTTCCACTTTCTCTTCCTGGGGTTCTCTTATCTTGTTACAAAGTTTCAGTTAAAATGTATCTTTTAGAAATCTTGTTAAAGTTTCACTGTTAATTCCTTTCACTTCCAGGTGGTCTCCTCCCTATTTCCAGATCCCACCCTTTTTTCCCCTTCTTTTAAAAATTTTTGAGAATCCAGAAATCTTTATTATCCCTTTGACATTTTATTTTAGCTTAAATACCTGTTACTGTCAAAGTGAATTTTTGCCAATTTCTTGTTTAAATCTCTTAGTTGTCAATATAAGAAAGAAAAAAAAACCCAAATCCTTTCCTTTCCCTCTTTCATTTGCAGCTTCAAAGTCTTCTTTGGGAACAATGTTGTTCTTTATTATTCAAATTTCAGTTTACCCTGTATTGTTGTTTTTCCAGTTCGACCCGGTCAGCCAAAACCTTTCTCTTCTTATCTTCCTCCTGCACATTCTTTTCCAGTCAAGTTCTTCTTTGAGGTGGCCATTTCTGACCACCGCTGCAACTGCCTTCAGGAAAGGGAGTAATGGCCAGCTGGGGAGAAGAGATGTGGCTCTCCTCAACCCTGCTGGCAGTCTCCCCCCTCTTCACCATCTCTACAGGGTGGTTTAGCCCCGAAATCAGCCAGCTCGGGGCACTCCAGCGGTGAGCACAGATCGAAACTGCGCACAATCGCAGATTTCAGTCTGTCGCTGAAGAAGCTCAAACCGGATTTCACTTCCATAACTTATGAAGGACTGAGCAGAATAAAATTCAGACAAGAAACACAGCATAGTTTAATGGGAGCTCAAGAAACATATCTTTTGTATCAACCTAGACTTGCAAATACAAGAAACAAATATTTGACATATGACTTGAGACATCTTTAATGCTAGACTGAAGTTGTTCATTTATCACACTATTTCTTCCATGAAATAAAAATATCTGTTGCTGAACAATGCATGATATCTGAATTTAATACATTCATGGCTAAGGGCTATGATTTTTTTAATGTTATATCCTATTCCTTTGATGCAGCAACATTCCATGTCAGTTTCATAGATGTTGTGAATATCAGTGAAAAGGTTTTGAAGATATAATTTGTGATTATCAGATTATATGGGCTAGAAATAAGACTTTGGAATTAATTAAAATAATTTTTCTCTTAAAAAGAAAGTGTGTATGTTTTGAATTCTCTTTTTAAAATGATATTTATATTTATTTTTTATTTATTTATTTTGTCAAGCAATTATAAGATAACAAGGTCTTGACTATTCAGCTTGTATTTTATTTTCTGTGTTGTTGTTTTTTTGCCAATATGTAAGACAGAGCATTTATTTGTTGAGATTTGAAGTTGACATTTGTTTGACCATTCTGATACATAGTCAAGGTCTTTTTGAAGGGTAGCAGTATTGTCTGTGGTGTTGAATAGCTTTACATCATCAGTGAAGAGAATGCAGTTGCTCTTAATATGATCACAGAGATAATTTATGTAGAGTATGAAGAGAGTTGGTCCTAGAACACTGCCCTGGGGGACACCACTGTTGACAGGTACATAATTTGACAGGACGCTCCCAATTTTGACCATTTGTTGTCTGTTTGACAGGAATGCTTCTATCCAGTTATGCAGGTGTCCAGAGATACCATAAGATTTTAGTTTTAGGAGTATTTGTGGTGTACCACTGAATCAAAGGCTTTACAGAAGTCTATGTAGATTGTGTCTATTGCTTTTCCCTGATTGAGTTGTGTAGTCCATATGTTTCTGCAGTGTAAGAGTTGCAGATTACAGGATAGTTTTTTTTCAAATTGTTTATTAGAGAGTAGGTTGTTTGCCTCTAAGTGGAAGATGATGGATTGGTTAATAATTGATTCCATGACTTTACAAGTGGTGCAGCATAAAGAGATTGGTTTGTAATTTTCAACTAGGCTGGGGTCTCCCTTTTTGAAGATGGGGATGACCGTGGCTTGAGACCATAGGTTTGGCAAGGAGCTGGTCCTGAAAGATTTTTCAAAGATTATGCTTAGAGGTTTGGCTATGGCAGTGGATAGCTTTTTTAAGAAGTAGGCACATATTCCGTCCGGTCCAATAGATAGAGATGGTTTTAGATTGCGTAGTGCTTTTTCAACGTTGTCTTCTGTGAAATCGATATGTATTGGATCATTGTAGTCGTCTGTGGTTCGACTAGGAAATACTGGGCATGATCCAATGCTGTTTACAAATACTCAGCCAAAGAATGTGTTTACAAATACTCAGCCAAAGAGGTTGGCTTTAATGGTGTCGTTGTTGCAGTCTTTACTATTTGGTCCTTTCAGGGGTGGGATAGACCTTGAGTCTTTTAGTTTGTTGTTTAGAAAATTGTAGAAGCATAGGTGGAATTGGTGCGTAGAAGGTTTTCTTCTTGTTTAATGTGATAATTGGTGCATTCAGTTTTTATCTGGTGGCATAAATTTTTGTATTGACTTTTGAAGTTGACAACGTGACCATATTTGTTTTTCCGCCAAAGTGATTTCTTTTTGGATTGAAACTTCCTTATTGTTATGGGTAATTTGTTTTTTCTGTTTTTGGGAGTTATTATTAGTACACATAGTTTGATGACCATTTTGACTTCAAGTAAAAATATGTTGTAATGGTTTTCAACAGTATTTCATCCAGTGAATAGAAATTGCCAATCAAGGGATGAGAGATCGTTGTTTATAAGATCATAGTTGCCTTTTTTGAAATTATAATTGGGGATTCCATTGTTGTGATGATTTTCATGTGGACGTATGTTGAGACAAAAGTCAATCATGTTCCTCTTCCAGTTTGAGCTTCTTCGGCGACAGACCGAAACCTCATCTCTCCGAGGCTTCGATCCGTGATCACCGCTGGAGCACCCCGAGCCGGCTGGTTTCGGGGCTAAGCCACCCTGTAGAGGTGGTGAAGAAGGGGGAGACTGCCTGCAGGGTTGAGGAGAACTGCATCTCTCCTCCCCAGTTGGCCATTACTCCCTTTCCCGAAGGCGGTTGTAGTGGTGGTCAGAAATGGCCACCACAAAGAAGAACTCGATCAGAAAAGAATGTGCAGGAGGAAGATAAGAAGAGAAAGTTTTGGTTGACCGAGTCAAACAGCAAAAGCAACAAATAAGGTACCCTGGAATTTAAATTTAATAACATTGTTCCCAAAGAAGATTTTGAAGCTGCGAAGGAGAGAGAGAAGGGAAAGGATTAGTTTTTTTTTTTCTTCCCTTCCTTATACTGACAGCTAAGAGACTTAAGCAAGAAATTGAAAAAAAATCCAGTTTGACATTAATAGGCATCTAAGCTGAAAATAAAAGTCAAAGGGATAATAAAGATTTCTGGATATTTAAAAGTTTTTAAAAGCAGGAAAGGAGGAAAAAAAGAATAAAAGGGCAGGATCTGGAAAAATGGAGGAGACTGCCTGGAACTAAGGAGTGGAACTGTAACTAAAAGGAACTTATAGTGAAATTTTAACAAGATTCCTCAAAGATACATCTTAATTGAAACTTGGTAACAAAATAATAGAACCCCAGGAAGAGAAAGTGGAAAAAAGAAGCAGCAAGAAACAGCCTTGGATTATTTGGATTACTTGGTGATTTTTGGTTTTTGCATCTGGATGACTAAAATTAACCAGGTGGTTGTTTAAAAGTCTTTAAAATGGTATCACTCTTAGAAAAACTGAAAATGGAACTTAAAAAATGGAAAGAAGATGCACAAGAAGGGAGAGGTTCTTTTGGCTTCGTATTTCAATTCTTAGAAATGGAAATCTGGAACTATGAGAAACAACAAGAAACGCTTGCAGAACAAGAAGCTTGGGACAAAGAAGAAGCCATCTTTAATGATCAAATAATTTTAAGTGGGGGAAAAAAAGAAAAGGGGGGAAAGAGAGTGAAAGGTTTAAGACGAGAAAAAACAACCAAAAAGAAGAAGAATTTGAAAGATAAGTATAATATTAGAAAGCAACAGAAGAGGGGATTACAGATGAGAGAGTTAGAAGTAGAGAGACGAGGGGGTAAAAAGGGGAGGGGGAAGAAGAGGGGGAAGAAGGCAAGGAAAAGAAGTTGTAAAAGACAGAAACAAGAAATGGAGAAACAGGGAAAAGATATAAGGATTATATAAGCTTGTTTAGAGATAATGGGTGAAAATTTAATTGCAAAAGGGATTCTGCAAAGGTACATAAGATAGCATTGTTATATTATAAACAGAAATAATTTTAGAAAATATGATTAAAATGATAGATAAAATATTTACTGTAATGTAGTTGAATGTTTGGTAATAAATAAATGAATTAAAATGATTGAGAGAATTAAATGGGAACATTTTTAATAATTAGTAATGATTTATAAAAATATAAGTGAGAAATATGGAAAAAAAGAATTAACTATGGAAAGTTTATAAGTGTTCCCAAGGAAGTATATTTAATTGAAAAGAAATGTTAAAGATGTTAAGATTTTAATGAATATTAATATTAATGATAGAATTGAATTGGAATGGAATGTGTGCTTTATTTACATATATATATAATTTTTTTCTTTTTAAGAATATAGTATGTATTTTAAGAATGTACCAAGCAGAATTCGATTGGAAGTTATGTATTATATTGAATGCTATAATCTTAAAGGTATACATTGAAGCTTAAATAAGAGTTTGAATGGATAAAATTAAAAGATATAAAGGTGTCATACTCCAATTGGTAACTACAGGGAAAAATTTGTTTAATAAGAAAAGATAATATGAAATTGAAACAAAACAGACAAAAGTATAAATGTAATGATTTGATTGAGATAATTAAAATAAAGTTGAGAAAATTAAAAGAGGGGGAAAACTATGCAGAAAATATAAAATGGTAATAAGATATGGAATAGAATATAAAAATGAGCATGAAATTGAGTTTGGTGTCCGTATGAAGAAGTGATAACCTGGGACCATGCTATTTTCAAAAAAGATGTTTTATTTGTATTTTGTTTTTGTGAAAACCCAAATAAAACTTCCAAAAAAAGAGTCAATCATGCTGTGGTCACTGTTGGAAAAGGTTTCTTTAATTTGTATTCCGTAAATTGAATTCAAACTATTGCAGAAGATGAGATCGAGGAAGTTATTAAGTCTAGTATTGTTGGTTACTAGTTGTTCTAGTCCCAGATTTGTTACAGCATTGTAGAAGGTTGCATGTGTGGGTTCAGTTGTACATTCGTTCAGGGTCCAGTTAATATGAGGCAGATTAAAGTCACCAAGAAAGATAAAAGTGTGTGGGCAGGATGCTGCCCATTTTAGTAGTGTATTTAGCTTGTTTGAATGTTCGATGTCATAATCAGGTGCTCTGTAACATAGTAAGAACCGAAATGTGATATTTAAGGACAGTTCACAGACGATGGCCTCAGGAATAGCAAGCTCCTGGGTAACTTGGAAGTTTTTTAGATGTAAGGACTTTTATAGAAGATAGCAACACAACCTCCTCTATGGATTTCACGATCTGATTGGTAAACATGATAGTCTCTTACTGTGGTAATGGAGTCAGGAAGAGATGTGTTGTTCCATGTTTCACAGACAAATATGATGTCAAATTTAGCCGTATTTAGTAAGATGAGAAATTCAGGTATTTTATTCACAAGGCTTCTTGCATTGAGTAGCTTGCATTTAAGGCCAGCTGTATTTGGAATTGAGGTAGTTGGGGGTGTGCATGCCTAGACTTGGGTGATGGTGGATTGGTTGAAGTGGGGTTGGATGCTGAGTTGTGGGTTGTGTGACTTACTTTTGATACATTCAGCACGGTAGTCAATGTACAGGTCCCTTTCTCCATTGTCTAGATGGTTTTTGAGTTCTGTGCAGAGTTCACGGGAGATGATTCTTTGCAGTATGGATAAGTCTGGTCTTGAGCGAAGTTTTTTATGGGTGGGATTGGATTTTGCAGTGGTGTTTATTGTATGAATAAATATATGTTTGCTGGACTCATTTTTGCAAACAACTTTACAAAATCTTGTGCCCACAGAGCCATCATTGTATTTGTACCCAGTGACATCTTTGGTTATTTCAATATCTTCAGGAGAGATGTTTGTTGTATTTGAGTTGCTCATGATATCACGAACTTTGGTGATGTCGTCTGATTCATTGGTCTCTTCGAGACCAAATAAGATGGCATTTGGACGTTTCTGTTCACATTCCATGATGTCTCTGATGAGTAAGGGGATATTATTTGTGGAATTATTTGATGGGATAGTAATTGTTTGTGGCTGTGGTTTGGTGGTTATTTTTGGTTGTAGTTGTGATTGTAGTTGAGGTAGTTATTGTGGTAGTTGTGGGATTTGATTTTGAGTTGATAGGTAATCACTTATCTGTGCTGTATTTTTTTTTCAAGAGAGATTAGGCTTGCTTTTATAGTTGTTTCAAAACCTGTTACTAAGTGTTCTGTTGAGTGAATGAGTAATTCTATGCTTTCAACTCTGTCAGGCAGGGTACTCAGTTTGTTTAGCTTAGGAAAACATGATGGACATAGACAAAAGAATGTATCTGATTTTTTAACGATATCAGCTAGGCTTTTGTTTGCAAGGTGGGCTTGATTGTTGCATAGGTGGCATTTGATGTTAATTTCACTTTCATTGATGGTTTCAAGATATCAAAAACATGTGCAGGAGTCTGGGAGGTCATTGGTAGAGATATTTTTCTTTTGTTTTGGTTTGGAGTTTTTGGTTGGCATGGTCAATAGCAATAGTACACTAAACAATTACAATAGCTAGTTAATGTGACAGGAAGACAGTTACTTAATGAATGTTAATAATTAATAAATGTTAATTGATATGTTAGAGAACAAATCAAAAGTAAGGTTACTTATTACTAAAAATCAATCAATCAATCAATTGGTTATTCAAATCACTCTAATCAAATAATTTTGCTAAGCAACAAACAGCCTAATTAATTACATTGATCACTGGTCAATTAAATCACTGATTTTACTAATCAGATATTCAGTAATCACACTATACGCACTAAACACTCAATCAGACTAATCAATAAAAACAATAAATCAATTAATCATTTGATAAAAATTAATTATTTTAAAGAAATTGATTTGGAGACATCATTATCTAATCTTTGATATAGGTCTTGGGGTAGAAAGTTATAAGTTTTGAGATAATGAAAGTAATGAAGTAGTATTGAGAGTCAGCAAGTAAAGGGTTATTGCTTTGCTTAGCTGTTGCTGATATCTGAGAATAGGTTTATAACCCCTAATAAACTGGCCGGAGGCCTCTTTTCTTGGGCTGGATAAAGAGCAGTTTCTTTGTGTCAAACAGGTTTAAAAAATGAAAATTGTCAGCAAGGGTTTACACACACTTTCTTGTTTTGCAAATTGATTTTTTGAGATAGCAAAGATGCAAAGATGCTGAAGGGGGGATCTCTGGCCCCTTCTCTTTGCATTTAAAGGATGATGATGGTGATGATGATGATGATGATGGTGATGAGTTTGATGAGTATGATGAGACTTTGAAGGCTGGGTATTAGAAGAAACCAGTAAGAACTAAATATTATAATCAAAGGACAAGAACACTTAGATTTGCTGGGCTAATAAAGAATGAAGCAAAAAAAAAAATTCATTGGACATATTGAAGGATATTTTGAATAATGGATCTGAAAGTTGATTTTAAATGTGTCTGGCTTCATAGATAGATTGTGTTTAAAATATGTTATGAAAGAGAAACAGCTTTTACCTGATAAGATTGAGACTGATCTGAAAGTTCATTTTAAAATGTCAGACTACAAGAATGATACAGAAAAAGATGCTACAGTAGATATACAGAGGAAACCAGCTGATGTCTTAATAAATAAAAGGGATATATAAATAACAAACAAGAGAGTGAAAAGGACAGCAATATAAATAGCATTTAGACTTATATATCACTTCACAGTACTTTATAGCCCTCTCTAAGTGGTTTACAGAGTCAAGATATTGCCCCCAACAATCTGGCTTCTCATTTTACCAACCTCAGAAGGGTGGAAGGCTGAATTAACCTTGAGCCTGGTGAGATTCAAAGTGCCAAACTGCTGGCAGTCAGCAGTCAGCAGAAGTAGCCTGCAGTACTGCATTCTAACTACTTCATCACCATGGATAATACAAAAGAGGTATGTTAAAGCTCTGAAGGTATTTGCAATAATGGATAAATAAAAAATGAAATTAAGTTCTAGGATATTATTTGAATGGACTAAAGAACAGTATTGTTAGAAATAAAAAAAAGGAATAGACAGGTGATTTATTTTATCAAAATTAAAATTTTTGGTAATCTTTAATGAACTTTTGCTGATCAGGATTGAAACAATGTGTCTTTAAGGATTTGCTTATAGATAACAGATATGTTTGTTGCATTTTAAGAGAAGATAGTAAATTATTAATATTGTTTATACTTGTGATAAATGACTTCAAATTTATTTATATATTTCCTTTCTTTTTTATTATATTCTTATTTTTTCTTTCTTTTCTATTTTTCTGCACTTTCTTTTTTCTTTTTATTTGTATTACTTTTTATCTTTGTAATTAATCTTTTAATTTTTTTAACAAAAGTGCTATTAAAAAGTATAAGCCAGAAAAAAATGGTGAAATGCAATAAAAAATGAATGGGAGAAAATCTAGATCAGTGGTTGCCAACCGGTGGGCCATGGCCCACTGGTGGTCCATGAGAAAATTTTGGTGGGCTGCAGAGAAATCTCACCCCAAGAGCACTGCCCCCAAAGCAATTAATCCAGGTTGCTCAGAAACACAGGTCTGCACTGCCCACATGGCCAGTGGGAACCCTCCCCGGCTACTCACTCCTTACCCAGCAAACTTGCCTGCTAAATTGCTATTTTTCCTTTTTCTGACCATCATCTGTTCTGCTGTGCCGGGAGATTTAGATTAGCTAGAGAGCAGGAAATGGTTGGATTTCTTGCTTTCTAGCTAGTCTTTAGATCTTGAACCTTCCTTAGGACTGAAGGTTCCATTATTCAGTCCAGACTCATGGCAAGCAAATTTTATGTGACAGACTGAGCTAGCCGATGGCAGATAGATAGAGATCTCTGAATGAATCTGTGATTCTGTGAGCAACTCAATCTGCCTTTCTGCTTTGCCTGATTTTAGGTAAAAGTTGGTCTTTTTTATAAAAAATTCAATATTTATATAAATATTTATAATATTTACATACAAGCCATGCCCAGCCAGTCATATGACCACCAAGCCACACACACAAATTAGGCTATGCCCACATAACCAGTTAGTGGTCCCTGGGATTTAAAATTATGAGTTTGGTGGTCCCTGAGGTCCAAAAGGTTGGTGAACCCTGATCTAGATGATCCTTTAGGCTCTGTGAGAAGCTGGAAGAGTATTTAACTGAGTTTCTACAGACTAATTCAGAAAGTTAACTTGGAATAAATATTCTAATGGAGGAATTGGTAAAAATATAAATTGGTTACCAAACCAAGTACAATAACTTATTTGGTCTCAGAAGATTTTAAAAAGTGTTATTTGGCACAATGAACTCAGTTTAGAAAAACTCATTACTTTTTGTAATAACTTTTACATCTCTCTGCCTCGTTTAACCCTGGAAACAACAGGCAAATATTATATTAGATTGACTTTAGCATACCTTTTAAAACAAAGCCTGTGTAGTATATTAATCTAATCTATACATTAATGTTGCGTTGCCTCAAAAAAGTTTGGGAGGATGAACAAACAAAAAGAAAAGAAATAAAAACTTCCAGTATCCTTCTTCTAGAGAAAAGTAAATTGATACATTTGGAGAAAATAATAACACACATTCACATTTTTGTTTCTTTATGCACATTTTATACATAAAGTATTGCTGAAGCAGGTTTATATGTTATCTCACAAAATAGGATTTATATTGATAAGCTGCTAGCTGTTAAACACATCCATTCACAAAGACCTCAAATTTATTTATTCAGGCATTTTCTGGCTAGGTTTTTGAAATGATTCTTTCAACCCAAGCTTGCTTGCTTATTTATTTACTGCATATATTGACTATTGTTCCATTAAAAAGAAAATAAAACAAATAGAAATGGCATAGTTTATTCAACTTCTTAAAAACAGAACATCCCAAGCCAGAAATTTTTGCCTGAAATGGAGAATTTACAGTTTAAAAGAAAATACACTTGCTACAATAGCAAGCATGTACCTATTAATTCAAAAAGTAAATGAACTTCTTTAAGCCTGTATTTGGGACCTTCAAAGATTATGTTGCTCAGTTTTTTATAATAGGTTTGCCCAGAATCAGCAGAATTTCCTGCCATTTGATGCTCAAACTAATGCTAGCACAATTATTTTGTGGATGGTGTGGGAGTTTCAAGGGAGATGGAACAAGTGAGTGCAAAGAAGAATAAGGTAGGAAACACATGAGAGCATGACTTCTGGATTGTTTTTAACTAATTTCATAGAATAATAAAATTGGAAGGTACCTAGGAGGTCTTCTAGTCCAGGGGTCGCCAACCTTTTGGACCTCAGGGACCACCAAAGTCATAATTTTAGATCCCAGGGACCATTAACTGGTGCTGTGGGCAAGGCCTAATTTGTGTGTGTGGCTTGGTGGTCATGTGACTGGCTGGGCATGGCTTGTATGTAACTGTTATAAATTTTTATATAAATATTGAATTTTTTATAAAAAAAGAGCAACTTTTACCCAAAATCAGGCAAAGCAGGCAGGCAGATTGAGTTGCTCACAGAATCACAGATTCATTCAGAGATCTATCTATCTGCCATTGGCTAGCTCAGTCTGTCACATAAAATTTGCTTGCAAGCAAACTCACAAAATTAATTCACAACACACCATGCATGTAAATATTGAATTTTTTATATAAAAGAGCAACTTTTACCCCAAGTCAGGCAAAGCAGGCAGATTGAGTTGCTCACAGAATCTTTCAGTGATCTATCTATCTGCCATCGGCTAGCTCAGTCTCTCAAATTTGCTTGCCGTGAGTCTGCACTGAATTTGCTTGCAAGCAAACCTTCAGTCCTAAGGGAGGTTTCGCTGTGCTGAGCTGAAGATCTAAAGACGAGCTAGAAAGCAAGAAATCCAACCATTTCCTGCTTCCTAGCTAATCTAAATCTCCCAGCACAGCAGAATAGATGATGGTCGGAAAAAGGAAAAAGAGCAATTTAGCAGGGAAGTTTGCTGGGTAAGGAGTGAGTGGGTGGGGAGGGTTCCTGCGGGCCATGCGGGCGGCGCAGCCTTCTGTTTCTGCACAGCCTGAATTAATTGCTTTGTGGGGGTGCTCTGGGGGTGAGATTTCTCTGCGGCCTACCAAAATTTTCTCGTGGCCCACCGATTGGCGACCAGTTCTAGTCCAACCCCTCTTTGAGCAGGAAACCCTGCATCATTTCAGACATATGACTGTCCAATCTGTTTTTGAAAGCTTCCAGTGATGGAGCACCCACAATTTATGGTGGAAAGCTGGTCCACTGTTTAATTGTTCTAATTGTTAGGAAATTTCTCCTTAGTTGTAGTTGCTTCTCTCCCTGGTTAGTTTCCATTCATTGTTGGAAACTGTCTTGCCTTTGGGGGCTTTGAAAAACAGTTTCATCTTTGTAGGATTCCCTCAAATTTTGGAATATTGCTATCATGTCTCTCCTAGTCCTTCTTTTCTCTAGACTAGACATACACAGTTCCTGAAACCATTCTTCCAGTGGTGGGATTCAAATTTTTTTACTACCGGTTCTGAGGGCATGGCTTTGTGGGCGTGGTGTAGATTGGTGGGCATGGCTTGGTGGGTGTGGCAGGGGAAGGATACTGTAAAATCTCCATTCCCACCCCACTCCAGGGGAAGGATACTGCAAAATCCCTATTCCCACCCGACTCCTGGGGGAAGGTTACTGCAAAATCCCATTCCCTCACCACCCCACTAACCTGCTTTCCAGCTCTGTTTTCTGTCCAGGGCAACAAAAGAAGACCCAGCTGATCAGCTGGGGCTCGGGAGGCAGAGAATAGATGGGGGCGGGGGCGATCAGAGGTGGTATTTACTGGTTCTCTGAACCACTCAAAATTTCTGCTACCGGTTCTCCAGAACTGGTCAGAACCTGATGAATACCATTCTTCATATGTTTTAGCCTCCAGCACCCTAATCATTCTTGATTCTCTTTTCTGAACTCTTTCCTGAGTCTCAAAATCTTTTTTATATTGTGGTGACCAGAACTGGATGCATTATTCCAAATGTGGTCTTACTAAGGCTTTGTAAAAATGGTACTAGTACTTCACATGATCTTGATTTTTACCCTCTATTAATGACACCTAGGATTGAATTGGCTTCTTTGGCTGCTGCTACACTGTCAGCTCATATTTAAGTGTTTGTCCACTAGGACACCAAGATACTTCTCATAGTTACTGGCATTAAGCTAAGTTTCACCTAATCTATAGTACTTCAGCATCAAAGGCCTTAGGAGTCCTCTATATGTTCTTCTGTGTAATAAAATAGAACATTGAGACTATTTCTGTTTCTACTCCTATTTTGGGTTGCATCTGTTTACAGTTTTGTGTATTATGCATTGGGAATCAAAGATGGACTGTGGTATTGGCAACATAGCTTAGAATTGCTCCATACACCTGGCCTGATCTGTTCCATTTTAAAGCTTGATCATCTTTTTGTAGCCTTTCTCTCTCCAACCAAATTTGGTCACTTCTATGCTTCTTTTAGAGTCATTGGCTGAGGGACAGAAAGATATATCTACGAGGAAAAGAAATTGCTGTTGATGGAATTTGGGTGCAGTGACCCAAAGGAACAAAAATACTTGGAACTTTTTTTGATGGGAAAATTGAATTTTTAATTGGGCACTATGTGTAATTGACAGGGATTCTTTTATTTGAAATTACACTTGGCATTTGATTATTGATTAAAAAATGATTGAAATATTCAAATTAATGCCTGTGATCCTCATTTTTATTCCATTAGGAAGAAATGAGGTACAGAGTATGAGAAGCAGGACTTACAACTGGTATGGTATAGTCATACTTTCTCTTTGTTTTATGACTATCCTAGGCACAGTCTTCTGTTTGCTGAACATTTTTAAATATAGGTATACTTTAAATGGATTCATATATTTCTTTTATTTTATGAAGTTAGCTTCCCTGAGGGCTCCAGTTTGGCAATGTATATAGGTTTTATAGCTGTGCAATTCAATAATTTCCATTATCCGCCAGACACTTCTGAATAAAGCTGAGAAATTTCTGTCAAGGGGGATCTATTCCTCAGCTGGTGTCTGGTCTCATTTTTTACAGTTGCTGAAACAAAAGGTAAATGAAATAGCTGTATTTTTTCCTAATGGATGTTTAAACCTAATAATCTTTGCATACCTCAGAAATTATAGTTTGTTTATTTTTAGGTGAATTTGAAGAGTCTAATTACAAAGATTCTAGATCAAGGGTGTCAAACTCTAGGCCTGCAGCTTTCAAGTGGTTAAATCTGGCCTGTGGGGCTGACCTGGAAATTTCAAAGGACCGGCCTGCGGTGCCTCTGGTGGCTAAAATGGCCTCCCATGCCTCATTTTCATCATCCATGGCCTCCTGCAGCACTCTGCCAGCCAAAACTGGGCCAGAAAATAGGCCAAAAAAGGCCCAAAAAAATATGGACTCATGACAGGCCACAAATGGACTGAAAAATGGGCTGAAAAGGGGCTGGAAATTGGGCCCAAAACAGACTGAAAAATGGGCAAAAATGGTCTCAAATGGGTTGGGAAATGGCCCAAAAATGGGCTGAAATCAGGCCAAAAATGGGTTGAAAATGGCTAAAAAACAGGCTAAAACGGATCAAAAAACAGGCCGAAAAACAGGCCATGTGGCCCATTTTCAGCTGGCAGAGTATTGCAGGAGGCCATGGAGGACGAAAAGGAGGCACCCCTCAAAGAAATCCAGTTTGACACTCCTGCTCTTGATGGTTTATATCATTTAATAAAAATAAATCTTAACAAATACAAGTTAACAAACTTGTCTCTAATTTTTTTTAATAAAATCCATCATCTTAAACTTTAAAGTTATAATCAAATTTAAAATCAAATACCTGTTACAATAGGAGATGTGTTACAGTTTTCAATAATGTATGGTTGAGGGGTGGCAACCACAACTCAAGGTTATATCTAAAATAGTCTGATCCTCTTGCTGCTCATCAAGTGGATTAAGTTCTCTTAATGATTAACAAGTTCAGGCATATTTTTGTCAGAGTAAGCATGTTTGAATGTAAGTAGGAGTCAAGGTATTTGGACTTTAGAGGTTAATAGTAAATTTTTGAATTGGATTCACAAACCTATCATCAATCAATGCACCAACTACAGCACAGGTGTTACATATAAGCGACTTAGTTCTAAGTTGCTGCATTTTGAATCCATTACATTTACCAAGTCATCTTTCAAAGGAAGCCTCGTGTAGATTGTGCTGCAGTATTTTAAGCAAATGATGATAAGGTTATAAAACATGTTCAGAAGAGCATCCAGGATAGCAGAAGTTAGAATAACAGAATAACAGAGTTGGAAGGGACCTTGGAGGTCCTCTAGTCCAGCTCAGGCAGGAAATCCTATATCATTTCAGAGATTGGTTGTCCAATCTCTTCTTAAAAACTTCCAGTATTGGAATATTCACAACTTCTGGAGGCAAGTTGTTCCACTGATTAATTGTTCTGTCAGGAAATGTCTTCTTGGGTCTGAGGTTGCTTTTCTCTGATTAGTTTCCATCCATTGCTTCTTGTTCTGCCTTCAGGTGTTTTGGACAATAGGTCAACTCTGGCTTCTTTGTGGCAACCCCTTAGAAGAAAAATACAAGGTTATTTTAGGTGGTTGGTTATGTATTAATATACTTAAATAGTGTTTCCTAAGAGTCCATGCACTGGCCATGTGTGATATAAACACACACATTCCTATTGATTAACATGTGGTATTGATAAGTAAGTAGAAATACTATATTTTACCAGTATAATCAAAGTTACCAATTATTATGCATAATATAATTGACTCAATTAAAATAGTATGTCATGTTCATAAGGAAGAAATTGACAGGTTCAGTAATAGCTGGAAAATTAGTGTTCAAATTGCAACATTGTTTTATATGATATGCTCATGTATTGTCATGACTTTCTTTAGTAAATATGTTCTTTTGAACTATATATCAATGTATAAAAGGAGGACAAAGGATAGTCCTTATAAAGCAAAATAGCAACATCACAAATTTAGGATGGTGCTATTCAACAGAACTTGTACAATATTTTAAATAATTTATTTCTATTTATGAGCAAGTTAGGAGCAGGAAAACAGAAATGTGGAGTGTACATACTAATTTGTATTTCTTTTTTTATTGCTGATTTCTGTATCTTTATTTCTTATTTCTATATAAGCTGATTTAAATTTGACTTAAAGTTCATTTAGATAATGACACCAATATATGTCTCAGGTTGACGTAGGAGAGGCATATTCTTGTGTCCAGCCATCCCCAGCCATATGTATGTATGTATGTATGTATGTATGTATGTATGTATGTATGTATAACAAAATTGTGTGTGTGTGTGTGTGTGTGTGTGTGTGTATCAGCAGTGACTTACATTAAATTTTTAAATGGAGTGCTGCCATGAGGCCCTTTGCAAATTAATTTTGTTATTGTTCCTATTTCTGTATTTCTGCTTCAAATAAAATGTTCATATAGGAATCTGCTTTTAGCATTAACATTTTTCTCTCTTTCACTCTAAGTATTGGCCAATGTATATGGTGTTTCCTTTATATCCCATCTCCAGTTTTTCTCCCAATGTTTACTTTTGCACTTGTCTTGTTTATATGAACTATTTTAATTTTATTTCCTTTGTTAAAAACACTCCAAGTGGCTAAATAAAAATATTTTAAAAGGTGCAATTATTTAATATAAAGATTTTAAAAATACAGAGCAGTTGATTTCACTTTCTCAAGATATACTCTTAAAATAAGGGAAAAAATGTAGAGGGAAATATTTACTGCCAACTAATACTCCTTATAATTAGAAATGACATGGAAGGGAATAAAACTTTTTTGATGTTGAGTAATAAGAAGGATTTTGTCCCTTCTCCACATGTATAAGGCTAGTTAGCGGAGAAGATTTATATAACAAAGTTTTGGTGAACTGTAATATATCCACATTTTTTAACTTTTATTTTTATTCAAAAAAGTAAAATACAAAAATAATAATAATACAGAACATTAAATGTAATATATCCATATTTTAAACACACAATAATGATGATTATAGTGGTTTACATAAGTAAAAATTAAATAGTGTATCTCAGACATTACTATTTTGCTTTAATTGAGATGATAGTTCTTCCTTCCACTTTTTTAAATAAGTGTGGGGACTGAAAGACAAAGATGAGAAAAGGAAAAAGACTTTAGGAGTTAAGTTTGTTTGGAGTCCATGTAAAACTTTAAATACTAAACTTCAAGAGATTTTCAAGTAGTGCTAGAATTTTTTTTCTTCTTTTATGCCATCTAGTGGTAAACTATTCCTCTCAGCTTTTCCAGTTAATTATGAAGTACATATTTGAATTCCTGTTAATTTTCAGACATGCTATCCTGGTGTGCATGAAATATTTGAATAATCTGTATAAACAACTAAGTAACAAACAAACTGCATGGTATGTGGCAGAGTCTAATCTGTGTTGCTTTTTACCTGCTGCAGAAATATGCAACTTTGGGAAACATTGAGCCTGAAGAATATAAAAATGTGCATCCTTTATTTTATAATTTTAATATGGATTTCATTGCTTTCATAAAGCATGCAATGCTATGAAACTTGTTTCTATGACAACCAGCCTGCAGTAGCAAGGGACTCAAAGAAGATGCCAAGGACTTTAATAAATAGTTTCTTTGACAATATTGTAGATTTTTCAAATTTATTCCTTAGACTTTGGACCAGAGTTTAAATAGATGAACTTCTTTTTGACAGTTTTCCATATATGTCACTATCATATTGCAGGGAAAGTAACCCATTTTTTCTTAATGTATATCTTTCTTGGCTTTAGAATTTAAAACCAAAAAGATAGAAGGATGGCATATATATTTAAAACTAAGTTGTCTGAGATGAAAAACTCTATCATTTATGAGGAGTCTTTGGTCTCTCTGAGCTTGGTTGTTTGTTTGCTTGCAGACATTTCATTACTCAGCTAGGTAATATCATCAGTGTAAGAATGGGGTTTGCACACTCACTCACACTGATGAGATTATCTAGTTAGAAAATGAAACATCTGCAAGTAAACAGTCAATCAAGCTGAGAAAGTACCAAGGATTCTGCTGTTCAGTTCTAAGCTACATATGTTCTATTTTATTGGAACTCTTTATTTATTGGAACTCTTTATTTATTGATATTTAATGCATTATACAAATACCCTTACAGCATATTATTCCTGCAACAAATTTCAGTTTCAAAAATGATTAATACCAATTAGTTAAGCATCTAGATTTCTATGACAAAAAGTGCTATTATGGTAAGTAAAAAATAGAAATCTAATTCTTCAAGGGCTGATTTCAGGCTCCATTTGGGAGAAATTAATAAGAGATTCTTCTTTACTAATTTAAGTAGCTGTTGGGATAGTGGTTAATTAAATAAGATAGATCAGTGGTGCTCAACCTGTGGTGCGCAGATCCCTGGGGAGCCACAATGTCATCATGAAAGGGTCTGAGAAGGCTTGAAGAAATGTTATGATTTAAATCTTGAGTTAAGTCTTGGTGGTCCGTGGCCATGGACTGTGGCCACAAAAGGTTTTTAAAGGGGGTTCATGGTGAAGGAAAGGTTAAGAAACATTAATATAGATAATTATATCTACATTAAATTGGGAGAAATAATATTTTATAAAATGTCTTGAAATGGGTAACGTTCAATCTATTGCTAAACTGGTCAGTATTGAATGAAATAGGAGTTATTATCATGTAGCAGATTCATCTTAATCAGAGTTTAATCATTATCTAACAGATAACAGATAATCAGAGTTGGAAGGGACCTTATAGGTCATCTAGTCCAACCCCCCACCCAAGTGGGAGACCCTACACCATTTCTGACAAATGGCAGTCCAATTTCTTCTTGAAAGTCTCAAGTGATGGTGCTCCCACAACTTCCAAGGGCAAGTTGTTCCATTGGTTGATTGTTCTCATTGTCAGAAAGGTTCTCCTTATTTCCAGGTTAAATCTCTCCTTGTTTAGTTTCCATCCAATATTCCTTGTCTGGCCTACAGATGCTTTAGAAAATAGCTTGACCCCTTCCTCTCTGTGGCAGCTCTTCAAATATTGGAAGACTGCTATCATGTCTCCCCTAGTCCTTCTCTTCACTAGACTAGCCATGCCCAGTTCCTGTAACTGTTCTTCATATGTTTTAGTCTCCAGTCCCCAAATCATCCTGGTTGCTCTTTTCTGTACTTTTTCTAGAGTCTCAACATCTTTTTTATAATGTGGTGAACAAAACTGGATGCAGTACTCGGTGTGGTCTTACTAAGGCTTTATAGAGTGGTATTAGTACCTCATTTGATCTCGATTGTATCCCTCTGTTAATGCAACTTAGGATTGCATTAGCTTTTTTGGCTGCTGCTGCACACTGCTGGCTCATATTTAGCTGGTTGTTCACTAAGACTCCAAGATCCCTCTCACAGTTACTGCTATTGAGCCTGGTTTCACCCAGTCTATATATGTACTTTTGGTTTTTCTTGCCTAAGTGTAGGACTTTACTTTTCTCTACATTGAATTTCATTTTGTTAGATACGGCCCAGTGTTCTAGTCTGTCAAGATCCATCTGGATCTTGAGCCTATCTTCTTGGGTGTTAGCTATTCCTGCCAGCTTAGTATCATCTGCAAATTTGGTAAGTTCCCCTTCTATTCCCTCATCTAAGTCGTTAATGAAGATATTGAAGAGTACTGGGCCTAAGACAGAACCTTGTGGCACCCCACTGCTTACTTCCCTCCATGTAGACTTAGACCTATTAAGGACTACTTGTTGAGTACGGTTTGTCAGCCAGTTGTGAGTTCATCTAGTGGTGGTGCTATCTATTCCACTTTTTTCTAGCTTACTAAGAAGTAGGTTGTGATCTACTTTGTCAAATGCCTTGCTGAAATCTAAATCTATCTATCTATCTATCTATCATCTATCTATCTAGTCTGACAGCTCATCTCATCTCTCAAAGTCAAACATAGGATGCTGAACACACATCTACAAATTCCATTGTAGATTATACTTTCCTATCAATTTAACTTGGAGTGATATTGGAGCAATAGTTGTATGCCAGAAGGAAGTAGAATCCCACTTTTCTCCTTGTTATTGAATTAATCTTTTTTATGAAGCCTGAATTATAAACAGAATTGGCTGCAAATGGTAGTAATTCAATAAGAACAGAAGAAGCCTAAGGAAATAAACTAAGATGAATACAGATGAAAGAAAGGCATCAGATTCTGTCCTGTTACAGTAACAAGCAACATCTTATATAGGAAGCCCTGTTTAAAAATGAAGACAATACTCAATTGACACAGGGATGGTTACATGGCTTATGTGGTTAACCATATTGAGAGTTGGAGTATGTTATGGCAAGTGGGTGGCAGTGTATAATGGTCCATTAAGAAGGCAATTCTCTTGTAACAATGTTTCCTTGGCTAAAAATGCTATAAACATTCCTATATTTGGAAACCTTATATTTATTTAATTTGTGTTAGGCTTCAGCACATTAAATGAAGAAGATAGGTTTGTTTTTGTTTTTACTATTCCTGGTTTTTATTTCTACTGTAGATAGTTTTGTGGTGGAGACCAGGTTTTATATTGAATTTGTATAGCTAGTAAGATAATAAACAACTGCACTGGGCTGATTGCAGATTACTATTGGCATTTGAAGTCAGAAGCTGAAAAGTTCTGTATTGAAGCTGTCTCACTGAACCACAGATAAAGTATGTTAAAAATGTTTTAAAAATAAAGACAAATACAGGCTGGTGGAATTAACAATAATGTGCTTATCAAACAGATTCTGCTTTGCTGTCATGCCAAATTCTACATTTATAGGGTTTTTTTTGGTTTTTGTCAAGTTTTTTAAATTTTATATTGCTTATACATATCAATGCATGAACAGTGTAATACCTGGGTATCATACATTTTAGAACAAATAAACATAATATTATTACTTGTAATATTTTCATTGTTTCATATCATTTAAACATATCTAATACTACTGCCATTCAATTTCTAAACCTCCCTCTTATGACATATATCTTTATATGTGTGTGTGTGTGTGCATGTGTATGTGTGTGTGTGTGTGTTTTCTTATGTTTTCGCAGGTATTTATATGAATGGTATTTACATGGGAAAATACCTGAAGAAAGCTAAATATCATATATGGTATGGTACTTTCCCAGGTAAGATTGACAATCTCTTGGCGACATTTCGACGAGGTCTCACTTGCCATCTTCAGGCTGGTGCTTTCGGCTTCGTGCTTGTGTGAGCAAGGTGTGATTGGAGCTGCTGTCTCTCTATAAATACTGGTGGGGAGTTGGCTGTGTTGTCATTTCTTGATTGGTTGATGGAGTTGATGTTTGCAGATTGGCTGGCTTTTTCGTAAGAACCTGTGTGGCTGAGGTACTGGCTGTGTCTATCAGGCTCCTGTGTTGTAACGACCTAGGTAATGGGCTGTGTGATGACCTTCTGAGTTCTATTGTTGTGACATCCTGGGTCTTGTGCTGTAATCTCCTGGGTCGTTGGCTGTGTTGCAACATCCTGAAGTTTGGCTGTGTTGCAACATCCTGAGCTCTGTGATGTGATATCCTGAGCGGATAGTTGTGATGTAACATACTGGGTTTTGGTTTGGCCCCACGTTTGAGGTCTGGCTATGTGTTTATGGCATGTGTCGGTTTGCTTAGTTTGGGGGTCGGGGTGTGTGGCAGCTGGTGATGCAGCCGTGGTCTGGTTTCTGGATGGTGGTTGCCTTTTGTCTATGGGATGGGTTTGGGTTTGAGTCTGGTGAGGGAGATTGGTGGTGGTGTCATGTGTTGCTTTGGGTCTGGTGTTGGTTTTCATGGCTGGGACTTGTTTGTTGATAAGGGCTAGTTTCCAGATGTCTGGTAGGTGGGAGGTATCATCCCGATTATTCAGGTTATGGGGGTGTTTCTCTATTTCAATGGCTTCCCTGATTATTCTCTTGTTGAAGAGTTCAGTATTGGAGATTAATTTGATTCCCTCAAAATTAATTTCATGTCCTGTGGCTTTAAGGTGCTGGAAAAGGGAGGAAGTATTTTCTTCTTTTCTGACTGCATTCTTGTGTTCTGCGATGCATGCATTTATTTTCCTGTTGGTTTGTCCAATGTATGTGGCTGGGCAATTGTTGCATGGTATTTCATAAACTCCTTGGTTTTCTGGCTGGATTTTGTCTTTGGGTTTCTTAGGATGTTGGCTATTTTTTGGTCAGTGCTGAAGGCTGTCCTGATACTGGGTTTGTGGAGAATTTTGCTGATTTTATCTGTGGTGCCTTTGATGTAGGGGAGGAGGGCAATACCGTTGTCCTGTTCAGTGTCTCGGTTTCTGGGGGGTGTCTCCCTTAGGATTAGGTTGGTAATTGTGTTTCTTTGGAATCTGTTGGAAATTAATACATTAGTGAGGGTGTGTAATTCTGTTCTCAGGTGGTCTTTGTCAGCTAGGCGTTTGGTTCTGGAGATGAGGGTCTTTGCTACGGAGTTGATCTCTGCAGGGTGGTGATAGGATTGTGCGTTTAAGTAGCGGTTGGTGTGTGTTTTCTTCCGGTGGATGGTGTGTCCTAGGGAGCCATTGGGTCTATTGTAAATTAGGATATCCAGGAAGGGAAGTTGGTTGTTGGCTTCTGTTTCCATGGTGAATTGTATTTTGGGGTGTAGGCTGTTGAAGTGTATGAGGAAGTTGTCCAGTTTTTCTTTCCCGTGTGGCCAAATTATGAAAGTGTCATTTACATATATAAGCCAGAGTTTGGGTTTGTGTCCAAATTTCCCTTTCATATTTCAGTTCATCAATTCAATATCAAAATCATTTCATCCACATATATATTTTCAATTCTTTATCCCCTATTATTTCCATTTTCAGCTTACCACCTATTTTATGTTATCTTATGTATTGTTATCATCTATAACTTTCTCAAGACCAATATATAATTAGACAGTCAATGAAAGAAAAAACAAGTAAAAGTAAAGTAAGATTAATACATTTAGGCTCCACATGGTATATCCCCCCATCTACAATATATCTTATTCCAGAGATATTCATATAATCATTTCATATTTTATCTTTGTTTCCAAAATTTACCTATATAATTTTAATAAATTTTCATTCCCCTGCTTTAGGTTATAATATAATTCATTCATTATAAATATTTTACATTCCCACATAATCCCGTCTAGTTCATTATATTTTCTATTTTCTCATACCCTTTGTATAATCAATTATATTTTCTATTTCATGTATACCACAAAGAAAAAAATTAAATAAAAACAGAGTTAATTTCCCCTTTTACTTCCCTTTAACCAATTTCAACCTATAGCATTTATATAACGCTATTTCATACTTTTTAAACATAATTAATACCAGATTTTCACCCAAGTCATCATATTCTCTGTTTTCCTAATATCATTTAAATAGTCATTAGCATATTTTAGAATGTATGTATGTATGTATGTATGTATTTGTTTTCTTAAGTTTTCGCAGGTATTTATATGTATGATATTCAACTTTGTTCGGTTATTTTCCCATGTCATTGTAGTTGTGCTTTTAAAGTTGTAGCGATGTTTCGGCAGAATCTCATCTGACATCATCAGGCTTGTGTAGACGAACACAATACACAAGCCTGATGATGGCAGATGAGATTCTGCCATAACGTTGCTACAACTTTAAAAGCACAACTATAATGACGTGGGAAAATACCCAAACAAAGCTGAATACCATACATATATACATATACATATACATATACATATACATATACATATACATATACATATACATATACATATACATATACATATACATATACATATACATATACATATACATATACATATATACATACATACATACATACATGGATTAATAACAATAGATCCCTCTTAATATCACTCACTCCATCTTCCTTTTTTCATCTATAATTATCTAATAATCTTAAAGTAATTCCCAGTAAGTTATAAGCTTCAAATCTCCCCAGTTTACATTTCTAATAAAAAATATAAAGATACATTCCCATGTGGTGTCCCCTTTTTATGCTATATCTAACCCTTATTTCTAAATCTCTCAGCCTTATCATTTCTCTTAGTTTTAGCCAGCTTTCCCTTTATTAAGTTTTCCTGGCCTTTCTTCTTTATCCCTCTTTTTTCCTCTCATATTACATTTATTTCCATCTGCCAGTCCCCCATCTTTCCTCCCCCCTTCCCTTTTCTCTTTTTTGAAATTTCTTCTTGTATAGCTTCTTCTTTTGCTTATTCTTGGGAGCCTTTTCTCTTTTAATTATTATCTCTGTCATCAATGTCTTAGTTTTAGTTCCTTTTGTGTCTTTTGGCAATGTCTCTGAATCTTCGTGTCTTGGCTGTTTTCCTCTTCCTTTGACTCCTCCTCTCTAGAATTCCGTTGTTCTGCTATAAATTGCATTACTTTTTCTGCCAGTGTGTCCAATAGTCCCCTTCTTTCTTTTATTGTTTCTTTCACAGTTTTCAGTTCCAACTTAAATTCTTTGCTTGCTACTTCCATTTTTTAATCAATTGTGTTATTCTTTATTTTATTAAAGTTAATTGTAATCCTTGCCAAGAGACTCTGTTTATATCTCTTTTTTATTGGCCCTTCTATTTCCTTTGCACAGTCAACCCCCAACAGTCCCAAGATATTGCCTTCCTTTGTCCTCTTGCTGCAATCTCCCCCTTTTTCTTTTAAGCTCCTGGGGTTCTTATTATGTTAAAGTCTTTTATTTCATGTCTTTTCTCATTCACACATTTAATAGACCAGTAATTTTCCATAAAGTCATCCAGGAAAAAATGCCTTGTGCCATTAGGTGGCGCTTCCACTTTTCAAAGTTCTTTTTTTCCCTTTCCCCCCCAATTATATTAATGTTAATTTTCAAGCATTTCAGCCATAGGTTTTTTTTAAAGTATAATCAATTCCAAGCAAGTTCAGCATTTTGTCCAATGCCTAATTAATGCCAGTTTCTGTATATTATTCCCAATTCCGTCCTTAATTTTGTTATAGCTCTTTTGTAGTCCAGATTTTTATTTACCTTATATTGTCCTCTTGTTTTTTATTCACCACTGTTGTACTCTCAAGTGAGGAATTTTTCTTTCTGCTTTTCAGGGTTATTAAAATAAAAGGTCTAGCTTCTCTTGTCTGGATACATGCTGCTCACTACTTCACCTCTCCAGCACACAATTAGGTCCTGGTAGTTTCCTGTCTTCAGGGCAGTCATTAAAACTGCCAATTCTCCCTGTCTTCCAGGGGAGTATACTAAGACAGGGAGGGGAGATGTGGCTCCCCTCAACCCAGCTGGCAGTCTCCCCCTCTTCCCCCACCCCTCTGAAGTGGGTCTGATGATTCGGTCCTGCAGAGGGTAAGCACGAATTGAAGCTACACATGATCACGGTCTAGGTCCGTCCTCGACAGAAGTGCCACCAGAAGTCTCCAATCTTTTCTTGAAAGTCTCAAGTGATGGTGCTTCCACAACTTCTGAGGGCAAGCTGTTCCATTGCTTGATTGTTCTCACTGTCAGAAAGTTTCTTCTTATTTCCAGGTTAAATCTCTCCTTGTTCAGTTTCCATCCATTATCCCACCTAGAAAATCTCCACCTGTGTTGCTTTTTAAAACAACCACTTCAATGTTTACAATTATCCAGGATAAATGTTTGGAAGCACAAATGGTTCAGGAGAAGGAAAGTGTGGTCTAGTCATCATATGAAGTCATTCATGTATGACTCTACAGGCTGTACATTACTGTTTCAAGAAGTAGGTCATAGTGTTCTTTCTTTTTTCCACCTACATATCTCATGATGGCATTACTGCAGTGAGTCAGATAGCTTTGAACATTTGCATTTCTGGCTCAGAGGTTGTTAGAGGCATGGTAATTAGATAACAATCCTGTAGAATTTGTGGCATTAATAATAAGGTATATTAACATTCATCTAGTGTCTGTGTCCACCTATTCAGGCAATCTAACAGAAATTATTTGAGAGAGTTAGCAAATATACCGAGGCAACAAGAATCTTTGCAGGAAAGAAATTTAATTTTTTGAACTTTATCTTTGTTTTTAAGAAGTAGTTGCAAACAGGGAGATAATTTAAAAACACATTGGTAGATCCTTTCTTTCAGGATTATTAGGCTGCTACTGATCAGTCCTTACATGTCCCAGTCTATTATGAGCCCTTCTATATAGTATTTCTCCATCCAGCCCAATTCTAAGGAAAAAAATAGCTAATATAAAACTTCACAAGCACTGTGTGAATCCTGAAACACAAGGTGTGGTTTTGTGATTATGCAGTATTGTGCATGGGGAAGATTGCAATGAGAATTCATTCATTAAACCAATCAAGTCAAATATCTAGGTATATAAAGGAATTTATTGGGAAAAGTAAAATCTAGAGAGAGAAAAGAGAAGGCAACAAACACACAGGAAGAGAGGCAGACTTTTGCTTTATTTAATCAAGCAGAACTTCCATCTGATATCCTGAATTAAGCCAGCAAATCAGAAATTCTTTAAAGGTTGAATCCATCTTCCCAAAACACTTGGTAGAATGATAATGGCACAAGATCTAATTATCATGCCTCACCAGTTTTCCGCTATATAAATGGGATTATATGAAAGTCAGATTTGGAGAAGCAAAAGCTACATTTCATTTATTCAATATATTCAATTCATATTGTACCAGGGGAACAATATGGTGATTCTTTTATGTTATGGCTGTTGTAAGCCACTGTTATGATTTACAAAAACTAGGAATTCTTGTTTGAAGGCTTCATGGTATCTCTTGTTTAGGGTCTCTGTCTCTGTCTCTCTCTGCCTGTCTTTCTGTCTGTCTCTGTCTCTCTCTCTGTCTCTGTCTCTGTCTGTCTGTCTCTGTCTCTCTCTCTCTCTCTGTCTCTCTCTCTCTCTCTCTCTGTTTCCTTTAAAATGTTTCATTTCCATTACAAGTGACAATTTCTCTCTGATTTGATAGCTTGATTGGCAAGAGTTTGTTGTTTTTTGCTTGTTTTTTTGACTCCCAGTGACAACGTTCTGCAGTCCTCTTGGGAAAAATTGTCAGAGGTCATTTGCCATTGTCTCCTTTCTAGGATCACCAAGCAGGCTTTATACCTAAGGTGGGACTAATATCTACAATCTCCTGGCTTCTAGTCTGATACCTTAACCACTACAGCAAACTGGCTACTATAGTTAGGATCCTTCAATCTATCCTGTTCCATAATTTACTAAGTATTAAGCAGGTCCCCATTAGGAGATTTTTCCAGCCTCTGAATGTGCCAGTTATGAACACTGTCAGAGAATCTAGAGAAAAATATAATGTCAGATAGAGGGAAGTGTCAAGGTAGACAATTAATAGTGAAAAAGCAATCATGGGGAGAAACCATACCTCTTCCATCTAACTAGTAGTGTTGAAGAAAATAAACATCCAAATTACTATTTGCTTAGGGAGGTTAGAAGAAATATTGAAAATGCCAATTTCAAATGGAATTTTGTAAAAACAAAATCATTGTATAAGTATTTGTCCAATTCCACATGAGAATTTTGGATTCACCATTTATTTCTATGGTCAATTCTTGCTAACAACACTTTGGTCTTTATCAAATAGTTTTACAAGTTTAACTCAGAATTGAATTATCAGAAAGGAGTTTTCTCTGCCTTTTCACATCTACATCCATATTTTCTGCTACTTTTTTCTAGTAATTCCATTCCATTCCTTCTCCGTTTAATTGTCAAGATTTTTTCCTCTGTTGGTCAATATGCCATGATTGCTGAATCTCCTTTGGTATTAAATGTGCCATGTTTGGCATGTTTGGCCTTCTTTAGATTAAATGGGTTTTTTCCCTTAACATTTATACTTCAGCAAATCTAACTATTCCTGTGAATTTGTTATGCTTCCTGTGTGTGCTGTGTATGAGAAACAATTTTAAGGTACTGATGACACAGTACTATCAATGTAACCTGTTGTTTAAGCCTAAAATCTCAGTACAAAAGTTCCACCCCCATAACCAATTGTTAAGATATTGTTCATTACAATATATTGTTCCTTAATTACAACTTTTAAAAATGCTTCCAGGAACCAAACATAAGGATATATTTAGGGTACCCTAAGCAAGGGTGACAAAATTTGGAAACTATGGTTTAAAATATCACAAGTCCATATGATGAATTATCCTTTGGGAGAAAGCATTGTACTCTCCAGTTCAGGGGTGTCAATCTCACGTTATTATGGCCGTGTCACGTGACATAACAGGACTTTTCCCCCTTTACTAAACCAGGCATGGGCGTGGCCATCACGTGACACATCCAGCCCATGGGCCAGGAGTTTGATAGCCCTGCTCTAATTGCTCATAACTTGATGTGTTTTGTGACTGTGTTTCTATTTTGTAATATTTAGCTGAGCTATTTCAGCCAGTAACAAAACCAAAAATTAAAAAATTAACTAGAAGTGTTGCATATAACATGCGGGTGTGTATGTTGATTTAATTTCAATATCTGTTTTCTTCTAAATTGCAAATGTGATCTAGACAAACACAATATCATGCCTTCCTTTCAAGAAACTCAACTCAAAATGTCTTAAATTTTAGTTCTAGCAATTCAGAGCTTGCTAGTTAGTGAAAAAGCATGATGTAAAGCAGGTGCTTTACAACCTTTTCTTTATAAGACTGCCAACACACATTATTTTCCAGAGCCAAATCTTTGTCATCCCTCTGCTGCAAGCCAAATCTTTTATAAATTAAAAATCGCCTTCAAACTCTTATAATGATGATAAATACCATGAGTTCTAACTAAATACTCCCTGTGCAATAAACTTTTTTATATATTAATGATTCTTACTTCATGTGTTTTCAAGTGATAAATATAAATAAACCCTCATACTGAAAAAAATAATATGGGTTATATAAATATACAGTAATTATTGCACTTTCCCTTCAAGAAATGGAACACAGATTTATTTGAAATTACTTGAATCCTACCAAAGTTGTTTTAGGCAAGATTTGCATATCATATATCATATATTTTGTAATCATATAGTGTGTGTGTGTGTGTGTGTGTGTGTGTGTGTGTGTATGTATTCCATGCATTTAGGATTTTTATTATTCAATCTCCCAAGCCATTCAAAATGATGTCTAAACAAGCATTTAAAAAATAATAAAAGAACAATTTTATTTATTTTGAAATTGATATGGACTATACAACTCATCATATATACCTGTAAGGCTTTGATCAGCATTTTCCATTCTGTTAAGTTGCTGTATATAATTGTGTTTAACACATTCTTATTCTACACTACTAGAGATTACTGAGTTGTGCAAGATTACAATTACTTTATAATTTGTCATATTTATAACCAGACTTTTATAATTTTTAATATATTAGCTTTAGACTGCAATCCTGTGAGTCCTTATCATAGAGTATGGACCACCATACACAAGGTAGCTTACTATTGGACTTGTATTATACTAAATTGTTGATTGTTTTTATTTTCTTTTTGTTTGCTATTGTGTGTATGTGTCTATGATCTTAACTATACAGCATACTTCAAATGTATACTGTAATTTGTTCTGTCATGTTTTAAACTAACCATATTGCTGTATTTTACATACATGAGATTTCTTTTTAGACAAATTTGTCATGATAAGAAAAATAGAAACTCTTTGGACTAATATAAGACAGAGTATTTCTAGCAATTTAAAACTGTTACTCAGATTCTTCCTCCCTCATTTTTTCTTCCCCTCTGACTCTCTGTAGGCAATCAAAGTCTTATATCCAAGAAGTGACAATGTTACTGAGAATATCTCAAGAGACAATAACATTACGGAGAATGTTAAATTCCTTCTCGTCAAATTCTTCAAATTCTATGTGATCTGAATTAGGCTATTAATATTATCTGGAGGAAAAAAGCAATCAGAAGTTTTAAGTCTGAAGGACAGATTCAGAAACCTGAGCAAAAGCAATAGCATATATTTGCATAAGAAATTGTATTTGTGCTGCAGGAAAAATGGACAACATGTAGAGTAATAAAAGAATGAAGCATAGGCAAACTTGTCTTTCCTATGTATCACTGAAGGGAGAACTACATCTCACAAATGTACCAAATAAAAAAAACTAAGGCAAACTAAAAAAAATGAACAAAAGGAAAAAATAGAACATGTAGAAAAGAAAATAGAAAAAATAGAAAGGAAAGAAAAATAATAAAGAAAAATAATAAAAAATAATAAAGAAAAAGAAAAAGAAAAGAAATATATAAAAAATGACTTTCACCTTTATTAACAATTTTATCATCTTTTCTTAAAATACTTATTCTCATCTCATATGATCTCTTTTTAACATACAGGTGAAACTCGAAAAATTAGAATATCATGCAAAAGTTCATTAATTTCAGTAATGCAACTTAAAAGGTGAAACTAATATATGAGATAGATTCAATACATGCAAAGCAAGATAGTTCAAGCCATGATTTGTCATAATTGTGATGATTATGGCTTGCAGCTCATGAAAACCCCAAATCCACAATATCAGAAAATTAGAATATTACATGCAATCAATAAAAAAAGGATTGTGCATAGAACAATATTGGACCTCTGAAAAGTATAAGCATGCATATGTACTCAGTACTTGGTTTGGGCCCCTTTTGCAACAATTACTGCCTCAATGCTCAGTCTGTGGCACTGCTGAGGTGTTATGGAAGACCAGCATGCTTCAATAGTGGCCTTCAGCTCTTCTGCATTGTTCAGTCTCATGTCACTCATCTTTCTCTTGGCAATGCCCCATAGATTCTCTATGAGGTTCAGGTCAGGTGAGTTTGCTGGCCAATCAAGCACAGTAATCCCATGGTCATTGAATCAGGTTTTGGTGCTTTTGACAGTGTGGGCAGGTGCCAAGTCCTGCTGGAAAGTGAAGTCAGCATCCCCATAAAGCTCGTCTGCAGAAGGAAGCATGTGTCACCTTCTGTTGGAAGATGATGAAACTTTTCCCAAAAAACTACTTCACTCACAGCTTGGTTGTGGCAAGATTCGTTTATTGTGGTTTGTTTCTTCCAACAACAGAAACAAATGGCACTCCCAAGCAAAACCAGCTCTGAGAGCGTCTGCCTCTCAGCGCTGTTTATATCCCTCCCCACCCTTAATCATTGTCATCTCCACCCTTAATCAGTGTCATCCCCACCCTTAATCATTGCTTAGCCTCCTGTTCCCGGCAAACAGTTAATATCTGCCTCCCTGCATGCACCACCGCCCCGTCATACTCCCCATCCCCACTCCTATCCCCTGTGCATATTCCCGATTAAGAGTGCACACCACACTACCCCATATAAACATGTGCGTAAGTCTAATCAGCTGATCAGCTGACAAGCCACTCCAAAATGCCATTTGAGAGTTGGGAAGCGCTGTGCCAATATGCCAGTCCAACAGTTCATCCAGCTGGCTGTGTCAGGAGGAGGAGGGGGTGCGAAGCATTTCGCCTGGCGCTGGCTAAGCTCGCTCTCACCCACAATGGATTCCCGCCCCAGGTATTTGTTGGGCTTCACTCTATTCATTAGTATGGCGTCGCCGGAAGCCCGACAGCATGAAGTACTCCAAAATCTCCTGGTATATGGCTGTGTTGACCCTGGACTTAATGAAGCACAATGGATCAACACCAGCAGATGACATGGCTCCCCAAATCAACACAGACTGTGGAAACTTCACACTGGACTTCAAGCATCTTGCAGTGTGTGCCTCTCCATTCTTCCTCCAGACTCTGGGTCCTTGGTTTCCAAATGAGATGCAAAAGTTGCTCTCAACAGAAAAGAGGACTTTGGACCACTGAGCAACAGACCAGTTCTGTTTTTCTTTAGCCCAGGTAAGATGCTTTTGACGTTTGTTGTTCAGGAGCAGCTTGACAAGAGGAATACAACATTTGAAGCCCATGTTCAGGATCTGCCTGTGTGTGGTGGCTCTTGATGCACTGACTCCAGCCTCGGTCCACTCTTTGTGAAATGGCCTTTGAATGGTCTTTTCCTGACAATCCTCTCCAGGCTGCAGTCATCCCTGCTGCTTGTGCACCTTTTTCTTTCACACTTTTCTCTTCCACATAACTTTCTATTAATGTGCTTTGATACAGCACTTTGGGAACATCCAACTTCTTTTGCAATTACCTTTTGAGGCTTTCCCTCCTTATGGAGGGTGTCAATGATGGTTTTCTGCACAACTGTCAGGTCAGCAGTCTTTGCCATGATTGTGATTCCTACTGAACCAGACTGAGAGACCATTTAAAGGCTCAGGAACCCTTTGCAGATGTTATGGCTTAATTAGCCGATTAGAGTGGGACACTTTGAACCTAGAATATTAAACCTTTTCATAATATTTTAATTTTCTGAGATTGTGGATTTGGGGTTTTCATGAGCTGTAAGCCATAATCATCTCAATTATGACACATCACAGCTTGAACTATCTTGCTTTGCATGTAATGAGTCTATCTCATATATTAGGTTCACCTTTTAAGTTGCATTACTGAAACAAATGAACTTTTGCACGATATTCTAATTTTTTGAGTTTCACCTGTATCCCGTTTCCTATCTATAAACAAATCCTGAAAACCTTGTCATTATAGTCCTGATTAGCAAAAGTCTAGTAAAAGTTACTAGAGGTAACAAAATTTTAACCTTAATCAAATAAACAAACTGTCTATTCCCTTTACTTTTAACAATTTTGATTGTTAGTCCCTTCAAATAACATCCTAAATCTTGATTTCATTTTTCTTTTGCCCCTTTTCATAAAATTCCTGAGATTTAACAAGCCACTTTTATACATCTCATACAGGACAATTACCCAAGTCACTCTCTTGTTTTGTTATTAATATGTCCCTTTTCATTCTTGAGACATCAGTCAGACATGCATGTTCACTGTAGTATCTTTTTCCACATCATGCTTGTAGCTTGTCATTTTAAAACCCACTTTCAGATCTATCTCAATCTTCAGGTAAAAAATGTTCATAACATCTTTTAAATGTAGTCTATAGAGACAGACACTTTTAAAAATAATTTCTGGATACTTTTTTTTAAAAAAAATCCTTAAATATGTGCAATGCTAAGATATTTAGCTTCATTCTGATTTACTTATAAGTAAAATATAAATATTTTTCTCCTTTAATTGTAATATTTTGTTCCTTCTAGTTCCTTGTAGTGCCCAATCTTTAAAGTCACATACTATCATATGTCTTTAAATAATTCAGAACAAAAAATTTTTCCCATAGGAAGGATTATTAAAATTAATTCCAAACCCTATTTAAAATTTATCTATAATTTAATCCATTTATAACTTTATAAAATCAAAGATTTAATCACCCTTTTGTTGTTTATTGCAGAAAAAAATAACTCTTTAAATTTGAATTTATCTGTTGTCTTATGGTGTCTTCATGAGGAGCACCTGTGTGGAGCACTAGTGAACAATACCAAACTTGGTCCTTATCCAGAGAAAAATTACAAAGACTTGGTCAACTTGCTGGCTCTTCATTCCACCATGGTCATCAGCTCAACAGAACTGTCTTTAATTCACTCTTTCTTCCCCAGAAGTCAACAAAATTACCAAATATCTTCTCATTTCATAATGAAGTACAGTTTGCATCTCAAAAGTTCTCAAAGGAACACAATTGCATACCTGCCATTCAGACCGGAGTGTTTAATTAGAGCTTGGGAAGTACTTTTAATCTGAAGTGTTGAGAAGTGTTCTTCTTCAATTTTGATAGGTGTTCATCACAGTCAGCTCTAAAATGTAATCCCTCAGGAATTCTTTAAAAAGTGTATGAAATGTTTTACTGCTAGCACAGATTCGTTCTGGGTCACCCAGCTTGGTACAGTATGAGACAAAATTATACGACTTGCATACAAGTCATTTACCAGTATCTTATCCAGCAAACTGCAGTAGGGTAGAAATTGAGCCCCAGAAAGCTTGATTACAACCTTATGATCCACTGCAGATCCTAGCAATTCCTCTTATACCCTCTGTTGTCCTCCTCATACTAAAACTATATATACTTATTTTCTGATAATACCTGATTAATAAATTAAAGCTTTCCTCTTGCTGATCTAAAATATGAATTGCCTCACTATGAAGCATCCTAACCACATTCATCCAGAAGTTGGATAAAGCATTCCAAAGGATTCAGATATAAAGGAATTAGTCTAAAGTTATCAATCTAGATTGTGAGCAAAGATCAGCAAAATGTAGGAAGCTTGACTTCATGTGAGCAGAAGAAGAAATGGCCATCTAAGGAAATGTAGGTTAATGTATATATGTGTGAATCTATATCTATCTATCTATCTATCTATCTATCTATCTATCTATCTATCTATCTATCTATCTATCTATATCTGATGTACTGTGTTTTTCTCTTTCTAGCTGTATTATGTATTTTGGTACCAGGAAAATTATCTGTGAATTAAAGCCTACAAAATATCTGGAATTTTCCTTTATATTTTCTTTCTTCATCTATAATTTTTGATTAGTTCAATTAGCTCCCAAACAATCTATATAATAAACCACATGTATCTTCTTTTGAAATCAGTAGTCTCATTCTGACAGAGAATTAGGCACATCTTGTCCATTGCTATTTACAGAAAGGGAAGAAGCCAATGGAGGATTTAATTAATTTCTTAATTTCTTCTTCCTGAATTAAGGTGTAAAGAGGAATTTCCATTGTAAAAGAATAGATAGAGGAAAGCCCTAACTAAGATTATTGGAAAAGTCTAAAGAATCCCAGCTTGAAGAATCTCTCCATCACATGCATATCCAGTGTAGACTTTATCATGTGTTTTCTTGAAATTCTATGTGTAGCTTTTTTAATACTGCAAGCTTTCTAAATCTAAGAATAAGCACAATCATTGTAACAATATTGTTATAATGGTATGAATCATACTTTTAAAGACTCCATTAATTTTCTATATTAAAATAATAAGGTCTTTCAGAACATGAATTTTAATAATGGGTACAAAATTACTAATAAATTCATGGATATGTGATCACATGGCTAAGCCTCCAGAGATTATTTGTCAAGATAGATCTGTATCAGAATGGATATGTTACTACTGGACTATCGAGGGAGCTTTAGGTTACAATCTATATTGTCTATGTGACAAACTGTAGACAGTGCAGTGCATGGATGTCAAACTTGACCATAACATGTGATGTCACATGATGTATCATGATGTTTTTTGCCTTTGTGTGGCCTGCATGTGATGCATCTGGCCTGCAGGCCACCAGTTTGACACCCCAGCTCAAGTGGAAGAGTTCATTTATATCTCAGTGTTGAACTGTAGATGCCTTGGTAGTCTCTGAGTTTTCCTGTTTTGTTTCTTGCAGTTATTTCATTATCCAACCCAAGAAACATGCTGAATATGTTACCTAGTTGGGTAATGAAAGATCTGCAAGAAAATAATCAAAGGTCAGAGAGCACTAAGGAGTCCAAAATGGAAACTTTTATATATAATGATTTTTCACTGCCATATAATAGAGATTGGATGCATTTAATCTTTCTCTATCTCCATTATGATTTGGCTTATCTGACTGGATGACAATAAGGTTGAAAAGCATACAGGAAGTCCACCATTAAGCAGAATAATGAATAATTTCCATGAGACAATAGTAAACAATATATATATTTGTTGTGAGAATATGGTTGTATGAGTTAGCTACAAACCTTCCTGGGATGGGAGAAAAAGCATATATAAATCCAGAAATTTTAAACAAATTATGGCAAATGTGGAAATTAGAGAAATTTATAGGAAGCAGAATAGAAAGTATGTTTTTTGGGCTATTTCTTATATCTTTGACAGGAAGAAAATGAATAAATTTGAAATTTCAGGAAATGCTTTTCTGAACACCAATGCAGAACTTGGCTTTTAAGTTTCACTGTATAATTCAATGAATTTTGAAGGGAAGACCTCTCTATCTTTGGAATGCCTATCATTCTGTTTACTCTCTGAGAAAATCTTCAACTGGTGACATTGTGCCAGGCAACCACTCTGTTATTTAATGCCAAGTATTTGCTTTTCCTTTCTTTTTTCCCTTTTTTCCCAAGTGACAAACTGTATTAGGACAAAAAGAACAGCAAGGACAATTTTAAGCTTTTAAGAAAGTTTTGCATCTTGGTAACTAGTCAAAAGATACTACATGACTGAGCACTGAGCATAGAAAGCTGTACTTTTCTCAAAAGGGCAACAATTTTTGAGAACATTTTGAGCTTTTGCCTGCCATCTAACTTTCAAACACACACAAATATAGACACATAAATTTACTTTTTCATTTTAGATCTATGTCATCTTTCATTGTGAATGTCTTTAAACACTTTTTTTAAGGCAGTATAAAACAAAAATAACATCCAGTAATTGAAAACTTCAGAACATATTCATTATTAAGTTAAATCTCTGGAGTAAACAGTTGTGGTCCCTTAAACTAAGGAAAATGAATATTAAGAGGATTACTGTGGGGAAAGCATTAGTTAAATGACTATAAAGACAACAGCCCCAAAGGGACGGTTTTCACAAATAACAGAAAAAAGATTTTGTCCAGAGAGCATTTTTAAAAAGCTGCTTGTTCATGTGTGTACCTTTTTTTTTAAAGAACAGAATGTTACAAATTTTAGACTGCTTAAGTAACATCTAGAAGTTGAAGAAAGAAAAAAAGAGGAATTACAAAGACCTATTAGACACACAAGGAAGATTAAAAATGAGACAAGAGCTACAGCAACAAAATATAAAGATAGATTGGTGGCCATACATGCAAATTCAGGCGAGATACCAGAAGGACAAAGAACAATTTAGTTTCTTCATAGAAAAGCATCAATTAGATAAAATTCTACAAGAAATGGAAGAGAAAATGATTTTTAAAATATATAACTTTCTACTAGATTTTAAAATGGAAGAGGAGGTGGTCAAAGAGACGATGGTGGTATGGGTGAAAGATGTTGGCCACAGTATAGACCTGGAAAATTGGGAGAGAATGTGGGGATCAAATTACAAACTAATTACATCCACAGCATACAAGGAAAATCAATACAAAATGTTCTACAGATGGCACCTTCCCCCCGCAAGATTGGCAAAAATGTTTAACTCAGACCCAAATTGTTGGAAATGTGGAAAAGAAAAAGGCACTTATTTTCACACCTGGTGGACATGCCAGGAAGTGAATATTGGAATACAATTAGACAATGGATAGAAGAAATCATGAATCAGAAAATTGAATTTAATCCAGAAACTTTTTTTTTTTTGGTATAATAACACAAAAATGCAATAAAACAGATAGATATATCATGTTACATGTATTAACAGCTGCAAAGATCTCGTATGCACAACTCTGGAATGAAAAAAGGGTTCCACCGGAAGGCATGGTTATAAAAAAATAATAGATTGTATAGAGCTGGACAGGCTAACAATGAAAATAAAAGACAGAGAAGATTCAATTTATTATAGGGCCTGGGATGCCCGGTATGAGTGGTTTAGAAATAAAAAGAAAATAAAATGGCAATTAGGAAAAGAATGAGGGAATATGTAAATATACCATGGAGAAGATTGATCTGTAAGGATAAAAGATATTGATTTATACTAAGAGTAAGATGTAATGGTAAAGGAATAAGTAAATACATATACTGAAAAATGTGAGGAGATGCAAAAGATGTCTTGATGTTGATAACAATGTATAAAGTATTATTTTATGTTTTTAAAATTTGAAAACTGAATAAAATTTATTTTTTAAAAAATAGAAGTTGAAGAAAGATATATAGGAGAGAAACCTTAAAATAAACTAACAGTTCTCTTTCTAATTTTCTTAGACTTTGTTTCTGTTAAATAGGTACAGTGTTCTCCTAAGCATTAACGAATAAATAAGCTACGGCACAGATTTAAAACTTGCCTCATCAGTATTGCTGGAAAAAGAAAGCCTAATTGGGCCAAGTGAGGCCTAATTAGGCCTCCCCAGATTTGGAATTTGTAATAGAACAGAGTTGAAAGGGACCCTGGAAGTGTTCTGGTCTGGCCCTTGCTCAAGAAAAAACCCTAAACAATTTCAGACAGGTGGTTGTCCAATCTCATCTTTAAAATCTTCATTGTTGGATCACTCACAACTTCTGGAGGCAAGGCATTCCATTGATCAGGAAATTTCTCCTTAGTTCTAGGTTGGTTCTCTCCTTGATTAATTTCCATCCATTGCTTCTTGTTCTGCCTTCAGGTATTTTAGAGAATTGGAGACCCTGGCTTCTTTGTGGCATTCTTTGTTAAAACAATTATATCTAGAAATTGTAATTAACTCACTATTGTTTCTACTCTACTTTGTAGGCATGGAACACAACAGATTCTTTCTACTTGATCAGTAAATGGAGTTACACTTTGCTCATAAACCATGGTTAAATATACCATATACTGTGAACTGCAAATTGGGTCATGGAAAGAAAATGAAAATAACCTAATTAGTCTTGGGTTATTGTGTGTGCATCTGACCTCTGCACTGTAAAATTATCTGCATTTATTTTCTGTCTCTGTTTGGAAAAGACGACTATAACCAGGTCCATTTTCATTTTAACCCCCCCCCCTCTTCCCCCCAAAAGACTCAACTAATTCTCCCCCATGCATTCACTAAAATATGGAAGGGGATTGTATGAGTGAAAGACTACAACCCTTTCTTTCAGATATGCTTTTATTTTTTCCTTAGTGAGAGTTCCATAGTTGTTCATCATATGTAAGGCTACCAAAAATGGATTGCAAAATCTGAGCTTCAGACCACTAAATGGTAGCCAAAAGTAGTAGATTTTTCTCTCTTTTGTTTGCCACTTAGTTGCCTTTGGATATTTGCATCTCGGATCTGGCAGAATATCACATCTGTTATTTGCTTCAATTCCTTTATAATAAAGTCAGTCTTGATAACATGATTGGGAGGAAGGGAGGGATTAGAATTGAGCAGATGCCAATGATCTGAGCTGCTGCCCAATTGCTTAACCTATAAGGATGTTTTAACAGAATAACAGAGTCCAACCCAGTCGTGGTATTCAGCCAGTTCTCACCAATTCGGGCAAACCGGTAGTAAGGATTTGGCGTGGGTCGCTGAACCAGTAGTAACTTCTGCTTGGCCATGCCCCCAACCCAATCACCCAGTCGCCGCTCGATGCTCGCTTGCCGCATCCACCCGATACTTGCCCACCCAGTCACTCCTTAAGGGTTTTTTTTTTTTTACCTCCCAACAATCAGCTGTTCCTACAAAGAGCTGTGCTGGAATTCCCCTAGCTTCTTACTGCTCCACCCAGGAGGCTTCCCTGATGCCCAGGAAGGCAAAAAATGGAGGGAGGGGGCACAGCCCCCTCCATTTTTTGCCTTTCTGGGCCCCAGAGGAGCCTTCTGGGAGCAAAAATGCCCCCCCCCCCAGAGGTTCCTCTGAGGCCAGGAAGGCCCCAAAATGGAGCATGGTGTGGTACTGCTGTCAGCCTCACTTGGAGTGATCAGAACTCTGTCTGACAAGCAATGTTACTCGTGCAAACCAGGAGCAGCAAACTTGTTTATTGCAGCACGTTCCATCCAGATAGGGAAAAAACGGTCATTCCGGTTAAAGCCAGCACTGAGAGCAGCTGCCCATCAGTGCTATTTATCTCTTTACCCCACCTTCCTAACTAAGCTAACATCCACTCAGGCAATTCAATCTTGGCTCTTCCTCCCCACAACAGGTACCTAATGCTTTTCTATTCCCCTACGCTTCCCCCGCGTGCTCACTCGAGGCCCCACCTCTCCTCCCCCCTCAAGTTCGGCTTGGTTGCTTTGTTCATTTGGCTGGCAAGCCACACCAGCAGTCCCCCCCACCAGTCTGGGTTAAACAGGAACAGAGTGTTCGTTCAGCTGGGAAACTGTGCCAACAGCTGAGAGGAAAATGTTTGGCTGGGAAGCCGTGCCAGCAGCTGAGAAGAAAGCGTCCTCCAGCACCGCTGATCAAATGTGCAAGCCATGCGCCGCTACTGCTCTAAGGTTCCTGCTTCAAACAGTTACATGTCAGGCTTCCTGGATCCACCATTGCAGGAGTGTTGAAGTCCAACAGGTGGCCCCCCTCTACCATGACTCCGCCTGAAACATAGATAACAGGATCAGTCACAAGGCCTTATTATGCTTCGTCCCTCCCACCTGCTTTTGTGGGATGTATCCAGTGAAAGAACCATCTCAATTGAGGAGCGGACACATCTGTATGTAGTACCCATGCAGCATCTGTTATAGGATACCCCTTCCAATGAACTAAATATTGTAATACCCCATGTCTTCATCTGGAATCAAGTATCTCATTGATTTCATAATGGTCATCCCGAATCGGTCCTGGGGTTGTTAATCTAGGTTCCAACCTCATCATATCAGCACGTTTCAATAAATTACTATGAAATATAGGGTGGACTTGCTTAAAATGAAAGGGTAATTTAAGGCAAATGGTCACAGGATTTATTACTATAACCACTTGAAAAAGACCAATGTATTTTGGGCCCAGTTTCTTACTAGCCAACCCTAAATTTATGAACTTAGTTGACAGATACACCCATTCTCCAGCTTTAAATGGGATGGGCTTGGACCTCTTTTTCTCTGCTTGCTTTTTATATGCTTCTTGTGCTTTGTTAATGCTGTTTGTACTGCTTTCCACTTATTTTGTATATTATTTGTCCACGTGCTAACAGTAGTTGATTCATCGGTTTCATGAGGCCCTTCAGGTATTGGGACAAAGTCTGTCCCATTTACTATGTGGAATGGTGAGTACCCAGTACTACTGTGCATCATGTTGTTATATGCTACTTCTGCATAAGGTAACAGGTCTACCCAATTGCCCTGTTGGTATGTGGTATAACATCTTAAATACTGCTCAATGGCTGCATTATCTCTTTCCGCCACACCATATGTACATGGGTGGTAAGCCGTACTTAATCCTTGAGCAGATCCAATTAAATGTACAAACTCTCACCAGAATTTTGCAGTGAACTGCACTCCCCTATTTGATATAATTCGATCAGGAACCCCATGTATTCAATAAATATGCTTTATAAATAAATCTGCTAACTTTCTGGCTGATGGTAATCCATTACAGGGAATAAAATGAGCCTGTTTGGAAAACAAGTCAATTACTGTCCATATGACATTATATCCGTGGTTATCTGGTAATTCAACTATAAAATCCATTCCAATGTCCTGCCATGTTTTTGTTGGCTCCGATACCTTTTAGTAATCCTGTCGGTTTCCTGATTTTCATTTTATTTACAGAACATACAGGTCATGATTTTACATATGCCTCAATATCAGTCCTCATGGATGGCCACCAAAATTGCCATTTTGCTAAGTGTAATGTTTTTAAGAATCCATAGTAACTTGCTTGCTTAACATCATGGCATCTTATTAACACAGTTGCACGTAGGTTATTGGGCACATATATTTTGTTCCCTCTCCAAGCAATGCCATCTCGCATATCAACCTGGGTCTGATTATTTAATAGCCATTGATCTTTGGTCTATATGGCAGGTAAATCTGTTGCCATAATTTTGGTTTTTAATGAGTCTACATAATCGGAAGGTGGTATAAGTGGTTGTACTATATTATCTCACTGGCTCCTAAATTGAGGTAATTGTGATAGGGCATCTGCCATAAAGTTTGTCCCTGGGGGTACATATTTCAGCCCGAAATTAAAACATCTGAAATATAATGCCCACCGAACTTGTTTTGGGGATAACCTGTGTGGATTCTGAAAGACTTCCAGATTCTTATGGTCCATCCATACTTCAAAAGGATGTGGACCTCCTTCCAAGAGATGTCTCCAGATAAGTAGTGACCAGAGAACGATGAACGCTTCCTTCTCCCAAACTGCCCAATTATGTTTGGTTGGATTTAATTTCCCAGATGTATAGGCACACAGCTGTAACACCCCTTCTGAGTTCCTTTGTAATAAAATGGCCCCTATCACTACATTGCTAGCATCTGCCTGGATGATGAAAGGTTGGTTTGTATCTGGGTGTTTTAGAACCGGTTCCTGTGCAAATAATTTCTTCAAGGCATCAAAAGCTGCCTGACACTATACCACCCATGGTAATACACTATTTGCCCTGGGTTTCTCGTTTCCTACAGACTTGGTTTGCAGTAGATTGGTTAATGGAAGTGCAATATCAGCAAAGCGTGGTATGAACTGCCTGTAAAAGTTCGTGAACCCCCAAAAACTTTGTAGCTGTTTTCTTGTTGTTGGGGCTTGGCATTCCAATACAATTTGCACTTTGTTGGGGTCCATTTGTATTCCTTTTTCTGATATGCGATATCCCAGATAGTCCAGTTGTTTAGTATGGAATTTATTTACTGTATATACTCGAGTATAAGCCTAGTTTTTCAGCCCATTTTTTGTGCTGAAAAAATCCCCCTCGGCTTATACTCGAGTCAGATTCCCCTCTGAAAAAAAATGGTGTGGAGTCGCGGCCTCCGGCGGCAGCGACTCCCAACAGCCCAGCCGGGAAGGGAAAGGCAAAAGCGCTTTGCCTTTCCCTTCCCGAGCGGTGGGACTGGGCTCCGCGGGACTGGGAAAGGCAAAGCGCGCCGGCGGCGGGACTGGGCGCCCGGTAGTGACTCCTGACTCAGGGGGCCTCCGAGGGAGGGGAAGAGAGTGACTCCTGCCTCCCGCTGTCATCATCATCTTCTTCTTTTGGGTTAGTGAATCAATTAAACCTTTCATGATAGTGAGATCGTTTCCCAAATTAATTATTTTTATTTTTGAAATTTACCAGTAGCTGCTGCATTTCCCACCCTCGGCTTATACTCGAGTCAATAAGTTTTCCCAGGTTTTTTGTGTAAAATTAGGTGCCTCGGCTTATATTCGGGTCGACTTATACTCGAGTATATACGGTATTTATTTTGTCAAGCCATTATAAGACAACAGGTATAAGTATAAACATAGTTATGGATACATGAAATGGATACATATAAGAAAAAGAAAAGAAATAAAAATAAAAAAGAAACAATACGACAGGGATGGTAGGCACATTGGTGCGCTTATGCACACCCCTACAGACCTCTTAGGAAAGGGGTGAGGTCAATAGTAGACAGTATAAGGTTAAAGTTTTTGGGGTTTGGGGAAGAAACAACAGAGTCAGGTAGAGTATTCCAGACATTGACCACTCTGTTACTGAAGTCGTATTTCCTGCAATCAAGTTTGGTGCGGTTTACCTTGAGTTTGTATCTATTGTGTGCTCTTGTATTGTTATGGTTGAAGCTGAAGTATTCATTGACAGGAAGGACATTGCAATGTATGATTTTATATACTATACTTAGATCAGACCAAAGGCGGCATAGTTCTAGGTTTTCTAGGTCTAGAATTTCAAGTCTGGTGGAATAAGGTATTCTGCATTGAATAGAGGAGTGGAGAACTCTTCTTGTGAAATATTTCTGGACTTTCTCAACTGTGTTAATATCAGATATGTAATGTGGGCTCCAGACTGATGAGCTGTATTCGAGTATTGGTCTAGCAAATGTTTTGTATGCTCTCGTTAGTAGTGTGATATTACCAGAGAAAAAGCTATGTAGGATTAGGTTAACAACTCTTAATGCCTTTTTGGCTATGTAGTTACAGTGGGCTCTAACACTTAGGTCATTAGAGATGAGGACTCCAGGGTCCTTGACAGAGTTTGGATAATCAACAAGGTCTTGACTATTTAGCTTGTATTTTATTTTCTGATTTTTTTTGCCAATATGTAAGACAGAGCATTTATTTGTTGAGATTTGAAGTTGCCATTTGTTTGACCATTCTGATACATAGTCGAGGTCTTTTTGAAGGGTAGCAGTATTGTCTGTGGTGTTGAATAGCTTTACATCATCAGCGAAGAGAACACAGTTGCTCTTAATATGATCACAGAGATCATTTATGTAGAGTATGAAGAGAGTTGGTCCTAGAACACTGCCTTGGGGGACACCACTGTTGACAGGTACAGAATTTGATAGGACGCTCCCAATTTTGACCATTTGTTGTCTGTTTGACAGGAATGCTTCTATCCAGTTATGCAGGTGTCCAGAGATACCATAAGATTTTAGTTTTAGGAGTAGTTTGTGGTGTACCACTGAATCAAAGGCTTTACAGAAGTCTATGTAGATTGTGTCTATTGCTTTTCCCTAATCGAGTTGTGTAGTCCATATGTTTCTGCAGTGTAAGAGTTGCAGATTACAGGATAGTTTTTTTCTGAAACCAAATTGTTTATTAAAGAGTAGGTTGTTTGCCTCTAAGTGGAAGATGATGGATTGGTTAATAATTGATTCCATGACTTTACAAGTGATGCAGCATAAAGAGATTGGTTTGTAATTTTCAACTAGGCTGGGGTCTCCCTTTTTGAAGATGGGGATGACCGTGGCTTGTGACCATAGGTTAGGCAAGGAGCTGGTCCTGAAAGATTTTTCAAAGAATATGCTTAGAGGTTTGGCTATGGCAGTGGATAGCTTTTTTAAGAAGTAGGCACATATTACGTCCAGTCCAATAGATAGAGATGGTTTTAGATGGCATAGTGCTTTTTCAACGTTGTCTTCTGTAAAATCAATATGTATTGGATCATTGTAGTCGTCTGTGGTTCGACTAGGAAATACTGGCCATGATCCATTGCTGTTTACAAATACTGATCCAAAGAATGTGTTAGTTCCGTTCTATTTTCTCATCCTAATCATTTGTTTTTCCCTTTCTCTTTATAGAATGATTCAGCCTGTTTTTAAATTTGATTTTCTATTGTTGGCTTCTTCCTCTTCACTAAATTTGCTCTTTATTATTCTATTTTTGAGGGTTATCCTACTGATAGATACACAGAGATCTGATGTCCTTTACATTCTCAACTGTTCTGTTGCTTTGGAAAATATAAATATATTACATAATCTAGTGATATAATAAGGATTTCTCTAAGTAATAGAAAGAAGTTACATTCCCCTGAATTGTTTCTAGAAGGAAAATGTATATGTACTGAATCACTTCCCCAATTAAAAGTAGTAGTTTTTCTCCAAACTTTTTGTTGTTTCCTATCCATGTTAACCAAATAATTCAGAAGTAGGCAGATGTAAACTTGCAAATGGTGGGACATCATTATATTATTTTTCCACCTCTTCTTTTGAAGCCTCAAATATTAATCATAACTGAAGGCAGAAAAAGACAGGTTTTGATGGATACATGTACAGATCCAACAAGACTCATAGTATGCTTCTAGTCATCAATGATGGTTAAATAGAAAAATTACAGAATTTAGAGAACACTCAGGGCTTTTTTTTTAGCATAGTGACATGTTGAACTGCCATGCTCAGTGTGATTCACCAGCCAGGCAACACTAGAAAAGTAGAATTCTTCCAGTTATAAAATACATATAACAGTGCTGGAGTGAATCCATGAATATTATGACAATACTTGGGGACTTTCAAAGGAAGGAGACTGCTAACATTTCTTGAAAAGATATAAAGAAAATTATTTAAACTTTTGCCTTCACAAAAAGAGTAAAGGCTTGAAAAGAATTGATTTCCTGGGAATTTTAAGGGTCTGCTTTTGACAGCTTTATTTTTGTCTTAAGGCTCATTTTGCAGTAATTTTCTGGTTGCCATGATTCTTTTTGATAATTCTCCCCCCACACACACACACTTCTTGAAATGTTAGAATTCAGAATATCTCATGTCAGTGTGGTTTCTTAAGTAACAGCTCCTAGCCCTGGGAGTTGCAAATGAAAGTTGTAATCTGACAGTAGTTGTTTATCACAGCTCTTCGGTATAATAGGATAATGTTACTGGTAGTCTATAAATAGGAGACCTTTCATGCCAGCACACATCACCTGCAGAGTTTTCTCTTCAGTCCAACTTAATATCTTGCCATCTGCTTATTGGAGGGAAGATGTAATAATTTCCTATTGCAGAATGATTTGATCCCAGTGCTCTAGAGGAACATGGGACCCTAACTCATGTACTCCTCGATGTCCTTTTTAAAGTAACTTACATTGCATCCCCTACTTCACCCATCAATAGAAGTCTCTTTTGTCTTAAACACATTCTTATTTTTTTTATTTGCTATCATACCAGAACTACAATATCACTGAGAGAGTTACAAAATCTCTAACAACTGACATTGGCCCAGTGGTGGGATTAAAAATTTTTTTTTGCTCCTGGTTCTCTGGGTGTGGCTTGGTGGGTATGGTAGGGGAAGGTTACTGCAAAATCCCCATTCCCTCCCCACCCCACTAATCTGCTTTCCAGCTCCATTTGTTGCAGAGCAACAAAAGAAGACCCAGACAATCAGCTGGGACTCGGGAGGCAGAGAATAGATGGGGGTGGGCCAGTCAGAGGTGGTATTTGCCAGTTCTCCGAACTACTCAAAATTTCTGCTACCATTTCTCCAGAACTGACCAGAACCTGCTGAATACCACCTCTGCATTGGCCTATACAGGAAGCTGTTTTGTTAATGTTCTGATTTTATTAATATACACTTTTATTTTGTTCTATGTTTTTTATATTGTATCTAGGTTTTATCTCTTGTAACTTACTTATAACTAATCAATATATGCTGGCCACATAGTAAGAAGAACTGGTGGCAGGTGGACTAAGGCAGTCATAGAATGGATCCTACTTGATAAAAAGTATCCATAAAAGAGACATAAAACAAGATGGAGCAATGGCATCAGCAGGTATTGGGGGTCAACTGGCAAAGGAAAGCTCAAGACCATATTGGTTGGAGACATACAGAAGAAGCCTTCACCCTCCAGTGGACAGACAATGAATGAATGAATGAATATGATGTTATTTAAATGCATTTACATACACATAAACACCTGTCTCTATGGATTCACTCAATAGTCTAAAATCCAATATAGGATTTTACTCTTAAGGTATTATAAGTCATCTTGTTTTTATCATTTAGATTCTACTTTTAAATCTTGCTATCCATACCTACTATACTATAATAAATATAATATGCATTCTTCTTTATATTTTACAAATGTTTCCAACTTCAAGATGTTTATAATATTTATTCTTTCTTTCTTATGTCATGGTTTTCTAAGCTTCTAATATCCTTTGATATTTTTAAATACTTTTTATTTATTTATTTATTTTTTATTTATTTATTTTGATTTGTCAATTGTTTACAAGATAATAAGTACAAGTGTATACATAGTTGTGAATATATGAAATGGGTACATATAAGAAAAATAAAAGAATAAGAGAAACAATAGGACAGGGACGGTAGGCACGTTGGTGCGCTTATGCACGCCCCCTACAGACCTCTTAGGAAAGGGGTGAGGTCAATAGTAGACAGTCTAAGGTTAAAGTTTTTGGGGTTTGGGGAAGAGACTACAGAGTCGGGTAGAGTATTCCAGACATTGACCACTCTATTGCTGAAGTCGTATTTCCTGCAATCAAGTTTGGTGCGGTTTACTTTGAGTTTGTATCTGTTGTGTGCTCTTGTGTTGTTATGGTTAAAGCTGAAGTATTCATTGACAGGTAGGACATTGCAATGTATGATTTTATATACCATGCTTAAGTCGGACCGAAGACGGCGTAATTCGAGGTTTTCTAGTTTTAGAATTTCGAGTCTGGTGGCGTAAGGTATTCTATAACGGGTAGAAGAGTGGAGAACTCTTCTTGTGAAATACTTCTGGACTTTCTCAATTGTGTTAATATCACATACGTGATAAGGATTCCAGACTGATGAACTGTATTCGAGTATTGGTCTAGCAAATGTTTTGTATGCTCTGGTTAGTAGTGAGATATTACCAGAGAAAAAGCAACGTAGGATTAGGTTAACAACTCTTAATGCCTTTTTTGGCTATGTAGTTGCAGTGAGCTCTAGCACTTAGATCATTAGAGGTGAGTATTCCCAGGTCCTTTACAGAGCTTGGGTCATCAACAAGATCTTGACTATTCAGCTTGTATTTTATTTTCTGATTTTTTTACCAATATGTAAGACAGAGCATTTATTTGTTGAGATTTGGAGTTGCCATATGTTAGACCATTCAGATACATAGTCTAGATCTTTTTGAAGGGTAGTAGTATTGTCTGTGGTATTGAACAGCTTTACATCATCAGCGAAGAGAATGCAATTGCTCTTGATATGATCACAAAGGTCGTTTATGTAGATTATGAAGAGAGTTGGTCCTAGAACACTGCCTTGGGGAACACCACTATTGACAGGTACTGGATTTGATAGGGCGTTCCCAATTTTGACCATTTGTTGTCTGTTTGACAGGAATGCTTCTATCCAGTTATTCAGTTGTCCAGAGATACCATAAGATTTTATTTTTAGGAGTAGTTTGTCGTGTACCACTGAATCAAAGGCTTTGCAGAAGTCTATGTAGATTGCGTCTATTGCTTTGCCCTGGTCGAGTTGAGTAGTCCATATGTTTTTGCAGTGTAAGAGTTGCAGATTACAGGATAGTTTTTTCTGAAACCAAATTGTTTATTGGAGAGTAGGTTGTTTGTCTCTAAATGGAGGATGATGGATTGGTTAATAATTGATTCCATGACTTTACAGGTGATGCAGCATAAGGAGATTGGTCTGTAATTTTCAACTAGGCTTGGGTCTCCCTTTTTGAAGATGGGAATGACTGTGGCTTGTAACCATAGGTTGGGCAAGGAGCTGGTTCTGAAAGATCTTTCAAAGATTATGCTTAGAGGTTTGGCTATGGCAGCGGATAGTTTTCTTAAGAAGTAGGCACATATTCCATCCGGTCCAATAGATAGAGATGGTTTTAGGTTGCGTAGTGCTTTTTCAACGTTGTCTACTGTAAAATCGATATGTATTAGATCATTATTGTTGTCTGTGGTACGGCTAGGAAACATTGGGCATGATCCATTACTGTTTACAAACACTGAGCCGAAGAATGTGTTAAAGATGTTGGCTTTCATGGTGTCGTCGCTGCAGTCTTTACCATCAGGTCCTATCAAGGGAGGGATGGACCTTGAGTCTTTTAGTTTGTTGTTTACAAAATTGTAAAAAGCACGGGTGGACTTGGTGCTTAGAAGGTTTTCCTCTTGTTTAATGTGGTAATTGGTGCATTCGGTCTTTATCTGGTGGCATAAATTTTTATATCGGTTTTTGAAATTAGCAACGTGACCAGATTTGTTTTTCCGCCAGAGTGATCTCTTTTTGGATTGAAGTTTCCTTATTGATATGGGTAATCTGCTTTTTTGTTTTGTTTTTGGAGTTGTTGTTGGAACATATAGTTTGATGACTCTTTTGACTTCAAGTAAAAATTTGTTGTAATGATCTTCAACAGTATTGCATCCAGTGAATAGAGATTGCCAATCGAGGGATGAGAGATCGTTATCTATAAGATCATAATTGCCTTTTTGAAGTTACAACTAGGGATGACATCGTTGTGGTGATTTTTGCGTGGACGTATGTTGAGGCAAAAGTCAATCATATTGTGATCACTACTGGAAAAGGGTTCTTTGGTTTGTATTCGGTAAATTAAATTCAAACTATTGCAGAAGATGAGATCGAGGCAGTTGTTCAGTCTAGTGTTGTTGGTTACTAGTTGTTCAAGACCTAGATTTGTAATAGCATTGAAGAAGGTTGTGTGTATGATTTCAGTTGTACAATTATTTAGGGTCCAGTCAATATGAGGTAGATTGAAATCTCCAAGAAAGATAAAAGGGTATGGGCAGGATGTAGCCCATGTTAGTAGTGTATTTAGCTTGTTTATATGTTCGATGTCATAATCAGGTGCTCTGTAACATAGTAAGAATCGAATTGTGATATTTAAGGATAGTTCACAGATGATGGTTTCAGGAAGGGCAAGCTCCTGGGTAACTTGGATATTTTTTAGATGTAAGGATTTTTTGTAGAATATAGCAACACCACCTCCTCGACGATTTTCACGATCTGATCGGTAAACATGATAGTCTCTTACTGTGGTAATGGAGTCGGGAGAGATGCATTGAGCCATGTTTCACAGACAAATATAATGTCAAAGTTAGCCATATTTAAGAGGATGAGAAATTCAGGTATTTTATTCACGAGGCTTCTTGCATTGAGTAGTTTGCATTTAAGTCCGGCAGCAGTTGGGATTGAGGTAGTTGGGGCGTGCGTGCCTAGTCTTGGGTGATGGTGGGTGGTGGGTAGTTTTGGGTGATGGTGGGTGGTGGTAGGTGGTTGAGGTAGGGTAGTGGTTGAGGGTAAAAGTTGGGTATTGGGTTGCGTGTCTTACTTTTGATGCAGTCAGCATGGTAGTCAATGTACAGGTCCTTCTCTCCATTGTCTAGACGGGTTTTGAGTTCGATGCGGAGTGCACGGGAGCGGGCACGTTGCTGTATGGTTAAGTCAGGGCGGCAACGGAGGTTTTTGTGGTTGGTGTTGGTTTTGGCGAGTGAGTTTATAGTGTAAATGAGTTTACGTTTGCTTGATTCATTTTTGCAAATGATCCTGCACAAGCGTGGGGCCACAGAGCCGTCTCTATTTTTAAGCTCTTGGTCAATGCGGGAAATGTCAAGTATTTCATCGCCGGAGATGGTTGATGCTTGGTAATCTCTGATGATGTTTCGGACAGTCTCTGATGATGTTTCGGACAGTTTTTTTTGTGGAGTAGACTAATTAATTCACTTGTCAATGACTATAATAAAGATTATCTAGCTAGCTAGCTAATAAATGTGCTTCATTATATATTGACAAAAATAAGGGGAAAGGAGAAAAACTTGGGAAGAAGACTTTTTTTTCCATTTCAACTTGAAACAGTGTATGATTTTCTTTACAGCCCTGATATAAACATTCAATTCAAAATCCATATCTGACCAATACTTTATCAGGACAATCAAATATACTACAAAAGTATATGCAGGCAGCCCTCTTTGAGTTTTTAAGCTAAATCAAGTGTGACAGGCATGTTGAAGGAGAATTACTATGCAAATCTTTGTACTGGTAACTTTTTTTTTTTACTATAGTTTCATTCATAGACTCCATTTTCAGAATGCCCCAAATATTCCTATTAATGAATATAACCAAGAACATATATGCAAGTTTAGACAAAAGTGTACCAACTAAGTTTTCCATTCAGATCAGAATGGAAATCTTAATCAGAACATATATGAATGGAAATTTTGTGCACATTTTTAACAATACCATAATATTACCCTAAAGGTCTATAAGTTCATAAAAATTATTGGGAAAAGTTGTAGAATGGCAAATAACATATTTGAAAATATTAAAGGAGGAGGTAGCTAAAAAGAGATATCAGTGAAAGAGTTGCAAAAACTGTTATGTGTGATGCAGTGATGTGTGATGCAGTGATGCAAAATATTATTAACCACAAAAATACTGAAGGATGCTTTTTGAACAATGGAATCAGAAGTTAATACTGACAATGTCCATAGTGCTGTTTGTTTCTATGAATAGACTGTACCAAAAATGTATTCTGAAATAATTGGCAGATGAGGCTATATATTGCAGTTATCTAAAAAGTTTATTTTCTGTGAGGGTTGCTAACTTGAATCAACTTGAAGGTGTAGTGATTTGGTACGTTATTGCTATTGTTGATAGCTGTACTTCTGACCTTATATAGTTACTCGATTACCTCGGGCTGTCTACTGTATTGTTGGTATCATTCTTGCAGAGTCACAGGAGTTAGTTTTTTCTGGAAGTTTCATAAAGGAAGCAATTCTGGCATCTTTTGTTGATCACTTAAAAAAACTTTACAGTGGCAGTAAAGTGAGATGGGGGGGGGAGCCTTTACACTGCCTCATCTTATCTCTTAAGGGAGAGAAAGGGCAGTAAAAATAAAACTAATAGGGAAAGATGAACTGAATGTTAAATTGGTCACAAACACAAAGAAGAAGAAAAGAACACAACAGAATGACAAACTTCATTGGGAGATTAATATTTTTGATGATGCCATAGATGATTGAAAATTGTATAGAGAGAGACTTGAACAGGTTTTTTTAGGCAAATGGCATGGCTGCTACAAAAAAAAATTGCCTGCTTTATTGTGTGTTTTAGGAGGCAACTCATGCAATTTATTAAGAGACTTAACTACCCAATAAAGACATTCTTTGCAGAAGTAGTAAAAATAATGTAGTAATGTTTGTTATTGATTGCACTTTCTCAAGTTCCTTAAGTGCAAGCAAAACAGACAGCCCATTGGCATAGTACATGCAGCTGAACTCAAAAAGCTATGTGGCATTAACTAAATGATGCTTAGAGAGATTGGCCAGACTGTAAGATTCTGAAAGAAAACATTTTTAAACGATTGAAGAGGGGCAGAATTCACTTCTAAGAAAGCAGTTGAAATTGCTATTGCTACACAAATGTCTGCTGGATGTACTGTAGAATTACAGTCAGGAGCAAAGCAAATGTGAATAAACTTGCAACATCAGGCAGAGTGACAGGTTAAAATGAACTGTGCTACTGTTGTAGCAGAGCTTCTCACACTATCTCTGTACAGAATCAAAAGACAAATCTGCAGAAAATGCAATAAGATGGGACCTATCTGCAAGAGTTTGGAAAAAATAAGAGACCAAAATTGATAGTTGACAGTGCCTGCATCTGTGTTTAGGATGCTATGTGAGTTTTTATTTTATTTTAGATATCTTGAACTGGATGACTTATTTGTAAATATTTTGTTTCTTTTACTTCCACAAATTGCATTTTACAGCATTCTAAGCATACCAATTTTAAAAGGAGTACACTTGAACAATATTCACAATAAAGATGATTCTTATTTTCCAGGCTTTCAATCTTTGCAAGCAAAGTTTAGCGCTATATGAGTTGTCATCATTGATGTAGTGTTTGCTATTCTTTGATAAAGAGGTGACGAATACATAGAAATGGGAAATCACAAGAATTTTCAAGAGAACATTCAGATTAAAATGAGTAGATTTGTTAGGCAGGTATATAACTATGTGACCTTTTTGTAAGTTACCTTACAAAAAATTGGGTACTATAGCAAATGAAAAGAGGCTAAGAAGGATGGAACTCATTTTGGAAATAATTTTGCATTGAATATAAAAGGGCTGAAAAATAAGCCAAAGGGTAGACAGACAAGTAGATTGACAATGTATTATGACTAATATTTGACAATGTATTATGACTTTTATTTGATATAAAATAGTTCTGTTAGGCTGATCCAGAAACAATGGTTCATTGAATGTGTAGGATGCTAGTTATTCTGTAACACAGTGATCCAAATTGCTAGTGGGAAATATCAGCAATTTCACAGTAGATGCAAAGTTAAGAAACTGATTTCAAGGTCAGTGAACTTCATTTATCCTAATCACCATTAGATCAAACTCTAACAACAGGAGTAATAGCCTTTGAAGGGAAGAGTAAGCACCCAAATGGCAGATCTGTTTGAATACCTTTATTGTCCTCAAAATAGTTAGGTACAATTTCTTTAAATTTTGACTATTATTGATGGGCTGATGATTTGGGGGCAGGGAGGGCAAATGTTCAGGGCAATATATGCTCTGGATATAAGCCATGTTCTTTTACTAAGTCTCAAATGAGGGAGTCAGCATGCTTTTCATGGAGGCCATGGCGTGTTCCTAATAATGTAGACATTTGTGCTAAAAGAAATGGGATTTGGGGCATAAAACCTCTTTTGTTTTGTCTGTGACTGCCTTCACTTTTGTCTTACACATCCTTTTCTTGTTCATAGCCTTAATCAAAGTTAGCATGAAACAAATACTGCAGGAATATAAAAGGCTTCATTACAACTGACCTTTGGGTAATTTCATTTCACCGTCACTTCTCTTTCCTTCGGTTGTAACTACGCAATTAGTAATAAAAAGAGATAAAAGCAATCTGTTTCTTCTAGTAACCAAGGAAAAAGGGTGTCTGGATTTCAGTAAAATTAGATAAAAAACAGAGTTGAAAAAAAAATGAAATGCAGTCATAAAACAGATCCATAGCAAGATATTCATTTCAAGCTTTAATCGAAGGCTTTCATAAAAATGCATGCTCAGGTACCAGAGGGCTTACATAAAATTCTGCCTTTCAACAAAGGTACTGATTGCATATTAGGAGACAGTTGAAATTGTTAAGATCAGCTTCACAGCAATGTCACTCAGTAAGGGTTCACTTTCTTTGCTGTAACTAGTATATTCATCATTTCTTTATTTAGAATGCTTTGTGTGTAGAGGGTTAACCTTTCTGGATTAAATTTGAAAAGTCACCATGAAAAAGGAAAAAAAATGTAATTCTGACAAAACACAGCATTAAAACACAGTAAAATCAGCATTTTTTTCCTCATAACAATCTGTAACAGGTTTGTTGCAGTGTTATGTGTCAATCCTTTTTTGGGTGCCTGTACATCAGAATCATATAATATAGCACAAGTTTATTTGTGACATCCAACACTTTGTATGGAATTGGGTATTAAATTCTAGGAAAGAGGAGAGAGATTAGAGTATAATATTGAAAACATGTACTGTTTTCCCAGGATAAGACTTTGGTGTTAATATATACTAAATTACCACATCCATGTAAGCTATTGCGTCCATGTAAGCTAATTAATTAAATCAGGGTAAATTTTAAAGCAATAATTTGATAGGAAGAATATTAAAAGACCCAGGAAGATGATCTTGGAGAATGAATCCAGAGGCCATTAGGAAAGCACCAGGTGCAGGCATAATGTGGTATTAAAAAAAAAAACTGATTTTGGCACAACAGTTGGGTGGCTAAAGACTAACAAGTTTATTGTTCAAATAAGAACAATGTATTGCCAGAGCTACACAAGACACTTTTTGCACTTTCATGAGTGACACTTTGTTTAGAATATTTAACAAAATATAATTGATCAGAAAATATTGTTTTATAAGCTATCTCATTTTGTGAAGATAGGAAAGAAAATTCATATCCTAGAAAACACAGAAGTCGATAAAACCACATTTTCTACAAGTGTGAGTAACATGGTTTATTGATTGAAGTCTCCAGTTCTTGGCAGAGATCGACAGATACAAACTCAATGTAAACCGCTCCAAACTTGATTGCAAAAAGTATGAACCTTGATTGCAGAAAGTATGTCTTCAGCAACAGAGTGGTCAATGCCTGGAATGCACTACCTGACTCTATTGTTACATCCTCTAACCCCCACTCCTTTACCCACAAACTAACCTCTGTTGACCTCCCCCCATTCCTAAGAGGTCTGTAAGGGGCATTCATAAGCGCGCAATCATGCCTACCATCCCTGTCCTATTGTCCCCAATTATTAGTTCCTATTTCTTTTTATTTGAACTTATGTTTATTCTTGTTTCTGTTACATTGTAAGCTTTTGACAAATAAATAAAATAAATAATTCATTAGTCTTTGACAACAGATACATGGATATTAACTTTCAATATGTACAGTTTGGGTATAGAGATACACAACTTTTCCATACAGAGAATGGAAAGTTGGGTTTTGAGCAGAGTCTGTGCTCTGTAAATGAATATGTGGTATTAAAAATAGTTCAATTAATTAAATATAATTAATATGATTACTCTCTAAGCATACATTGAATATTTTTCCTGCTCTGTCACACTAAAAAGTATAATATGATAACAGGATCTGTAGGTTACCAATAAACTGAAAGGATTTTGGGGTCACATATACAGCTCCAGTATAGATTAATCATCAAGTGAAAATGTATGTTAATATTTCACCATAATAAAATAGGGTTTCAAGTAGTGACAGTCACAGAGGCCCCAGTCTTCATCCCTTTTCTTCAGGGATCCAATCTAGCCTGCTACCTACAAATATATAACAATATAAAGTTAAAAAAAACTTTATATTGTTATACATAACAATATAAGGTGTAACCCTTATAATCCTTGCAAAAAAGGTTGAGATGAAATTTGAAGGAAAGGTTATTTCTGAAGCAGATTATCTTTGTCTAACCGTATTTAATAACAATATAAATGAAAAATATGTTTCTGGCTTTGGTGCGGAAATGCTTATAGAAGTGGAACTAAAAGAATGTGTATACCAATGTAGCCTGAAATTATACTTCAGAGTTACTGCAATGCTGATTTATGATTTTTACTGAAAGATTGCAATAGTCTGTGTAGTCTGGTAATGCTTTTTTTCTGCTATATATAAGAAAACTTTCCTTGGTTTAGTTTACAATTTCAGTGGAAGTCAACACACATTACTAGAGTCATTATTCATGATGTGAGTACAGTAGTGTCGTTAATATTACAATACAGTCATAAATGATGTGAGTACAGTAGAGTCGTTAATATTGATAAATATCAGATTGATACACATCCAGATTAGGCCTGTTCAGCAGTTTGGTGCCTACAGAGTTTGATGCCTTCAATGAAGAGGGTCATCTATTACAGAACTAAGTTCTTCATACTATGTTTTATTCAGGATAATGGATAGAATCTTTTCACATGAGCATGCTAAAATGCAAGAAAATTATTATTGTTGTTGCTGTTATTGTTATTGTTATTATTATTTCTATAGTACCATCACAACTACTCTTATTAGTATAGTTTAAGATTAGAATTTAAGAGTACTTATTCTTTCTACTTGGGCACCAAAAATCCAGGAAATAGTATATAAGAATGTCATTTTATCAAGTAAATTGTATATAGTTTATTTAGTCTCATCTTTTATTAGGGAATTACAATTTTCAATTGTTACATATACAATTTGCTTGTTCCAGATCAGCCTTAGACTAAGAAGTGATGTATCAATATGTCCTTGATAAACCTATGCCTGAGGCATATGTGCAATGTATAGTACTTCTGCACTTATTTTACAAATATGTGTTATGTGAACCAATAGTCTTCTGCTTCAGTGATAACTCCTGTATATTCCAATTGACCAAAAATCAAATGTTAGAAAAGTAATAACTGAAAACATATTGAAAGTAAGTTGTTCGAATTATAATAATGAACTTTTAAAAATTACAACTGATTTGATAGCGACAGTATAAGATGTATCCAATAGAAATAAAAATATCTACAGTGGTTTTATAAAAGTCAAGAACCTGATATGTTTCCTTGTATTTTAGCAAGACTGATCCTTCTTATATTAACCAAGCATTATACTTGTCCAATATTATTTGGGCCAACAATCAAATGCAAATGAAGTTATGGAGAAAAATATTGGTGAGCCATTTTTAATATGTTTTGATACATTTCATTCTATTCTATAAGACATGGAGGTATAAGGCACATCACCAAGAACAAGCCCACTGTTGAAATTTGATGGCAAAGTAGCAAGGACATTAATTAGAACAACAATGAACAACTGCTTAGCTTAATGCCAGGTAGTACAAAAAACAGTCTATTGAAAGGCAGGAAAGACAGAAATCTGAAGTAATAACACACAAGGATGTAAGAGAGGAACTGTAATCTCAGCCCGATAGATGCCTGTCAGTGGTTCATTATAGATTCACTCTGGTTTGTGATAAGCATTCTTCTCTTGCCCATGCAGTGTTGTGTGGCAGAATTCAGCCAAGTCTTTCAACCTGGCTTTCAAGTTGAGACATGTGAAATTGAAGGGCTGTGATTTACTGCTGAGTCTTAATCTGGGGAGTCTAACATGTCATGGAAATTTGGCAACCTATGAGAAGGTACTAGAAGCAAACATTTTAATAGTGTGCTATATGCAAACTTGCCTTTTCAGCCTCTCCTAATATTGTGACATCTTTTCTCAAAGTGTGCCTCTTCACTACTGGAGCCTATTTTCATCTTCCTCTTCACATTTATTACATGATAGTTGTAGATTTTCTTCACCTGAACCCCATTGATAGAATAACAGAATAACAGAGTTGGAAGGGACTTTGGAGGTCTTCTAGTCCAACCCTCTGCTCAACCTATACCATTTCAAACAAATCCAGTCTTTTCCTAAAAACTTCCAGTGTTGGACCAACCACAACTTCCGAACACAAGTCCTTCCACTGATTAATTGTTCTAACTGTCAGGAAATTTCTCCTTAGTTCTAAGTTGGTTCTCTCCTTAATTAGTTTCCATCCATTGCTTCTTGTTCTGTCTTCAGATGTCTTGGAGAATTGTTGTAATGATGAGACAGTCGAGTTGCTTGATCATGATCAACTGAATCATGATGAATTTTATTGGAGTCTAGTCTTGCATTTATACACATTTTTAGTAATCCTCCAACATTGGTTAACTTTGGTTTCTGCTTAACTTTAGTTACTGTTTAACACAATTAATTATCTCTAGTTAAAGTCTAACATATGTTTACTTCCTCTCTCTAATCTTCCTTTACATTAGTGACTTTGTTTGCCTGAGTTGTATTTGCTTGTAAACATTCTTTATCTGAGGTTTGCCATCCGAGATAGGAATATTCCTGCAATTACAACTCTACAGAGAATAAGTTGACAACCCCCCCCAGCCATTCTTTGTGGCAGCCCCTTAAATATTGGAACACTGCTATCATGCCACGCCTCGTCCTTCTTTTCATTAAACTAGACATACCCAATTCCTGCAGCCCTTCTCTCTTCTCTGCTCATTTTATCCAGCTCCATCTGATCCAAGTTTTTAAACCCACCCCCTTGTTTTCAGTTCCTTTAGTCCAGGGGTGTCAAACTTGTGGACCACAGGCTGGTTCCATCATGTGCTGGCCACGCTCACTCTCATTTTAGCAATGGGGGAAAAGTCCTGATACATCACATGACAACAATGTGACACTGCGAGTTTGACACCCCTGCTTTAGTCTTATCCTGTATAATCTGTGCACTTCTTGGATCCTAATTCTACAAGATCTCTCTTTGTCCCAAACATAACCAGTTATTTATATAGGAGAAAATAAGTGCTGCTCTCATATTATACACAGAACAAGATAAGTTCAATTCTGAATTTATAAATTTTTCTTTAAGCAAAATGTGCAAACATTTTGTATAAAGTTGATCCTATGGTTGGCTTTCCTTTGAAGAGAAGCACCCTAAAAATAAATTTGATTTCAATCCTTGCTTTATCTGCCTGACTTAGAAAAAAGAATACAGAACATGTACCAGTATCCTCAAAACTTCAAAGTAGTTTCAGCAAAGCTGTGAATATTTCTGTTAGTCACCTAGCCATCTTAAGTATTGTGCTTCTTTAAGTTAATTGGAAAAAAAGTAAAACTAAAATCCTCTCTTCACTGCCTGGCTGGAAGATTTGATATTTTTATCTGACATTTGCTTCACTTAGCAGTCCATTTATAATCAAAGTAAATTCAGAACTGAAATGATTTTCTTCTGAAGTTCTGAAATAGGATTTGAGAGTAGATGACTTAAAATTATAAGCCATGCTTTTGGTCCCTCGGCAATACATGCCTTGATGATGGAGCTGAATAATAACAGTTTTATAGCATGCTATGTTGCATTACTAAAATGTAGTAATGCTTTGTATCTGTAGCCTGTTTTTTAGATGGCCCAGAAGTTCTAAAGGTCCAAATGTGATAACTCAGAATTTATTTTAGAAACAAATTACAGGTAGACCTCAAGTTATGACAGTAATTGGGACCATGATTTCTGGGGGCTAAGCAATGTGTTTGTAAAGTGCAATGACATTTAGCCATCTTGATGATGGCAATCCTGCATCTCCATTGCTGTTGTTAACTGAATCCCATTGGTTGTTAAGCAAAGTCCCACAATGATCCAAACCATTCCTGACTTGGTTTCTCCAGCTTCAAGCCTTGGAAAATTAAGGATTTGCATCCTCTGCTTCCTCTTCAACTCCCCCCACTTGCCTATCTCCACCCATTTTTGCCTTTTGGGTTACCGTGAACCCTGCTGCCTCTGCCAGCCTTGGGTTCTGTTTGGCCTGCTGTCCTGGACTCCACTCAGCCTGATGTCCAAGTGTCAAAGTACAAGGCAAGTGGAGGGAAGTAGCTAGAGCAATAGTATTTAGACTTATATAGTGCTTCACAGTGCTTTACATCCCTCTCTAAGCAGTTTACAAAGTCAGCATATTACCCCCAATAATCTGTGTCCTCATTTTCCCAATCTCAGAAGGATGGAAGACTGAGTCAACTGGTGAACTGGTGAGAATTGAACTGCTGTCAGTCAGCAATATTAGCCTGCAATACTGTATCTTAACCACTGCGCCAGTTATCAGGGTCAGAAAAACCATAAATGTAAGATGGCTGCCAAGTACCTAAATTTTGTCATATGCCTGTGGAGCCACTGAAATGTCCATAACTTTGTAATCCTGACACAATTACCATTAGTTCAGCACTGCTGTAATTTTGAACAGTTGCTGAATGTTAAGCAAGAACTACTTGTATAGTAATCATGTTGTTTATTTATTTTGAAAGAGATGCATTGCTTATACAGTTACTAAAACCTAACCTGATGTGAAAATCAGAATGTGTGTGTCTCCTCCAGAAAATACTCTATAATAAAGATGCTGGGGAATGTGTGGTTTTATTAAAAGTTTATGAATTATTATATGATTTGTAAAAGAATTGTCCTAGGACTAGGCACTTTCTTGAATTTTTAATGCTGTTCCCCCTGAAAAAAAATGCATACAATGCATATGTTTAGAAGTGTCGTGTCTTAGGTCACTTCATCACTGGCAATCTATAGCATTTTCTAGAGTTACCTAACCATTGTTCGATCAAAATAACAATATGATTTCAATGATGACTGAGTCAGGCTGTGAAAATGCTTTAAGACATTCCTGTGGAGAAGTAGTCCAAGAGAAAAAATTGGAAAATGAAATATTAGGTAGTACATAAGGGTGTAAAATTTCCTGCAGTTTAAGAATTATGTAGAAAGATTTAGAAATGTGATGAACAGATGCATGATTTATTATATATGAAACTAAAAATTATTGCTTCATTGCTAGTCCAAATTCTAAGAGAATATCTTGACAGCATATAGTTTTCCCCTTAGGATGCATAATTGTCAATTATAAGATTTAAGGATTCAGATCCTAATTTAAGCATATCCTAAGGTTTTGTATACTAGATGATGGGTTTTTTTTTTAGGACAGTAATCATTTTTTGCAAACTTCAGCTTTTCCATATCATGTCACCAATTGATCTCAATGGATCCTGATTTTTTTTTCATTGCTTTTTGCTGCAGCATTATTTATTGCCAATGTTCTGTATCATTACAGCTTTTTACATGCTACAAATCATGCTGAGGCTTTTGGAGAGATGTTCGATGTATATAGCAACCAAACCAAACAAAGAATTTAGCTGAACAAAAACATTTTCCTAATTCCTCCAATAGTTTTCTAGAAGATATATGACACAATTTAGCCAGCCTCAAAGATATTTCAGCTAGTTCCTTATATCGCCTTATATACATTCAGAACTAAGTCTTCTTCCAAGTAGCAGATCATAGTTTTTTTCAGTTTCCCAAGATTCTTGAGTTGTTTTCCCCTTTAAGATTTTCATCCAAGAAATATTTTCCAAGTTCTCTTTGAATTTCTTAAAATCAGCTCAGATGTTACAATATAAGGTATTTCCATATGAAACAGATGCTTTTGCTGTATCATATGAAACAACATATTTATCTTTTTTGGTGGGAAAAGATAAACACTGAAATCCTGTGTTTGCTTATTTGTATTTGGAACTAAATTTCAGTAAATCTTACTCCTATAATTCATTCATTCATTCATTTATTCATTAATTTTTTATTGTTTTGCACAAGATGGCAGCCAAAATTTAGCTTTATCACTCTGCATGTGAACAGATATCAATTCTACATATCATTTCAACTTTGAGGTTGTAATCTTGTTTCATTTTAAAAATGCATTGGATAATTAGTAGTTTTCAGGAGCATGGAATAATAAAAAAATAAAAAAATATACCAGCCTGAGCTGTAAATACGACCTGACTGGTATACATGCTTTTTTTCTGACAGAAAATCTATGGTATGTTTAAAAAAAACAATTATACTATGCACCATTTTGATTAATATATCAAACATGTCTTAAAGTTTAATTACTAAAGAAAGATAGCTGAGTTCTAGACAAGATGCAGTTATACTATAGGTATCAGGAATAGTCAGTTGTGGCTCAGACAAAGCCTTCAATCAATTGCCTTTGGCCCATGGCAGTCTTACCAAATTTAATCAAGATTTAATAAACAGCTTGCTAGCCTCCCTTCCCAACCAGGCAAACCTGAGACCTTTTTAAGGTAGTAGCTTTCTTGCAGCTTGTTGGGTGATAAGAATTTGTACAATCTCTTGCTAATGCTGCTTGCTGGTTCATCTGAGTAAATGTCATCTTCGAAATGCATTTTCTTGGGAAAAGAGATAAACTGTTCAACTGCATATCCAATGCAACCCTTCTTGAGGCACATGATCAGTGTACATGCTCTGAGAGATAATAGTTTCATCTGTTAACCCAGTCACCATGCCCGGTAAATTGTAGTTAAAGGGATACTTTGCACTTACAGAGGTCTCATATATACAAATAAAACTCTTAATTGGCCAAAATTCTAACATTGTGATATCAGATTCAAACAAGAATAGAATAGAATAGAATAGAATAGAATAGAATAGAATAGAATAGAATAGAATAGAATAGAATAGAATAGAATACCTTTATTGTCATTCCACGAATACAATGAAATTTGAAAGCTACTCCAGCACAGTGCCCCAAACACCACATCACAATCACACTACAGAGTATTTAAAAATTAAAATAACTATAATAATAATAGAACTAAATCACAAATGCACTGTTTGATTCAAGACAATTACTGCCTTGGAAAAGAAACTGTTTCTCAATCTATTAGTCCTCATTTAAAGACACCTATAATGCCTCCCTGATGGTAACAGTTCAAAATATGAATGTCCAGGATGAGAACGGTTTGTGGAATTTTTTAGTGCTCTGGTCTTCACAATTTCTTCCAGGGAAGAAAGAGAGCAACCGATGATTTTTTGTGCTGTGTTTATAACTCTTTGGAGCATCTTCTTATCCACTGCAGAGCATCCACATACCACACCATCACACAATATGCCAAAATGCTCTCAATGGTAGAACAGTAAAAAGCAACTAGAAACTTCTCACCCAGACCACCCTTTTTCAGCAACCTCAGAAAGTGCAGGCACTGTTGGGCCTTCTTTGTAGTGGCCATAGTGTGAACAGACCAAGTAAGGTTGTCAGAAATATGAGTTCCTAGAAATTTTAAACTATGAACTCTTTCCACACAGTCTCCATTGATATATAGTGGGAGAGGCTCTGCTTTGCATCTTCTAGTCTATAATCAGTTCTTTGGTCTTTTTTGTTGTTCAGGGAGAGGTTATGATTCTTGCACCACAAGACCAGTCTGAGAACCTCTGACCTATAGGCTGTCTCATCTCCTCCTGATATGAGTCCCACCAATTTGATGTCATCTGCAAATTTTATTATAGAGTTAGTGGGACAAGAGGGAGTGTAGTCATAGATATAGAGTGAATACAAAAGGGGGCTCAGAACACAGCCCTGTGGAGAGCCAGTGCTGAGAGCAAGAGTGGAGGGAAAAGTAGCTGCCAATCCTAACAGTTTGGGGTCTGTTAGTAAGAAAGTCCCTTATCCAACAGCAGATGTGAGAGGTGAGGCCCATTTCCAGCAACTTCTTAATCAGTGTATCCAGAATGATGGATTAAAAGCTGAGCTGTAATCAATGAAAAGCATCCTTACATAGCTCCCACTTACATGCTCCAGATAGTCCAGTGCAACATGGAGAGCCATGACAATTATATCCTCTGTGGATCTGTTATTCCGATAAGCAAGCTGGTATGGGTCAAGGTTCAATGGGAGACAATCCTGTATATATATTAAGACCAGTCTCTCAAAACACTTCATGATTATGAGTGTGAGAGCTACTGGTCTATAATCATTTAAAGTATCAGGAGAGGGCTTTTTTGGGAGCTGGAATAATAACGGAAGTTTTGAGGCAAGAGGAACAATGGCTTGTGTGAGAGAAAGGTTAAAAATATTTGTAAACACACCTGCGAGCTGGTCAGCGCATGCTTTGAATACCTTCCCAGGTACCCCATCAGGGCCAGTGGCCTTCTTCACTGCTCTAAGCACCTGCTTCACATCATACTCTTCTACTATGAACAGCTGAGTGCTGGTGGTTTGTAGAGGCAGTATGTCCGAAGACCTGTTCAGTTCAAATCAGGCAAAGAAACAGTTCAGTTCTTCTATCAGTGATGCATCCTTATTGATCGATATGGGGTTGCTGGCCCTGTAATTAGTGATGTGTTTAATTCCCTGCCAAGCCCACTGTGGATCATTATTTGTGAAGTAGTCCTCAATCTTCCCTTTATAGTCCTTTTTTGCCTCCTTAATGCCCCGCCTCAGTTCCGCTCTTGCCTTGTTATACCAAACCCTGTCCCCAGACCTGAATGCCATATCACATGTCCTGAGAAGTAATTGTACATCCTTGTTCATCCAGGGCTTCTGGTTTGGAAAAATCCAGATGCGCTTATTCACAGTAACAGTATCCACACAGGTAAAGATGTTAAAAAGTACAGTTTTTGTATTTTCCTCCAAATCCTCTTGTTCAAATAAATTCCAATTAGTCTTTGAGAAACAATTCTGCAGCTGATCAAGTGCTCCCTCCAGCCAGATCTTGATGAGTTTGATTTCAGGCTTAGTTTTCCTTCTGTGGGGGGTGTATGCTGATATAAGAAACAGTGATAAATGATCTGAAAGTCCCAGATGTGGAAGGGACACTGCTCTAGGTGGAAAAAGAAATAGAGACTACCAATCCCCCATCTATGCCCTTCAAAACTCAGCCTATGGAACATATTTTAAAACAGAACCTCTTCTTTCAACTTTTGTGGTATCTGACTAGACACGTAATTCTATAACAATACTATGTAAAAACCAAGTTGAAATATTACAGAAGGGTGAGATTTCAAGGCCAGGAATAATAGCCATCGGTTGTCTATTAACTGTACGGTGTTATTGATGTCAGCCAAGACATAAATAGCTAATTGAACAAAGTTTTGAAAATTATGTTTGCAACCTGTCATTTGTTATCCTGTGCTTAGAATCCCAGACATTGCACTTTAAACCAGAGAGTCACTTTTTAACACTTGATCATTAACTGGCTATTCACTCTGCTTGACTTACCAGTGGAAGAACTTACAGGACTTGGCTTACTTTTTTATTATTCTTCAGTGATTGGCTATTTGCACAATGAAGTTGGCACTACCCTTTACTCTATCCCTGGAACAGTGGAGGAAGACGTTACTAGTGCATTTTTATCCTACTCTTTATAAATGGTAAGCAAGTATTTAAACTGTAGTTGTCCCAAGCCTGCCAGTGCATATATCAAAGCATTAAAGACAAATCTATTATTGCATAGATTTTGGATCAATCTCACTCCACTTCATTTCTCTATTCTTTTCTCAGGACTAAATTCCCTGCATCTGATGAAGTCTGATGCAATGTGGGAAAACTGATGCTTTGATAAAAGGTGCTCCAAGACCCTTTGTTATTTAATTTTTTTTTTTTTTTTTTTTGCAAAAGATTGATTCAGCTAGTTGTTTGGATTCCTTGAAGAAAGCAATAGCACTGATTTATTAGTACCATTGTAAAGCTGTTTAGCCTTGGCTGCACATATTGTTTTCCTTGCTGATCGTTTGAAATAAGCAATTGGTTTAGGTTATAGTCCCTTGTATAAGAACAGCTGTACATGAAGAGGTCAATGACACTTTCATTTCTTTTTTTCTTTTTTCCTTTGTTTTGAAGTGTTAAAAAAGCCTGTGCATTTCTCACTTCATTCTTCATCATTCTTCTGTTTCCCCGGAGTATTATCCTCAAAACTGTATAAACCAAAAACCATGTACTTTGAAATATGTTGTGTCCCTTTGGGCTTTGTTCAAAATGCCTTGATGGTGCCCAATTACATGCTCAATGATTGTGACATACATCTTCTTGATGGAGTCTCCTTTATTAGAGACCCTGACCATCGAGAAATGCTATCATAGATAAGAGCAGCATGCTCTTCTAGGCTCAGGATTACTGATATTTAGAATATGAAGTACATTGATAAAATGTCTGAGAGAAAACCCTTCTTTAATCTAAAATGAGTTTTCAAAAGATGCTTTGTACCTTGTCAAATGTATAGCACTCTTTTATTGAATAATTTTAATCCAATAAGAGGATTCCAAGACACTGAAATATTTTCAAAGAATGAACAAAACAGTTTTCTTCATGAAAGTAAAACTCCACTCATGTTTAATATTCCATATTCCAAGCCTATAAAGAGTTGTACAGTGAAAAATCATGACACAAATGAAATCATTATATAGAGAAAAATAGCAGGTTCTTCTAAACAGTGTCAATATTTTTTAATGTTTGTGTGTGTATATTTATAAGTCAAAATAACCACATTGGTAGAATTCTCTCAATGCAGAGAGAAAACAAATGAAAACTGGTTTTATATTTGTTTCAAAAAACTTTGAAAATAATTTTCACCTTGTGTGGTAATTTCACATATAGGCAGATATATAGGCAGTTCTCGCTTAATGATAGTAAATGGGATCAGAATTTCCATTGCTAAGTGATGTAGTGGTCAAGTACAATTCACATGATTACATCACTTAGCAATGGCAATCGCAGCAGTCCCCAGTTGTGGTTGTTAAGTGAATCACCATAAGTCATAATTGTGATTTCTGACTTCATGCTGATTTTCCTATTGCTTGTGAGAAGCTGGCAGGGAAGTTCTGAAATTGCAGTCACATGACCATGGAAGCACTGTGATGATCATAACTTCAAGGACCAGTTGTAAATACCACTCAAAACAATCTTTGAATAGTATGTGAAAGCTCAGTCTAAACACAGAGAGGGCCAGGACAAAGAATAAAGTTAATTTATATTTTTATGTATTAAATATATTTAATATAATTTTTCTTTATGACTTGGATGTCCTCCATCTATCAGAGTAAAAGGCCTTTCCCACAATCTTTTATCACCTATTACCTGTACAGGGCTTCTAAAGATGCATGAAATCTCTGAATAAAGAGATCTTTTGGAAACACAATTTAATTCCTTTTTGTTTGCTTTTTCATGAACAGAAAGAGAAAACCGAAGCATTCTATCCTGTCAGAATTATGGGAAAACAACTGTTTCTAACATTTACTTTCACAGCCTCAACCACCAAAATAGAAGCTCCAATGAAAATGCATTCCTCTCACTATCTATTCAATTATTCATTTATTAAGAGCATTTATCCAGTACATATGGGTTGCATACATGCTGGATAATCATCTATGGCAAACTGTATCAAAATATCCAGTGACCTTTCTTTTTTGTTCTTTTTTCTTTTTCATTTTAATGGTGTCCTGTAAACACCACAAAGGTATTTGTGAATTGCAGGACATTGAACCAGATACAGTAAAGGTATCTGACAGGAAGAAGAACAGTGTCATCTAAATGCTAATCAGTTAATAAACCTAATCTGGCCAAAACATGCTGCGGGGATTCCATTGTGTTATGCACTGGAAACCATCTCTCATGAAATTCTGCTTTAGTTCCGCTTTATTGGTATAAAATAGTCTTGTAAGTTAGGATCATAAAATCATTTCTTTCACTCAGGAGGAAGATATCAGGGGAATATGTAATAGCATTGTTTGTATAAACAGTTGCTCAAGAACAGATTGCCTACAAACATGCTAAGAAAAGAGGTTAAAATAGAGAGGAGGGGGAGGAAAACAGGGAGGAGGGCTGTTTTTCAAATTGTCATAGTAATGCTCAAAGATTTCTAAAGTCATATTTTTTATGAATTTCTAGATATATAACATGTTTATACTTCAGGAAATGTAATTTAAATTGTGATGGGAATTGTACTTAATGTTTTTATATGAGCAGTGTGGTATGAGTTAATTCCCTAATATTGAATTTTCATTTATTTTTTTCCACTGCTACTGCAGTAAAAAATGATCAATCTATATAATTAATATCTTTGTTTTGTTCACCATTTGTGCAATTTGGAGCTTTTTCATGGCCTGTGTGGATTATCATCTATAAATGAACTGTGGCATTTCTGGGAGCTGTTATAGGAATGTTGCTGAATAACAATATGGATTCAGTTTAACAGTACATTTAGGTTTCTTTCTTGTTCAGTTCTTCCATTGTGATTGATAGACATGCAAACAAACAATCTGGTTTATGGTGGATGACTTCATAGAACGTTCATGTAGCAGTCTTTTCAGCAATGTGGATCTTCCAGGTTGCTTTGTGTCTTTCATACATTTGTCTACAACAATGGAATTCCCTCAGAATCTCCATATTGAAAGAGTAACCAGGCATGAATGCGTAACTTCCAAATCCATGCAAGGTTTGCCAGATGACTTATGAACAAGTAGAAACAAACTCCTTTCTCTCCTCAATACTGAATTTAGTGAGAGAAACAAATCCATGGACTCTTTAGATTTATTTTATTTTTTATTTTTTTATTTTTTTGGAAAAATACTTTATTAGTTTTACCTTTAAAAGAACAACACAACTACAAATTATGTACAACAAAAAGAAAAATAGGCCTTGGCATAGACCAAGAGGGGAAGAGAGGAAAGCCTAAGAGAGGGGAAAGGGAAGAGTAAGGGAGGGGAAGGATAGAGTAGGGGAAAACAGTTAAAATAAAACCATATTTTGTGACTGTCTGTAAGATCCTTTCTTCTTCAAAAGTATCATCGGCGGTGCTTTTCTTTATCTCTGCTTCGGAGGCCCTCGGCCATAATTTTCCTAGAGATGATCTATCCTTGGTTTAGCCAATTATACAAAGGATTCCAATTGTTGTAATATGATGAGGATTCTTTATTTTTTAGTGCTTGGGTTAGTTTGTCCATTTCGGCGCATTGTAAAATTTTCTGAATAACCATATGTTCAGAGGGAATGGAAGATAATTTCCAGCACTGTGCAAATGCCAGTCTGGCTGCGGTTAAGATATGAATTACAATATACTTCGATTTTTTGGGTATTTGTTTATCGAAAATTCCTAGAAGGAAGGACTCTGGTTTGTACTCTATTTGTTCCTTGGTTATTTCCTCTAGCCAGCGCCTAATTTTTGCCAGTACTTCTGGGTTTCCTTGCACGACCACCACAAATGGAAGAAGGTACCTTCTATGCTTTGACATTTCCAACAATTGGGGCTCGTGTTGGGGTGCATCTTCGCCAATCTCGAAGGGGGCAGGTGCCATCTATAAAACATTTTATATGCGTTTTCTTTATAAGCTGCTGATTTCGTGATCTTAATGTTCCTGTTCCAGATCCTTTCCCATTCTGCTAGCGTAATGCTCCGTCCCACGTTTCTGCTCCACGCAATCATATTTCCTTTGACAATTTCTTGTTCTAATTCAGTTTCTAATAAATGTTTGTAAAATTTAGATATATTTTTTTTGCTCGATCCTAATAGAATTTTGTCTAAAGTCTGTAATTTATTGTAGATTCCAAATTCCTTAATATCTTGTTTATATCTACTATGAATTTGAAGATACACCCACTGATCAATTTTAAATCCTCGCTCTTGTAATTCTTGTCGGGTTTTCAATTTTCCTTGTGGGTCTAATAAATTTTCGTACTTAATCATTTTAGTTATATCCAAATTATTAGGGTGTACTATCGCTTCCATTGGAGATAGCCAAATCGGTATTTTTAGATAAAGTTTTTTACGTACTTTTTCCAATTGGTTAATAGAGAGTCCCTGATAAGATGCCTATGGAAATATGATTGCCTGGGTTTCCCAGTTTCCCACAGAAAGGCATGCCATCCTTTCTGCATATCGTGGCCTTCTAATATTAGTGTTCTTTTGTTAGTTAAATTCACCCATTCCTTTATCCATAGTAGGGTGGCTGCCTTGTAATATACTTCCCAGTTTGGCAGGCCTAACCCTCCTCTGCTTTTCAAATCTTGTAGGGCTTTTACATTAATCCTAGCTTTTTTCCCCTGCCAAATAAATTTCAGTGTTATCTTGTTTAATTCCATAAAAAAATTTTTATTTAATTTGATTGGAATTGTCTGGAATAGATATAGAAATTTTGGCAGAATATTCATCTTAATCAGAGCAATCCTGCCCAATAAGGAAAGTTGTAATGTACTCCAGGAATCTAAATCTTTCTTGGATTGTTGGAGAAGTTTGTCATAGTTGTTTTCTTTTAATGATTTGCTTTGTGGAGTAAGCCAAATTCCTAAGTATTTAATTTTTTTTGTCACCTGTATTCCCATTATTGTCTCTAGTTCTTTATTCTGGTCTCCTGTTAAATTTTTAGACATTAATTTCATTTTACCCCTATTAATTTTAAATCCTGCGACTTCTCCAAATCGTTCTAGTTCTTCTAATAAGTTATGTCCTTTTTCTATAGGCTCCTCCAGAAAAAAAACCAAATCATCAGCGAAGGCTTGTACTTTGTACTCTTCTGATTTAATCCTCAGTCCTCTAATTCTCGAATTTTGCCTAATATACATCAAAAGAGATTCTAGGGCGAATATGAAAAGCAGAGGAGAGAGGGCAACCCTGTCTAACCCCTTTTTCTATTTTTATCGGGTCAGTTTGTTCCCCATTTATTAGAATATTTGCCTGTTGAGTATGGTAAATTGTAGTGACGACGTTTTCGAATCTAGTGCCAAGGTTCATATTGTATATTTTTTGAATTAAAAAATGCCAATTTAAATTGTCGAATGCTTTTTCAGCGTCCAAAAACATAAAAGCAAATTGTTTTTCCGGATGGGCTTCATAGTATTCTGAAATGTCTATCACTGTTCTTAGATTATTCTTAATTTGTCGAAATGGGAGAAATCCATTTTGATCTTCATGGATATGTGTGTTTAGAACCTGTTTTAGTCTATTAGCTATTATAGAAGAGAATAGTTTGTAATCTGCATTCAGGAGCGAGATTGGTCTATAATTATTAATAAGTCTATGGTCTAGGTCCTCCTTCGGGATCAGCGAAATTAAGGCTCCCCTCCACGAGTCCGGCATCTTGGCTGCTAGGAGTACCTCATTGAATACTTCCAGCATCAGTGGTCCAATTTGTTCTATGATTGTTTTGTAAAGTTCTACAGGTATCCCGTCCGGTCCTGGCGCTTTATTGTTACTTTGCTTCTCTATTGCTGACTTCAGTTCGGACCATGTTATATTTTTGTTTAATAATTCTATCTCTTCCTCTCCAATTGCTTTTTCATTTGCTTCCTCTAGATATTTCATTATTTTGTCCTCACAAACGTCTTCCTTCTTGTATAATTTCCTGAAGTATTTAAAAGTGATCTCTTTTTTCTTCTCTATCTCCTCTTGCAAATTGCCCCTCTCATCCATTAATTGGTGTATCAATCTTTTTTCTTTCATTTTCTTAAGTTTGTGGGCTAACCATCTCCCTGGCTTGTTTGCGTGCTCAAAATAAATTTGTTTAGTCATTTTCAGACTACTCTCTAATTTTTCTTGTTCCAATAAATTTAGATTGTGTTTAGTTGTTATTAACTGATTCTGTATTCTTTGATTTTTGGGGTTCTTTTGTAGTTGGGTTTCTAAATCCTTAATTTCTTGTTGTAAGTTACTTTGTTGGGCATACTTTCTTTTATTTCTCATAGCATTGTAAGAGATAGTTGTTCCTCTTATAAATGCCTTCATTGTGTCCCATATATTTTGTTTCGAAGTTAGATCATTATTATTTTCTTTTAAGAAGAAGTTCAGTTCTTCTTTCAATTTATTAGTGTATTCTTCTTCTTTTATTAAGTGAGTGTTAAGAGTCCATCTTCTTTTTAGTTTTCTTCTACCTCTCCAGGTTATTTGAATTGGGTTGTGATCAGCCCAGTCGTTTGGTAAGATTTCGCTATCTTTGATTTCATTAATTAATTCACCATTTATCCAAGCCATATCTATTCTTGTCCAAATTTTGTGTGGGTTAGAGTAAAAGGTAAACTGTTCTTTTTGGGTTTAGTTTTCTCCAAATATCTACCAGATTCAGTTCGTACATCATATCCTTACATGGCTTGAAAATTCTCTTTTTCCTTTTTTATTCTTACTCATGTTACTATGATCCTTCCGGTAGTCAGCAATAGAGTTAAAATCGCCAATCAGAAAAATATTGCCATTTCCGAAATCTATTATTTTTTGGTGAAGATGTTTGAAAAATTTACCTTGATCATCATTTGGGGCATAGATTACTACCAGTAAAAATGTAATGCCATTAATCGAAGTTTGTACCACCAGGGTTCTTCCTTCAGGATCCGCCCAGATTAACTCCGCTTTTAAATCATCTCTCACATATATTGCAATACCTTTCTTTTTGTGCTCATCTGCTGGTGCTGTGAATAATTTTCCCAGTTTCGGACAATCTAGAAATTTCTCCTCACTTTTCCTAATGTGTGTTTCTTGTATGCAAACTATATCAACGTTTTGTTTTATTAGTTTATTTAGAATCCTCTTCCTTTTAGCTCTTGAATTTAGGCCGTTTATGTTGATGGAAAGGATTTTACTTCCTTCCTCCATTTACTTAAGTCTGCCTCGCTTTTTGTCTCGTAATTATACGGCTCTCTTCTTGTAGGAGGTATGGGGATGTTTCTACTCTTTCTTGTTGTAAGTTGTCTTTTCCTTGAGTTTGGACGGGTCTTTCTTCCTTGTTCCTATGGCGGTTCCGATCTTCCTGCATGTTCCCTTGGGTTTCCTCCTTAGTGTGTTGATCCTCCGTGGTTGTTAGCTGTTCTAGAAAGTCTTGTGCTTGTTCTATTGAATCTATTTTAATTTTCCTTCCTTCCACCATATTAGCATCCCTTCTGGAATTTGCCATTTAAATGAAATTTCTTTTTTATTTAAGTGGTTAGCTAAAAATTTATATTCTTGCCTTAAGGCCCTCACTTTTCTTGGAATCTGCTTGAGAACTATGATCTCTTTGCCCATATATAATACTCTCTCATCTCTGGCCATTCTAAGTATTAGGTCTCTCACGCATCTTCTTGAAAAGCGGATATGGATCTCCCTTGGGCACTTGTGACGCCTTGCGTAACTGGTATTCACCCTATAGACTTCGGTCCGAATTCTTTGAGTAAGTCATCTTTTTCTTTTCCAACTAGATCAGCCAACAAACCTGCCATTAATTGCGCTAGTTCTTCATTTTTGGATTCCTCCACGTTTTGGAACCTTAGGTATGCCGCTGCTCTGTCCATCTCAAGTTGGACCAAGGAATCTTCCATTTCTCTATTAATACTTTTAAAGCCTTCTTCAGTCCTTTCTAGGTTCCTCTCCGCTCGTTCTGTCCTCCTCTCTATTTCTTTTATTTTTATTTCAGTTCTTTCCATAGCCAATTGCATTGTCCCCACCTTATCTTCGACTTTTTGTATATCTGCTCTCATCTCCTCTTTTAATTTCCCCATTTCTTCCTTCAGTTCGCTAATATCGGCTCTGGTCTCATTGTGATTCCTAATCATAATCTCCTGCATTCTAGACATTGACTCTTGCAGGGATAATAGTGTCGCTTGCAGATTGGCATTAGTGACGGTCGGTTGTTTTTCTCCTGTCAAGGTCTCTTCTATAGTTTTCTGCGTTGTTGGGGAGGCAGTTGCCAAAGTTGTCGTCTCAAGGTCTGGGTGTTCTTCCTTCCCGTTTTCAGGGCCGTGGTTGTTGTGGAAGTCATCTCTGATAAGATTTGTTTTTGCAATTGGATAATGTTAAGAATATTTTCCCAAATCACCATTCGATGTAATAGCCCTTTAAATGTGATTGCAAGTCTATTTACTAAGCTTACACACCAAGTTATTTTAGATCTCTTTCTTTGACCCAATTTGTCGCTTATGCAGTTTAAATTCCAATTCAATAAAGTGTTATCACATACTATAAATAGAATATTATCAAATATTATATATTAAGTATTATATATTGTTCTCTATACTAAGTTCATATACCAAAATTCATTAATTATATTTAACCCTAATAAATCAATATCATATCAAATCAAACTTATTTACAGCTAACAAACAACTCTAAAATTTCTCACTCTATATATACCTTTGTCCTATAATGTAATTAATATTCAAGGTTCCAGTTAATCTAAGTCAACCCAATTTAACAGACCTTCCAATTTTTGTGTATTCAAAAGACTCTAATCAGTAAACCCTAATAACAATAATAAGCAGTTTGCCTTTACATCTATATTTATAATTGTTATAGAGAGAAAGGAAAGACTAAGAGAGAAAGGAGAGAGAAAGGGTGCGGGAAGAGAAGGGTCTTTTAGATTTCAGGGAATCACTAGACACGTATCTGTGGGATTAGTTCCATAGAAAAACAAGTCTGAGTTGGGGCTGGTGTTATAGTCTTATAGCCTTTCTTCCTGGCCGCACCGAAGGAGCAGGGGGAGGAAGTGCTGACTAATTGCTGTCAGCACTCAGCACTCAGTCTTTACCAGTCTTTACCAGGATTCCGTCTGTCTCTTCCTTCTTCTTCTTCCCTCTTCTTCCTTTCTGTCAGCAATTGTCAGTCCACAATCACTTTGAGTGTCCGCCTCAAATCGATCCCTTTTAGAAATCAGTTTTGTAGGCAGTGTAGCTATAAGGAAGAGGACCTTACATATAAAAGTCAGTGCGTCACTATCTCGCCCTCTGCAGCTCGCTCTGCCCTCCTTCGCAGCTATAGTTCTCCCCTAGTCTTCTAGTCTTCTCAGGCGCTGATCCCAGATGGCAATCCACTCCCGAGCTTCTTAAAGATCCCACCGCCTTCCTCTCTCCTCGACAATCTTCTTCCAAATGCTCCAATCCACACTTTCATGTTAAGTGTTGAGCCATTCTGTCTGCATTAATCCCCCTTTCACTTTTCGAATCGCTTTTCTAGCCGCTTGTCTCCAGCTTTCCCCCACTGTTACTCACAATGAAAGAGGGAGAGTCAGACCAATCTCACTCACGGCTTTTGTAGTCCTTCTGCCCTTTTCAGCTCGGATCTTTCAGGCTGTCACTTTTCGCTTCATCAATTCAGTGACAGACGGGACTTTGGAGCCATTAGCTGGCGGCTGGCTCAATCGCGCTGGTCTTAGAGGCTCTTCCTTCGTTGCTGGGGAGTTGCCTTCCCCCAAACAGCAACCCGGGGGTCCTCTTTTCTGACACGAAGCTCTACGGGTTTCGTGTATCCACTGGGGATCCCTCCAAACGTGAGAAGAGGTGATCGAAAGCCACAGCTGGGCTTCTCCACCTCTGGACGTCCCTGTCCTGCCACCGGAAGTCCCTCGGACTCTTTAGATTTAGAAGACACAATCAAAACAATATCATAAGTGTCAACACAGAGGCCTATGCCTGTCCAGATGAATTACCTGATTCCAGTTCCAAGAACTTAAGCTTAAGTGATTGTAAGTTAAGGATTACCTGTATTTTATTTTCTTTTTTTCCTTTACTAAATTTTAACAAGGCTTCTTGCATTGTAGACATTTACTTGGAATATAGGGCAAAATTTTTACAGGAAATAGATCCCATGGGGATGATCTTGTCAGGGAAACGTAGCTGTTCTGAATCCCCTAATTATTCATATACAGTCTTAAATGTTTCACTGTTTTGCAGTGTATATTGGTTTGATATAGTTGGTTGCATATAATGTGATATTCTCTTTGTATCAACTCATTGTCAGTTGATGGCATTTGATGTTTAATAAATGAATGTTTATTAAAAGTTTCTGAAGTAAGATTGGGATATCCTCTGTGAACATGGCCAACAACACTGAAATCATTTCATCATGATGAATCCAATAAATTTAATTGACAGAACTAGGATTGTCCTTTTGAAATGGATTCTGATTCTTTCTAAAAACAATTCTAATTAATTGTGTTATTCACCACAAGCCCTTATATATTGTGAGATATCATTGGGCCGAAGTAAGCAACTGAAGTGACATAGAATAGCCTTAATGTTTAATGCCTAAACATAGGGCAGACAAATGTTCTCCACATTGCATATTCAGTCAAGGCAGACAGGAAGGTCTCTTACTGTAGAAGCTGCAGATACTGAAATATAAATATATTTAGCTTTGTTCAAAGATCTAGCCCTTCCATTCTTACAGACCAGACATTTTTAATTAAGATGTCCCACAGTACATTTTATCTTTTCATACTTTTTAATCTTTGGATCACTGCTGACAAAAGAACCAAAAAGACCATTAGTTATAAAATATGTTCTTGAATAACTCCCTAATGTATCCCTAAAAGGAAGCCAGAAATGCCTCAGACCTAAGAGGCAGAGATAGTTCAGATAAGCTTTGAATAAGCATCAGATAGATAAGTGGCTTTCTCTTTACCTCTCATTTCAGAATAAAACTTATTGAAGTCTCCCTCAAGAGCAAAAGAGATAAATAAGGCAAGAGTGAAGTTGTCTGTGGAAATATATATATATATATGTAGACAGATAAGCAGGCAGACACTTCCTATTACGGTTTCTTCTTTTATCTTTCCAGTCAGGTTGGTTCTAATGCTAAGGAAAGAAGGGCAACCATCTGAGGTGAAATTGTTGAAGACAACATGGCAATTCTAACTTGCCACCCTGCCCTATTTTAATTTGTAGTGTTAAAATAGACTTTGCCCCAGTGGGTGCCATCTTATTCTCAGATAGCAAATTTTTGAATTGACATTATACCCAGTCTAAACACAGAATAGTAAGGAGTAGTTAGGCTTAATTTGATTATTATTGGAATAAACACAGTTAAACATGCATATTACAATTTAACATTGTGTCCTCAGCAGGATAATTAACAACAATAATAACAAATGGGTTTCACTGATCCAATCTATTAGATACAAGAACATAAAACTTGGAGAAAACCTTTTGTTGCATATAAACCAGCAAGGAGGGAAAATATTTGTTGCATTTTGGTTTCACCTGCATTAGTTTGTTTGTTTATTTGCTTGTTTGTTTGTTTAGTCTTCTATTTAGGCCAAAGACTCACTAAGTAGTGTGCAGCAGATACAGATTTTCAGTTGGATCTAGCCAGGACTATGACATACTTAACTAAATTTGAAGTGCCTAAACACCAGTAGACCTTTATTTTGGCATGATGTAATGCTCTTTCCTCATTGGTCCTTGAAGGATGATAAATAGTTCTTGAATTACTGAATATCCATCATTAAGTGTCACAGTCCTAAAGCATGGCTGCATCATTTAGTGATGACAATTCCTGCAGTCCCCAGTTGCCACTGTTAACTAAATTTCACAGTTGTTAGGTGAGTCTGGCTTCCACAAAATAATATCAGGTGAGGAAGGTGGCAGAAAGTTGCAAGTAGCCACTGTTGGGGGGGAGGGAACAAGTGAGGGCATAGAGGAAAGTCAGAGGGTAAGAGGATGTGAGGGAGTTTATGTGGATGTTACAATTGTGGATACAGTGTGGGTTATAATGAGTGTGCAAGGGTGGTAATGGGTGCATGAGAAGCATAATGCAGGTAAGGGTGGATGCAGAGTGCAAAGGATCAGGAAAGGTGTAGCACAAGTCAGAGAGGGGGATTTTGAGAGTGCATGGAAGGTGTGAGGGGTTGGGACAGGTGCATAGGTATGCAAGCGACTGGCACAATACAAGTGAACAGAGGCTGGGGAGGGTAAAGATTTACCCCAGCAATTTGTGACAATCCCTGCAAACTTTCCCTTTGATTTTCTAGGAAAGCCAGTAGAAAGGTTGCAAATGGCAATCACATAACTATGGCGTCTACAACTGGTTGTAAGTGCAAATTGGTTTCCAAGTGTCCAGATCAATAACACGTGACTGCAGGATTGTTAAAATGGCTCTGAGGAGCCAAGGTAATGATAATTTGTTCAGCACTATTGTAATTCTCAACCGTTGCCGAACAAATGGTTGTGGGACAAGGATTTTCTGTATAGGAAAATTCCTTACCCAGAGAGACAATATCCCTGCAATTCATTTGCATGCATATTTTCATTACTGCATAAAGATCCAGGATGCACAAGATAATTCCATATTTACCTGCTGCTTTCAGATACTAAACCTGCTACAATGTTTGATGGGTTCTGTGCTGCAGCATTCAAAATTTATCAGACAATGACCTGGACCAACAAACTGGACTTAATGAGCACCTAAATCATCATATTAGAATGCTCTATAATTTGATATAGTTTTTCACATACTAATTTTTATGCTCCCATATACCCATCTAATATTCCTATCCCTTCTTTTAGAGTCTTAGATTTTTATATATACTTTCTGTTTTTCTTTTTTAAAGTTTTTTTAGACTGTTGGATTTTCTGTCTTTTAACTGACTGTAGCCCATCGTCCTCACAATATGCTGGTCTGTTGATTTGTTGCATATAAATTTATAGCAAAAATATCTGTTGCATATTTGATTCCACATACATTAATAGAGCACACATTTTTGCAGTTGATCAACTTTTGATTTACATCATACACACATGCTTAAACCTTGTCATGTTTTAAATGAAATAAAACTGGGAGAAAATATCTCCAGTTCTGTGACAAGAAAATCATGTGCTAATAAAACAGAAAGAAAAATAGTTTTCATTATAAAATATAATTTAAACTGTTCTGTAGTCTCATCCTAATGACAGATGATCAGACAAGGAAAGCACAATGGAAAATGTATATAGCAGAAATAATCAGTTCTCAAGAGTGGTTACAAGTGGAGTATTTATCTAAAAGTGAGATATTTTATCAATTATCTAGTGCAAGAGGTACCCATGTTCTAGGAAGCATTACAAACAAAGAAATAGGGAGTAATGCACCTCCTGGTAACAATAGACTAGAGTAGGCTAGACTAGATTGGACTGAATTGGACTGGACTGGAGTGATTATATATATATCATATATATTATAATGTGCCACATAGCTTGGGTTCTGGTATATGGCCTGGGTAAGATATGGGTAATAAGACTTTTCAACAGGGACCTGCACAGCTTGTTCTTTTATGTTTATCCTGCAATGTCTTTTCTACAATATTTTGCTAAGCTTGTGTGACTACCATTCAAGCCCAAGAAAAGGCATGGCTTCCTTAAGGAGATATTCCACAGATCCTGTGAAGGATATTTTAATCATCTTCATCTGCTTTGTATCCAAATATTGCCAACCATTCTAAATGAATACCACAACCCTGCACTAAAAGAGAAGATATGTAAGTGAGGCTGGCTGTATCTAATACGTCCAAAAAAATACGTCCATCTCATTCCCAATATCCTACTTGGCTATGCTAAAGAACATTGAGTGACTCTTGTGAATACATAGTAAACAAGAGTGGAACTTTTAGATGATGTCAATCATTGTGGAAAAGCATGAACTTGAGCAGAGCTTTGCAATTCTCAGTATTGTGGGTGTTGTTGACTAAAGAGGGCTCAAAAGATTTTTTTTCTGTAATTTGAAAAAAAGAAGCTGTAATGCTGAAGAATAGTTAGAGAAATAGACTGAGCATATATAAGAGGCTGAAAGCAGTATTAAATGAATTCTCTCTGAAGTTGATAAATAATTAGAGTTGTTCGGTGTTTGTATGGAGATGAATTTTAAAAAAAAGAAAAAGATGAGGACTGCATTTGCCATCTCCTCTCAGTGCTAAATTGAAAATTCTCATAATATATAAAATGCAAAATGGTGTTCCTTCTTTTACTATGTCTTCTTTTTTTAATTATCTGAGGAAATGTTCTTACAAGGGAATTTAGCTCCAAGGAAGCAACCTTTGCTTTCCTTTACAACTGAATGAACAACCTGTACCTTGCCATTATGAGTGGAGTGAAGTGGGTTGGCTGCCAGTCCCCAAAGAGGTAACCTAAACTTATTCAATGAGCAACACAAATATAAAGTTTAATTGATTCAATTGATTTAACTGATCGACTATTCCCTCCCACAACAAACATACCACATAGCCTTGGTTCTAGTGCGTGGCCCTGGTAAGATGTGGATAATAAGACCTTTCAACTGGGACCTGTCACCTGCACTTAGCCTGCAGTGTCTTTTCTACATCTCCTCAGGCTTTTGTTCATCTGTTAGGTTGCTGGGTCAAATGTGACTTGCTGCATGGCAGTTAACTCTTAACTATCTTGTCTCTGATGGCTGTCCTCTGTCTCATCATAATTGCTTTCTGGTTCCATGCATCAGGGCATGACCTTAGAATGCAAGCCGAGTATCCCATTCCTAAGAAGTGTGTTGCCTATTAGTTTAGGACTGGTGCCGGAGTGCTTTCTCAAGCTAGGCAACTTTAAGATGGGTGGACTTTAGCTCCCAGAATTCCCCAGTCAACATGTATGCTTGGGAATTCTGGGAATTGAGGTCCTCCTGCTTAAAGTTACCAAGATTGAGCAACACTGATCTAATCCAATGCTCTGCCCTTTACAGGCATCCGCTACTGTTTGTCAAACGAAGCACAATTGGATTTGCTTTTTTGCATTTGTCATTCCAGTGTATCTCCTTAAGGATCAGTCGACATCAGTTTAATCTCCTAAAGCAGGTGTACCCTTTGTGTATTTCAGAGTGTAATATCCTTTTGCCAATATTAACATTTGTATACATTAGTCAAAACCTTTTGCCTTCATCCTCGGAACAAGTCACATCATTTTTCAGTTCATTGAAAAATTTAACTGGTTTTAGAACTGGAAAAATGCCTCTTGACAGATGTCTTGACCAAGCAATAACGAAAAGGTCACAGAGTACTAAAACATTTGTCGAGATTTTGAATGGCTGTCTTCAGGAAATTAGACCCAATTGCATCTAATTAGAAATGCTGATTTCCAAATAAGAGTCAAGAAGCCACAACACATTTACATCAAAATGATTCTATTTGATCTATTTCCAAAACAACTTTTTCTAAAATGATCGTATGTCATCCAATGTGCACAGTTCAAGTTGAGTTTTAATAATTTCTTATTTTTCACTCTAAAGATGATGGTCAGGGATCTGAGTCATTCCTATTTTATGGAACTCTGAGAACTTTTGAATGAGTTATTACTTCAGGAGAAGGAGTTTATGATTGAATGCCAGAATAAAAATGCACTTCAAGGAAAGCATCCATTAGAGCACACTAGTAGCAACCATCCAAACAGACCAACACATTTGTTCTTTTGTAACCATCATTTTTACTTTTTGCCTTTCTCCACTAGTTGAAGATATTGCCTTTCTTTAATATGTATGGGCTATTTCATTTACAAGACATCAGAAACACATCTTTAGGTGGCATCTTTTGAAAATACATATTTGGAATCAGCACCAACAAATATTGAAAGCTGGTATATTTTGGTGGATAGAGGGAAGAGACCATCAAAGTTAAAGTTGGCTGTGATTTGCCTCGCCATGACCATCTCACTGCAGCCATCTCACCATGGCCAACTCACCAAGGGACAACTCGCCATTGACAATTCCATGCAGGATAACTCAATGCAATAAATGTTTGCCTAGGGTGAGATGGCCACAGTAAAGTGGCCAGGGCAAATTATCTCATTGTCCCAATTGTCCCATTCTGGCAGTGGGATCTCTTTTTTTTTCCTTCTAGGAGCCAAAGTCCTAAGAGAATAATCTCTTGTTAATCATGGTTAGGATAAAACCAATCAATCAGCTGATTCAGTGTGAAAGTAGTGGCACTACTCATTTTTCCCTTGAAACTGTTAAGAATTTGCTTAACTCCCCCCTTACATTATATGTATTTTCCCATAAAATACCAGGTATTTTTTCCATACCTGGTAACCAGCAGAGAAGAGAAAAATCACCTTTTAATTTATTTTCAGAAGGTTTCTTGAAATGCATCCGAGGAATATAATTGGAACAAAGTACTGAGTTGTCTGAGCCAATTCTAGATAACTCTATGTTTATGTCTAAGTATAACAGGTCATAAACTAGGCATTTAAATGTTCTTCCATCCTTTGTTAATTCAGTTGACTAAAAATGAACTTAAAAGCACATAATAAGTGCATTACACTATGATACAGAGAAAGTGGCTTCTGATTAAGATAAATATCAGCATACTTCAGCACTCTCTGCAATGATCTTGCTGCAGAAGGAAACAGAAACACTTTATCTTCCATTATATTATTGGAGATCTGTTTGTTGATGGTTTGAATGGTACCCAACAAAGCTTGACTAATATCTTCCCTTCCTCCTCCCCCCCCCCACATAATCAAATCAAACTAAATCAAATCAAAATCTTTATTACAGTCATAGAACAGCATACATCTTGGCACGGTCACATAGATCAAGGAAAGTTTGATTGGAATTGGGTAGCATCAACATTAAAAACATGCACTTTTAAAACTAGAGATGTGAGGTCTGCCCTCATTTTATAAAGTGAGGCTGAGAGCTAAATATTTAAACTGGGAGTAGCAAAGGGAGGAAGAGAAAACTGAAAAGAATGGAAAATCTGTAGACATCTCTATCATACATTTAATTGTTGAATATTTTTTTTCAATCTTTCAATCAAGTTTTGTTTGTATGTGTTGAAAATTCCAGACAGAGATGAGTCAATTTTATTAATGGAATTATTGATATATAAAATAATAGGTCTGTCAGAAAATATTTATAGAGTGATTTATGTTCAAATATAATTCAAAAATGCTTCAGTGCTTAAATATGAATCCAGATTATCTCTTCTATTCATCCTGTGAGTTCACTTTAAGTAAAGTTAATGCAATCATTGTTAGGGATATACACCCTAGCAGAACTGTTAGGTATAACATTGATACCAAATATGGTTTGGGTGAATAAATATATAAAACTTAGATATCATGGTTTAAGTGCTTATCACTTTAAGCACAATGCAGCAGGCAATTAGCCGATTAAGGGTGCGGTTAGAAGTTACAATATAAGGAAGCATTAGAAGCTGGAATGCTTACTGTTACTGGCTGTAACTGTGTGCTGCTGCGACTGTAACTGTGTGTTACTGCAACTAACTGTGATTACTGACTGTGAGTGCCTGTGACTGAACTGTTATTGTTTGCTACTGTTTACTGAATATCCAGCGTTTGTTTCTCTGGAGAGTGAAACCGGAGGAGGAGAAGATATCTTTATCGGCTGATAAAGATATTGCAAGAGACTCTTAATTTGGACTATACTAGTGAGTCTTACTGGATGGAAATACTGTGAATGATTTAATGGACTGAATGACAATGCTTAAACTCTAACTGGATTAAAAACTATTTAAACTACAAACAGTGTTTGTGTTCAGTGTGTGTATACTCTGGGGCCCTTCCGCTCTACTTTGGCTGCCTGGCTTGACTACTGCTGCAATAATCTGCTGGGGTTAATCTTCAAACCCTAACATTGGTTATGGGCCCAGCAGCATAGTCTAACTAACCAGGATATAGCAGAGAGAGTTGGTGTGAGTTGCACATTACTGTAAAAACAAACTGTTTTAATTAGTTTAAAATAGTCAAAATATCTGAAGAGTAATGGCACAAGTAAATTTGTCACAACTGTCCATGATATCCAGGCTGGATGGAACAAACTATGTTTCATGGTCAATGAAATGTAGTTTACTTCTACGCAGAGAAGGATTGTGGGACATTATAGCATACCCACCAGATGTGAGTAGCTGGGATCCTGCTAATGATGATGATAAAGAAAAGTTACAAGACTTTAAACTGAAGAATGAGCAGGCTTTATGCATCATAGGACTGACTCTCTGTGATCAGCAGCTTGTCCATATTCGTGGAGAAGAAAATGCTGCAAACTGCTGGGAGAACCTCGGGAAGATTTATGTTCGGGACAGTGTAGGAGCACATATAAATCTTACACGGAAGTTTTTCAAGCGCATCTTCAGAGGAATGGAGATATGTTAGTTCATTTAAACTGTATGAAGAGCATTTTTCAAGATTTGCAAGAAAAAGAGCTTATATTTAATGAACTGCAACAAGTCTACATAATATTATCTTCATTAGATCAAAGCTATGATGACTATGTGACTTCGTTAGAGGTATTGCCAAAAGAAAGCCTCTCATTAACCGAGATTACAGGCAGGCTACTAGAAGAAGCCAGAAGAAGGCGTGAGCGTGACGAGCTGAGAGAAGATAAGAAAGAAGAGAAATTATCTTCAAAGCTTGAAAGAAACCAGCAAAGCAAAGTAAAGCACCTGGAAGAAGAGAATTTATCTTCAACAGCATACACAATTAAAAAGTGTTTTAATTGTGGAGGCAGAGGACATTTGGAGTTCTGCAAAAGAGAAAAAACCAGAATGTAAAAAAGCCAAAGAAAGCATTTGAACTAGCCACGTTTAGCAACTCTGATGTGAAGAATAATCTATGGGTGGTTGACAGTGGCGCATCCCACTGCATCACAAGAGATAAGACAAAATTTATAAAAATGTCTAAAAGCTCTCAACATATATCTCTTGCAAATGGCTGGAACCTGAAAGCGAAAGGTCAAGGTTTTGCACGTTGTCCGTACATAAACCAGGATATAAAAATGTTGTATGTACCGCAACTAAAGTTTAATTTGCTTTCAGTAAGGGTATTAGATAAATTAGGTTATGTAATTACTTTTAAGGATAATAATTGCATAATTGAAAAGATAACAAAAGGGTAACTGCAGCTTTAAATGGAACATTATATGTCTTAGATAATAGTAAGAAAGGGGAGGCTCAAACTGTATTTAATAATATAAAGCCTCATGATGAATGTATCCATTTATTGCATAGGCGTTTGGGGCATGTAAATTTTAAAATGCTAAAACGTACAGTTGAGTTATCTGAAGGAATAAGGTTAAAACCTTGTGATAAATATTTGCGTTGTAATGTTTGCTGTGAAGATAAGAGCAAAGTATTGCCTGCAAATAGGCTAAATGGTTTCAAAACAAAAGAACCTTTAGAAGTAGTATTTGCAGACATAATAGGTCCAAAGAAACCCAGTATGGGGGTGCTAGATATATACTGAGCATTATGGACCATTATTCTAGATATGGGTTTTGCTATTTAATGAAAAGCAAAACTGAAACATATCAACATTTTTCAATTGGCTTAGGTTTGCTGAAAGAAAGTCTAAACGACAACTGATAACCCTGGTGACAGATAATGGCACGAATTTATTAATAACAAATTCCAGAACAGACTTAAGGTAGCTGGAATAGAGCATAAGAAGTCTGCTCCATACAGGCCAGAACATAATGCTTTTATTGAAAGAAGAGGCCAAACACTACAGGCAATGGTTAGAACAATGTTAAATGATTCTAGGTTACCTGATTCTTTGTGGGGGAGGCTACAATGTGTGCTAATAACATATTGAACAACGTTGTTAATACAACAACAGGTGAAATACCATTCACCAGATGGCATGGCAGGAAACCTGATCTAAGTTACCTGCACACATTTGGTGCACCAGCATGGGTGCATATTCCTGCACAACTCAGAAAAAAGGGCAACATAGAGCTAAAAGATTTTCTTCGTTGGTTATCAGGCAAACCATAGGGCATATAGATTTTGGGAAAAAGGCACATCTAAAGTGTTATGTAGTGCTAGTGCCCAATTTCTAGAACATGAAGGATGGGAGAAATTAGAACAGGATGCCAATAAAGATGTAATTATTGAATCCTATAGAAATCCCATTAGTTATCCCTGTAATTTTAAAAATAAAGTAAAGAGAAAAATACAGGATGAAATAGTGCCCATAAAGGAAGAAACAGATTCAATAGCTGAACAGGATGAGGAAGATGAACAGGTAGTAGTTCAACAAAGTCCTCCTGTAAGCCCTGTAATTCCCAGAAGAACTACACGTATATCTAGACCGCCTGATAGGTACCAGGCTAACACAGTGTGCCAGATTAATGAAGTTCCTAATTCTGTAGAAGAAATTAAAAAGTATCCTAATAAGGAAAAAGAAAAATGGTATGCAGCAATGAATAAGGAACTGAATTCATTAAGTGATATGAAGGTGTATGAAAATGCCAAATTACCTGTAGGAAAAAATCCATTGGCTGCAAATGGATTTTTAAGGTAAAAACAGATAAAGATGGTAATTTAATCCATAAGGCAAGGTTAGTAGCCCAAGGTTTTAGGCAGAATGCTAATGACTACGATGAGGTGTTTGCACCTAGTCTTAAGGCAGCAACCTTGAGAGCAGCTTTAGTGTGGGCAGCTAGTAAAAACTATATAGTTAACCATTTAGATGTGGAAACTGCTTACTTGCACGCCCATTAAAACATATTATTTATATGAAAAAAACCTGTTGGTATTAAAAGTGAAAATAAGGATAATAATGATTGTTGGTTGTTAAAGAAAAGTCTCTATGGTCTTAAACAATCAGGCTATGAATGGAACCAGTATATTGTAAAGGAACTAGACAATATAGGATTTAAAGCTGGTTTAGCCGATCCATGTCTGTTTAAGAGGGAGACAAATGGGAAAGTATCATTATTATTACTATTCACAGATGACATTGCTTTGATAACTGAAACTAATGATGAAGCAAATAAAATAATAGCATCATTAGGAAAGAGAATAAAGATCAAGCAATTAGGGGAGATAAAGAAGTATCTCGGTTTGAATATAAAGAAAACACGGAAAGGTTTTAAGATATCTCAGGAAGATAAGATAAGCAAATTGCTAAAAGATTACAAGATGGAGCTTTGTAAGCCAGCTAAGACTCCAATGAGTCAGGAGTTTAGCAACACTGATGTACAAAGCCCTGAGTTTGATAAGGTGATTTATCAATCTTTAATTGGTAGTTTGAGTTATATTAGTAATTGGTCTAGACCAGATATATCGTACTGTGTGAATCAGTTGGCTAGATTCAATTCTGCACCATGTGAAAGACACTGGAATGCAGCTAAGAGGATATTAAGATATCTTAAAAAGACAATGAATTATTCATTGTATTTAGAACCAAAGGGTGATTTAATTCTGAGTGCTTATGCAGATGCTAGCTTTGCATCAGAAAGAGACACTAGAAAGTCGACTTCAGGAACAGCCATAATGCTGGGTAAGACATTAATAGGCTGGAAGTCAATAAGACAACAGCATATAAGTTTGTCTACTATGGAGGCAGAATTCTCCTGTTTATCATTGTTATGTACAGAATTAATAATGTATAAACAAATGTTAATTGATATAGGTATAACAGTAGATTATCCTATAATTATACATGAAGATAATCAGGCAGCAATTCAAATGGCCACAAATATTGGAGTAAAAACAAGGAGCAAGCATACAGATCTAAGATACCTAAACGTAAGACAATCTGTAAGAAGTAAGATGATTCAGCTAGAGTACTGTATGTCGGAGGACAATTTAGCTGATAATTTTACTAAAGCCCAAGGTGCCAGTAAGCACCAGGAGAGTTGTGAAAAATATGGGATTAGATTGTAAGGTATTATATATTTATATCACCCAAAAGGGAGTATGTTAGGTATAACATTGATACCAAATATGGTTTGGGTGAATAAATATATAAAACTTAGATATCATGGTTTAAGTGCTTATCACTTTAAGCACAATGCAGCAGGCAATTAGCCGATTAAGGGTGCGGTTAGAAGTTACAATATAAGGAAGCATTAGAAGCTGGAATGCTTACTGTTACTGGCTGTAACTGTGTGCTGCTGCGACTGTAACTGTGTGTTACTGCAACTAACTGTGATTACTGACTGTGAGTGCCTGTGACTGAACTGTTATTGTTTGCTACTGTTTACTGAATATCCAGCGTTTGTTTCTCTGGAGAGTGAAACCGGAGGAGGAGAAGATATCTTTATCGGCTGATAAAGATATTGCAAGGACTCTTAATTTGGACTATACTAGTGAGTCTTACTGGATGGAAATACTGTGAATGATTTAATGGACTGAATGACAATGCTTAAACTCTAACTGGATTAAAAACTATTTAAACTACAAACAGTGTTTGTGTTCAGTGTGTGTATACTCTGGGGCCCTTCCGCTCTACTTTGGCTGCCTGGCTTGACTACTGCTGCAATAATCTGCTAGGGGTTAATCTTCAAACCCTAACAAGAACGTGCAACGGCAGTCTAGCAGACAGGCAGATATGTGAGACAAAACGTTGTAGTAGCTTACACTCAGTAAGACAGATACACTGTGCAAGTTAAATAGTTTTTATTCCAGCAAGAGTTATAGCATAGTCAAAACAGTCCATATGTCATACACTAAGTTCAGTCCATCCGGGGTTAATCAGTTTGCAAAGTCCAGTGTTGAAAAAGAGGTCAGTAAACTTACAATCAATCAGTCCTGTGATATATCTCTTTTGCAGTCAGAGATATGAAGAAAATCAAACCTCCTTTCTTCTTCTCAGCAAACACGCAGTTTATCACCATCAATCCTTCATTGTCAGCATTCCAGTAAAAGCCGATCAAACAGTGAGCTCTCTTGCTCCCTCTTATGGTGATTTTACAACTGCACCCAAAAATTTGGTTTACAGTTTAAAGTGATACATACACTTAAACTAACTAACATAGTTTATATATTATTCTATTTTTATCCAAACTAAGTTAGGTAACCAATGTTATCCCTAACAATCATGTAAGTTTCAGAAATAACTTCAATTATTTTCCCTGGAAACACTTATATTAAGGGTAATTCCAAGTTAATCAGGGTGTTTGGAGGAGAGGAAAGTAAGCTGGGCAGTTCATAATAGTATATCAACTAATTTATTTCTTCTGCAGCTATTTTTCAGTGCTAAAGAATTTAAGGTAAAATTTGATATATCTAGAAATGAATTTGGAAGTTGATTCAACTTAAGCACTGAAGGCTTTGCAGCATTCAACTCAAGCTTCTGTGCTAGCATGAAAATGAAGGAGGTGTGTGAAATTGACATCAACTATACAAATTTGAAATAATGAGAATAATAAATGCCTTTTTGAGAATGAGTGAAAAGTTATCATAACAAATATGAAATTCATATACAATGGTACCTTGATACTAATCATTATTTGGTTTTTGGAGGTGCTTTGAGTACAAAAAAATGATGAGTACCAAACAATTTTTTTCACAAGGAATAATGTAGTGAGTCACAAGGCAGCTGACACAGACATTGCATTGAGTACCAAACGAACACTGAGTATTGGGACAAAATTTTCACATCAAAATGCATTGAGTACCAAATTCAACGTGTTTTAAAGCAGTTGCGTATACACCACTGTATTTTTATCTTAAATTGTGCCTGCTTGGCGTGAGTTAGATGAAATCATTTGACTATTAGAAGTTCAATTTAAAAATATGAGTATTAACTCACATGGAAAAGATTTGTTCCATTACCATATTTAGGCTGAAAGGACCCATAACTTTGAATTCATAAATTGCTGATTCCTAGAGATAGTATAACAGAGATGTTATATTCCACAATGTACCTATCGTTGGAATAATTCAAAATATAAAATACTGTTTGCCTTTAAAAAATTAAATTTTCAACAAAGGTATAAAGAAAACCACTTTGGATTTTCAGTCTGGTCAGTTTTTGGGATTGTTCATGAGATAAATTTCTATAAAAAAAATTTCTGGAATAAAGTTCAATGTTACATTATTTTTTTAAAAAAATCTATTTTTTTGTATTGATTCCTTAATTAGTTGGACCAATAACATTTAAAAATGAAGAAAAGATGGTATCAAGAAAAATAATTTATTTTAGTCCTTGCCAAAAATATCCGTTTATCTCAATTCCTCTTGTTAATCCTTCTATCTCCTTGTCACAATCAACACCAAACAGTCCCAAGGTATTATCTTCACTTATCCCTTTGCTGCAATCCCCCTTTTTTGATGCTTCCGAGGTTATTGTTATAATATAATATTTTATTTCATTTCATTTCTAATTCACTCATTTGTAAGACCAGTAATTTTCCATGAAATCATAAGAGAAAATGTGCCTTTAACCATTAGATGGCGCTCTACATCGCTTTCCACTTTTCAAAATTCTTTTTTCTCTTTTCAATTGTATTAATTCTGCTAATTTTCAACCATTAGCTCTTTTAAATATAGTCAATTCCGGGCAAGTCCAGCATTCTATCCAATGCCTAATTAATGCCAATTTCTGCATCTTAGTCCAGATTTGGTCTCTAATTCCATTATAGTCCTGTTATAATCTGGTTTTTATATACCTTATAATTTCCTCTTATTTTCCATTCACCGCTAACACACTCTTAAATGAGGGCTCTTTCCTTCTGTTTCTTGGGGTTGTCAAAAAAAAGTCCAAAATCCTTTGCCTGGTTATGTGCCACTCACCGCTTCACTGCTTCAGCATATACTTAAGTCCTGGAAGCTTTCCATCTTCCACTACCTCCTGTCTTCAAGGGGAGTATACCTAGTCAGGGAGGGGAGATGCAGCTCCCCTCAACCCAGCTGGCAGTCTCCTCCTCTTCCCCCATCCCTCCAAGGTGGGTCCGAGATGGATCCAGTCCCATTGGGACCCTCCAATAGGTTAAGCATGGACTTATCCTGACTTTTATGACTTAATAAAATAAAGAATAACTCAACTGATTAAAAAAAATGAAAGAAATAGGCAAAGACTTCAAGTTGGAACTGCAAATTGTGAGAGGAATGTTAAAAGAAAGAATGGAATTATTGGACATACTGGCAGAAAAATTAATGGTGATGCAGTTCACAGAAGAGCAAAGAAAATTCGGGGAGGTGGAGTTAAAGGAAGAGGAAAACAGCTTAGAAGAGCACAAAGAACAAGGGACATTGCAAAAAGGCATGAAAGGAATCAAAATTAAGACGTTGATGATAGATGTAAATAAATAAAAGGGAAAATACTCCCAAGATTAAACAAAAGAAGAAGATGTACAAGAAAAAATTCCAAAAGAGAGAAGAGGAAAGGGTAGGGGAAAAATAAGTGATTGACAGATGAAAATAAAAGCAATACTAGAGGAAAAAAAGATGTAACTCATGTAAGAGGAAAGACCAGAAAAACTTAGAAAAGGGAAAGCTGGTCAAAATTATAAAAAACTGTAAGGCCGAGAGATTTAGAGATAAGGGTTAAAGTTAATATAAAGGGGGGATACAACATGAAAATGTATTTTGGTATTTTTTTTTAGAAATATAGTTTGGGGATGTTTGAAGTTTAAAACTTATTGGGAATTACCTTAAGATTATTATATAATTATATATGAGAAAAATGATGATAGAGTAAGAGAAATTAAGATGGCTTTATTGTTATCAAATCCATATATATGTATGCAATTGATTATTCAAATGATATTAGACAAACAGAGAATATGGTAAAGTAGAAAAAATCATGCTATTATGATCAAAAAGTATGGAATGAAAATTAAATAAAATTTTATAGGTTAAACTTGGTTAAATGGAAACAAAAAGGAAACTTAATTTTCTCTTTTTTTCTTTTTCTTTATTGTATACATATTATATTAGACATGAAATAGAAAATGTAATTTATTATATAAAGGAATATGAGAAAATAGAGAATATAGAGAATATGGTAAACCAGAAAGCATTATATTGGATAGTAAAGTATTTGTAATGAGAATATTATATTATGAGGGGAATGAAAATTTAATAAAATTTCATAACTAAACTTTGGCTAAGATGAAACAAAGTAAAAATATGAAATGGTTATATGAATATCTCTGGAATAAATGTAAGATTTATTGTAGACTGTGGGATATACCATGTGGATCCTGAATATATTAGTTTTGTTTTATTTTTACTCTTTTTTGTTTGTTTATTATATATCGGCTTCGAGAAAGTTAATGAAGATAATAATGAATAATGTAAAATAAAATAAGTGGTAAGCTGAAAATGGAAATAATAGGGGATAAAGAGTGGAAAATATATGTGAGGATGAAATGTTTTTGATATTGAATTAATGAATTGAAATATGAAGTGAGAAATTTAAAGATCAGTGGAATAGATAATGATTTGATATGAAATTAGATAAGAAAGTTGGAAATGTAATTATGACTATGTACAAATGTAATCTGGAATCATGTTGCTCACTTGAAGAGATGTGTAAAAAATAAAAAATAAAAACCTTTTTATTAAAAAAAAGAAAAATAATTGAATTTGGAATGGAAAAAATGTCTTAACACATACATGAATTTACAATACTATCAGAAGCCACTAGATGTATACCAGAACAAAAGGGGAAAGACTCCTCTTTGTTCAATTGTTTATGGAAATAATTGATTCAAACACAACCTGTGTTCCATAAGCAAAACTCCAATTCCAGTTAAATTGAGGAAATCTAATTCAATAGCAATCTGCCATTTGCAAAATGTCTCATTAATTCTTCATTACCTTTCTGTGCAGCTATGCTTATGCATAATTTTGCAAACTGAAAACAAACAAGCTATCCAAAAATGATTGCTCAGATTTTTTTCAAAAAATGAAAAGCTCTTCGAAATCCTACTAGTTTTCTTTCTACCAAGTCCCAGAATAGAAATCCACCTTAAGGTACAGACATTAAGGTGTACTACCTACCTACTGTATACATGAAATATGCAATCACCAGTCAATCATTACGTTTTGCCTTCTGAGTTCTGTTTCCATATCAAAAAGCTGAGGGTAGCGAATAGAGTACAATACAAAGTAGTTCAATATGGAGTGGGGGGGAGAGGGAGAGAGAGAGAGAGAATGTGCATTTTATTAGCAACTACATTGGAGAAATATATATAAAATCAGCTTCAAGATTTTTGTAGGTGAGTAAAAAAAATGACCTAGATGAGATTCCATAGTAAATTTTATAGAAAAGATACAAAAGATATTAATTTACTCAGCTTTCCTTTGCCTCCCTAAGAAATCTGAAAATGTGTTTCTTCAGTGTGAGCTTTGCTTCCTCTTTGAATTTTCATTTAATCAAGATTTTGTCAGCATCCCTAATCTTGAGCATTATGGAACACTCCCCCCACCCCCCACCCAAAAAGTGGCCTATATTTAACATCTTGTGAAATTTTACCTACTTAGTTTCAACTCCAGGTGACATTTGAGGATGCTCTAACCTCCCCTGAGTTGTTATCACTAGCTATTATTAGGTGATGAAGTCAACTGCATCTTCAATATTCTTGACTACAACAGAACTACTGTGCAAGTATCTCTGACATTCAGTGGAATGATTGAATTCATAATGGCTCTACTCAGTTGCTCTGAATACTAGATAAGCTATTAAAATAAATTGCAACTGTATTTTCTCTGCATAATGAGGGATGGCTATGTGAAGAGAAATATTAATCATGTCCTTGCTAGAAACCAACAGAGTCCTCAAAAAACCAATTGTTTATGCACCAGATAAACAGTTTTGCATATTCTTTCATGCTTTTGAAAAGAGCAGGACGTTGACTTCTGTGATGTGACAGATGGTGAGCAAGTGTGTATTCCTTCCTTCCTTCTTCCCTCCCTCCCTCATATCTTCACAGTATATTACCCTGGTAATGAATAATAGCACTTAATACTTAGCAATAGCACTTAGACTTACAGTCTATACCACTTCACAGTATTTTACAGCCCTCGCTAAGTGGTTTACAGAGTCAGCCTATTACCCCTAACAATCTGGGTCCTCATTTACCAACCTCAGAAGGATGGAAGGCTGAGTTAACCTTCAGTTAGTGAGAACAAATGTAAAACAACAGAAGTAATGACATCTATGATAAACTAAAATGATTTGTGTAGTTCTAGAATCTACAGAATAGATTCCTATAGATCTAAAATGTCTCAAGTTAATTAGGAGGATATTGAAGCAAGGCAGGGTGTATTCATGCAGTAAAAATAGATAGGGAATATAATCTCCAATCCCTGTTACAATAGGAATTGAATTCAGAAAAAAGATTTACAGTTATTGTGTGTAATATAGTTATTTTGTGGTGTTCTGCAGTTTTTTGGATAATATTGTAGGTACAATATCCTATAGTAGATGGAGAGATGATCCATTAAAAAGAAAAGAAAATATTTTAAGCTTTTACTACTTCTTGTCACACTTCCACTTCTCTGGAGCTGTGGTGGCGTAATGGTTAGAATACAGTACTGCAGACTACTTCTTCTGCCTGCCGGCTACCTGCAATTTGGCAGTTCGAGTCTTACTAGGCTCAAGGTTGTCTCAGCCTTCCATCCTTCTGAGGTCAGTAAAATGAGGACCCAGGTTGTTGGGGGCAATATGATGACTCTGTAAACCACTTAGAGAGGACTGTGAGGCACTGTGAAGTGGTACATAAGTCTAAGTGCTATTGCTATTGCTATTTTCTGTTTCTGAAGGAACAAAAATGAAAAAAATATTTATGTTTATTTTGAAAAATATATTCTTTTTGCCTTAAAATAGATTTTAATTCCTGAAAAATAACTCTGAATTTTGATTTGGATATTCAGATACTGTAGAGATTAAGCTTCATCAATATATCTGATTTCCTGAGCTTATCATCTTCCATACATGTAAACCCAGAAATTAAATTCACATGACTAATGTAGGAAACCAAATAGATGTTTGTGCTGCCAATTGATATAAATGACATTTCCATTAAAAAAAAAGTGCATTCTCAAAGCAGCTTTACAATAATTGCTAGATGTCTGATCTAGGGGTTGAATGTTAATTATAAAACTTACTTTGTTAATTAGTCCCAGTGGTCCCCCTTAATAAGACATCTGGTTCCTTTCCAAAAAAAATAACTTATTTTCATGAACTTTGCTGCAAATATCTAGCAATCAAAAGTATATGGTCACTAATTTTATCAACAGACATTTTGGTAACTTATTTTCCCAACAGATATTGTCACAAGAAATGAATCTTTTAAAAACTATTAAAAAGTTGTGTTGTAAATGTATATTTTCATGGAATGAGGCAAATTATGTATAGATGGCCTCGACTTATGACCACAATTGAGCCCCAAATTTCTGTTGTTAAGTGAAACAATTGTGAGGACTTTTATGACCTTTCTGGCCACAGTTGTCAAGTTGTTTAATATAATACGACAGCTGCTAAGTTAGTAACATCAGTCGGGCTTCCCCGTTGATTTTGCTTGTTAGAAGGTTGCAAAAGGTGATCACATGACCTGGGACACTGCAACTGTCATAAATATGAGTCAGTTGCCAAGTGTCTGCATTTTGATCACATGACCATGGAGATGCTGCAATGGTTGTAAGTGTGTAAAACATACACACTTCGATGTTACAAAAAAGTCCTGTCACTTTTTTGTAACTTTGAACAGTCACTAAACAAACTGTTGTAAGTCAAGGACTATCTATATTGAAGGAAATATATTTATGTACTTTTTACATGAAGGCTAAAATGGTATCCAAGGATATGTGATAGGATTAACTGGATGTGTTCCTATTTATTTTTCCTATATATGGACGCCACTGACATTTTTATTTGTTTGCATATTTGATATACCTTAATCTAGATCAGGGGTGTCAAACTCAAAGCCTTGGGGGCTGTATCAGGTCTGTGGGGTGCTTAGATCTGGCCCATGGGGTCACCCTGGAAACAGGGAAGGAGTGGCCCATGGTGTCTCTCCCACAAAAACAGAGCTTGGGAGGGCCGCACATGGCTCTCCCGAGCTCTGTTTTCACTGGCAGAGAGTTGTAGGAGGCTGTGCAGACAAAAATGGACTCAGGAGCCTGTTTTCTCTGGCAGAGTGCTTGGTCCACCAAAGGTGCCCCTGACACGTGTGATGTCAAACTGGCCACTCCCACCCTGGCCATGCCTACCCTGGCCCCTCGAGGTCAAACACAACCCTGATGCGGCCCTCAATGAAATCAAGTTTAACACTCCTGATCTAGATATTGTGGACAAGTGTACAGAATAGTTAAGATTATGAAAATAACAGACTAAAAGATATATTTGTAGAATTTTGCTCAATTTTGCTAGCTCTTTTTTTAGTTTTTCTGGCCAAAGTGTTATATTATACATATACCTGTTAGACAGTAGGAAGGCATGGTTTTAAATTTCTGTATTACATTACAATGTAACAAATACTGACAATTTAGCATGGCTTGAGGATTCAACTAATTTGTGTGTATAATAATTTCATTTAAGTAAATTAATATAGACTAATAATAACCTGGGTTGACTTTCTGGAAAACACTACAATTAGGAGTTGTAAATCTGTGAAATAAAATCTGTACTTCTGCCGAAACATAACAGGAAAATGGTTGGTATTCTAACATTGCTAACGCACTGTGTCATTTCTTGTAATTATCAAATGAAGTGCAACCAGGGAAATGAACCAAAGGCTGAAATCTCAGTTCCCTTACTAAGTCAGACGCTCATCTGGGATATTTAAAAAAGAAAATTATTTTTCAATGTATAGAAAGTATTTTATAATAAACATCACCTTGATAATATATAACCTGTGTTTTTTTTCTTTAATAATGATAGTTAAATCAATCAGTTTTGGTTTCTTTCCATTTCTCATTTTTCACAACGCCAATCTTGTCCTGTTTTTGCTTGTTGATTTGCTTTGCAAAATATTTATGGGCACAATTTTGTACCTATCTTTCCTAAGCATGTTTAATTTTTTGCAAGCATTTCACTTTTATATTTTTTCATGCTCTTCCTATAGGGGTAAACATTTTCTTTGCCTAATAGTTAATATTTTAAAGAAATATTGTATAAATTGTGAGAAAAATTGCAATATGTGCATGTATAAAATATCTCCTCAACCAAAGCTCCAATTCTGGTTTTTAAAAATATGTATTTAAGCATTTAAACAGGAGTGATTTCCAACTACTTCCCCACTGATTTTCTTTGTTGAAGGGAATATCAGAAATCTTCCTTCCTTCCTTCCTTCCTTCCTTCCTTCCTTCCTTCCTTCCTTCCTTCCTTCCTTCCTTCCTTTCCTCACTCCCCCCTCCCTCAAATCCCTGCTGATTTCCGTATTTACTTTGTGGGAAACTTGAAAGAGAAAGATAGTGTGGAAGCCATCAGGAAATTGCAAGTACAAGGCCACCAAGCAGATAGATGGCTGTTGCAGGGGAGGAAGTAATCAGGTATGAGTCAGGAAGGGTACTGGAGGTATATGAAAGATGCCACACAGGTCAAGAAGGGCATGTGGGTGTGAGCAAAAAATGCTGTATGGGTTGGGGAAGGCCAGCTTGAATCAGGCAGAGGACAGGAAATGCATATAAGGTGCCATCAGCAAAGGTTTTTGAAGGTGCATAAGAGTGCACAAGAGAGTCTGAATGGGTCAGGAAGGTGCATGGGGTAATATGGACTGCAAAGAGTATGCAATGATTGTTCCTTGATTTCTGTTAACCCCTTTCTTCCCCTTTCCTTCCCTTCCCTTTCCTTCCTTTCACTTTATTTCCACTCCCAGAAAGCAGGTAAATGGCTGCTGTTGGGTTGGAGAAGGAGAGAGGGATTCCTAGAATAGTAATTAAAATAATAATCTATTAAGAAAACAGCAATTATTAAAATATAAAACCTGCAAAATACAAGAGACAGTGACTGTTAACCATGGAATCCTCTCAAGATTTCATGAGTTCCCTGGGGCTGAGGGACTTCTGGAACATTGAGATGAAGTAACCATACTTCATGGGAGGAGAATGTTCCATAAAATGGATGCCATGGGATAATTAAGACAAGCCTAGGTCTTCTCATGCTAGACTTCAAGTAGCATTTGTGGCTCTCTTCACAAAAATATAAAATATATAAATGACCTGATCTAATCAACACCCATTAAGCTGAGAGTGCTATCAATTTTCAAATGATCTAAGATGAATAAAAAAAAATCTTTGTGTGCCTAAACAGAAGTAGTCAGGAAGTGCCTTACTGAAATAGTATACTTTGCTGAAATTGAAAAGACAAATTATATTGAATTAGAGAATATAATGAGAGGAAGAGTAATAGAAATCAGCAAAAAAACAAAAAAATAGAGAAAAAAACATTGACACCTGCAAGGGCAAGAAGAATCAATGAAAGCAATCGATGTATCTCATTAAGAATAGGAATATGATGATAAAATTAGTCAGGGTGGCAAGTTCATGTCAGGAAGTGATGTATTAATTGCACAGTAAAGACATTTTCAGAGGAAAGAAGAAATCTGAAACATTTATAGACAGTGGATAATTACAGAATTAAAGAATGAGTTAGAGAGTTATCAGAAATGCAGACAACTTATCAGAGGGTAACAGAGAATGTGATGGGGAGCAAAATTATTTGAACTGGCAGTGAAAACACTACAATAACAAACATACTTGAATTAAAACTTCTCTCTGCCCATCTTGAGCTTTGATTTTTAGAGACCTTGAAATACACCTAGCAGGCCCATTTACTGGTAAGAACTAAAAGTGAAGATTCTCCCAATATACCAGACTGTTCTGTGACAGCATTTTCATTTAAGCAGGGGCAAAATAAAGAGATTCTCAAATGTGTAGGACCTTTTAATCACATTCAGGGACATGTGGATAGAAATTCTTTGCAGAAGCTTCCTTCTGCAAGAATACTTGATGTATGAACTGCATATTATGGATAATATACAAGCTATGAAGTTAACTGCCATTCTCAATAAAGTACTATTTACAGAATATTTTCAGCAACTTTTATTCAATTCCATTCTGACAACCTTACTTTTTAAAAGTTTAAATGTAAAAGTTGAACTTAAAACATCCATTTAAAAATGAATGGTCAGCTTCTCCATTATAGGCCAAGTGGTCAAGACAATCATCTGTTTTTCATATTTTCATATACAGATTTTGCCAAAAGTTGCAATAGTTATTTGTCCTTCCAAGTAGTATCACCCACCTCAGATGGTTCATATTTATGATCCTAACTAGCCTGACAATTGCTTTGACTATTAAATTTTTAATTCAATTGTTAAGGAGATTTTATCTTGCTCTATATAATTTTCTTAATTACTATTAAGTAATGTCAAGGTTCCAAGTAATGCATCCACCAAAAGCAGAACTCTGAGACAGGTAGATTTCTCAAAGAACATGTTTATTGGACATGTTGTGGCAGATTTAGACGATGAGGAGGTTGGGGAAGAACTTGGGCCAATTCTGGAGCCTGGGGAAGGCTCTGATGGATGCTCAGCATCGGACACAGAGATAGAGCCAGGGCTGTCTGGCATTTCCAGCCAGAGAGGCAGCTGTCTTTGGAGTCAGAGATGAGTGAGGAGGAGGAGGAGCTGGGGCTGTTCCAGATCTGCGTATGCACAGAGTAGATAGGAGAGGTGAACAATGGAGGACAGTGAGCTGGCTCGGGAAGCAAAACAAATGTGGATGTTGAATGGCCCCTCCCTGGCAGAGGAATAAATAGGAGGAAAGGGGAGTGGCTTGGTTATTGCAGACAAATGTTTACATTTCTGGAAGTTTGTTCCTTGTGTGTTTTGTGCGACAAAGACTGATTTGCCAGAACTGAGGTTTGTCTATTTCTCTGTTTAAACTGACTTAATTTGCAGCCCCTAGCTGGGAGCTCACAGCCTTGCATTTATCATAACAGGCTGATAAGAACAATTTGTTTTGGTTAAATTCTTGCAGGACTCTTGCCTGGACTTTCTAATGATGAATGCAGTTAATTCCCAATGTGTAAATAAAGAGGTGTTTTTCTTTGCGGGAAGTCTGTTTCTTGCTTCTGCAAAGGCTGGATTAGAACAGGACACCATATCAGCACAGCTAGTGAAAACCAACTCTAAAAGTTCCTGCAGGTTTTCCCCTAATTAAAAGAGTAAATATTTCCACCCCAGGTGCCACCGATCACATTGTCCAATGAAGGTGGCTGGGAGGCTGCTTGGTCCCTCCTCTGCTATCTCTTGAAATGACCTTGATTCCCACAGGAAAACTTTTTTGTTTTGATGGGTAGCCAGTTTATCTTCTCCCCCCCTCCCTTTCAATGTTCATAGCAACTATGAGGCAGCAGAAAAATGGCATCAGCCATGTCAACTTCAGAGTTGACAAGTAACAGATGATGCTCACTGTTGCTGAGCATCATTTTTTGGCCCACAATAGGCAAAACTGGGGGGTTCCGGTTTGCAAGGCTTCGGCGGCGGCAGGAATCCGTGATCGTGCGCGGTCCCTGCTGTGCTCGCCGCCGAAGTGCCTCCGATCCAGCTGGATCTGGAGGATATGGTTGCCCCGTAGAGGCAACTGAAGATAGAGGAGATCCGGGTAGGAGCTTGGGGGTATCGCAAACCCACTCCTCAGCCAGCTAAACTCCTTTTTCCCAAGGCGGTGGAGCGGCGGTCAGCAATGGCCGCCACAAAGAAGCCTGCAGGTAAGATTGTGCAGGAGGAAGTCGGAGAAAGTGAAAGTTTTTGGCTGAACTGGGACAATAAGGAACCTTTAAACACCCTGGAAATTTAATCACTTGAATGATACATTGTTTCCCAAGAAGACTGTAAAAGCGGCGGAAGAAAATTGAAAGGGAAAGTTATTTTTTCTCACTCTCCCTCCCCACGGAAATAGCAGATGGAAATCTGAAAAACCTGCTTGGGCACAGAAGGTAACTAAACTTGAAATTTAAAGCCAAGGGGATAAAAGATTTCTGAACATTGGAATTAAAAACTAATTTTTTTTTGCTATAAGTGGGAGGGAAGAGGTAAAGAACTTATTTTAAGATTGTACTGAAGGAGACTGCTTGGAGTTTATAAGACCAGAAATAAATGGCAATAAGGCTTCTAAAAAATTACTTTGGAACTGTGTAATTGAATTCTACCCCAGGAAGAGAAAATATAAAAAGAAGAAAATGCTAAATGAAACAGTTTGTTCTGATTTGGATTGCTTTGTGACTTTGGGATTTTTGGGAACTATTTCTTGAAAGATTAAAAACATTTGGGTTGTTCTTTAAAAAAAATGGCATTATCTGTTGAAGAATTGCAAATGGAATTTCAAAAGCTAAAAGAAGAGGAACAAGAAGGCAAGGGCTCTTCTGGATCTATTTTTCACTTTTTAGAAATGGCGATTTCTACCTACGAAGAAATACAACAACAAGAAGGCTGGGATGATGAAGAAGAAGCCATCTTTAATGGACAAATAATCTTAGTTGAGGAAGAAAAGAGAAAGGGGGGAAAGAAAATGGAGAACTCAGAACTTAAAAAAGCAACCAAGAAAGGGAAAAATAAGATGAAAAATTGATACAATGTCAGAAAGCAACAGAAAAGAGAAATACAACAGAGAGGGAAGACTAAGAGAGTGGAGTTTGAGAGATGGGGGGGCAAAAAGGCTAGAATCGATAAGAAAGGAAGGGAAAAAGGAAAGAGAAGCCATAAAGGTTTAAAACAAGATGTTAAAAAATAGGTTTTTTTCAGAGACAAAGGGTAAAATATAATTAAAAAAAATGATTCTGCAAAAGTACATAAGACTGTATTGTAGATATTAGTATTTGAAATCGAGCTAGAAAACTGAAATATTATATGAGTTAATAATGCATTAAAGGGAATGTATAAAAATGTTTAAGATTTAACAATAGAGTTTAACTTCCTATGGAATATTGTTTTTACTATATTATAAACTTAATTCTCTTTTTTTGTTTTATTATTCTAAAATGTAGTACTTAGAATGTACTAAGCAGAATCAGTATGGAAAGTATGTATTATTTTAAGTGTTAAATTTAGGGGAAAGATAAAAAGTTGTCATACTTCAACCAGTGATTACAGGAGAAATATTTTATTAGAAAGAAAAGATAAATAGATAATTGAAAGAGAACGGACAAAAGATGCAAGTATAATTATCTAAACTGAGATGAAATAAATAAAATAGAATTAAGAGAGTGAATAGAAGAGAGAAAATATATAGAAAATATAGAATGTTAAATAAGATATGAAATAGCATATTAAGTGAGCATGAATTTGATTTATGTCTGTACAAAAAGATGTAACCCGGGGTAAGCCGCTTTCCAAAAAGAAGTTTTATGTATTTATGTTTTGTGTTTTGTTTGTCTATGTTTGAATCAATAAAACGCTAGAATAATGTTGGAAGAGAATAACGAAATTGCAAATAAGACAGATGGATACAATGAATATATACAATCCAAGGCAAAAGAAATATAATTGAATAGAAGGAAAGGGAGAAATAAAGAGAAGTTGGGAAAAGATATGAAGTTGAACAGATAAATTGTGCTTGTATGGAAATGTGATAATTTGGAATTATCCTGTCTTTAAATAAGATGTTTTATTTGTTTTTCAGAAAGGATGTCTTATGTTATTATATTCTACGTTTTGTTTGTTTGTGTATTGTTTTTAAAAATTAATAAAATTTGTTTTACAAAAAAAATAGGCAAAACTGGGTACATACGAGGAAGCAATCAGATTTGTTTATGAGATGTTTATGGCAACCTGAGTTGTAAAAAATGGGAGGGCCTTTTAATTTCCATAGATCTGACTGCTTCAAAAGTGTTATATATATATATATATATATATATATATATATATATATATATATATATATATATATATATATATATATATATATTTGTTTTCTTAAGTTTCGCGGTACTTACATGTATGGTGTTCGGCTTGGTTCGGGTATTTTCCCACGTCATTGTAGTTCTTTTAAAGTTGTAGCAACGTTTCAGCAGAATCTCATCTGCCATCATCAGGCTTCTGTATTGTGTCCGTCTGTGAGTCAGACTTTTACAGTGGTTTCAGATTTGAATTTGGGGCAGCCTATTGCTGTGCCAGAATGTTTTTCTTCATCCTGATTGGTTGGGAGTCTTGGTCTGTGTTTATTGGTCTCGGAGTTTGCTGTGTTCTGCTTGATTGGTGTCTCTAATATCTTCTGTCTGTTTTTTGGCTCTTTTGTATCTTGATTGGCTGGCAGCTTTGTGTTGCTTTAATGGAGGTCTTTAGTGCAGCTTGGCCGGGTAAATGGACGTGCTATCATTAGTTAGGAAGCTGGGTTTCATCTGGGTGCCTGGTTGGGATGTGTTTGAGCTGGAGGTATCAGGGGGGATCTGTTTGTGCCCAGGTGTTTGCCTGGCTTGTGGTGTGGAGATTTTTTTGTTTGTGAGTGCAGGCTTCCAAATGATTAATAGAAGAATAAGCACCCGCCTGGATGAACACAAAAATGCAGTCAAAAAGCTGGAACACACTTCCTCACTAGTCCAACACATGGAAGCCACAGGTCATAGCATCAACTTCAATGGCACCAAAACCCTGGCCACTATAGAAAACCCTAATCACAGAATCATCAGAGAAGCCATAGAGATTGAAAAAAGACCAGAAAGCATGAATAGAAGAGATGATTCCACCAGGCTGTCAATCATTTGGAAGCCTGCACTCACAAACAAAAAATCTCCACACCACAAGCCAGGCAAACACCTGGGCACAAACAGATCCCCCTGATACCTCCAGCTCAAACACATCCCAACCAGGCACCCAGATGAAACCCAGCTTCCTAACTAATGATAGCCGTCCATTTACCCGAAGCCAAGCTGCACTAAAGACCTCCATTAAAGCAACACAAAGCTGCCAGCCAATCAAGATACAAAAAGAGCCAAAAACAGACAGAAGATATTAGAGACACCAATCAAGCAGAACACAGCAAACTCCGAGACCAATAAACACAGACCAAGACTCCCAACCAATCAGGATGAAGAAAAAACCATTTTGGCACAGCAATAGGCTGCCCCAAATTCAAATCTGAAACCACTGTAAAGTCTGACTCACAGACGGACACAATACAGAAGCCTGATGATGGCAGATGAGATTCTGCTGAAACGTTGCTACAACTTTAAAAGAACTACAATGACGTGGGAAAATACCCGAACCAAGCCGAACACCATATATATATATATATATATATATATATATATATATATATATATATATATATATATATATATATATATATATTTGTTTTCTGAGGTTCTCGGTATTTGTATGTGGATCTTTGGTTATTCGGGTTTTCTCCCGCGTAAGATTCAAAGTATCTAGGCAATGTTTCGGCGAGGTCCCACTCGCCATCTTCAGGCTGGTGCTTTCGGCTTAGTGCCAGTGCAAGCAGTGTGTGACCGGAGCTGCCATCTCTATATATACAAGTGGTGGGGATGGTGTGCTGGGCTGGTTGGCTGTGCTGCAGCCTCTTGATTGGTTGATGGAGTTGATGTTGGTATAATGGGCTGTGTAATGGCCTTTTGTTGTAGAGATATCCTGGATCTTGTGCTGTCATCTCCTGGGTCGTTAGCCTCTTGTGTTTTAACGGCTTGGGTAATGGGTTGTGTGATGGGCTTGTGAGTTCTTTTTGTTGTGGTATCCTGGGTCTTGCGTTGTAATCTCCTGGGTCGTTTGTGTTTTGATCTCTTTTCCATTAGCCTCCTGTGTAGTAACAGCTTGGGTAATGGGTTGTGTGATGACCTTGTGAGATTTATTGCTGTGGTATCCTTGGTCTTGTGCTGTGATATCCTGGGTCATTTGCTGTGTTGTGACTTCTTGAGTTCTTGAGGTGTAATTTCTTGAGTTTTCTGATGTGATGTCCTGAGCGGGTGGCTGTGATGTAGCATTTTGGGTTTTTAATATGGCTTTGAGTTTGGGGTCTGGGTCTGTGTTCGTTTGGCTTCGAGTTCGTGGTCGTGCCACATCTTCATGGTGGGGTCAGTTCGCTTCATGTATGGTTCAGAGGAGTTTGAAGTGGGTAGTGATGCAGCTGCAGTGCGGCTTCTGGTCTGTGGTCGTGTCTCATCTTCTGTGTGGGTGTGAGTCTGATTTTTACGTGGAAGTGTGGTAGTGGCATCTTGTGTGGCCCTCATGGGTGTGGGTCTGGTGTCATTTATCATGTTGGGTACTCGTCTGTTCATGAGGGCGGGTTTCCAAATGGCTGGTAAGCGGGAGGTGTCATCTCTTTTATTCATGCTGTGTGGGCGTTTTTCTATCTCTATGGCTTCTCTGATTATTCTGCTGCTGTGGTGTTCAGTTTTGGCGATAGTTCTGGTATTTTTAAAGTCAATCTCATGTCCTGTGGCTTTGAGGTGTTGGACCAGGGAAGAGGTTGGTTCTTCTTTTTGATTGAGTTCTTATGTTCTTCAACGCGTGCACTTATTCTTCTGTTAGTTTGTCCAATGTATGTGGTGAGGCAGGCAGTGCAGGGGATTTCATATACTCCTTGGTTTTCTAACTCGATTTTGTCTTTAGGGTTTCTTAGGATGGTGGATATTTTTCTGTTTGTGCAGAATGCTGTTTTAATGTTGTGTTTTGATCACAAGGTCATCACACAACCCATTACCCAAGCTGTTACTACACAGGAGGCTAATGGAAAAGAGATCAAAACACAAACGACCCAGGAGATTACAACGCAAGACCCAGGATACCACAACAAAAGAACTCACAAGCCCATCACACAACCCATTACCCAAGCCGTTAAAACACAAGAGGCTAACGACCCAGGAGATGACAGCACAAGATCCAGGATATCTCTACAACAAAAGGCCATTACACAGCCCATTATACCAACATCAACTCCATCAACCAATCAAGAGGCTGCAGCACAGCCAACCAGCCCAGCACACCATCCCCCACCACTTGTATATATAGAGAGATGGCAGCTCCGGTCACACACTGCTTGCACTGGCACTAAGCCGAAAGCACCAGCCTGAAGATGGCGAGTGGGACCTCGCCAAACGTTGCCTAGATACTTTGAATCTTACGCGGGAGAAAACCCGAATAACCAAAGATCCACATATATATATATATATATAAAAGGCCCTCCCATTTATATATATATATATATATATATATATATATATACATACATACATATATTTTTTCCTTTTATGGCTATGTTTTATTGTTTGGAGACCTCGCAATTGGATTAGGGTGTGAAGAACCTGAAGAATTTTTCTCTTTTTCCTTTATTATTATTATTATTATTATTATTTAATATTATTGGGTTTTACTCTTTTTTTTTTTGTTTGACTATCGTAACTGAGGATTAAGGTTTAGAAGAACCTGAAGAAATCTCTTTTTTTTTTTTGAAACCTTTTTCTTTTTGAATTTTGGGCCTTTTATTTTTTACTGGCTATTCTTTTTTTTTTTTTTTTTACTTTTTTCCTTTCCCTAATTGGATTACAATTACCACTCTGCCAACTGGATTAAAGAGTGGGAAGATTCTGAGCTATTCAAATGAGTAAGAAAATTCTACCTTCTGGCACCTCAACTTCTGCGCCTGCCTCACCATCAACTGGAGGACGACTTTCAACAATGGTGAAGCAAGATAAAGCACAAACAGATTTAACGACGGTTATACAAGGAATTCAAGAGCTCAAAATGAGTACGGGAAGCATTGAACAAAAAATTGAAAGCATCCAACAAATGATGGTGAAATATGATGAGAGACTACAAAGAATGGAAGAGAAGGATAACCAAAGAGATGAGAAATTGCAAAAAATGGAAGAGAAAGACAACCAAAGAGACGAGAAAATTGGAAATATTGATGACAGAGTGACCACGCTTGAACAAAGTAAGAATGAGATGTTGAAGTTGGAGATGGACAGATCAGAATATTATCTCAGATTTCAAAATATAGAGGAAGAAAAAGGACAAGATCTTGCTGCAGTAATGATAGAAATCTTGGCTGAAGCTCTGGGAATAACAGATGAAAAGATGATGGATGGAATAGATGAGATATATCGAGTTTTTACAAGATATGCGTCGAGGAATAAGTTACCAAGAGAAGTTCATATCAGATTTACTAAAAAATCTATTAAAACACAGATATTACAAGTGGCAAGAGAGAAGACATTGAAATATAAAGATAAAGAGATTTTGGTTTTAAAACAAGTTCCCAGAAAAGTTAGAGAGATGAGAAGGGAATATCGATTTCTGACTAAAATATTACTGGAAAAGGAGGTGAACTACAGATGGTTGATTCCAGAAGGATTAACGGTTACATGGAAAGACCAGAGATACAGAATTTACTCAACTGACGAAGCAGAAACGTTTTACAATGAATTTCTTAAAAGAAGAGAAACAGAGATAGAAAAAGAGATTACCCCAACCGAATTTCAAGAAATGGGAAAAGAAGAAGGTGCAGTAGGTGGACAAGCGGAGACTAAAGAACAACGTGAAGTAAGATCAACGAGAGCGGTTAGACCTAAATATAAATCATAATCATGGAGGAAAAAAAATTGATTTCTTTGAATATAAATGGACTGAATTCAGCTACTAAAAGAAGGAAAATCTTTCATAAAATAGAGAAATTAAAATTTGACATAATCTGTTTACAAGAAGTACATATTAAAGAACAACATCAACAATTATTGGTTCGACCGAAGATAAGGAAAATGTTTACTTCTTTGACACATTGTAAGAAAAGAGGCGTGGTTTTGTATATTAAAGAAACCATTCCAGCAAAACTGATCTATAAGGATGAAGAAGGAAGAGTACTAATGGTTGAAATAGTGGATAATAATACAAAAATACTCTTGGTTGCAATCTATGCCCCGAATGATAAACAAAATGGATTTTATAAAAAATTACATATGAAAATAATTGAATTGGACTATGCTAATTTATTTATAATGGGAGATTTTAATGGAATTGTAGACAATGAACTGGACTATTCAGCAAAAACAATACGACAAAATAGGAGGACCCTCCCTAAATCTTTTTTCGAAATGATAGAGGAACTAAATTTAAAAGATATATGGAGGGAAAGAAATACTAAGACTCAACAATACACTTTCTATTCGAATGGTCATCATGGTCCAGAATAGATATGATTTGGACGTCAACAGAATTATTATCTAATATTCAAGAAATAAACATCGAAACAAGTACATGGGCAGACCATAATCCATTGACAATTAAATGGAAAGGACAAAAAAGAAGATCTAGATGGACATTAAATAATACTATTTTAAAGGAAAAAGATTTTATACAATGGATAGAAAAAGAACTGGCCTTCTTCTTTAATGAGAACAGAAAAGAAGATACTTCAATGCAGAATGTCTGGGACACAATGAAGGCTTATGCAAGAGGATTGATAATGGATTATACAAAGAAAAAGAATATTAGAAAGAGGCAAATGATTAAAATTTTAGAAGAGGATTATAAAAAATTGGAAAAAGAATTACAGAGAACACCAGAAAAAAAGATATTAAATTTAAAATGGACATAATTAAACATAAAATGGACCAAACAGAGAAAGAAGAATTGGCGCAAAAAATTAGAAGTGCTAAACAGAACTACTTTGAAGATGCAAATAGGCCAGGTAGATGGTTAGCATATAAATTGAGAAAAGAGAAAGAATCCAAGAAAATACTACAATTAATGGATGAACAAGGCCAAGTTTGTTATGGTAATAAGGAGAAAAAGAGAATTATTCGAGACTTTTATGCACAATTATATAAGCAGGAGGATCTTGATGAGGGGAAAATCAAACAGTACCTACAAAATGCCAGCCTATCCAAGATACCGGACGAAACTGGGAAAATGTTAGAAAATCCTATAACAATGATGGAATTAACTGAAGCACTTAATAGGCTGAATAACGGGAAAGCACCAGGACCAGATGGCTTTCCGGCAGAATTTTACAAAACACTACAAGAATCGTTGAGTATGTCATTGTTAGAAATTATGAATGAAGTTATGATAAACAAGAAAATGCCTAAAACATGGTCAGAAGCTTATATTACGCTCATCCCAAAAGAAGGGGCTGACCCACTACAAATTAAGAACTATAGACCCATTTCTTTATTAAATGCAGATTATAAAATCTTTGCTTCAATTTTGGCAGAAAGGCTTAAAAAATACTTAAATAATTTTATTCATCCTGATCAAAATGGATTTTTACCAAAGAGACAAATTAAAGACAACATGAGAGTAATTCTGGATACTTTGGAATACTATGAGGCACATCCTGAAAAACAAATGGCTTTGATATTCTTAGATGCCCAAAAGCATTTGATAACGTGAATTGGAAATTTATGTTATTATTACTGGAACAGATGGGTTTTGCTAGAAAATTTATTCAAGCAATAGAAACTATATATTATAAGCAGACAGCCAAAGTGATGATAGACGGAGAATTTACAGATTCTATTAATATTAAAAAGGCACAAGACAAGGATGTCCATTATCCCTCTGCTATTTGTATTGACTTTGGAAGTGCTAAACAGAAATATTAGAGAGGACACAAGCATAAAAGGAATGAAAGTTAAAATGGAGGAATTTAAGTTGCAAGCCTTTGCAGACGACTTGGTCTTTATTTTGGAAGACCCTTTAGAGACAGCTTTAAAATTACTGGAAAAGATAGAGACATATGGTGAGATGGCTGGCTTGAAAATAAATAAAGAGAAAACAAAGATTTTGACAAAAAACATGTTATTGAGACAAAGAGAAGAGTTGGCAGACCTATTGAAAATTCAAGTTATGAATAAAGTTAAATACTTGGGGATAATTTTGACTTCAAGATGTATTACATTGAAAGAGAATAACTATATCAAACTGAAACAGCAGATAGCATCCGACTTGAAAAAGTGGGAAAATCTACAATTGTCTTTGATAGGTAGAATTTCAACAATTAAAATGAATATTCTACCTAGAATTTTATATTTGTTTCAAACAATACCAATCAAGCTAAGTAAGGACTATTTTGAAGAATTAAATAAAATTGTGTTGAAATACATATGGCAAGGTAAGAAAGCGAGAATAAAATTAAAACTTTTACAGGATGCTAGAATTAGAGGAGGATTTGGCCTTCCTAACTGGGAGTTGTATTATCAAGCTGCAAACTTAATGTGGGCTAAAGAATGGATAACATTAAGAAAGACTAGATTATTGACATTGGAAGGACATGACTTATTGTTGGGTTGGCACGCTTTTTTGTGGTATAAAGGAACTAAATCGCAGGGCTATTTTAGAAGGCACTATATACGGGAATCGTTATGGTTGAATTGGGAGAAAATTAAGAAACAATGTTATTTGAAAATACCAGTTTGGTTATCAACTATCGAAGCTTTTTCCTATCCTATAGTTTATAAGAAGGAACAAACAGTTAGATATGGGGAAATATTGGATGAAAAGGGTGAACTTAAAACGATGCAAAAGTTAGAAGAACAAGATATAAAGATGAGTTGGTTTTCATATGCGCAAATACACTCAAGGTATCTTAAAGATTCTAAAACAGAAGGATTTTATGATAAATTGACTGACTTAGATAGGATTTTGACAGGTTCTGATGAAAAGGTGATTAAAAAACTATATAGTCATTTGTTGGAAATTAAACTAGAGGAAGAACAAGTCAAAGAAACAATGATTGCTTGGGGGGAAAACTTTGGATATGGGATTGATTTGGAGAAATGGCAAAAATTGTGGTCTCAAAATTATAAAATGACAATGTCAACAGCATATAAAGAAAACTTGTATAAGATGTTTTACAGGTGGCATTTTCCCCCGACAAGAATAGCAAGAATGTTCAAGAACAAATCTGAAAAATGCTGGAAATGTCATCAGACTCCTGGCTCATATTACCACATGTGGTGGACTTGTGAGGACGCAAAAAAATATTGGACTAAAATTCGCATTTGGTTGGAAAAAATGACAAAGGAACATATAGATTTGAAACCAGAGATTTTTTTTATTGGGAATCTTACCTGATACATTTAATAAAAATTTAAAGTACCTGATTGTAAATGTATTAACAGCGGCTAGGATTGTATTTGCTAAAAATTGGAAAAGTGAGAAAATACCATTAGAGGAAGAAATCATTAAGAAAATATTGAACTGTGCTGAAATGAGTAGATTGACATTTGAAATTAGAGAGCAAGAAGATAAACAATTTTATGAAATTTGGGATCTTTTTTACCAATGGTTAGATAATGCAATATAATAATAGAATACTTAGAAACTTAGGAAATAATGAATATATATATTTCTTTTTTTTTTTTTTCTTGGCTTTGATAACATTTTTAGAATATTTCACTACGATAGACTTGGTATGATTTTATGATTCGTAATAAGATAAGCTAAATAAATTATAGTCATCTCGTTTAAGTATGAATTATTAAAATCAGTTAAATGATTGTTTAATAACAATATTAGGATATACAATTGTTGATTGATAATATGAGTTACTATGTAATATAACTACTATGATGGTTATGAAATAGATGCACAAAAAGGAGTGATAAACCAACCGATGCACTGTCTGTAAATATATGAAGAATAATGATGTTTTTATGTCATGTCTTATGTTGTTTGTGTTTTTGTTTGTTGTTAAAATCAATAAAAAACCCTTTTTAATAAAAAAAAATGTGTTGAATCACAAAAATTAGCAAGTCTAATTGGTAAGTCTAATTTTTTTAGTGATCCTTCCAAAGTTATACATAGATTTTAAACCAGATCAATTGTCCTTATGTTTAATTAACACAATTGATTCAAGGGAAGAATTAAAATTCAGCAAAATTCAGCTTAGGTGCTGGGCAATCTATGATATTTGTTCTGTCCTCACTACACATTAGTTTGTGTGTAGCTCGATATGCAGCTAATCCCACCTATCCTCCAATAAAACAGATCATGTGCATAGATCTGAATGCTTTATTGAAAGAGCAGGATATGGTGAAACTGGGGAAAATAGGAATACATACGAGAACTAAATACAAGATAGGCATTATTGAGTTACTGCTGAACATAACAATTAATAAATACATACATTATAAATCTCACCAGCAGTGCTGTGTATGTGAGATGTGGATTTGTCCTTGGATGACCATGTGCCACAGATTAAGATGGATTCTTCTTTGTGCTTCTGCCTTCTCCAAATGCTAAAGGAAATGGAGTCCGGCTTTCCAGCATGCATTTGTTTTGAGAGTGCAGGCTGATGGGTAAAGGGGTGGGATCAAGCTTCAAACAATATACTTGGAAGAACTGAAATTTTGATCTAATTGAACCCTCTATTACCTAATTTAAAATGCAGTTTTAAAGGGTAGATTGTTTCAAGATTTACAAATAATGTGAAGGATTGTTGTATTACTACTTCTTAACAGGCTGTTTACTAACTGATGAGTAAACACTTCCATTCATGCCTACCTATTTCCTTCATATGAAACTGCAATCAGTAATGTGTCTTTTAGGAGACTAATTGAGAAATTAATTTTACCCTGCTGTTATTGGCAGAAAAGATAAGCAGGAAGATATTTGTGGGAAATAGTGAGTTGCTAAATGAGAAACCTTTCATCATACTCTGAAGCATTAGAGGGGCATAGAAGAATGCATTTTGTGTTTCAGTGATGCTGACTGACTAATTTTTCATGAATGTTCCAACTTCTAAGATAGGGAAGCTCAGAAGAAAAGAACTTAATATCAGTATGATTGAGGGAAGCAGGAAGTATAAATAGCAAGGAGATAACAAGCAGTTGAAAAGAAATATGAGAAAAAAAACATAGGAGCCACCAATACAACAAATAGCTAATAAGAGAATCTGAAGAAACTACATATTTGGATCCAAAGGTAAAAGGAAGAAGACCAATGGATTGGTAAAACTTGGGAAAGAAAGTTGGAAATTTGAAGTTGGAAAAAAATGAAGTTGAAGGGGTGGGCCAACCATTAGGAACTGGATACAGGTAGTTGTTGACTTATGTTCACAATTGAGCCCAACATTTCTGTTGCTAACCAAGATAGTTGGTAAGATTTTGCTTTCCTACCACAGCTGTTAAGTGAATCTTTGCCATTGTTAAGTTTGTAACATTGTTGTTAAGTGAATCTGACTTCCCCATTGACTTTGCTTGTCAGAAGGTTGTATGGTCCCAGGACACTGCAAACTCATAAATACATGGCAGTTGCCAAGTGTTCAACTTTTGATCACATGATCACAGGTATGCTGCAATGATTGTAAATGTGAAAAAAAAAAAAGTCCTAAGCCACTTTTTTCAGTGTCACTGCAACTTCAATTGGTCAGTAAAGGAATAGCTGTAATTTGAGGACTATCTGTATCGGAATTGTGCATGAAAAAAAAATGATTGAGCAGATTGGTTTGGAGCAGTGGGGGGGGGGGTTCAAATTGTTTTACCACCAGTTTGGTGGGCTTGGTGGGCATGCTTTGCCTAATGCGTGTGTGCAGCTTTCCCTACACCAGCTGAGGCCTGCAGCACCAATCAGCTGAGAGGTTAAAGAAGAGGTGGCTGGGAGGGCCTATCCTGCCCTGAGAGGGCCTATCCTGTGCTTTTTTCTTCGTTTTCCTCTCAGCTGATTGTTCAAGGCTTTTTTCCCTCCTCTCAGCTGATCTTCAGAGGCTTTTTTTTTTACCACCAGTTCGGCGGAACTAGTCTGAACCGGTAGCATACCACCACCGGTTTGGAGACCAATAAAAAGGCCAAGGAAATAGGGGCAGATTTCAATTGGGCCTCCTTCTAGCCCCACCCCCCCACCCCCATAGTATTACTTTTTTAGAGCACAATTCTATGTTTTCAGCTCCAAACTTCATATAAATATGTGTACAGTTTTTAAGAATTTAAAAAAAATGAAAATCCATAAAGTATATAAATGTGCCAAAGGCTAGAGTAGTAATAGAATCAATGAATGAAGAATCAGTTCTTCTGAATGCCAGTTGTTGGTTGATTAACAATGAGGTGTCAGGGTTCCAGCTCAAAATGGCTTCAGGGCTGACATGAGGATTGGTTCTCTTTGGCAGCCTGGAAGCATTTGACTAACCAATTCTGACAATGGGATACAGGATAGAATGGTTGTTGTGATCCAGCAGGACATTTCTTTTACGATATGAACTGCACTCTCACTGCTCCAAAATATGATCTGTTCCCAAAAAGCTGCTGTGCTTCAAACTACCATATGCAAATAGATTTGTTTTCTAATACTCGAATCTTTTAACAGGGATTTGAAAAGCTCCAAATGGGAGTAAAAACAATATCATAAGTACCAATAAAATTACCATCTCATATGCATTTGGAATATAAACAAGCACATCATTCTAACTCATCTTGATTAAACAAGCTTCCTCTGCATTTTAAGCAAGCAATAATAAGAGTGTGCCTGACTCTGACATCCAGTCTGAGAAACCTTTTCTTGTTTAACATTTTATCTAATCAGGATTGATTTATGACTGGTAAATAGTTTGCTGTGACTGAAAGCTATTTCATTATCCAAATTGCCATCTGTTATTCTAATAATTGTTAAAAGCCTGATGATGGGATTTGTGTATATATTTTTCATCGAGATTCTTTGGACCTTCTTCCTTTCTTTTTTAGGTTTAAAATAGATTCACTCAGCAATAGCACTTAGACTTATACACCACTTCACAGTGCTTTCCAGCCCTCTCTAAGAGGTTTACTGAGTTAGCATATTGCCCCCCCCACAAACAATCTGGGTCCTCATTTTATTGACCTCGGAAGGATGGAAGCCTGAGTCAACCTGACTTCACTCCATTCCTAAGAGGTCTGTAAGGGGCATGCATAAGAGCACCAGCGTGCCTACTGTCCCTGTCCTACTATTCCCATTTATCCATTTATTCATACTCATTTATTATGTATATACTTATACCTGTTTATACTTATATGTTTACATGTTATGTTCATAGTTATACTTGTTTTCTCATACATGCTTGACAAACAATGAATAAATAAAAAGAATCAAACTTCTGGAGTGAGCAGTGAGTTAGCCTGCAATACTACATTCTAACCACTGTGCCTCCACACTTGTATTCATATGGATTTTTTTAAAAAAAATCGCCTTGAAAGTAATCCATTGTTTTCTGCCTTAAAATAAAAAAGCACTTTTCTATCAGTGAATGCTTTTAATGATTGTGACGACAATTACAATCATTTGTCATCTTGTAAGCTGTGGTTCCTACTTCAATGTGCTTTCAGGACCAGGTGCCCCAATAAGTAAAGGAATAAACTATCAATAAGGGAAAGAAAAATCCATCCATTTTGGACCACAGAATTGATTGCATTCAGTGTCAGTTCTCGTCTCCTCTAATCCTTTATAGGAGATGTGCCTTCAAGCACCATGGTGGATACATTTAGTATCACATGATGCAAGTTCGAGTTTCATTAAAAGAGTTCAGTTCTATTCACTTCATCCTAACATGGCTCTCAATAGTTACCATACTGGATTTATAGCAAATGATTTAAGTGGGGGTTGGGGGAGAGAAATTTTAGACAGTTCTTTAAATTGCTTGCCAATCCTACGCTTAAATGGAGCATGTTGAAAATTTAGAAAGCCTTGCTCTACTTAACTCTGGATATTTCTTCCACTTTGCAGTGTCGCATTTCAAGCTGTAATTTGAAATATGACAAGATTTAAATGTACATGAAATGTTTGCACTTAAAAAGCCATGAATAGACATCAATTGAAGAAGTAGGGAGGGAGTATACTCTATTCAGAGATCAAAAGCATGCCTTGCTTTTGTTGTGAAAGCATTTCAATGCCATATTTCCCCTGAAAATGTAAAGCCAGGAAATAGTAATATTGATTCTGAAATTTCTGAAATAGCTATGGGATTAATTTAGGAGTTACAACTGAAAAAAAGTTACTTATTATATTGGCCAAATGCATATTTCAGAAGGAAGGTTAAAAGAAAATATTGTGCAAAATAGAGTTACCATATCAGAGCTTCAAAATTTGGAATGACTTTTAGTTGGATAAAAAGAAATACATAACATTTTCTTTGCTTCTATCTAGTGGATGCCCATATCTTTATACACAAAATCAACCAGCCCCTTTTACAAGAGATATTTATTATTTATATCATCATCATAATCATCATCATCATCATTGATCACAAGTATAAAGCAATATTGTGAAAAAGCACTTCTGAAAATGCAACGTGATTTTTAATTTCCATTCCCCTGTCCACATATATTATTTATTGTATGAGAAATCCTTCTCAGGAAAAAAAAAAAGAATGCATTCTGCTTCATTAATAAACTGAACCACTGAATTCCATCCAAGATGTGTTCTGGAACTGATAAAGAGTTTTATATGTTAATATGGGCTTCAAGCTTTAACTGGAATTATTAGTAGGGTAACGAGGTAATGGTACTAAGCCAATTTGTACTGATCAAGTCAGTTTGACTCTTTTGTATTGAGGCTAATTTTTCCCTAATGTGTTACATTTGTGGAAGGAGAACTATATCTGGCTGGTGCAATGGAATTTCCTACTCCTAGGAAATTACAGCCTCTTCTAGATTTGCTCAGAGGCTGACATGGGATATCCAGCTTTATAAACTTTAGCTAAATATGGCACTATTTGTTTAACAAATAAATTCATGAATTACGCATTAGGATTATTGCAACCCAACTTATATAATGTAGCCCTTGAAGACCAACTGCTCATTATGGACTGGCCTGAATAGCAATGGGCTTGGTTCAGTCTGCATGTGCCATATTACTTCTACAGAAATTGCACTTTTTGCCTGTGGATGTATTGATATTATCCATTATCTTTAATATCTTTAAAGCCCTATCTGACTCAGAACCTGAGTATCTTCAAGAGTGCCTTGGAATCTGCCCATCTGGAATATCTGGAAGGGAAGATTTTCTGCCTAGAAAATGTTATCATTAGGGACTTCTCTTTGGTGGCTCCCAACCTCTGGAACAACATTTTAGTACTAAAAGTAACAAGGAAAAGGAAAAACGTAAATAAACTCCAAAAAGTTTTGATAGAACCCAATATGATAGTCAAATGGCACCACATGCATAACATCATAACTATTACATATTTGCATTATTTGTGTGATGATGCCATGACACACACAGTGTTATGTCTCCTCCCCCTTCCCTCTGGGAGAGGCCCACATTTAAAAAACAAAATGTTTCCAACATCTCTACTGCCATTCTGAGGAGGGTGTCTCATTTGAATTTTAAGCCATTTCTATCCATATAGAGCTGGCTCTATAAAACTGCTGAAAAATTCAAAATTGGCACCTGGGTATGCTGTTTTCCCTCTAACTTTAGCTTGTAAATATGGAGGCAGTGTCAGTCAATCTAACAGTAGTTTCTAAAGGCTTTCAAGTAAATAATAATGAAAGAAAACATATATCGCTGTCATCCTACATTATAAACATGGGAGATAAAAATAGCAGGGTAGGAAAGTAACATAAATGTTTTGATGTAATCCATTCCTTGTGCATTCGATTTCTGACAGAATTTTTATCTAATTCTAATTGTTCATCTGTGGTACTGCACACTCCTTGCAGAGTTTTCAATCCTAAAAAAAGAGCCACCATTATAATAGCAAAGGAAATCCTGCTTACATGAAAACTGCCATGGGGATAATGAGAACAATTTTTATAAAGCAAAGATGCTTTAATGCTGCACTCAGAAATTAGGTTTATATATTATAGCAATAAACTGTAATAGAGTTTGAAAGCATTATTATTTTTTAGCTTATATGGTTATTATTTATTTATACTGTCACAAAGAACATGTCAAGAATTGTTGTAAATCTTATTTCATCCCAATGGCTTTAAAATTGTTTTAAGCAAAATCTTATGTAGAGTTCAACTTTGATCACATCATTTAGAGTCGGAGTCATCTAATCAAAAATATTGAAGCTCTCAACATTGTTTTGTGATCATAGGTTGGTCTTTTAAGAACAAATTTGAGTTTCTGAATTGTGGTCATTAACAATTGACTAAAATTGAACTTAATCACCTTGGATTTGGCTCTCCTTTTGTTGATATAAGAAATCTTCTTATGGGTGCAGCAATATTGTTTCTTTTCTGGGGTAGTTTTAGCATTATAGTTAGACAGCTTCAGTAATCATTACCAATATTTAAAAAAAAAAGAATATGGATCACCAGTTGGATATTTCACTGGCTAAAACTTACTTCAGTGTTAACATCAATGATTCCCTGAAGCCAACAACTAATTCATTCATTGAATTCCCAGATATATAAGAAACTTCTTACTGCCACTGATCAATAGGAAGTCTATTTGGGAAAAAAAGCACTTTTCTATCAGTGAATGCTTTTAATGATTGTGACGACAATTACAATCATTTGTCATCTTGTAAGCTGTGGTTCCTACTTCAATGTGCTTTCAGGACCAGGTGCCCCAATAAGTAAAGGAATAAACTATCAATAAGGGAAAGAAAAATCCATCCATTTTGGACCACAGAATTGATTGCATTCAGTGTCAGTTCTCGTCTCCTCTAATCCTTTATAGGAGATGTGCCTTCAAGCACCATGGTGGATACATTTAGTATCACATGATGCATGTTCGAGTTTCATTAAAAGAGTTCAGTTCTATTCACTTCATCCTAACATGGCTCTCAATAGTTACCATACTGGATTTATAGCAAATGATTTAAATGGGGGTTGGGGGAGAGAAATTTTAGACAGTTCTTTAAATTGCTTGCCAATCCTACGCTTAAATGGAGCATGTTGAAAATTTAGAAAGCCTTGCTCTACTTAACTCTGGATATTTCTTCCACTTTGCAGTGTCGCATTTCAAGCTGTAATTTGAAATATGACAAGATTTAAATGTACATGAAATGTTTGCACTTAAAAAGCCATGAATAGACATCAATTGAAGAAGTAGGGAGGAGTATACTCTATTCAGAGATCAAAAGCATGCCTTGCTTTTGTTGTGAAAGCATTTCAGTGCCATATTTCCCTGAAAATGTAAAGCCAGGAAATAGTGATATTGATTCTGAAATTTCTGAAATAGCTATGGGATTAATTTAGGAGTTACAACTGAAAAAAAGTTACTTATTATATTGGCCAAATGCATATTTCAGAAGGAAGGTTAAAAGAAAATATTGTGCAAAATAGAGTTACCATATCAGAGCTTCAAAATTTGGAATGACTTTTAGTTGGATAAAAAGAAATACATAACATTTTCTTTGCTTCCATCTAGTGGATGCCCATATCTTTGTACACAAAATCAACCAGCCCCTTTTACAAGAGATATTTATTATTTATATCATCATCATAATCATCATCATCATCATTGATCACAAGTATAAAGCAATATTGTGAAAAAGCACTTCTGAAAATGCAACGTGATTTTTAATTTCCATTCCCCTGTCCACATATATTATTTATTGTATGAGAAATCCTTCTCAGGAAAAAAAAAAGAATGCATTCTGCTTCATTAATAAACTGAACCACTGAATTCCATCCAAGATGTGTTCTGGAACTGATAAAGAGTTTTATATGTTAATATGGGCTTCAAGCTTTAACTGGAATTATTAGTAGGGTAACGAGGTAATGGTACTAAGCCAATTTGTACTGATCAAGTCAGTTTGACTCTTTGTATTGAGGCTAATTTTTCCCTAATGTGTTACATTTGTGGAAGGAGAACTATATCTGGCTGGTGCAATGGAATTTCCTACTCCTAGGAAATTACAGCCTCTTCTAGATTTGCTCAGAGGCTGACATGGGATATCCAGCTTTATAAACTTTAGCTAAATATGGCACTATTTGTTTAACAAATAAATTCATGAATTACGCATTAGGATTATTGCAACCCAACTTATATAATGTAGCCCTTGAAGACCAACTGCTCATTATGGACTGGCCTGAATAGCAATGGGCTTGGTTCAGTCTGCATGTGCCATATTACTTCTACAGAAATTGCACTTTTGCCTGTGGATGTATTGATATTATCCATTATCTTTAATATCTTTAAAGCCCTATCTGACTCAGAACCTGAGTATCTTCAAGAGTGCCTTGGAATCTGCCCATCTGGAATATCTGGAAGGGAAGATTTTCTGCCTAGAAAATGTTATCATTAGGGACTTCTCTTTGGTGGCTCCCAACCTCTGGAACAACATTTTAGTACTAAAAGTAACAAGGAAAAGGAAAAACGTAAATAAACTCCAAAAAGTTTTGATAGAACCCAATATGATAGTCAAATGGCACCACATGCATAACATCATAACTATTACATATTTGCATTATTTGTGTGATGATGCCATGACACACACAGTGTTATGTCTCCTCCCCTTCCCTCTGGGAGAGGCCCACATTTAAAAACAAAATGTTTCCAACATCTCTACTGCCATTCTGAGGAGGGTGTCTCATTTGAATTTTAAGCCATTTCTATCCATATAGAGCTGGCTCTATAAAACTGCTGAAAAATTCAAAATTGGCACCTGGGTATGCTGTTTTCCCTCTAACTTTAGCTTGTAAATATGGAGGCAGTGTCAGTCAATCTAACAGTAGTTTCTAAAGGCTTTCAAGTAAATAATAATGAAAGAAAACATATATCGCTGTCATCCTACATTATAAACATGGGAGATAAAAATAGCAGGGTAGGAAAGTAACATAAACGTTTTGATGTAATCCATTCCTTGTGCATTCGATTTCTGACAGAATTTTTATCTAATTCTAATTGTTCATCTGTGGTACTGCACACTCCTTGCAGAGTTTTCAATCCTAAAAAAAGAGCCACCATTATAATAGCAAAGGAAATCCTGCTTACATGAAAACTGCCATGGGGATAATGAGAACAATTTTTATAAAGCAAAGATGCTTTAATGCTGCACTCAGAAATTAGGTTTATATATTATAGCAATAAACTGTAATAGAGTTTGAAAGCATTGTTATTTTTTAGCTTATATGGTTATTATTTATTTATACTGTCACAAAGAACATGTCAAGAATTGTTGTAAATCTTATTTCATCCCAATGGCTTTAAAATTGTTTTAAGCAAAATCTTATGTAGAGTTCAACTTTGATCACATCATTTAGAGTCGGAGTCATCTAATCAAAAATATTGAAGCTCTCAACATTGTTTTGTGATCATAGGTTGGTCTTTTAAGAACAAATTTGAGTTTCTGAATTGTGGTCATTAACAATTGACTAAAATTGAACTTAATCACCTTGGATTTGGCTCTCCTTTTGTTGATATAAGAAATCTTCTTATGGGTGCAGCAATATTGTTTCTTTTCTGGGGTAGTTTTAGCATTATAGTTAGACAGCTTCAGTAATCATTACCAATATTTTAAAAAAAAGAATATGGATCACCAGTTGGATATTTCACTGGCTAAAACTTACTTCAGTGTTAACATCAATGATTCCCTGAAGCCAACAACTAATTCATTCATTGAATTCCCAGATATATAAGAAACTTCTTACTGCCACTGATCAATAGGAAGTCTATTTGGGAAATATAGAAAACATTCATGCTGTAAGAGAATTTCCCCTTGTGTTTTTAGTGAAATAAAGTTAGAAGATCGTGTATTTCTAAGCTTTTGTTGTGTAATTATGCTGATTTATGTCCCTTACAGTGTTATCTTAATGTCTCACAATTTACTTTTTTTGGCATTCCAACTCAGGCACAGGAAGATATCAAAAGGTGGCTAAATGTAGTGGAGAATTAGTGAAGAAAAATGTATTGCTATCCTTTGATTGGCCCCATGTAGTTTTTGTAATTCATTTTTAACTGTGTATATGAGATAAATGTTTTCATGATTTTACTTTTGAGGTTATTTTATGCTAAATTATACTATATAATAAATACTATATGCATTATCTAGCCATTGAGCAAAACAAAGTTTGATTTGATGTGATCAGTTTCCCTACCGGTTCGGTGATCACGTACTTTGTGCATGCGGGTGCACCTAACGTGCGCATGTGCATGCACACAGCTTTCCAAACACCAGCTGAGGCTATGACATGGCAATCAGCTGAGAGGATAAAGACTGGGCCACACTGGTAGCATTTCACCACTGGCATAAACCCCAAATATTTTTCAACATGATATATATATCTAGCACTTGTGTGTGGTAAACAAACTTATTAATAAATGTATAATTTCTTTTGTAAACTGTAATGCTTTATAATTTAAATCAATGCATGAGCCTAGCCAATTATTGACAGGTAGCAAGATCAATTCTGCAGGGATCATTCATTAATGCTAGATGACACATTCAAGCAGTTCAGAATTCCTCTTACACATGTAGTACCACCATTGGTTCTATTTTATTTGTCTTGTCCTAGCATCTGATGGAATGGTTAGGAGATTTACCATGAAATGTTTATGCCCAAACCCATCTTCAATGGAAACAAGGCAGAAGTTAGAGATTGTCACTCCATTTTATCCTCAAGGTCAATGATATCACAAACAGTACAATTCAATAATTCCAATGGCATTTTTCCCCAATTTCAGTTCCCAAAAGACCTTTTTTTCCACATCCCTCTCCCAGCAGTAATTAAAGTTTGGTTTTACTTTAAATGTGATTTTATAACATCAATTTGCAGGTAGGTCTTATAATGAGAGGGTGTACATGGATTTTTGCCTACATCTTAGCTTTTGTTAAATTGATGTATAGTAATCAATTGCCTATTTTTTCATTTTGAAAGAAGTGTTATTTAACTGGGATCAATTTTTCAGGTCTGTTGTGTGGTATAATCTTCAACATTGTGTTTAATTACTCAAACAATTGGGAAAAATCATTGAACAATGATATATGAAATGTCCCTAGGAGAATAATAACATAAAACATGTAAGACAGTTCTGTTAATAAAAGTGTCAGATATTATTAAGCCAGCCTTCACTATAGACAGAAAGTGCCTATTACCAATTTTTATTATGGTAACAATATATATTTCATAAATCCAAACATCTTGTGCATTTTGACTATGTTGTGAGAACTATAGCTTACTCAGTTTATGAATGTTATTGCATTTCACTTCTAAAATTTGATTATTTAAAGTGTATCTAAAAGATCCAATATATTTTGTGTTAAACATAAAAGGGGGTAATGATTTTATTTATTTTGTAATTTATTTCATTTGTATAACTCCTAATCCCAAAGGCTCAAGGTGACTAACAATTTCAATTTAAGATTAAAAATATTCATAGGGAAAAATGGAAAATAAAATCCATATACGTGAAATGACAATCAAATTCAATTTTTTTAATTTTTTTTTTAGAAAAGATGGAAGTTCTGTGCTTACATATCTGATTTTTAATAATATCCTCTTTCTTGCTAGGCATGAAAGATGTTATTAGCATCTTTCCTTAAGTCCAAAAAACAGGGAGTTGATCAAATTTTCATGGGAAATTGCTCCAAAGTCTTGGAGTAGTTATTGAAAAACCCAACCCCCATTAAATGGCAATCACATAGGGAGGAAACTTGAAAGAAGTTGACCTTGTTTGATCAGGGCAGACAACTGTTGAAAAGAAGGTCCCACAGATAACCTAGTGTAGAACCACTTACTGCTATAACAGTAACAGAAAAAACTTGATTGTATCCAGAAACCATCTAGTAACAATGCAATTTCCTATGCACATGGGTCAGATAGGGTACAGGACTACACATAGATACCCAGATATCTGCATTCTGTATCAGCTGTTACATCTGAATGTTCTTCAAAGACAACCCCACATAAAGTGCATTGCAATCAGAGGTGGTATTCAGCAGGTTTTGACCAGTTCTGGAGAACTGGAATTTTTGAGTAGTTCAGAGAACCAGCAAATACCACCTCTGACTGGAGATTTTACAGTATCATTCCCCTGCCACACTCACCAAGCCACGCCCACAGAACCGGTAGTAAAAAAATTGAATCCCACCATTGATTGCAATAATCCAAACAGATGATGATCAGGGCATTTGTAACTGTGAGTAGGGCCTCCCAATCCAAACATGACTGCAATTGGTAAATAAAATGTAACTGTGAAAGTCATCTTTTTATCCACAGTTCCCACTTGCTGATATGCAGGAAATTAAAAAAGGTCCTGAATAATGAATAATAATGAGTGGAACTGTATAAAGGTGATATTTATTTGGTATTGTTAAGCCTGAAAACCCAAACTAGAGTGATTTCTACTGAGTCTCTTTCTCCTCATCCAGACCATGGCAGTCTCCAATGTCTAAGTCAATCACTGCATCACTTGTTTGGCCCATGGTCAAGTTGGATATCAATAATATATTGACACCAAACCCTATGCACTGGTTACCTGAGCTCCTCAGGGATTTCATGTAAATGTTAAAAAGAAGTGGGGAAAGGAGAGAGCCTCAAGACATTTCAGATAGAACTTTCCCTCCTACCTACCAAATGCCATTTTCAGGACTGTCTTTACACTAGTCCTCAAAGATGGCCCAGAAGGCTACCATAGTTAATTATATTAAAAGCTACTGACAATTAAAGGAGAACCTGGATGGTTGAACTCCCATGATCCCAGTCTCTCAATAGGTAATGTACAAACAAAACCCAATGCAGTTCACGTGCTGTGCCATAGAACAGGGATCCCCAACCTTTTCGACGCGCTGCCCGGTTCCGGCGTCAGCTGGGCGCGCGCGGTTCCGGCGTCAGCTGGCGCCGCCATCTTTTTGATGCGAAAATCACTTCCGGTGACGTCACGAAGTGATTTTTCGTCAGCGGCGCTTAGCGCTTCTGGTGAGCTTTTTCGGGTAGAAATGGCTTTCTACCCGGAAAAGCTCACCGGCGCTGGCGCCGCCATCTTTTGACGAAAAATTGCTTTTTTACCAAAAAGATGGCGGCGCCCAGCAACCAGCGGCCCGGTAAGGCTTGTTCCATGCCCGGTACCGGTCCGCGGACCGGCGGTTGGGGACCCCTGCCATAGAACATAACTACTAAAAGTTTGGTGCAATTAGTCAAAAAACATAGTTAGGGTTATTCCAATGGGTATGTAGGATCTTCAATGAAATGCTCACCAGATCCTCAAGAAAAAGTATCTTACATCTTATGAAAACCTAAGAAATCCACTAGCATTTAAGAGAGACCAATTGAATAGTCTCTTCCCAATGCAGAGGAGAATTATGCCACAAAATTCCACAGCAGTCAGAAAATGTTCTGGCCACATTAATGGGCAAAGCTCAGAGCCCCTCGCATGTTGTATATCCCTGAGATAAAAATAAAACAAAAGCAATGTGAAACTGTTCATTTTCATTGGACTTCCAATGAACTGAATCAAATCTCTTTGCCATCATAAACCCAAATTCCTCAGGTGCTCTAGACCTCTCACCAAGGGAAGCACTATCAACTAGAGTACTCCACTACCACTCCAGCAATAACAATGATTATTCTTAAATGACAGATTATAGACATATGCCATTGTATAGCCACCCCACAGGAATGAGCAAAAGTACAGTGTATGGCAATGGTACATCATTTTCTGCATGAAAACCACATTTGTATACTCATTAGTTGCTGCAGGCCTTAGAGTTGATGACCTGTTGGGTAATTCCAGCAACAATCTCATAAACCAGAATGGCAAATTGGCTAGAGACAAGTGTTTAGTATCATTCAGGATTAGTAAAATCAGAAGAGATTATGCATTATGAAAAACCTGCTATATTTTGTAATTACCTCTTTTTACAGCAAAACCTTTTAGGATTACTGAATTAATAATTTGGCTGCCCTGGTCACAGAAGGGAGTCCTGCTTATGACCTATTTGTCTTTTTAGCTATGTAAACTGGCTTTCATTCCTTACTCTTCTAGACTAAAATCTACTTAGTTTTAATTGCACACAGGTTATGTTCTCTCTGCCCATACCTTAGCATAGCATTCAGAAAATCTTACCTAGTTCTAAGAATAACTGACACTCACATGTAATGAAGGGAAAAATCCAAGGATTTCGTTCAAATTTCAAGCTGTTTGAACAGAATTTATACCAAGGTTGTAATTTCCTTTGCAGCTGGCCTGTGCTTTAACCTTTAATAAGTCATGGGGGCATGCTAACTCCAGAAACTGGATATGCTTGGAGCAGTTTATGTGCAGCACTTTGAAGTTTTTATATGTTTTTATTTTATTTTATTCTATTTATTATTTTGAACCACTGGCAAGTATGGTTGATAGCAAAATGCTACCAAAATCCTGTGCCAGCTCTTCATCTATCATTAGGAGCAAGATATGCCCATAATATGCACAAGCTTCCTTTTCTTTTCTTTTAACAGCTTTGTGCTGTCAATATTGTTTTGTTTATTAATATTTTTATTAAAAATATTTCATTATTTTATATCATTTACAATCTTTGTAGTGCTCTAGCATTGCTGATACTCATACATACATACATACATACATACATACATACATATATATTACATTCCTTTTTCTTAAATTACCTTTATATTTAATTTTTACTTCTATTTTCTAACCATTTATACCATGTGTCCTAGACAAAATAATATTCTGTTTCCCCTCTTTCTTTTAATGTTAGCCTGTCCATCTCTGCACAATCTAACACCTTTTTAATCACCATTCCCTCAGAGGGTGTGCTGTCCTGTTTCCACTTTTGCACATACGCAATTCTGGCTGGAGTCATTATGTGCAATATAATATATTGAATTTTCTTACTATAGTTTCATCTTATTAACCCTAGTAGAAATAGTTCAGGTTTTAACTCAATTTGTTGACTTGTGATTTTTGTCAATATTTTTTAATATCTATGTGGAAACATGAATTAAGAATAAATCCTACATGACTTTCATCAAGTAAATATGATATACGATACAAGTCTTTAAGAGTTAAACATCTGCCCCTTGTGAAGAACTGGCAATTTTTTTTTCAGGATGAGAATGATATTCAGTCTTATGTCTGAAAAGTAGGCGGGGTTTGGGAATCAAGTAGGCAGAGATTAGGCAGTATCCACCTTCCACTATTATGATTGAAGTATGGTGATTATTACAACATGAATCATTATAAATCATTTTCTTACAGAAAATTCCATGTCCATCCCTCCCACTAATCATTACTGAATTATTAAAATAAACATTACAAAATAAAATCTATAATAAATCCCAATGGAATAGTCCTCTTTTAACTATCAATAATCATTAGCAAAGTGACTATTAACATAATCATTATCATTAGTAGTTACTTTGAAAAAAATAAAATTAGTTCAGTATATTTCCACCAGTGGCAGCTGTGTCTGTCAGTTCAGCTACAGCTCTCAATTTGTCAAAAAACAAGAGTCACATAGGTTACTGGATGGATAAAAGCAGAATCAGTATTTTTTTATTTTTTTTTGAGTTCCAGTTACAACTGGCGGACTGCTATTAAAATCTCTCCCCAAGGAAGACATTATCAATGGATTTCTTTGGTCTCTGAATTGGAATTTAGAAAATTGGGAGTATATAGAAATGGATCTAGTACAGAGAAAGCTTGATTGCTTCCAAATAGAGGGATTTAGAAGAGAAAAGTCTTCACACCAACCCTCCCATGTTTTGTTTTTTTCCCCAAGTTTCAATTTTTGGGTGTGCCTTTATCTTTCTCTCTTTCCATTTCCATTTCTCTTTTCCTTTCCCAGGAGGAAAGTTGCAGGGATCAATTGCATTGCACTGCAGAAATATAATGAAAAATAATGGGTGTCACTGCAATTTTCTAGGGAAAAAAAGAACCACTCCATAACAATCAACAATTTTATTTTTACACAGTTTTAAAAATTAATTTATAATATAACATACAAAGAAAATACAAAAGTAAATATTGGGGAAATTAGGGAAGGAAAAATGAAAGTGGATAGTAGGGGAAAGCAAGGGAAAAAGAAAAAAAGGCATTGACTTCTGACTCCTTTGATGCAGTAAAATGAGTAAAATTTCTATAAGCTGATGTATCATTGATATTTAACTGCAGACAAATTGTCAACAATCAACAATTTTAGAGCTTTAGTATAAGTATAAAAGATTCCTGCAGGAGGGGAGGGATGATATTTTCAGCCTGGAATTTATGTATCTAGCTTTTATGAAGGGATTTCTGTTGTACAACTTAATACCAATCATGCTGATATGTTAATTAGATATTTATAGCTCACATTTGGGTAATCGTTGCCCAGGTGATTTACTAATGTAAAAAGAGAAAATTAAAATGGCAAGAATAAAGCAATGCAAATGAAAATCATTATACAGTTGGTTGATCTCAACATATGCTGAACTAAAGACAGGGCATTGTGATGGGGGCAGATGTTGAACAGATAAAAATAGTTAGCATTATCTTATAGATTGTTTAGTTTCCTATGTTTTTATTACTATTACCATTCTTTTTATATGTAAATTTATTTTTTTATCATAGAGAATAAAATACAGAATAGTAAAACAAACAAACAAACTGAAACAAAACAAAAACATACATTCAAGAAAAAGAGATGCTGGATGTTGAAGAATAGATTTTGAAATTGACTGACTTAGCAAAGATGGCAAAATTAACTGCTTTGGTTAGAGATAATGGTTTAGGCAACAATGTAAGAGACTGGAAACTGTGGACTTTCTACATGTTAAATATAATAACAGATGGTTAACAGAGGGATTTGAAGATTAGTGTAATGTTTAGCTCAACCTGTTGATTGCTTTTTCTTCACACACTCAGCCAGGATGGATCCTACATGTTAAATGTTAAATTTAATTGAGCACTTTTTCCTCCTTTTTTGTGCATTATTTTGTTGTTGTTATTATTAGGGTTGAATTACTATTATCATTCTTATATGAATGGCTCAAAGAATATGAAAAATAATTCTTTTTCTCCTTGGGAAGATACTGTATCTTGGGAAGATAATTTTAATCATCAGATAATCAGAAACAGGAATCTGATTCAAATCATTCCTCTTTGTGTTTTATTCTGACATCAGATCTCCCCACAGCATTCTTTTACAGGTCACTTTCAAAACAAAGTATATAAAGTTCTATTTTTTAAAAAAGCATAAAGCATTTGACAGTAAATTAAAATTAAATTAAAAGTTTTATGAAAAAATAAATGATTCTTGTGCTCATATTTTCTGGCTTAGTAACTTTTTAAAGGATAGTGACTATTTTTTGTTTTAAAACAAATTAGTTGTCCTGAGTTCTTCAGAAGGTAGATGGCTGAATGGCTACTATTGGATTCAACCAAACTTGCTGTTTTCCAATCTAAACCACCAAAATCAATGCAATACAATGTAAATCAATCTTAAAATTGTTGCAGTGCTTTATATCTATTATGAGAGTCTGTCCAATGTACTGGTTACAGGGATGGGCTGCTACTGGTTCTCCCCGGTTCAGTTGAACCAGTTGTTAATTTTATGGCCAGTTCAGCAAATCAGCAAATCCCACCTCTGGCTGGTCCTACCCACCCCACCTCCCCCAGGAGTCCCCACATAGCCCACTTTGGATCCCAGGTAAGTGCAGGACCAATGCAGAGCCTAGGGGAGGTGAAAAATGGGCCTCCAGAGGGCCTCTGGAGCCCAGGAAGGGCAACCCCCCCCCAGTGGCCCATTTTTGCTCCCAGGCCAGGATAGTGCAGGAAGCCAACTAGGCCATGCCCACCATGGCCACGCCCACCCAGCAACCGGGCATAGAGCCGGTTGCTAAATTTTTTGAAGCCCACGCCTGACTGGTTAAGACACAGACTAGAAACTGAAAAACTATAGTTTCTAGGTCTGTCTTAGACATGAAGACAGCTGGGTGAATCTAGGTCAGTCAAGCCAGTAGTCTGTTTTTAGTTTCATGAACCACAAGTCCTTTCTATGTCTTTTCAATCTAAGAGCTTCTATTATTTTTCTTTTTTGAAATATCTGACAGGAGTGAAGCATAATACATATTTGAAACAAGAACTGCAGATCCAAAGTCTTGCAATAAAATATGCTGTTTTTCATTCCTGGCTAACCTGGAGATCAGTAAAAAGCAGAGGTTGTTTTAAGTGATTCTACTATTATTATACAGTTAATGGCAATTCTCATCACTAAGTTATATAGCAAACAGTTTTCAATTACAAATCTCTTTTGTGTGAGAAGGTTATAGATCTGCTGACAAAGCGACTGAATATTTTGCTACTTTCATGAAGATGGGAAGGAAAGGCAGGAAAAAAATTATCCCTGTGAGCCAAAGGTAAGCTCATTAGGATGGTTTCAAAGTACAATTTACAACCAAGATGGCTTCCAATATATGAGCCTAAGAATAATAATTATCTGATCTTCAGAAAGAGGAAAACTGATTCATTTCAAATGTGAAGGACTAGAACTAAAGAGAAATAAAGAGTTTAGAAATTGCCTAGGGCAGAGATGAATTTAGCTTTAGCTTGGGGAAAAATAAATTATCTTCCCTGATCTTGCCAAAATGATGTTGGGGGTAAATAGGTATAAAATGTCCATATATGTAAAATACATTTTTTTAAAAAAGTTTCAGTCCACCTGGTATGATGTTTGTTTGTTTGTTTGTTTGTTTGTTTGTTTTCATTTCATTTCATTTCATTTATATGCTGTCCATTCACTCTTATTAACCAAAATCACTTCATTGATTTCCATTATGCCTGAAGGACTTGATCTTGATCTCCTGGCTTAGAACGTACATTTAGTACAACTCCATACTCAAGCAGGAGAGTCTATACCAGTGATGATGAACCTTTATGGCACCGAGTGTCCAAAGCACATGTGCATGTGCGCACGTGTGTGCATGCATGCACATACCCAAAATGCAACGTGCACATGCCTTGTGCATGGATGCACATTCCTTCTGCACATGCGCGCACACCCCACATGCACATGCATGTACCCCGTGTAGGCACATGCCCCATGTATGCATACACAACCCATGCATACACACCCCATGCATGCATCACCTGAAGATAACATTTGTTCCTCATTATCACCCGTTCCCGGCTGACCACCTAATTGAAGGGTGGAGGAGTTTGAAGGTTCAAGCCGATCTTGCAAATCAAATGCATTCATCTCCTCCTCATCGTTAGAACTTGCTGATTCATATAAGTCCTCCTCGCTGGAGCTGTCATTCAAAAAACCTGTAGCAGATGCCGGAATCACAACACTATCCCTCACAACACATCCCACATGTGCTTGGCAGAGACCTGAAGACCAGCTGGCCAGTGGAAGTTGTGTGGATTTGGGTGGCAGAGTTGAGCTGGGGCACTGGCACATATGCTCACAGAGAGGGCTATGCATGCCACCTATGGCACACGTGCCATAGCTTCACCACCACTGGTCTATATCATTTCAGACAAGTGGCTGTCCAGTCTCTTCTTAAAAGCCTCCAGTGATGAAGCACCCACAACTTCTGAAGGGAAAGCATTGATTGTTCTCTCTCTTACGAAATTTCTCCTTAGTTCTAGGTTACTTCTCTCCTTGACTAGTTTCCATGTATTGGTCCTTGTGTTTAATTTAATTTTAATTTAAAAATTAAAATTTAGTTTTAGTTGGTTCTTGTTTTTAATTATATGTGTTTCCAAAAGTATCCACACTGAATATGAATATAATTCTGACCTGCAGTATTTCCAATGGAATTTCATTAAGATGATTGATATGAAACATTCATGATTATGCAGATAAATATATATTTATTATATAAAATCATAGTGCAATGAAGATAAAATAAGCTATTCAAGTCAGGTTTCTGATATTTTAAACAATAAGTAAATTGTATACCCATCAAGCAACTACATATTTTTGAGAAATAAGTAAAGCAGAATGTGTTTTAACTATGTTTTATTTACTATTTATTCAGTGGTTATGGAAAGGAACTAAAAAAATGAGGTCTTAATAAATATTAAGACAAGAGGCTTCTGATATAGAATATATTATCAAAAAATAAATCTAGTGGCTAAGCTACATGATTCTGACAGCTATAAATACTAATTATAAATAAAGAATAATCATGGTTAACTAGCAAATATCTTGACAGAAAATAGCCATGACTACTGCTGAATAAAAATTGTGCATTCTAAAGAGGGCCAAACACAAATAGTTGCTGTATAAGAAATCAAGAAAATTCTTCCTAAAAAGACCACCATTGTTTGGCAAATATTTTTGAAAATAACCTCCATGGATTTATTGTACATAAACAGAGAGAAGATTCATCTTCACAGTTCATGGAACAAAGTTTTCTTGGCTTCAAAGAAGTAGATTCAGATATTTTCATCAGAAGAAATTGATGAAACCAAAATGTGTGTAACATTAGTCAGATCATTCCTATATAATATAACGGGTGTCAAATTGGTGGCCTGCAGGCCGGATGCATCATGCATAGGCCATGCCCACCCCAGCTCTGTAATAGCGAAAAAGTCATGATACATCACGATATGTCACATGACACAATCGAGTTTGACACTCGTGTAATATAGCATAGCATAAATGTTTGTGGGCATAAGTTTATGTCATCAGCTAAGCAAGTTCAGAAAGCTGTTAAAGCAGAAGAAATTTGCAAATGGAACACCATCTCATTCTGTTTAATTATTACTTTGGTTGGTTGCAATCAGCTAGATATTTAGACTGAATATGGCATTTTTATCTACCTACTGAATTGTCCCTCAAAACAACCTGGGAGAGGAGATGTTGTTGTTTGATAGCGTTAGAAGTGTCATCATAGGTTGTAAGCTGTCCTAAGTAAACCTGTCTTTTGCAAATGACTGGTGGTGATTTTGTCAATGCCAATGGTGTTCAAGTGGTGCTCTAGATGTTTTGGGAATGTATCCCAAGCACCTATTACTATTGATACTATCTTTGCCTTCCTTTTTCATGGACATTCTTTTTCTATTTCAGGTCTTTATATTTTGTGATTTTTCTCCAGTTTCTTCTCTTCTCTTCTGCTGTTTCCAGGTACTGCCATGTCCACTATCCAGATTTATTTGTCTTCCTTATCAACAATTGTTTGTAAAGTGTGAGGTGCTATGTGGCAGATTCTGTTTATGTTCCAAAGTCCCAGAGCACTTTAACTTCTTCATTTTCAATTATTTTGTTTAATTTGTGATCCCATCAGTTCTTGCTTACAGGAAAATGATATTGCTTGCAGATATTCCAATACACCATTGTTGCTACTTTGTCATGATATTGTTGGCAGTCATGATTGGTTTTGTGGAAATTGAAGTAGACACATCTTAAAATTGGCAAGTTTGAAAAAACACTGACATAAATGATCAAGAGATAACAGGCAGATCAATTGACAGTTTATCTGAAAAATGGCAAATCAGCACTAATGTCAAGACATCTGGGAATAGTCTTTCAATTAATTCAAAGATTTTCTTTTTAAATAACTCACTGTAAATGACAATAAATAATTTCTTTTGGTCATGATTTGTTTGCAGGCTAATGGACCAAATATTTAGCAGACCAGTAGATTGGATCCTCACTTGCAATTCACATACACTAGGATTCTATGATATTGGACAATTTCCAATCGTCCAAAGTCAAATTCAGGTATTTTCCAAATTGCTGAATCACAGCTCAGAAAAAGGAGTTCAACTGATGTATACTTCTGTTTCTAGTTTAGTATCTTCCTGTGAATACGATAAGATGCATTAAAAAAAACATTGAAAGGGGTTTTAAATTTTAAAAATAACCTAAGATTGTCACACTAAAGAATTCAGTTAGATATTATTATTTTTTAAGAAGCTGAGATTTATTTTTCAACACACAGCTTTGACAAATATAGTGTGGGCCTCATTAAGCAGGAAAGAGAGAGAGAAAGAGGGAGAGAGAGAAAGAGAGAGAGAGAGTTTGCTTTCAGGTTCCCCTGAGTCATTTTTTTGATTCTTTTTCTAAAGATCCCATCTATCTAAATTGTATAATTGTGTTAACTCACTGAGAGACTCTTTTCTAGGAAAGAGATGGGTTTAAAAAGGAAGCATTTAAAATCCATGTTCAATGGAGAACAACCATTGTAAGAATGGAAAGGAGTGGAAGTAACTAAGTCATCATTGGAATGGGGACTATAGGAGATGACGTGGCTGAGGCTGAGGGTGGGATCAAATGCATCATCAGTTTGGAATCACTATGCCCACATAAGAAACCTAAGTCTAGTTCCCCCTTAAAATCTATTGGCATCAATTTGCCTTGACTATTAGTAAATCAGATTCTTATGTATAGATAATATAAAATAAACTTATAGTGCTTCTGAATTCAATCCTAGCTCTGATTATTAGCCTGAATGGCTAATAATCTCTTGGATGGTGCTGCTGTGGAATGGAAGTGTTCTAACCTGGTATACATCATGAAGACCTGATGGTATAATATGGTGCTAAATAAATCTGATGATTGAAGTTTTTGAGAGATCAATGATTTTTAAAAAAAAATCTAGAATTTTAAACTAACAAACTAGTATGATTTTTTAAAAAAGAATTATATTCCTCAAACCCACAATAACTTTATTAACTCTCATTTTCTGAGTTTGCAGAATTAGAGAAGGACATATCCTGTGATAAGCAAAGCCTGTCTCCTTGGAAATCTTCTAACGTGTAGCAATAATGTATTTCTATTTATAACTAACTGAGAAGCACGAGTTAAGTAATGCAGCAAGTGTCACTTCAAAATGCATTCCATATAAAATATTAACTTTCACAGCTTTGAAATATATAGTTTTCTTGGGATTTTCTATTTTAAGATGTTCAAAAGCCTACTAAATTGTATGACAGGTTTTCATATAAAATATGTATCTACCAGTGCTTTTAATTTAATGTAAATCTAATTTACATATTGTGGCATACAAAAATTAAACAAAACATTCTTTCACAGTGCAGATTTCACTCAATTTTCAATAACATTCCTAACAGCAGAGAGAGTGGGGGAAAATCATCAATGTTTGCACTCTTCTATCTGCATTTCAGAAGTAAAATAGGCAACAGAAAATGAAATACTATCTCAATGCAAAAAAAACAAAACATTTTATTCCATTGATTTGAGTTGCCTTAATTGTGATTAACTATGCATTGGATTGTGGCCTTTATTTCAAAAGAGAGAACATGACTATGAATATAAATGATATGAACAATTACTATTCAATTGGCAATTTAGCCAGAGTGGGAATACAGCTATTAACGTTGATGTGAATTTTTTCCTCTTACATGTCAATTCTCCTACATTCTCTGCTCATTATAGAAAATAAATCATATAACAAATAATATTGGAAAACCATGAGCAATTATGACTTTCCAAAGTGATTGTGTTGGAAGAATGCTCTCTCTTTTTTTCCTCAGGAGGCCATGAACCATACCTGATCTTTCCTACCTTTCATACTTTGGAGGACAATTGATGAGAGAAGACCTTTGACACTATTAAAAACACAACTAAGCTGCTTCCTTTGTGATCTGTTTAGACTTCATGGGCTACAGGATGAGACTAGAACCTGAGCAATGATCCAAAACTTTTTTTTCCTCATGAAATTGTGTGTTGTTTTCCCCTTATTATAATTATGTGTTGTTTTTCCCGTTATTGGGGAAAAATGAGAGCCTTGTGCCATGAATTCTGTGTTCCTTTCCATGTTATACTTGTACAGATGGTCTATTTATTCAGCTAATATACTAATAAAATATATGGTTCTGCCAGAACAATCTTCCCCTGTGTTTAGACTTTGCAAAGCCTGTTGTCCTATGTGGCAGGGGAAGAATAAAATAAAACACTGCCATCTTTTCTCCCTGGTTGTTTGCTTCACCTCTTAAAGAATATTATCTCTCATTTCTCGCTAATCACACTCATAGGCAGCAAAGTCATGATCTTATAATTGCTGTTTTTCTAGTCATTAGTTGTCAGCTTCTACCCTGGTTTTGGCAACTAATGCTGGTAAATTGCACTTACATTTTTTTATTATTTAAACTGCTAAATATACTTCTATTTTTCAATATAACATGTTTATCATTTTTTCTGGTTGTCTGTTGGTCTCAGTGATCCCCCACTTCATTACAGATCCATGGCAGGAATAGGGTTATTTGTTCTCTATAGAATGTTCAGAGACATTCTCCATGTTGTATCACCTGCATCTGACAGTTTTAAGCTTTGCACATTTTTGAAAGTGTTTTAAGTTTCAACAGACCACCTCTCTCCTAATTGTTTTGTTGGTCAAGCCCTCACACTTACTCATATTAGTTTGTAATTGGTAATACAAAGCCTGTGTTTTCCATGAAGCTGAGTCTTTGCTTATAAAATACTTGGAAGTAGAGAAGTATGTCTGTACTTTCTGTGACTTGGATATGTCTCATTTAATAATATGTGTGGGGGTGGTTTATATACATATTCACTTATGTAAAGCTTCAGGATTGATATTTTATATATTTCATTGTCAGCTTAATTTAATTTAGATTTGGTATGGCCATTCATTCCGGAAGGCAAGCTTAGGTTTTTGTAATATGGACTTCATCATTCAGAGGTATTTGTCAAGATAGAGGTATGTTTGTACATGCCTTCAAGTCATTCTTGACTCCTGCCAATTGTCTGGACTAGTTCTTGAAATTTTGGGGACATGTCCTGATTCCTAGACAGGGGTGGGGTTCAAAATTTTTAGCAAGGGGTTCTCTGCCTGGTTGCTTGGTGGGTATGGCCATGGTAGACATGGCCTAATTGGCCTCCTGCACCACAGCAGGGTGGAGCATTTTTGTCCCCCCGCCACAGGTTCCAGAGTTTTCCTCAAGCCTCCAGGAGGGCAGAACTGGCCCATTTCCAGTCTTCCTGAACTTCTGGGAGGCCCGTTTTTTGCCCTCCCCAAATCTCCATGCATACCCTGCACTTACCTGCATCTAAAACAGGCTGTGTGGGGACTCTTGGGAGGGGAGGGGTGGGCGGGGCCAGCCAGGAGTGGGATTTGGGGGTTCTCCAAACTGCACAGAATTTTAGCTAGGGGCTCTTCCAAACCTCTGCAAACCCCCAGCAGCCCACCCTTGTTCCTAGAGCTGAGAGTAAGTGACTGGCCCAAGATAAGCAAGCTGGAACTTACACTCTCCCAGTATCTAGCTGGAGTTTTAATTACTATACTAATTTTACTACTAGACATAGGCCACAAATAGTGAAAGATGCAAGTCTTGTTCAAAAATATTTGATGTGCTCAGTGCAGTCTACTGTGCTCTTTTTATCCAGCAAAATAATTGAAGGACAAAATTAGGATTCTTGCCTTCTTATAAAATAGTAAGTACAAATATCTGTTTTTCTTTTTTTTACCTTAAAATATGCAGACAGAGAAATAAGAAATACATATAAAAAGAGTGAGTGAGAAAGACCAAGAGACAAATTGGTAAGCTGATCATCCTTATGGTGGGACGTATGTTCAGCCTGGGAAAATAAACATTCAGATTGGTGTTTCTAGATCTCTTATGTTGATATAAAATTAGCATGCCCTTATATGAAATTATTGTTTCAAAATGGACTAAATAAGTAAAATAGGGCATCTATTATAAAACCATTACATGATAGGAGATGATGAGAAGCTATTTCAATGCAAATCCATGGTGGCCTTGTAAAGATAACATAATGATGCTATTACAAAGACAGAAAGAATCCATATTCTATGGATATCTTCATCCCAACAGAATAAAAATATGCTTTTTTCTATATTCTGTCGCACACTGATTTATGGAGAACATTATAGGGATGAGGAAAAAGAACATTTTTCTATTTTAAGGAGAATGTAAGAGAATGAGATCAAGTTGTGGGAAGAGAAAGAACTGTGAGTAATGGATTAACATTCCACAATGGACAAGAATGTAAAAGTGACATTTGGAATAAATGCAACTTGAGGAGAAAGGCTACCGTGAGGGGAAAGGTCCTCCTTTCAGAAATACAAAACAGAAACAAAAAAAAAATCAAACATTTTTATAAACTAGATTAAGCTGTACCCTGACATGGGTAATATCTCCATTATGATTTGATCATGCATAAGAAATCTGAGTAATGATTTCTATCGCTATTCTGACTCTCCTCAATTTTTTTTTTAAAAAAACCTACTGAATTGCTTATTCTGTTGCAGCAGATCCTGTTTCCAAATCAGGACACAAGACCACGAAGGGTAGGAGAATACAGGTTTATTTGCGCAAAAGGCTCAGAGCATTAGCATGGCAAATTCTGAACCCCTGGCTATTCCTGAGGGGTTACTTTTATGCAGCTCCCAGTCTCAGCATACTACAAAAGGGGGAAGTAAGTCTAATTAGCCATTTTGCACATTTCCATACCCACCCTTGCCACCCTTGCCATTTAGCTGTTTACAGGAACATATCTAGTTCATAGGTCATTATTCTTAGACTTAGATTCAGCAATTTTCTGGTTTTCACACTGTCATATTAAGCAACTTCTATAATATTTGCGATATAAGCTAAGAAACTTCTGCTAATTATAAGAATACTTTTCTGGTAACTTTCCATTCTGCTTCAATTCTGTTTTCTATAGGAACGTAGAAATGAAATAAATAGTAACTCAAATTCTTACCCCAGTTTGTCCCTGTATGCAGATGTTTTTCACTAATTATGACATTTGCTAGTCTTGATAAGTAAGGGTCAAGACAGAGGTGTCTGTAATTAAGCAAAGTGTTGAAAATAGCTAACGAGAAACTTCTTTTCTCCAGGAGAATAGCCCACAGGATTATGCAGTAATGCTGAATGATGTGAGGTTTAGGCAGATGAAAGAAAATGTTTTTTGCACAATGTATAGTTAACCCACTGAACTAAAGATGGATTGCTGCTAGATTAACGTACCTTTTAAGAGATCCAACAGATTCCTCCTATTTTTTACAAAAATTAATGCATCTTTCATTGCTGCTGAAAGATGGTGATGATTACAACACCTCTTAAAAAAACACCTGGTGTTGTTGTATTTGTTTTGAAGACTACATTTGCTTCTTTTTGAAATTTGTGATTAGTTTCAGTTTCCTTGAATATGCTCAAATGCTTTATCTACAGACAGAAGTATGTCAGAGGGAACTAAGATTTATGAGAACATGTCATAAAATTGTGGGGGATTATCAGACACTTAAAACAAACAACCAAAAAAAGGTTGCAGTGCAATCATGGAAGATGGAAATACAGTGCAGAGATGCATGTTGAGAAATAAATAATTGTCATTGGTTTGTGGCAGGGCTTAATGTACTAAGACAAACCAAGAAGTGTGTTGGTGCAATGGTTAGAATATAGTATTGCAGGCTAATTCTGTCCATAGTCAGTAGTTCGATCCTGAGCAGCTCAAGGTTGACTCAGTCTTCTATCTTTCCACGGTCTGTAAAATGAGGACCCAGCTAGTTGGGGGCAAATGCTGACATTGTAAGCTACTCAAAGAGTGCTGTAAAGAACTATGGAGTGGTATACAAGAGCAGTGCTGTTGCTATTGCTATGAAAAAGGTGTAGTTCAGTCACTCATAATGTATACTGCAGAAGAATCTTTGTAGAGAACCAAAAAGACAGAGGCCTCATGTACTATTATTTATTTAAGAATGGAGTGTCCCTCACTAATGCATTGGCAACAAACACCTTTCTGCAGGAACCAGTTGCTATTACAATAGCAGACATCCAAAAGTGGGTCAAGAACATGAAGAGCTGGCCACAGCTGGTTTGGATATGTTCTACATCTACTGTCTAAAGAAAATACCAGCAGTGCATGAATACCAAGCAGCATAGATGAATCAGTTGCTAGTCGCAAGCACCCATCCAGACTGACAAGGAAAGACACTGCTGATCATGAAAGACAAGGGAACAGTGCTAACTTCTGGCCAACAACCTTTATCTGCATAATATTATGTCTTATCAGGCATCATAGTCCCCAAGCTACAGAACCATATGGCTCAATGCATAACCATAGCTCAGAAACATATTGGGAACAACACCAGAAACTCAAAACATCAGTTGCTCATAGAGCATTCACCCAAGATTCAAGGTTTAGACAGAGCAATCTGAGCACAGCCCGCAGACCACATAATCTTGGATGTAGAAATCAGAATCCAATGCTGCATTCATGTTCCAAAGTGTTCCAAGGTTTGGGTTAGGATATACCTGATCAAATCTATAGTACGCACAATTGTATTGATCTATGTTATTCTTAACATCAGAGAAACAGGGATATTACATGGAGAATAAACTTTGTTGTACAGTAATCCTGCTTTCGAAGTGAGAGGGAAGGAACAAACCAGTGTGGGTATCTCTATTGTTCCACACACTTAAACCCGAATATACTCTACGGTGTGTTAAATAGAAATAGTATCTCTAGCAGCTTTCACATAATCTTACAGATTTGGGACACTCCATGCATTAAAACACAGTCTAGGGAGAAACTTTATTTTCTTTTAATTTCTTGATCTTTGGATTAGTAGGAGTGTGCTGCTTTTCTGCCCAGCAAATAACTTACTTGATAAAGTCTTATTTTAGTAGCTTGTTGGTGGCTCTTTCAGCAATTTATTATTATGCTTCCCAGTCAGCATCTAATTTGCTGCAGTCAAAATGATTGTTTAAATACATGTATATTTTCTCTTCAGGTTTTAAAATATATGATTTTCTTCTGATATTGCCTGTTGTGTTTTTTTCTGTGTTTTAAAATTCAGTAAATGAAAAATAAAATAAAATAAATGAACTGCAGATAGAAAGGCCTGTTGTTTGTTTATTTTTCTTTAATAAATGGATTTATAATGTCGTACAAGATGTATCTGACTGGGGTACTCTATACTGCTTAAATGCCCACAGGCTGATTATATAGTGACATGCTATTCAAACTACAAGAGCTGTTGTTTCATTTTAACACTGTTGATTTGCTTTATCCTTTGGCAAGAGAAAGCTTGCAATTATAACTCCTACGGTATCCATCAAAGTCATTAAAGTAGAAAACAACAGGAAACTGCATTGTACAACATAACTCAAAGTAATACTCTGTCTCCATGTATTTGTGACTTAATAACTGATTTGTTTATTATTCCTTTCTATTAATTTTCCAACAGATTACTCCCTGACTCATTACAAGTCAATTAATAACCAATGAAATAAACCTAAAAATAATCAATGCAATTTCTAGGAGATTGTATACTAATATAAACAGGCAGGATTTTTGTTTAATTAGCTATTGACTGTGTTTTAGGCATGTAACTGGGAAATAAGGAGTCCATAATTGACTAATTAAATCATCAAGCAATTCCTTCTGTAATTTTTAGAGAAAGACATTAAAAAAATAAATATCCTATGTCATTATAGTGCATATTAGATCACTCCAGTTAAATGTAGTTCATTTACATATATGGGATTCCAGTTGTAATAAAGAAAAAATGTTATTTTGATGTTATATATTTGAGCTTTGAATTAGTCCTGGACAAAAATGTCCTGGTTTTTTTTTTTTTTTTTTGTAACATCACTAATTTCTGTTCTGAATTTATTATACGAATATAAATAATATAAATATAATGAATAGTATATGTTTTCCATCAGGAAGTAAAGAACTATTTAAAATTAAATTTCCAGTTCAGCCATGGACTATTCAGTATTATACAAACAAGCATTAGCATGTTACATATATATATTACTTTTGACCTCTGTCATCCACTCAAGTCGAAATCCAACCTAGAATTACAGAGCAGATCTTGGATGTCCCAATGCATCTTATATTGTTCTTGTTTATAGATCTAATAACCATTTTTATTTCAGAAAATTAATTGTACTCTTGCCTGTATCATGTATGCTATTTGTTGTTGGGGCATATAAGTCTGGCTTTGTCTTAAATGTACATATTATTAATCATAACTGTTATATTATGATTACATAACTGTTGCTTCTGTTGTTTCATGCTTGCTGGAAACCTGGTTTTGTCTAGAATGAACAGTCAAGCAATATGTTCCTTAAAAATTGCAATATCTTTTAGGGAAACAAGAAATTAATTTGTCTAGAAGTGACACCTTTGTATTATTCCCTTTCTCTTAAAAGGCAATTAAACATATTTCTGCTCCCATTCTTTTGTTTCTTTTTAAAGTATGCATATTTTATCCCCACCAACTAACATTTTTACTACTAATTGATTTTTATTTTGCTACATCTCTAGCATTTCCTTATAGCCATCTACCATTTATTTATTTAGGTTGAATTTATTCTTTATTTAGAAATGTGTAAATTTATCCAGGTCTGTAACAATTCTGCCTGGCATACAGTAAAAATGATCATAACATTAAATTAAAACCTGAAACCTTTAATTTAGCCAAGCCCTAATCTCTATGTATTGCCATTTATATAGGAGGTAAGAAATTTTGTGCTCTATCCCAAACATTTCAGATTACATGTCTCATGATCTCTTGTAGTTAGTCATGTTGCCTAAGACTGATTGGCATTGGGATCCAAAATGTTTCATAGCTGTTAGGGATAACATTGTTTACCCTAACTGGTTTGGGTAAAAATAATAAATATGGTATCATGGTTTGCTAGTTAAAGTGTGTGTAACTTTAACAGCAAGAATGTAATTAAGGGTGTGGTTGTAAAAGCACTATATAAGAAGCGAGGCAATTGCAGCTCGCTCTCTCTGGCTTACTGATCCCTAATTACTGGATGGATTGATGACTGCGTTCTTGCTGGAAAGGGGAGAGAAAAAGGAGTGTTGAGTTTTCTCAACGGAGAGAAGATAAAGATTGGACTGATTTATTGTAAGTGAACTGACATTGGCTATTCAACACGGACTTTGCAAATAGAGTATCCCCGACAAGACTTGACTGAAATTGATATATGACTAATGGACCGTTACATTTTGACTATGCTATAATTCTTAAATGGAATAAACAATATTTTTGATAGCACAAGCGTATCTGTATTTTTTACTGCGTGTTAACTAGAAAACTTATCTCACACAATTACCTGTCTTCCTATCTGACTTCGCTGCACATTCTGTTTAGTTTGTTTTCCTTAACACCCATTGGGGAATCCAGGCTTAACACTGGTCATGGGCCCAGAGAGACTGCAAAGTCAGTTTAACTAGGATAAAAACAGGTTTATGTAAAAAGTGAGATTTTGTGTTGTTACACGTTACAGTAAACAGACAGCTGTGTTTTATCAATTATATTTTTATATCCATATAGTGAAACATGGCACAAGTCAGTCTACAAAGTTTGTCCCTTATATCCAAGCTGGATGGAACAAACTATGTTTCATGGTCTATGAAATGTAGTCTACTTCTATGAAGAGAAGGTCTGTGGAACATAATTGAAAATCCACCAAACGTAGAAGAATGGGATCCTGAAGATGAGGAAGATAGTCAAAAGATAGAAGACTTTAAACAGAAAAATGAACAAGCTCTTTGCATCATAGGACTAACACTATCTGATCAGCAACTTGTTCATATACGCGGAGAGCAAACTGCTGTTGGGTGTTGGCAAAAACTGAAGAGGATTTATGTCCGAGATAACGTTGGTGCTCACATAAATCTAACACGGAAGCTTTTTCACACGTATCTCCAAAGGAATGGTGATATGCTGAGTCATTTGAATACTATGAAAAGCATTTTTCAAGAACTTCATGAGAAGGAGTTAATTTTCTCTGAACTACACCAGGTCTACATAATTCTATCTTCATTAGACGAAAGTTTTGATGACTACGTAACTTCCCTTGAAATATTGCCTAAAGAAAGCCTAACTTTAACTGATATCACTGGCAGATTGATTGAAGAGGCCAGAAGAAGGCTTGAAAGAGATCAGTTAAGGAGGGAGCAACCTCAAAAGGAAAATAATGAATCTCCTACTGCATACGCAATTAAAAAGTGTTTTAATTGTGGGGGGAGAGGACATTTGGCAAGATTTTGTAAGAAACCAAAGCGCCAGAATGCAAGCCAGAATACTGGAAGCCATCAAAGAAGAAATAAGAATTTTGAGTTAGCCATGTATAGTAATGGAGTTGTAAAAAATAATTTATGGGTGGTTGACAGTGGTGCGTCCCACTGTATTACAAATGATAAAAAATTTGTAAAAATGTCCATGAGTTCACAACATATCTCATTGGCAAACGGATGGAAAATGAAGGCAAAAGGTGAAGGTATTGCTCATTGTCCTAGTATAAATGAGAACATAAAAATGTTATATGTACCTCAACTTAAATTTAATTTGCTTTCAGTTAGAATGTTGGTTAGATTAGGATACATAGTTACCTTTAGGGGAGATACTTGTTTAATTGAAAAGGAAGGTAAGAAAATTACTGCATCTTTAAGAGGTGACTTATATGTGTTAAATGATAATGGTTTAAAGGTGGCTAACACGGTTTATGATAATAAGAAACCACATAATGAATGTATTCACTTGTTACACCGACGGCTAGGTCATTTAAATTTTAAAATGATTAAGAGAACTGTTCAACTATCTAAAGGAATAAGTTTAAAACCTTGTAATAAGTATTTGCAATGTTCTGCTTGTAATCAAAACAAAAGCAAAGTTATACCGGCAAATAGAGTTGATGGATTTACTACCAAAGAGCCTTTAGAGGTAGTATTTGCCGATATAATAGGTCCTAAAAAGCCAAGTGTAGGTGGTGCTAGATACATATTAAGCATAATGGACCACTATTCTAGGTATGGTTTCTGTTTTCTAATGAAGAGAAAAACTGAAACGTATACAAATTTCTTTAATTGGTTGAAATTTGCAGAGAGAAAAACTAAAAAGAAATTAGTAACTCTTATAACAGATAATGGTACGGAATTTACAAATAATAAATTCCAGAATAGACTTAGAATGGCAGGTATTCAACATAAAAACTCTGCACCATATAGGCCTCAACATAATGCATTTATAGAGAGAAGAGGCCAAACACTGCAATCAATGGGAAGAACAATGTTATCTGATTCTGGATTACCTGACAATTTGTGGGGAGAAGCAATAATGTGTGGTAATCACATATTAAACAATGTTGTTAATTCAACAACAGGTGAATTACCATTCACTCTGTGGCATGGTAGAAAACCTGATTTGAGTTATATTCACACATTTGGTGCACCAGCATGGGTGCATATCCCTACACAACTCAGGCACAAAGGACAACATAGAGCTAAAAGATTAATTTTTGTTGGATATCAAGCAAACCATAGATCTTATAGATTCTGGGAACCAGGTACATCTAGAGTATACTGCAGTGCTAGTGCACAATTCCTAGAACATATAGGATGGAATAGATTAGAGCAGGATTCAGATAATGATGTTATTATAGAACCCTATAAGAGGCAGAAAGAAAAGACTAGTTATAAGAAAAGTCCAATTAAAGAAGAAGTCCATGAAGAGCAAATAGAATCAGATCAAGAGGAAATAATTGATCAAGAAGAGATAGATAGTCAAGAACAGGAAATAAAGGAAAGTCCACCTGTAAGTCCTGTTATACCTAGACGCACAACGCGTATAACCAGACCACCTGAAAGATATCAGGCAAGTATTGTTTGCCAAGTAAATAAAGTTCCAACTAGCATAGATGAACTTAAGATGTATCCTGCTAAGGATCAGGTGAATTGGCAAAAAGCAATGGAAAAAGAGTTAAATTCATTAAAGGAAATGAAGGTTTATGAAGAAACCAAATTACCTCAAGGAGAAAAATCCATTGGGTGCAAATGGATATTTAAAGTAAAGACTGGAAATAATGGGAAAGTAACTTATAAGGCTAGGTTAGTAGCACAAGGATTTAACCAAAATACATATGATTATGATGAGGTATTTGCACCAAATCTTAAGGCTACAACTTTAAGAGCCGCTTTAGTATGGGCAGCTAAGAAGAATTATATAGTTAACCATTTAGACGTAGAAACTGCATATCTGCATGCACCATTGCAGCATACAATATATTTGAAAAAACCAATTGGTATAAATGATAATAAAGTAAATAGCAATGATTGTTGGAAACTCAAGAAGAGTTTATATGGATTGAAACAATCTGGCTATGAATGGAACCAATATATTGTGAAAGAATTAAACAATATAGGGTTTAAATCTGGTTTAGCTGATCCATGTGTGTTTAAAAGAGAAAATAATGGAACGGTGTCATTATTGTTATTATTTACAGATGATATTGCTTTGATTACTAAGACCAATAATGAAGCTACTGAGATTATTTCATTATTAGCCAAAAGGATAAAATTAAAGCATTTAGGTGAAATTAAAAAGTATCTAGGATTGACAATTAACAAAACCACAAAAGGATTTAAGATATCTCAAGAGGATAAAATTTGCCAATTAATTAAATTGTATAAAATGGAACTTTGTAAGCCTGCAAAGACTCCAATGAGTCAGGAAATTTGCAAAATTGATGCTCAAAGTCCCAAATTTGATAAGACCATATATCAATCTTTGATTGGTAGCTTATCATATATAAGCAATTGGTCAAGGCCAGATATAGCTTATAGTATTAATCAGCTGGCACGATTTAATAATGATCCACATCAATGTCATTGGCAAGCACTAAAGAGAATTTTAAGATATCTTAAAGGAACAATGCATCATGCATTGTATCTAGAGCCAAAAGGTGATTTGAATCTTAGTGCCTATGCAGATGCAAGTTTTGCAACTGACATAAACACTAGAAAATCAACATCTGGGATGGCTATATTATTTGGTAAGACACTAATAGGGTAGAGGTCAATCAGACAACAGCATATTAGCTTATCAACGATGGAAGCAGAATTTTCATGTCTGTCATTACTATGCACTGACTTAATTCTGTACAAACAGTTATTATTAGACATGGGTATAACTGTTAAAGATTCTATTATTGTGTACGAGGACAACCAGGCAGCTATACAATTAGCTACTAATATTGCTGTAAAGACTAGATCAAAGCATACTGATTTAAGATACTTAAATGTTAGAGAATCTGTGAAAAATGGTCTAATTAAACTTGAGTACTGCATGACGGAAGAAAATATTGCAGACCAGTTTACAAAAGCTCAAGGTGTTGTAAAATTTAAAGAGAGTTGTAACAATTATGATTTAAAGGTGTAAATAGTTATATTATTGTAATATTATTATTATTACCAAAAGGGGAGAATGTTAGGGATAACATTGTTTACACTAACTGGTTTGGGTAAAAATAATAAATATGGTATCATGGTTTGTTAGTTAAAGTGTGTGTAACTTTAACAGCAAGAATGTAATTAAGGGTGTGGTTGTAAAAGCACTATATAAGAAGCGAGGCAATTGCAGCTCGCTCTCTCTGGCTTACTGATCCCTAATTACTGGATGGATTGATGACTGCGTTCTTGCTGGAAAGGGGAGAGAAAAAGGAGTGTTGAGTTTTCTCAACGGAGAGAAGATAAAGATTGGACTGATTTATTGTAAGTGAACTGACATTGGCTATTCAACACGGACTTTGCAAATAGAGTATCCCCGACAAGACTTGACTGAAATTGATATATGACTAATGGACCGTTACATTTTGACTATGCTATAATTCTTAAATGGAATAAACTATATTTTTGATAGCACAAGCGTATCTGTATTTTTTACTGCGTGTTAACTAGAAAACTTATCTCACACATTTACCTGTCTTCCTATCTGACTTCGCTGCACGTTCTGTTTAGTTTGTTTTCCTTAACACCCATTGGGGAATCCAGGCTTAACAATAGCTCTTATCTATGTAATAAGTTTAATATATAATTTCACTTGCTAGTGACATTTATCCATATTATAGAAATGTTGGTTAGAAATAAAAATGTTGCAATTGAAGTGGAATGATTATTCCAGTTGATTATTATTCCTAGTAATTTTCTAGTGTTGAATTAGAAGTTCAAATGTGATTAATTGTGTCTGATGGTTTGAATTCTTATTGAACTTGATACAGTTTTTGTTGGATTTCTTTGTTTTTGTTTGTTCACTGCCCAGAGTTTCTTGGATTGATAGATATTAATAAAAACCCACCCATCCATCCACTGGAAATGATCCTCGGTTTGGCATTTACATTTATATTAGACAGGCATGAATTTCTATATGGGTTGAGAAGATACATATTGAGAGGTACTGTATTTATAGCAGTTCCAAGGTTTTCTGACAGCTGTTGCAATTGACTGCTGTAGGTATTGGAAGCTAAAGAGGAGACAGCTGGCCTATAATTGTTAGGTAATTTCAGATATCATTCTTCAATCACCAGTATATATAGACCCAGCATATATATAATATGTAGTGGTCATTCGTCTTGGAGATGAACTAATACAAACTTGATGTGTGTAGGTATTATTGGTGTGGTAAAGGTATTTTTGCTTCAATTAAATTCCAGATTATCCAGCTTTTGCATAATGCACAGCACAAGAGGTATATCAAATTAATAAGCCAACTGGTAACAGAAATAAGAATAGTGATGCAAAAATTCATAACTCTTAATCTGAAAGTCAATAAAGGGCAAATCCTTTCTCCGTTTATACACACAATTACTTTATGCTGGTCTCTGAATGTAATAAAGATTTGATTTGATATACTTAATAAAACAAAAAGGCTGCTATTAATTAAAACTAAGAATTTTGCAAGATACAGCCTTTCAGAGCCATGGTTCTCAAGAGCTCAATGAAGTTTAGTGACCATTCAAAGTTACAATGACACTGAAAAATTGACATGATCATTTTCTATTGTGACCTTTGCCGCGTCCCCATGATCATACGATCAAAATTCAGATGCTTTTATTCAAACTTTTGTAATCAACTTTTGCAACCTTCTCATAAGCAAAGTGAATGGGGAAGATGGATTCACTTAACAACCATGCTCCTAATGTAACAAGTGCAGCGCTTCACTTAGCAACAATGGCAGAAAAAGTTGTTAATTGGGCACAATTATGAATGTCTCACTTAAAAACAGAAATTTGGTCGCGGGGCAATTGTGGTTGTAAGTTGAGGACTACCCGTAGTAATATCTATAGATAATTTTTTTGAAGATGCTTCCTGAATAAGAGGCTCATATGTTGGACATAGAGATTATAATTATGTCAATTATATAATTTCTATTTGTTCATTATTTTTTGTTCAATAGGCCTCCCCTATTAGAAGGATTTAGTATTATAGTGAGTATAAATGTAATACATAAATAAAAAGAGAAAAATACAAAAGGCAAAAATTATTTTTCCATAATTTGTAAAGGAAAGAATTAATCACCTTTCAATGCATAAGAGCTTGAATACAATCAATGGCTTCTTCAATTAATAAGGATCTCTAATGGCAGTGTGTGTGTCTGTGCGCGCACTGAGGAAGTACACATTCACTAAACTATGTTCTCCAAATAGTCTTCACTGTGTAGATTAGGGAATCTGAATTTTGTAGTTTGATCTGGAGGGTAATAGTAGAGAAGGAATTGTCATTTTCTCCTCAATATATTTCATTCTAAGAAATATCACTTGTTAATTCAAATATATTGAGATATCATGTAATAACAAGCAATAGTCACTATTACTTGATCTTATTTTGTAATATTGTTCTATTTCAAATTACAATTTATACATCCAAGGTGAGCAGGTGCGACCAAATCTGCTGTAGGTCTGTTGTCTGTTTCTTCCAATTCCTTTTTGATAGTGCCTTTTCTGTTGAGTATTGACCAATTAATTAAACTGACTTCCCACATTCTATAAGAGCTGAGCATTCTACTAATTTGTCTTCTTCTACCACAATGCTTGAGAAATAGCTTTCTGTTATGGAACTGTTCATAGATCTTTTCCAATTTTTTTTTAATATGATTGCAATTGTTCTCCATGGTGGAATCAGCCTCATTATCATAATTAGACCAAAGAATCCTTCTGTAGGTATGCTTTCATGGACAGTATTTTGCATTGTTATGAATTCATTAATTCATTCTTCATTTTATTTTCAAGCAAAGCATGAACCAATTGAACTATAAACCTTAGGTGAATAGATTCTTTTCTGCTTGCAGTATTTACTGCTTGAGTAAATTAGGTGTACATAATAACTAGCTGTCAACCTCCAGCTGTAATAGAACCAAATCATGTAAATTCCCTTTTTCTCTGACATGATGGCTTCCCTTGTGAAAAATTTAGTGAGCAGCTATAAATAACATCTTACTGTGCAACTTAAGTTCAACCAGCTTTGTTTTTCCTTTATATTTTTAATCATTTAACAGAAAAGCCTACTTTATCATGTGATTGGGATACCTGTCCATCTCATATAGTTTTGAGCATTTTTTTCCTAATATATGCAGCTGGGAATAAAATAAGTGAAGGAAGAAAGGAAAATTGTGAGATAGATAGAAAGTTAGGTAGGATAAGACATGGCTTTATATACTAAGACTCATAGCACTAATCTGTCTGACAGTTTAGGTAAAGTAGATTTCACCTACTGAAAATATTATACTAGAGATTTGTGATATAAATAGTGGGGTATTAACTACATATTTGTGCTAAAAGTAGACTAAAATTTAAAACACATATATATGTATGTGTGTGTCTGTGTCTGTGTATCTGTGTCTGTGTGTCTCTGTGTGTGTCTGTGTGTGTGATTGATCATACACTGAATGAGTTATGGATTCGAGATGGGCAGCAAATAAATTTCATAATAAATAAATAGAGGAAAAAAGAAGACAGAGAGAGAGAGAGAGAAGTATTTTGTTTGTTTGTTTGTTTATTACTTAATTGTTCTTAGATTTTTTCAGCTCTGTGCCAAAACTGAACCTGAGCCTTCTGCATACTGAACACATATTTCACCTATTTCAATTTTTCATTTAAAGATCACTATAATGCTATAATAACACAATAAATAAATAAACCTTTTTGGATTGTGAATCAAACAGTAGAATAGTCTTTCTTTTGTGTAGAAACTTAAAGTTTTACAGCAAAAAGTTAACGGTACTGTATGGTGTAGCTTGTTTTAGTCAGTAAATAATCTTAAGAGTTGCATTGTTATTAGAACTGATGAAAGATATCTATCTAAACCAGATAAATGATTGTCTTGAATTGCTTCATTTCTTTAGGCAACTAATCCCAGAGCTAATAGCAGAACAGTCATAGATACTAGAAATTCTGATTGATGGTGTCTTGTTTCAATCACCAGGACTATTTTTTAGGAACACTTCATTGCTGGTCATTACAAGATCTTCTCTTATGTATTTTACAGGATAAAGATAAAATCTGTGTTGGCTGCATTAGTCTGTGAGGTGTTTATGTGAGTGATTTTAAATATGTGTTTATTATGCTGAAAGAACAAAATATGTGGCATATGTGGACCTCTTCGTTATGGATATAATGGTATATTCAAAGGTCCTATATTTAATTATCCTTGGGTATAGCTTGCATCATTAGGTGGCTATTTCAGGTTGTAGCTCCCAAATAGAAGCAGTAAAATATTGGACAACTAAATTTGATTGCTGCCTATAGTGTACAATGTAATTCTCTGTCTTCTAATGTTGAAGGCATTTTTCCAGTGAAGTAATATTTGTATATTATTAGTATCTATTTGTGGATGCTTTGCCTCAAGCTCATGTTACACATATGAATTGAGCTGCAAATAGCAGCCATTAAACCATTATTTTAAGAACTTTGAAAAAAATGCCACTTCAAAGATGTGCTCATACACATAAATAATAAAACTAAATATGATTTACTTATTGCACTTCTATGCTCCTTTTTCTGTGCAAACTCACAATGGCTTCCATATGATGCTCCTCTAATTTTATCCACTTAATAGAAACTCTTTCAAGTATTTTGGGTTGATAGAGATTGAAGAATCACAAATCAATATTCACATTTTGTTTCTTGTACATTCAGTAAGTTCCTATTTTTAACTTACATCAATCAAGCTTGTTCTTGGCTGCCTCCTATGTAATCAGCCAATGCATGTTTGTCTTCTTCAACAGTTTGTTTGACTTAAAATAAATCACTGCCTCCATTTTTACAGAGCAATTATAATCTATCGATATCAATATTCATAATGAATAGTCAATAGCTGTCTTGTTTTTCAAACCAAACAGTCGAGTTCATCTTGTCTCCGGTTAATAATTACACCAATGTATTATATCACAGGTATGGCCAAGGTATTAGTATCATTATGGTTCATCGCACAGTCAGACAGATGTTTAAACTTGGCATTTTTAGCCACCTATCAAGTCACTGCCAAGAACCTGAGATGGACGGATGTTGTTTGATGGTATTCAAAATATTGGTAAGATGTAAGACACTCCAAGTAAATTTGCCTTTTGCAACTGGCTGATGGTGATTTTGTCAACGCCAGTGGTGTTCAGATGGTTCTCCAGAGGCTTTGTGATTGCACACAAGGCATATTTTCCTATCTTTGTTTTCTTTTAACACTGTTGCTTCACTTCTATTTGCATGTCTTTGTATTTTGTTATTTTCTCTAGTTCTTTTTTTTTAAAATTCTGCTGCGTCCAGGTATTGACATGCCCACTATCCAGACTATTTTTTCTTAAGTCTGGAGTGTCATTATTATTTTCTGTTCAGAGAATATCATCTTCCTTATTTCAAATATTTTATAAAGGCAGAAAATTACAGCATTACACAGCTGGAAAGCTATGAATATTTCTACAGATCTGGAAAAAGACTCCAATAAAATCGCTCTTCAATTAGAGATGGACTTTTGAGAATTCCTATTAAGTAACTATGGTTAGAATATCTTTGATTACTTCTCCCTTGTAACATCAAATTACATCAATTAAATACACTACTACGAGTACATCATAATTAAATAAATATTGACTATTAAATGCTGTGACATAATTCAGGCCCATTTTACCAGCTTTCTATAGAGAAATGCTGAGCAATCACAGCCCTCTTACCTCCATAAACATATGACTCATCTAAATGTGAGCTATATATGTGATGACTCAGTTTATTTCCCTCAGATAAAGAAAGCCAGAGTTGTTCAAATCTTAGTCATCCTTCTTCCAAGCTCCCAGACTGCTTTACAGGTTACTTGAGGCAATTAACAGCATGTATTTTTTTCCCTGCCTTTAGTTCCACAATGGCTTCAGGCTACTAGCTTCATGAATAATTATATCACTCTATGAAACTATTTTAGGATTTTGTTAGTATTGACACAAGGTTGGGTTATGTAGAATATTGCACATTAAAACCTGAGTTTTGAAACTCAGGCAGATCTCAAAATCAAAGAGGGGTTCAGGTTTTCAAACTAGAGAAAAATAAATGCCGAAAGGACTCCTCTTACTGCATTCTTTTCATTTCAAATGAAAAAGACCTTAGTTTTTTTTTTCCAGGGAAGTTTTTCCCAACACAATGATAATTTTGCTTGCCCTTTTCATACATTTCATACTGCAGAATATTATTCGTAAAGTGTGGTGTCCACAACAGTGTGCTCTAAGTTTCAGATCATTATCAATTTAGATAAGGGCATTTTTATATTTCAATTCTATGATATATTTCAATTCTATGAAAAATACTGTTGTATCTTTCCTTTTTTGGGAGGAACAGCAACTAAATGACAACTCATATCTCAAAGGAAACAGATGCTATTTTAGGAATCATATAAAAAATAAATGTCTGCCTACTGCCTTCCTGTAGTATCATTTAATTAAAAAAAACCATGAAAGTTGCACATTCAGATACCACCTGCTCTTGAATAAAAGTAGAAATGGATATGATTCCTTAGCCTCTGGAGCCAAAACATATTTTAAAAAAGGATAAGCTCAGTAAATTTATGTAAATTCAAAATCCACTGTTAGTTGCATAAAGATTAGGTAAATAAAATTAGTCACTTGAAGCATTGCATATGTTGGTAAGTATTTGGATGATTTAAACAATGCATTGTCTATCTATTCACTTTCCGTAGATTTTGAGCACATTGATCAGGGTGGAGAAACTGAGGATTGCCACATGTTGCTGAACTATTGACTATGAAGCTGAGAGCTGTAGTTCAGCAACAGCTGGAGAGGTCACCATATCTCTGCTCTGATTAGATCTCAATTGACTTTCACCATCTGTCAACCATAACAACTCTTAATTTAGCAGACACTCTTAATATTGCCTAGGCAGAGTTATTAAAAGAAATTTGCATCAAGATGGCACTCGCTGAATAAAATACCATTAAGATGAATTTACTGTTCCCTGCATATGGAAGAACTATAACGAAGGCAAATTGTAATATAAACATAATTCATTATTTGTTCCTTGACTTATCATTCTGATTGCTTCGGTGTTTTTCCTAAGCCTTATTACCCTCTGTACATATATTTGTTGAATGAAATTCAGTGGCAGATTGATGATTAACTTATTAATATTATAGATTCAATCTCACATTCATTCCTCAGTAGTAAAATTTCCATTCCATTATATATCCAAGAAAGAAAAAGAGAATGATAAAAGAAAAAAATTAAAAGTGCAAAAAAGAAAAAGAAGGTAAAGAGAAGAAGGAAGAAAAATAGAGAAAAGAAGTTATAAAGAAAAGACTTCTGATCTTCATCACAGCAGTTACAGTATATTTTAATATTTTAATCTCTCTATATTGGTAGAATCACAAATTCTTCTTCCTATAGTCTATTCTGTCTAACTATCAAAGCCATAAATCACAACTTCTTTAATCACTATGTGTATTTGAGTAGATGATTTTCAAACTTTTTTACACATCCAATATTGTTTAATGATGTGAATTCTTTTATCTACTTTAAATTTTCTGGTAATTGTAACGAAGAAAACCTTTGAAAACTTCTGACATCAGTGGTTCTTGTGATTTTATTTTATATTCCTCTCTGTAAAATTTAAGTATATCATGATATGTTAACCATTTATCTTTTCTTATTATTTTTCATCTATGCTCCTTGTGCTAAGAACCATAGATGTTTTTGGGCACAACTTAGTTTTGTATCTATTCCATATTTTCAGTATGGCACATGTAACATAATTATTTTTAAAATCCACATTGACTTTGTCATACCACAAATATCCATTCCACCAAAATCTCAGATCATGCCCTTCTAACTCAAAAAGCCTTTTAATTCTCAGTGACATCCATTCTTCCATCCAAACCAAACAGCAAATTGCAAAATAAAATTTCAAATCAGGTAGACTCAATCAATCTCTTTCCTTTTCATCTTGCAAAAACCCTTTTATTTAATCTATGGCTTTTCCCCTTGCCATACAACTCTATCTTGGTTACCACCCCCAATGAAATGATGAGAAAAACCAATTTTACATGCAGTAGTTACTTCCCTGGACTCATTAAAGAATATTGTTCTTTCAATGCCATCAGTAAAGGAGCTAGCACACTCATTTTGCAACAGAATTACTTGAACTCTGGATTGCCACTGTATAAAATGAAACTGAAGATAGGCTTTCCCATCATTTTAATAAGGAACATGGATCTTCCAAGGCTTTGCAGTGGAACATAAATGGAAGATCTCCACAAAAATCTCATTGAAGAAAGATAGACATTGATGCATTCAACATTGTCATGATTCTAAAAATTATGCTAACTTTACTGTAAATTGAAGATATCCCTCCTCAGTGAAACCAGTTCCCAATACAGTTCTGCTTTGCTCTCATTCAGCTTAAACCACTAGGATAAATTATGGAGAATGTGTTAATTTATCTTGAAAAATCAGCATTCCAGATAGGAAAGGATTAAGGATTAAGATAGGGAAAAATAGTGAAAATGCTAGAGTATTTTTAAAGGATAGCAGATCAAACAGAAATATTGTCATCAAAAGTATCCTTTGTTAAACAAAAAACATGTATATTTCTTTTGCTACACATCTTTCTTTTTTAATAAAGTGATGTTTTATACTTTAATTTTCAAACCAAATAGATAGCAGTCAGCCTTTGGTCATTCTGTCTCTGGGTTTAGGTAAAAAAAAATGATAATTCTAAAATGATGACCCAGATGGTCATGAGTTGCCTAGTTAAATTTAATACCCCAAATATAGAGAAATATATAGATTTAATTTAGAAGTAGTAGATTTCCTTTTGGCACTCATTTCTTTGGTTTTGGTCCTTTGAAACCTATTCATGAACAGGACTATTAAATCTAGAAATGGTTTTGTTGTTGTTGTTGTTTCTGCCATTTAATGGCCATCCAAATTTCACATAGGTGCTTTAAGCACTGTTCTGTACGGTCATTACCATTCTTGTAGAATCGCGCAGTGATTGGCCAAGACGCGCAGCGAGCTGATTTCTTTTTTGCCGTTTTTCTTTCGGACCCGAGCCGATCTCGGGAATCAATAAATGAGCTGAACTAAAGTCACTGGCTCTGAGTCTCCTTCCTTGCGACGGACACGACAAGCACAATATCTACTGACTTCTAAATAGACAGTCAGCAACTTTCAAACAAACCAGGTTCTGAATCCTCCTTTCTTCTCTGTTTTCCAAATCAAAATTTCTTGCACAACCTGACCTACTTTCTGAGGCCTTACATTATTGAAATATTACCCATAGTTTTTCCAGATACTGCTAACAGTTTACTATAAACAGTTTCCCACCAACGTCAACAATGCTAAAATAGTCAGTGCTGGATGTTTCTTGGCAAATAATCCCATTGGATTTAGTAGCATTTCTTCCATTTAAGTATCCATCATGAGGGAGGTAAAATGGCTGTTTTTGAGTTCTACAATACTGAAGGCAGAATCATGACACTTTCTTTCAAGTGCCATATTGCCCCTAAATTTGCTAGTCTCTCCTGTTTCTTGCCTTTCTGTGCCCTCTGAGCAACACAGATCATGTTAGTTCTCAGTTAAATCATTTCAGTACTGCCCTGGAGATCATATGAATAGGCATTTGAATGACAGGGTAATTTCAAGTTATTATTTGTAGCCCTATTAAATATCCAGAAAAGGGGAGAACAGGTTGATTATTAGTCTCTCTCCACTGCAAACGGGTGAAATTAATTTGAGGGATGGCTGCAAAACAGAAAATAAACTGAAAGTTATGTAAGTTATAAGCAACCTAGAAAGAAATTAGTACAACAGGATGAATAAGACTGCTGCAGTTTAGTGACATGTCAAGACATTCTGTTTAAGAACATGTGCCAAGGGGAATGCTCGCCTTATATTTATACTATAGAGTAAACAACCATTCTTGTTCTAAACTAGCTGTCCATAAAGTTTATGCTCCCTCAAACTATGCTTTGATCTGTAAAAGTATAACAAGATTTTTCTTTATTCTTTATTCTCAAACAATCATGCAAAACCTGTCAGCCTCTGCTAAGAAAAGGTGGTTTGAACATTTTTTAAAAATTCTGTGTCCCTGGAGACTGTTGAAATTTATATAACAAACTGTATAGCTAGACATGGCTGTTACACAGTTACACAGTAGTGTAGATTTGTGCTTATTTTGTTATATAATTCATTTCATTTGGACTCCATGTTGGAACAAGATGGTTTTCCAATATAAAATGGTACATTAAAGAAGCTGCAACTTATTGGAAAATGACTGCTCCAGTTTAGTATGCTCCAGCATATTCCCAATCAATCACCATCTGTTAATAAATGCTTATTCATTAAAACATCAGCAAACTTCGAAAATGTTAACTGGAAGAAGAGGATAAAGCAGGTAAAAGCAGCAAGAGAGAAATTTTTTTACATTATCTCTATTTATAAAAATGATTTATTTTTTTTTGCCAGGGGGTGGGATTCTTTTGAGTCTTTCTTTACTCTTTTGTGACTGTCTGGAATAGTCCGTGCAATTTTCTTGACAAGATTTCAGAAGTGATTTGCCATTGTCTGCTTTCTAGGGCTCAGAGAGAAAGTCACAGGCCCAAAATCAACCAGATGGCTTTGTGCCTAAAGTGGGACTAGAACTCCCAATCTATGAGTTTCTAGCCTGATGCCTTAACTGCTACATCAAACTGGCTTCAGAGCTATTTTTGTCAAAAGAAGTAGAATTTCCAAAGCTACTGGCAAGAACTTGGAGGATGGAAATGATGGAATGATAGAGCCAAATGTTCCATACTCAACTTTGTTAATTTACATTAAGAGAGACTATTTTTAATTTCTCATTTAATGCTACTTCACATCTGGTCTTCATAGACATGAATCCTGCAGTGCTCCAATGAAATTATACTGATTTAAGAGCCAGAATGAAAAGAACGGGGAACTAAATTATTAAAAATTATTGTATGGGGATGTTAATCTTAAATCCAATTCCTCTCCAATTTCTATTTCCGTCATTGCTATAAAAAATAGTATGTTATAGTTGCATGGCTTTGGTGCATTAAATTATTGCCATTGCTTCTTATAGGATGATATGACCCATTAGTAAGTTTACTTAATAACTGAGTTTTGTAAGATTTGTGCCAGATATAACTACCATTGTTCAATTTCTTTTTTTAGCCTTGGATCAAAAGAAGCCTCTGCTAATCTTGATATAGATTTATTTATATTATCCATTGAATGTATAATCATAGACCAAAAGAGTAATACAATATTAGATAAAACAAATAGTAGCTGAAGAAGCAAATATAAAAAAAGAGGAAGAGAGTAAAACAATAATAGTAAATGTATTACTTTTAGTAAAAAGTTACAAACTGTCTGTAGAGTTCAATAATCCAATGTGTAAATTGAGGAGTTAATTCCTCAGGTCCAACAATTGGAATTTCTGTGGTCCAGAATTTCACAACTTTTATAATTTCCTAGCCTAGTTACTTAGTAGGAAAAGCATACATTCTGATAGAATCCTGTCCAAGTATCTTCAAATAATCAGGGATAACATTAGGTACCGCCTGAGTTTGGGGACATCTCAAAATAACATGTTGACTGACTCAGCCTTTGTTTCTGGATATACATAGAAGCACTCTTGATAAAGGATGTTATCCCATTCTATTTGAGGGTAGGATATCAGAGCTGGTCAGATTTATTGGCATGGGAAACAAATCTTGGTGTGGGAAACAATATTTTTCATAAATATAAACACAAACATGTAATGACCGTTTGACAGATTTCATCAAAGGTTTCATAAAAGTCCAGATCATGAAATAAAGTGCAATAACTTGTAACAGATAAAATAATAATTTGTTTTGTAGAGTACAGTAAACATATCCTTACTTGCTCTGGACTGATTTTGATTGTGAACGTCTCATTGTTTGAATATCATTTGCACCCGTTGGGCAATGGAGTAACCTTGTAGAGGTTAGCGTTCTTACCATTTCTTCATCTAGGCCAGGGGTCCACAACCCCTGGTCCGTGGACCACCACTGGGCCACAACATGCCAGAAATCTGACTGTGCAAACAAGCAAAGCCCATCCGCTGGATGCAGGCAGCACACAAAACCATGCTTTTTCTGGTCTGCTGAAAAACCTTTCTACATGGAGCTGGTCCTTGGTGCCCAACGGTTGGGGGTTGCTGATCTAGACAATAAGTTTCAAAACATTATTTCTCCCTCTATCCCACCCTAAACCATCAGCCATTTCCCATTTCCCTTTTGCTATCTTTTCTCTTCAAACATTGCAGACAAATGTTCTAAATTTCAAATTTTGGTTTAACTTCAAGACTGTAACACATTTTCTTTGTTGGGTTTAACTTTATTCCTATTCAAAACAAAGGAAGTGGGTGAATAGATTTACCCGTTTTAAACAAGACAGGAGACATGGTCTAATGGACTGGGTATTTTCCACATGTGTAATCAGTTCAATTGCAAGAATTTGAAGAAAAGTTCATTTTAAATAATCAGGAGTATATAATACTAAGGAATCATTGCTTACATCCAGTTCTGTAATGTTGCAGCACACAAAACCATGCTGTTGCAGCACACAAAACCACAAAACCATAATGTTGTGAACTAAAGAAATGTAATTAATAAAGATTCATTTGCATAGCAGGATCGTAATCCTGCACTTCCTATTGGCCCTTATAATGGCAAGTTATGATTGGTTAATTCTGAGCAATCTGACTGGCTGTTGGCGGGCCGAGTCCCATTGGACGAGGTTCAAACCCTATAACAACATCCATTGGTCATCCGGATAGCAGTTCACTCTATAAAAGGGCGGCCACTATCCGGGGATTTTTTGTCTCTGTTATCATGCTGTAAATAAAGAGCTGAAGTTCACGTGAAGCAGTTTCATCTCCGTTTCTACGCCCATGCTTCGTACTTAACACTGGCGACGAAGATGGGATTTGGAGACAATAGAGCTGGCTAAACCCTACAGAGCACCAACCGAAGCACGTGGCTGAGAGCGCACCTACATCGACAGGATGTCAGGCGGTGCTATACCACCCGCTCCTTTTGACCCAGACAAAGAAGACTGGGAGTCGTATATGGAACGTTTCCAGATATTCTTGGAAACCAACAATTTAGAGGACGTGTCCACCAGCAAGAAAAGAGCGGTGTTTTTGACGTACTGCGGGCCTGCCGTATTCCGGGTGGCTAAAGCAATCGCAAAACCGGCTGAAGTAACAGAAATGGGTTTGGACACCCTTGCACCCCTCCTTCGGGCTCATTATGCATCCACAGCATCAACACTGGCCCGAAGACGCGAGTATTACCAGAGGGAACAACAGAAAAGCCATAGCTGGGATTAGATGCATGACACGGGCGCAGAAGGCCTATGGAAAAAGACAACGTCAGCTTTCCAAAGGCCGTCACCTATGCTACTGCAGCAGAAGAAACCAGGAAGTCGGCTGCTTGAAGGTGCCGCAACCACGCACCGCTTCGTCAACTCGCCCGTGACACTTCACCAGGTTTAGAGAAGTTTCCGGCAACAAAGAATCGCAAACCGAAGAGTGATGAAGAAGAAGTCATCAGGATTCGGGGCAATCAGAGTCCACGAATTCTAAGGACTCCGCACAAATGCAAATTCCGCTACGCACTCTGCCAAAGTTGTGGAGCCAACCATAAGAGAAGCAACTGCAAATTCCGCTACGCACTCTGCCACAACTGTGGGAAGAGAGGCCACATCGCATGGGCCTGCAGAAGCAAGAGAGAGTCCAACCCAAGCCGAAGGGAGAACAACCTCCGACAACCTGCAAGAAACGTTCTTGTAAAGCGGCATCGCTTGGGTAACCAAGAAAACAACCACTCCTACAGAAACAGGGCACCGGCTCTTCAAGCAAAACGGGAAGAGGCACACCAAACGACAACCATTGGCCACGCTTCACTACTAGATGCACAGAAAATCCGAGTGAGAGTCGCCATAGAAAACCAACCTTGCCAAATGGAAGTCGATTCGGGATCGTCCCTCTCGATGGTCTCCTGGAAGACCCTCAAACAACTCATCCCGACCATCTGCCGTCAGGACCTCAGCATCCAGAGGATCGTCCTCAGGGATTACCAGGGGAACACGATTCCAGTCGCTGGCTTGACTCAAGTCCGAGTAACTTTCAAAAATCATAGTGCAGCACTCCCATTGACTGTTGTCGACGGCAACCGGCCCAGTTTGCTAGGCCTACAATGGTTCGCCCCACTAGGGATTGAATTAGGGATTACCAGGGGAACACGATTCCAGTCGCTGGCTTGACTCAAGTCCGAGTAACTTTCAAAAATCATAGTGCAGCACTCCCATTGACTGTTGTCGACGGCAACCGGCCCAGTTTGCTAGGCCTACAATGGTTCGCCCCACTAGGGATTGAATTAGCCGGCATTCACCATGCCGAGAGCAACGATTGGGAAGAAAGCATCGTCCAGGAATTCCAGGACGTCTTTTCGGACAACTTAGGCAAGTACAAAGGGACCCCTATATCATTTAACCTCAATCCAGAAGTAGCCTCGTCGGGTACCATTCGCCCTTAAACCCAAGATCGACGAGCAACTTGATAAGTTAATAGCCCAAGGGGTGTTGGAGCCTATTGACCATGCCCGATGGGAGACCCCAATCGTAACCCCCATCAAACCGGATGGGTCGATCAGAATTTGTGGAGACTACCGCGCCACCCTGAACCACGCACTCCAACAGAGCGCTTATCTGGTGCCGGTGGTTCAACATCTTCTCCACTCCCTGGGGGGCGGGAAGATCTTCGCAAAGTTAGACTTAGCGCAAGCGTATCAACAACTACCCGTTGATACGGAAACCGCAGAGGCATAGACTATCGTTACACACCGAGGTGCCTTTAAATGCAACAGACTCCAGTTCGGAGTGAGTGTAGCTCCCGGGATATTTCAGAGTCTAATGGAGAGACTTTTGCAAGGCATAAAAGGGGTTGTGCCGTATTTTGATGACGTTTTAATTGCGGCCCCTAATAAAGAAGAGCTTGAACGACGTCTCAAACTAGTTCTACATAGATTCAAAGACGCCAGCCTCAAGGTGAAAAAAAATAAGTGTCAACTGTGTACTGAGCGGGTGGAGTTTCTTGGTATCTCCTCGATAAACAAGGGATTCACCCCACCGAGACCAAACTCAAAGCAATTAAAAACGCCCCAAGACCTAAAAATAAGGCTGATCTCCAGGCCTTCTTGGGACTCATCAATTTTTATAACATCTTCTTGCCTCACAAGGCAACAGTAGCCGAACCCTTACATCGACTTCTCGACAAGAAAGCTATTTGGGTTTGGGGTCACAGAGAAGAACACTCTTTCAGAAAGGTTAAAGACTTATTAACTTCCGACGCTGTGCTAATGCAGTACAACTAGACTTTGCCATTAAACATTACATCCGATGCATCACCGTTTGGGGTTGGAGCCATTTTGAGCCACGTGTTACCAAACGGGAATGAGGCTCCTATTGCTTACTTTTCCCGCACGTTATCAAAGGCTGAACGAAACTATAGCCAACTTGACAAAGAGGCTCTTGCTATTGTATCGGCCGTGAAACGATTTCACGAATATGTTTACGGGCGGCCCTTTACTCTAGTCACAGACCACAAGCCTTTACTTGGCATTTTAGCAGGTGATAAACCAACGCCGCATATATTGTCACCTAGAATGACTCGCTGGTCAGAATTCCTAGCAGCCTACAACTATGTACTGCAGCATCGCCCAGGGAAAGCCATTCCCCACGCTGACGCTTTGAGCCGTTCCTCACTTCCGAAAACCGTCAGCGACCCAGCTCCGACCCTCAATACGCTGCAAATTGAAACCCTCAACTGGCCGCCACTAACGGCAAGGGATATCGCCGCCGACACAAAACGGGACGCTATCCTCGCAAAAATTCTCAGTTGGGTCGAACGCGGCTGGCCAGTCGAAGAAACTCCCGCCACTTTTGCACCGTTCAAACACCGCCAAACGGAACTATTCTCCCAGAAGGGCTGCATCCTATGGGGAGATAGAGTCGTCGTGCCAGAGAGACTACAGCGACTCGTGTTGCAAACCCTCCACGAAGGACATCCGGGCATCGTCCGCATGAAGGCTCTCGCTCGAAGCTACGCGTGGTGGCCAGGCATCGATAAACAAATTGAAGCCTGGGTAACCACGTGTAGAAACTGCCAAGAGGTCAGCAACGCCCCACCGAGAGCAACCCCCACTGAATGGGAAACACCTCGAGGCCCGTGGTCCCGCATCCACATTGATTTCGCGGGACCTACGAAGGGACACACTTTTCTCCTAACCGTGGATGCTTACTCTAACTGGCTCGAAATCCACAAGATGAAAAGCATGACTACTGACTCCGTTATTAAAAAACTAGATAGATTATTCGCAACACACGGTTTTCCGGACGTTCTAGTTTTCGACAACGGACCCCAATTTACTGCTCTCACCTTCGAACAATACTTGGCGGACCGAGGCATCCGCCATGCCTTAACTTCACCAGCTCACCCTGCGGCAAACGGTAGAGTGGAACGGATGGTCCAATTCCTTAAAAAGACACTCCCAAAAATGGATCCGGGGGACATCGACGCTAGATTGAACAAAATACTCTTACTACAACACATTACCCCCCACAGTGTCACCAACAAGACTCCAGCCGAACTTTTAATGGGGCGGAAGCTTCGCTCCCACCTCGACCGATTACACCCATCTTATTCGCCAGAGAAACCTTGCGGATCCAGCGGAACGTATCGCCAATTCAAGGTAGGCGACTTGGTCTACGCTAAAAACCTTTCCGGCGAACCGTTGTGGGTCCCTGCCACCGTAGTCTACCTCACTGGCCCTAGATCTTACCGCCTTAAGACGACAGATGGCAAGATATGGAAACGCCACATAGACCAACTTCGATCTCGTCTACAACCAAATATCCGCGACCCCCAGGACTTCCAAACTCAGGGGGGAGGGAATACCGAGGGGGACGAAGACCGCATAGACGATGACGTAATCAAGGACAGACGGTCACTAAACCGAGTGCTCGCGCCACCTGAAGAAAGTCCGGGATTGGGGCCATCCTCCCCGCAGAGGAACACCATAGTGGAAACAGGCCTGCCCGATCCAGGAATGGACTTAAGGGACTCTGATAGTATCACGGAAGCAACCCCGGGCGGAAACGTGCCTTGCGTTCCACCGGAACCGAACTTTAAACAAAAACCGGTGGAACAGCGGAAATCAACTAGGCAGGTAAAACAACCTGCATACCTGCGAGATTACGTCACCATGGCCGTCAAACGGAACCCAGGGGGGAGGGGTGTTGTGAACTAAAGAAATGTAATTAATAAAGATTCATTTGCATAGCAGGATCGTAATCCTGCACTTCCTATTGGCCCTTATAATGGCAAGTTATGATTGGTTAATTCCGAGCAATCTGACTGGCTGTTGGCGGGCCGAGTCCCATTGGACGAGGTTCAAACCCTATAACAACATCCATTGGTCATCCGGATAGCAGTTCACTCTATAAAAGGGTGGCCGCTATCCGGGGGTTTTTTGTCTCTGTTATCATGCTGTAAATAAAGAGCTGAAGTTCACGTGAAGCAGTTTCATCTCCGTTTCTACGCCCATGCTTCGTACTTAACACATAAAATAATGAATCATGTGAGAAACTATAGTGACTAGAACTTTTTAAATTCTTCATTGAATGGATCTAGAGTCTTTCTATCAATAGTACAGACAATGGTACATTACAAAAAAAATGTCCTAATGAATTCCCCAACAAGCCCTTCTTGCTATTGCTTCCTTAATAGGGCTGAAAGAGGGTGGCCAGGATTATTCAGATGGTTTTTATTTTATTTTTATTTATTTATTTATTTGATTTGCCAATTGTTTACAAGACAATAAGTATAAATGTATACATAGTTGTGAATACATGAAATGGTTACATATAAGAAAAATAAAGAATAAGAGAAACAATAGGACAGGGGCGGTAGGCACGTTGGTGCGCTTATGCACGCCCCCTACAGACCTCTTAGGAAAGGGGTGAGGTCAATAGTAGACAGTCTAAGGTTAAAGTTTTTGGGGTTTGGGGAAGAAACTACAGAGTCGGGTGAGTATTCCAGACATTGACCACTCTATTGCTGAAGTCTTGTGCCTAAGGCAGGCCCAGTTCTCAGAGGACATTTATAAGATAAAAGTTAGCTATTTTGGATTTATTCCAGAATGAATTTAGATGAAATTGATCATAGAGCTCTGAAAAGTTTTCCAGTTTAAAATTATGATTTTTAATATTTTAAACCCAAAAGAAAACCTATGTGAGTTAAAAATCCGAACAGCCAGGGTGTTTGTATCTTTTTGCTGCCATCTAATATCTTTCAAACTGATGGAATCCAGATTTGAAGGAACCTTTTCTCTGAATTGTTCATGTTCTCTGAGCTTTACAACAGTTGTTCTGCTATGGCATTTCTGCATCAGAACTCTATTTGGAAGTTATTTCCAGTACAATACATTTTTGGAAAAAAAAAAGCGGGGGGAGATAACTGGGTGTGCCAGTGTTGATGCTGAATCCTCTTACATGATTAATATAAATCCACCTTTAAGAGAAAGCTTATTGCATATACTACACAAATCCTGGGTTTACTATTACGTTTGTTGTAAAGGGACCTTGGAGCTTCAGAAATCTGGCATTAGCACAATGTATTTTCTATTACAATGACAAGCACATGGTGGAACACAAATCCCACTTGAGAGTCTAAACTGTTTGAAGGCTTTAATGTCAGCCACTCATTTCAAGAAGGTTGGATTAAGCAATGAGGAAAGGTGCTTCTCTGGCAGCATTACAGCAAATACATCGATGCTCAACTGCCTGTCAAGAATTTCACCTGTGCTTGAAAGGTCAAATTACCATCTCAGATGATATTCATAAGCAGTGATCATTATAAGGAAGAGTTGCATATCAATTTTAGATATATAATCATAGAGTTTTAATGAAGAATCACTACTTTTTTCCTTTTTGGGTGGGGGGGGGGATATCTGTTTTTTTCCTAAAACAATTCTTCTATGCCTTGGAAAATAAGGAAAATAACATCATGCAAAAGAGTAGTTTCTTATTCTTAAAATTATTATTTAAAGAATAAAGGACCTTAAAGGAAAACTGCTCCTCCATACCATAAGGAAACTTCTGTCAGTGCCTACAAATTATATTCTTCCAACTGTTTCACATTCAGATATGTTCTTTTTTACAAAAAGGGCATTCTGCACAGAGCAGAATGAAACTAGCGGTTCTGTTCACCAACATTTTCTGAATCTAAGCGGACAAGAATTATTTGACATTCATATGCTTTTTGACTAGGAAAAAATAAACAGACACTGTCTGTCTAAGTAAAATTTAAAAAACCACAGTGAGTTTGCAGTTAATAGAGTAGCAGGTTAGGCCTAGGGAAAGCCAAGATCAAACTTTGGCCCAGTCAGTATCTCTTAGATTAATCCATTTCATAGTGCTATTGTTGATGGAATGAGGAGATAACTCTGTGATACTGGAGTGAAGGAGGAGTGAATGTGTAATAAATAAGTAAAAGATTCCATCACTGAAATTAATAAGGTTTTAACATACTTAGTTTCTGGGATGATAGCCAATATCTTCATTCAGAGGAATTGTGGGAAATCACATATGTCTGTACAAATCATTAACTGTAAACTGCTAGGAGACCAGTGTTAGCAAGAACTAGTTCTGAAGGAAATGTGGAATATAAATCTAATGAAGAAATTATATATATTTCATATACAAAGGACAAAGATACAAACAAATAGAAGGAGCTCCCATGGGATCACCACTGTCACCTGTCATTGCAAACCTGTTCATGGAAGAATTCGAATCCAGAGCCCTGGCCAATGCCATCCTCAAACCCAAACTATGGTTAAGATACATCGATGACACATTCGTGATTTGGCCCCATGGACAAGAAAACCTAAACAATTTCCTAACACACCTAAACAGCGCACACCCAAAATCAAGTTCACCATGGAAACAGAAACAAACAAACAACTACCATTCCTAGATGTACTAATCTACAAAAAACAGATGGCACACTAGGACACACCATATACCAGAAGAAAACCCACACCAACCGCTACCTCAACGCCCAATCCCACCACCACCCAGCACAGATAAACTCCGTGGCTAAAACACTAATTACCAGAACCAAACGCCTGGCAGACAAGACACACATTAAGACTGAACTATGCACCCTGACTAAAGTACTGACAGCCAACGGCTTCCACAAAAGCAAAATCACCAGCTTGATCCACAAAAACACACTGAAACATAATAGAGACCCAGAAGATGAACAGACCTATGGAACAGCTGTCCTGCCCTACATAAGAGGTACTACAGACAAAATTAGTAAGGTACTACACAGACATCACATCAGGACTGCCTTCAAAACAGACAGAAAAATAGCAGCCATCCTTAGCAACCCCAAAGATAAAATTGACCTGGAAAACCAAGGCATATACGAAGTCCCTGTGCATCATGCCCGGCCACATACATTGGACAGACCAATAGAAGAATAAGCACCCGCCTGGATGAACACAAAAATGCAGTCAAAAAGCTGGAACACACTTCCTCACTAGTCCAACACATGGAAGCCACAGGTCATAGCATCAACTTCAATGGCACCAAAACCCTGGCCACTATAGAAAACCCTAATCACAGAATCATCAGAGAAGCCATAGAGATTGAAAAAAGACCAGAAAGCATGAATAGAAGAGATGATTCCACCAGGCTGTCAATCATTTGGAAGCCTGCACTCACAAACAAAAAATCTCCACACCACAAGCCAGGCAAACACCTGGGCACAAACAGATCCCCCTGATACCTCCAGCTCAAACACATCCCAACCAGGCACCCAGATGAAACCCAGCTTCTAACTAATGATAGCCGTCCATTTACCCGAAGCCAAGCTGCACTAAAGACCTCCATTAAAGCAACACAATGCTGCCAGCCAATCAAGATACAAAAAGAGCCAAAAAACAGACAGAAGATATTAGAGACACCAATCAAGCAGAACACAGCAAACTCCGAGACCAATAAACACAGACCAAGACTCCCAACCAATCAGGATGAAGAAAAACCATTCTGGCACAGCAATAGGCTGCCCCAAATTCAAATCTGAAACCACTGTAAAAGTCTGACTCACAGACGGACACAATACAGAAGCCTGATGATGGCAGATGAGATTCTGCTGAAGCGTTGCTACAACTTTAAAAGAACTACAATGGCGTGGGAAAATACCCGAACCAAGCGAACACCATACATGTAAGTACCCGAAAACTTAAGAAAACATATATATATATATATATATATATATATATATATATATATATATATATATATATATATATATATGTTTTCTTAAGTTTTCATGGGTATTGCATGTATGGTATCGTGGTTCGGTTTTCCACGTCATTGTAGTTCTTTAAGGTGTACAACGTTCAGCAGAATCTCATCTGCCATCATCAGGCTCTATATATATATGTGTGTGTGTGTGGATCTTTGGTTATTCGGGTTTTCTCCGCGTAAGATTCAAAGTATCTAGGCAACGTTTGGCAAGGTCCCACTCGCCATCTTCAGGCTGGTGCTTTCGGCTTAGTGCCAGTGCAAGCAGTGTGTGACCGGAGCTGCCATTTCTCTATATACAAGTGGTGGGGGATGGTGTGCTGGGCTGGTTGGCTGTGCTGCAGCCTCTTGATTGGTTGATGGAGTTGATGTTGGTATAATGGGATGTGTAATGGCCTTTTGTTGTAGAGATATCCTGGATCTTGTGCTGTCATCTCCTGGGTCGTTAGCCTCTTGTGTTTTAACGGCTTGGGTAATGGGTTGTGTGATGGGCTTGTGAGTTCTTTTGTTGTGGTATCCTGGGTCTTGCGTTGTAATCTCCTGGGTCGTTTGTGTTTTGATCTCTTTTCGATTAGCCTCCTGTGTAGTAACAGCTTGGGTAATGGGTTGTGTGATGACCTTGTGAGATTTATTGCTGTGGTATCCTTGGTCTTGTGCTGTGATATCCTGGGTCATTTGCTGTGTTGTGACTTCTTGAGTTCTTGAGGTGTAATTTCTTGAGTTTTCTGATGTGATGTCCTGAGCGGGTGGCTGTGATGTAGCATTTTGGGTTTTTAATATGGCTTTGAGTTTGGGGTCTGGGTCTGTGTTCGTTTGGCTCGAGTTCGTGGTCGTGCCACATCTTCATGGTGGGGTCAGTTCGCTTCATGTATGGTTCAGAGGAGTTTGAAGTGGGTAGTGATGCAGCTGCAGTGCGGCTTCTGGTCTGTGGTCGTGTCTCATCTTCAATCTTTTTTGATTGAGTTCTTATGTTCTTCAACGCGTGCACTTATTCTTCTGTTAGTTTGTCCAATGTATGTGGTGAGGCAGGCAGTGCAAGGGATTTCATATACTCCTTGGTTTTCTAACTAAAAAAAAAAAAAAGAAGAAGAACCAACCTCTTCCCTGGTCCAACACCTCAAAGCCACAGGACATGAGATTGACTTTAAAAATACCAGAACTATCGCCAAAACTGAACACGTCAGCAGCAGAATAATCAGAGAAGCCATAGAGATAGAAAAACGCCCACACAGCATGAATAAAAGAGATGACACCTCCCGCTTACCAGCCATTTGGAAACCCGCCCTCATGAACAGACGAGTACCCAACATGATGAATGACACCAGACCCACACCCACGAGGGCCACACAAGATGCCACCACCACACTTCCACGTAAAAATCAGACTCACACCCACACAGAAGATGAGACACGACCACAGACCAGAAGCCGCACTGCAGCTGCATCACTACCCACTTCAAACCCATCTGAGCCATACATAGCGAACTGACCCCACCATGAAGATGTGGCACGACCACGAACTCAAAGCCAAACAGCAAGATCCCAGCTCACCAGCTCAAATCCCCCAGCAGCTGGGACTAGCCTGAGCACGGCCAAGCCCCCACCTGAACAGAGCACGCCTCCAGCCAATCAGAACACGGCCAGCCCCCAACCAATCAGAACACAGCCAAGCCTCCAACCAATGAGAACACACCCCACCCAATCGGGAACGCAGCCAAGCCCCCACCCAGTCAAGTCACACCCCACTGGCAGTTAGAAGGAAGAAGCAGCTGAAAGCTCACATCACTCTGAGAAGCACAGAGCCGAAGAAGCAAGCCTGAAGATGATGAATGAGACTTCATCGAAACGTTGCCTAGATACTTTGAATCTTACGCGGGAGAAAACCCGAATAACCAAAGATCCACATACAAATACCCGAGAACCTCAGAAAACATATATATATATATATGGATCTTTGGTTATTCGGGTTTTCCCAGCGTAAGATTGGAAGTATCTAGGCAACGTTCGATGAAGTCTCATTCATCATCTTCAGGCTTCTGTCTTCAGCTCTGTGCTTCTCAGAGTGAACAAATACCAAATCACATACAAATACCCGCGAGAACCTCAGAAAACATATATATATATAAGTTTTCGTGGGTATTTATACGTATGGTATTCAGCTTTGTTCGGGTATTTTCCCACATCATTATAGTTGTGCTTTTAAAGTTGTAGCAATGTTTCAGCAGAATTTCATCTGCCATCATCAGGCTTGACGAACCCAATACACAACTCTGGCTCAAATATGTAGATGATACTTTCATAATTTGGCCACATGGGAAAGAAAAACTGGACAACTTCCTCACACATCTTAACAACCTGCACCCCAAAATACAATTCACCATGGAAACAGAAACCAACAACCAACTTCCCTTCCTGAACGTTCTAATTTACAAAAAAATCAATGGCTCCCTAGGACACACCATCTACCGGAAAAAACACACACACCAACCGCTACCTAAATGCACAATCCCATCACCACCCTGCACAGATCAACTCCGTAGCCAAGACCCTCATCTCCAGAACCAAATGCCTAGCTGACAAAGACCACTTGAGAACAGAACTATACACCCTCACTAACATATTAATTTCCAACGGATTCCAAAGAAACACTATCACCAATCTAATCTGAAAAGAGATACCCAAAAAAACCCAAGACACAGAACAAGACAACAGTATTGCACTCCTCCCCTACATCAAAGGCACCACAGACACAATCAGCAAAATTCTCCACAAACACAATATCAGGACAGCCTTCAGCACTGATCAAAAAATAGCCAACATCCTAAGAAACCCCAAACACAAGATCCAGCTAGAAAACAAAGGAGTTTATGAAATACCATGCAACAATTGCCCAGCCACATACATTGGACAAACCAACAGGAGAATAAATGCACGCATCACAGAACACAAAAATGCAGTCAGAAGAGAAGAAAATATTTCCTCCCTCTTCCAGCACCTTAAAGCCACAGGACATGAAATTAATTTTGAAGGAACCAAATTAATATCCAACACTGAATACTCCAGCAAGATAGAGAAACACCCCCATGACATGAATAGACGGGATAATACCTCCCGCCTACCAGACATCTGGAAGCTAGCCCTCACCAACAAATGAGTCCCAGCCACGAAAACCAACACCAGACCCAAAACAACACAGGACACCACCGCCAATCCCCCTCATCAGACCCAGGCTCAAGCCCATCCTATAAATGAAGGACAACCACCATCCAGAAAACAACTGTTGCACCCCCGACCCCAAAACCAAACAAGCTGACACACGCCAAGAAAACAGACCCAGACCCCAAACTCGAAGCCAGACTAAAACCCAGAACGCTACATCACAGCCATCCGCTCAGGATATCACATCAGAAAACTCAGGAAATTATACCACAAGAGCTCAAGAAGTTGCAACACAGCAAATGACCCAGGATATCACAGCACAAGACCAAGTATATCACAGCAATAAGTCTCACAAGGTCATCACACAACCCATTACCCAAGCCGTTACTACACAGGAGGCTAATGGAAAAGAAATCAAAACACAAACGACCCAGGAGATTACAACACAGGACCCAGGATACCACAACAAAAGAACTCGCGAGCCCATCACACAACCCATTACCCAAGCCATTAAAACACCAGAGGCTAATGGAAAAAAGATCACAACAAAACAAACGACCCAGGAGATTACAGCACAAGTTCCAGCATATCTCCACAACAAAACTCACAAGGCCATCACACAGCCCATTATACCAGCATCAACTCCATCAACCAATCAAGAGGCAGCAGCACAGCCAACCAGCTCATCGCACCAGCCCCCACCACCAGTATTTATAGAGAGATGGCAGCTCCGATCACACACTGCATGCACTGGCACAAAACCGAAAGCACCAGCCTGAGGATGGCAAGTGGGACCTCGCCAAAACGTCACCAAGATACTCTTAATCTTACACGGGAAAAGACCCGAACACACCTAGACATACATACATACATACATACATACATACAAACATACATATATACATACATATATTTGTTTTCTTAAGTTTTCACGGGTACTTACATGTATGGTATTCAGCTTTGTTCAGGTATTTTCCCTCGTCGTTATAGTTGTGCTTTTAAAGTTGTAGCAATGTTTCAGCAGAATCTCATCTGCCATTATTAGGCTTGATGAACACAATACAGAAGCCTGATGATGGCAAATGAGATTCTGCTGAAACGTTGCTACAACTTTAAAAGCACAACTATAATGACGTGGGAAAATACCCAAACAAAGCTGAATACCATATATGTATGTATGTATGTATGTATGTATGTGTGTATGTGTGTATGTGTGTATGTGTATGTATATGTATATGTATTTGTATATGTATATATAATATATACTTCAGTCCTCAAGTTACTTGTCTTTCTTGGAACAGTGATATACACAGACATACATATATTTGCATTCACATTTATGTAAGGGCATGGCACTGAATGATTTTGAATAATTCTATTTTGGAAATGCATTTTCAGGTTTTTTTTTAAAGCATTTTCCCAAGAGACTTGTTTGCGCCAACCACAGCAGGCTAGAATCATTCTTGCAGAGTTGACAGCTTTTATTGCTAAGCATTTAACACCAATAAAATACGGGTTATAAAATGACAACATAATTTATTATCTTTTCCCAAGGGAAAATACAGTATCAAATTCCACACTTCCCGGAGGTAACTAGAATTTGCAAAATGCTAGTTGAAACTTACATTAGCATTTTCTTTCATTCCTTTGTTTTTAACTTTGTAGATATTGATGGAATGGTGATAAGAGTCAGTGTAAATGGGAGCACTGGTCAGAGCAAACATTTTTCCTTTCATTAATAGTTTCAGACTAAATATGACAGAGCATCTGAACTCCCTTTCAAAACTTTACTCATTGAAAACTTGAAATAATGATACTTTATGAATAATGTAAGCAATGCATTAATTTAATTAATTTAATTTAATTTAACATTAGGAAGAGAGGGGATGCCATATCTCCTTGTACTGAGCAGGAGGCAGCTATTGAGCCACAAGGTAGTGTTTCAGGGAAACTTTATTTTCATTCAAGCTTTATTTCTTGCATATTAATACTGAGACTGGGAATAACTTCATGAAGGAGTATTAGCTTTACTTTCACTGTGAAATTCAAAAACAGTAATAACTTAGAAGAACACTCCCATAGAGGAACAATCCTCTTATCCATCTAAAAATCTATTACCTCCCCGGTCATCTCTACATTTCCACTTACTTTAGCTCTTGTTTGCAATTGTTGAAATACATTATACAAATCAAATAATAGTTCAGCAAATAAACAAGTAAGAATGTTGATATGGCAAGTTTCAAACTTATTAATCAGGGCATAAGGGAGAAAAAAAAAAAAGGGGGGGGGGGGGGGGGGGAAAAGGTGAATATCCATGTGAACATTGGAGAAAGTGAGTATTAGCTTAGCCTAGGAAAACAAGAAAATATCAGAAAGAAACTGAAGATGATCCCACTCTTTGGTATCAGAAGGTGGAAAGGGGAATCATTGACAGGCCATATCAGTAAAGTAGAGTTCTAATGTTTCTTGCAGTTTCTGTTTCCTGACCTCAACTAACTCAAAATTATGAGTCTATAATTTTTGGCTGGGAGTTAGTCAAAGCAGCTCAATGGATTATTTTTGTTACTATCTCACAGGGTTGTTGCTATAGAAAACAAATGAAAGATGGGGACGCTATGTATTTCTCCCTAATTTATCAGTTTGCCCATGCAAAATGTATGAAGTATTTCACATCAAGATAAAATAGTCTTCATAAAACTAACACACAATCTTTACTCAAGAGGTTTGTCTTAACCTAGAATTTAGTACTGGTTCATCTAAACATAGCATCTACCAGCAATATCCTAGCAAGATCTCTTCCCATGAAAATCACAGAAATGCACTTGCAATATCATGAAATTCAACATGACATTGAAGAAATTATTGGTGCCCTAAATATTCTTCCATGACTGGGCAGGTTGATGGCTCATCTTTCTACTTACTTGCAAGCCTTGGCTAGTTTAAAGGGAAGAGTAGACCTGGATTATGTTTGTGGCAATTAATGAAACCTAATTTATCCACAAGGGAGGGAGGGAAGGAAGGAAGGAAATCTTCAAAACTCTGCTTAAAAAAACCCCTGCTCTTAATACTGTTGCCATGACTCACATTTATCTTTACTTTTTTCTTTATTTTTCCTCTATACTTTACAGTGTCTATAATCAAGAGTTTTTTTAAAAAACATCTTTTTGGCTTGAACAAGAGAACCTCAGCAACCCACTATAATGCCTTTTCAGCTGATACTTAAAATTGTCATTGTCTCGCTCACTGAATTACTGAAAATTATTTGCTGTCAGCAGTGATTTCTGTTCTGGGGAAATATTTTACCTTTTGCACACCTTCTTAGAACTTAAAAGAAATATTTGCCTTTCCAGGACCCATTCCTCTCCCAGGGGTGCTCTAATTTTCTGATAATGATTATTACTTTTCCTTCCCTATTTTTTACCCCATCATTAGGTTTCAAACCTGTTTTCCAAAAGTCTGTGAACTACATAGCAGAATATAATAGCAATATTGCTACATTTAAGACAATTTAGAAGTATTTCATTGTAACTATTTATTTAAGGCAGGCTTTAAAAAAATAAGCAGCTCTGTCATTTTTGACATTGTATTAACTTCATTCATTATAATTTGAATCACAAACACTTAAAGGAAGATCTTATGATTATTAATGTCTCTTTTAACAAAGCTGAAGATGCTGCAAACAATCGAAACCACTGGAAATTTACAACAGATCTTTTGCAATTACTTGATTAGGAGCAAGTAGAAAAATGCTTGTTTCTTTCAAGGGAATTCTTTCAAGGGAATATCACAAAAGTTTTATTGACTTTTAATAATCATCATACGCAAAATGTACTATAATGGAAGGGATCCATATCTTGTATTCTTAGAATAGATCTAATTCAATGGTCTTATTCTAAATATAAATAAAGTAAGGTCAAAGTCAGTTGGTATTTGTGTTATGCTTAATCAAGTAAAAGTGAGCATTAATGGATATATTAATGTGAGGGCCTCTCCTGAAACAGTTTTGTGGAATGTATTTTACTCCATTTAATGAAACTGTTTTTTGCTTCATTTCAGAATGGCTACCATTATTCCACAGCACTCTTATTTCTTGTGAACTGCAGAGTTCTACATGCCAAAATTCTATTGTTCTTTCTTATGATAATTACCAAAAATAAAAAGACAAACAAAATATACAAATAAACAAGTCCTAGAGAAAAATAAAGAGAATAATTTCTACCATCACTTTTAATAATAAAACCCAAGAAAATGGCAGAGACCTTTTTCTGTTTAATCTCAACATGACATGTGAATAGCACTATCTTCCATAATAACATTTTGTTCTTGATTTCTAAGCCTGGGCTTTATCTCACTGATTGTTTTATGAAGATAGGAAAGTTCTGATCTTGATTACCTATGTAAAAGAAAACCTGACACCAAAATGAAAAGAGCAAAAAATTCCGGACTTTATTGGTTTGTTGCGTTGAGGTAATAGATAAGAACAGTGACATTTCCTGACTCCAATAAATGTTTACTTAGAAGTAGGTTTTGCTGAATATATCGATACTTAGAAAAATATGATTGGGAATAAATTTAATTATTCTCCTGAATTAAAATCCTTAAGAAGATTAGCAATGTTGGAACAGCATATTCTATTTCAAGTGATAGTTGTAAGCTAAAAACAAATTAAAAAATGACCATGGCTGCCATTGCCATCATTTTTATACTTGAAGGTGGCATCACTCTGCATAATGATGGGACTCATGTTTCCAAGAACATAGAAAGGATAAGTATGCTGGAGCTCAGTCAGGTAAAAGTTGCTGATTTTCATTACTATAATGTAATGGATATTTTAATTTATTAAAGAAGGGAAAAGTCTCATTTTTTTATTTCTCTAATGCAGTTTAGAGGGACTTCACATTCTCCTCTGATGGAGTAAAATCAGTTATAGAGTGAAGGACATTATCACTTGCAGTCTTCACACTGGAGCTATCAATTAAAGAAAGTGAGAAAGCGAAAGGACTTGTGGTTGAAAGTGCTTCTCCAGGGAGCAAAAGTCTCCCCAGCAGTGAACTGACTGTTAAATAAATGATGCACTTAAAAGTTAACCTTTCTTTTAAATTGAGATAATAATTTATATGTGATATTCTATGATTTATTTATGGCTTCCTTAAGCCTATAATATCATCTTACCTCACTAAAGTCACTAAGGTAATGCACCTAATAGAACATTTGCATTTATTAGAGACAATGCAGGGTCTTCTAGGGTCAAAGCATACCTCTGTGCTTATGCTGAGGGCTTAAAGAGACAATAGGTCAGGCTTCCTGGAAAATGAAGTCCCATCCACAGAAAATTTTCATGCAAAACTGGAGACTTGTCATCGGGCAAAATTTGTGAAAAGGTTCATAACCTTAGTGACAAAATTCAATGAGTATTCAACATTCAAGTGTGTTTGAAAATATTCCTTTCTTCTGTTGGACTATTATAAGGATAAAAATAAATCACAAGGACTTGCCTGAGTCAGGCAAGTTTTTATTTGAAAGAGACAAGAAAAGTTTTGAGCAGACCCAGGTTTTCTTTGTAGAATATCTCAGTGAAGACTATTGAATAGGGCTTCTGTTTCCAACATAGCATGAGATGTCTCAACCATAGGAACCTTCTGGAAGAAGTAATGCCTACATTTTATCAGGAAATATATGAGAAGATAATGGTAGAGGGACTTCCAGGGGAGGCATAGCAAACTAAAAATAACTGCAGAATCTGAATCAATGATTGCAGCAAAGATAAAGGAACTGGTGAGCAAACCAGTTCCTTGGAACCATTTTGGGTAAGGAGAGGACAGGGGATTACCCTCTATGTTCCAGAGGGTTGCTTCCCTTTAGGAGACAGCAAGTTTTACATGGATTGGAGCAAGATTTCCTATCTTGCTCCTAACCATGGCAGAGACTTTTAAAGGAAACTGACTTCACCAACATTGCTTTCAAACCACTTTCTGAAATTGCTCATTAATTGGTTAAAGCTGTTAGAGACCTTTGGGCCTACAAATTTGAAAATGCCTGGTGAGTCTACCTTCACTTCTGAATAAATAAGTTTAAGAATCTAAATAAAATAGAAAAAAAAAACCTAAATAATATTTTGATCTTAGAAAGTTATTAACAGATGAAGGTTCCAGATAAAATTGGAAACTTTCACAATAAGTTTTTGGAATTAATTATAAAGAACAACTAGCTTCTAGCTTCTTATGGCAAATGGATTTTGTTTTGGTTTTTATAGGATAAAGCAAAGATAAACAATTTCATGATTTCAAAAATTACACACTAAAATTTTGGGTAGAGGAAAGGTTTACAAACATGTACAGTGTTGCAAAATGCCATAACAATGACAACACTGAAGGAAGCTTTTGATGAACCGAATCAGAAAATAGTAGCTACCATTTCAACAATAAGGTAATAATGTCTGCTTCTATGGATATACTCTGTCAAAATATATTATTGAAAAAATGATTGATGTAGAACAAATTTTATCTGATAAGATAGAAATGGTGCCAAAAGTGGATTTACAACTGACAAGCTAAGAGAATGACTTAGAAAAGGATATTTCAGCCAGTGGATTTGCAAAAAACAAACAAAACCTGGCTGAGGTTTTAAAATGTAAAAGGGAAATACAAGTGACAATATAATTTTATCCCAAATTTATTCTGTGTGATGGGGCAAATAAGAAATGAAGAGAAATAAAAAATCCTAAACAATATTTTAATGAAATAAAGATTGAGACTGTTAACAGAAGGAAGAGAAGGAAGGAATATAAAGTTGGTTTATTTGATGAAGGTTAAAACAAGATATGTTGTTGCTTCTGGGAACCCTGTACAAATTTTGTACTGATGCCAGCATGGGAAATATATTTTATGGATTTGTTTATAGATAAGATATATGTTATGGGATGAAAAGCTAAATATTTACAACCTTAGATTGGATGAAGAGTCACTAAATTATTTAGTACTTGTGATGAAGTTTGGAAGTTACTTCCTTATATATTTCTTTTCTCTTTCTTCTCTATCTTTTTCTTGTAATTTTTCCTTCTCTCTCTACTTTTTTCTTAAAGTTAGTTTGTATTAGATTTTACTATTACAATTTAAATTATTAATAAAGATTATAAATGCAAAAAGGATGTTAATGGCAAGAACAATGAATGAAAAAATGAAAAAATATAATAATAATAGTGGGATTAATAGAAATGAAAATAAGATTTTTAAAAATTGGGGTGATATAGGCATAGAGAATTGTCTTTATGTGGTGGTTGAAAGTTATTGTGTCCTAAACTATTTTTTGCCAATGGTTTTGCCAATATGTTTTGCCAATAGTTTTTTTTTCTTTTGTATCGATTGAGTTCATGATGTTTAAAACAGAGCTGAGGTATCTACTACTTATTTAAACTATAGCTCCCAGTATCTTCAGAGGAATGTGGGAATCAAAACAATCAAGACAGCCATTAATAAAATCCACCTCTTTCTATTGCGTTTTTCCCCTTCCTTCATCCCTTAGTGCCACACCAGTTTCCTTCACTATTGGTTATGTAGATGTGGACTGATGATTTTGTGATTCATCAACATGTTTTCGAGCCCCATAGTAGAGAACCAGTAGTAGAGACTGGTTCAGAGGTGGTATTCAGCAAGTTCTGACCAGTTCTGGAGAACCATTAGCAGAAATTTTGAGTAGTTCGGAGAACCAGCAAATACCATCTCTGATTGGAGATTTACAGTATCCTTCCCTGCCATACCCACAAGCCACGTCCGCAGAACCAGTCGTAAAAAATTTTGAATCCTACCACTGGAGTGGTTGCTGCAAAGGTATTTTGTTTTTTCCCCCCTGTGTGCTGTAGTTCCACCCTTGGTCTGGCCATGGACCTTTGAGATATGTATGGCTTCATAAATTATGCAATCCTGCCTTAAATTTGCAGATTCCAACATTTTAGAGATAAGTGAATATATGACACAACTTACTCAACTTTTTCTAATTTAACTGAAAGCTCTTTATATCACTCATTGTCTGCTTTGTGACTTAATAATAGCTAAAGAAAATCACTCTAAGATAATGACAGGCAGGACTTAGATTTGATAATATTGATTGTGGAAGAACTAGATATCACTAAATAAATCATATTTTGTTATTTGCTCTCTTCTGAGATAGAAGATAGGAGATATTTTTGAAGTATCAGAAAAAGAGGAAAACACGAGTAAAAAATCCTTTTGATTTTGTTATAGTCAGATAATATTGTAATGTATATTCTAATATTTCACTGTAAATATTTAGTTCAACTTAAACACAAAAAATGTGAAGTGTGATTCATGTTTGAGCTACATGCAATGTTACATAACCTCACAAATGTAAACTAATTCATCTGATTGATTGAAATTGCCAAGAGAATTAGTATGATGGCATACAGTTATAAGATAAGGATGAAACTAAAGCTGAAAACAAGCACATACAGCTGATAAAATATTTGATTGATTGCTCTTGCTTCAAATATCACAATTTTATGTACAGTTGCGCTGTAGCTTTCAGAATTGTAAGCAGGAAGAATATTGATGCTAACAACATTCTTCATACAGAGTTAAAATTTATAAATACCACAAGTGAATAGTATTCTGAGTAGTTCTATTGTCATTAAGTTCAGCCAAACCTGATCAATGATGTTCTGTTCCCATTTGCAGCAAGTACCAACTTTGTAACATAAATAATAAAACATGGCGAACTTCCGGTTTGAAGGGCTTCGGCAACAGACAGGAATCCGTGATCATGTGCGGTTTCTGACTGGGCTCGCCGCTGGAGCGCCCCAAGCCGACTGGTTTCAGGGCTAAGCCATCCCGTAGAGGTGGTGAAGAAGGGGGAGACTGCCAGCAGGGTCGAGGAGAGCCGCATCTCTCCTCCTCAGCTGGCCAAACTCCCTTTCCCGAAGGCGGTAGGAGCGGTGGTCAGAAATGGCCACCTCAAAGAAGCATTCAACCGGAAAAGAATGTGCAGGAGGAAGATAAGAAGTGAAAGTTTTGGCTGACTGGGCTAAGTTGAAAAAGCAATAACTAAGGTACCCTGGAATTGAAATTTTACAAGAAATAACATCGCTTCCAAAGAAGAGTCGGAAGCAGTGAAAGAAAGTGAAAAGGGAAAGGTTTGGCTTTTTTTTCTTCTCTCTCCTTTCTTATATGGACAATTAAGATTAAGAAATTGGAAAAATCCACTTTGGCATCAATAGGCAATTAAGCTGAAAATATAACTAAATGCCAAAGGGACAATAAAGATTTCTGGACATTAAAACCTTTTTTTTTTTTCTATAAGCAGGAAGGGAGAGAAAAAGAATAAGGGCAAAATCTGGAAGAGGGAGGAGACTGCCTGGATTTTAAAAGGATTTAAAGTAAAATTTCAATAAGACTTCTAAAAGATACATTTTAACTGAAACTTTGCAACTAAATAGTAACCCCAGGAAGAGAAAATGGAAAAAAAAGAAAGAGCAAAAAGAAACAGTTTGTGTGTATTTGGATTCCTTGGTGACTTTTGGATTTTTGGCTATTATATTTGAATGACTAAAATCAACCGGGTGGTTGTTTAAAATCTTTTACAATGCCATCACTTTTTGATGAATTGAAAATGGAACTTAAAAAGTACAAAGAAGATGCACAAGAAGGGAAGGGTTCCTTTGGCTTCGTTTTTCAATTTTTAGAAATGGAGATTTGGAACTATGAGAAACAACAAGAAAAGACTGCAAAACAAGAAGACTGGGACAAAGAAGAAGCCATCTTTAATGAACAAGTAACTCTATGTGGGGTAGAAAAAGGAAAGTGGGGAAAGAGGATGGAGAATTTAAGACTTAAAAAAACAACCAAAGAAAAGAAAAATAATTCAAAAAATAAGTATAATACTGGAAAACAACAGAAAAGGGGAATGCAGAAGAGGGAAGTAGAGGTAGAGAGACAAAGGGATAAAAAGGGGAGGGAGAAGAAGAGAGGGAAGAAGGAAAGGAAAAGAAGTTACAAAGGTTTGGAGCAAGATATAAAGAAACAGGACCTATTTAGAGATAATGGGTGAAAATTTAACTGAAAGGGGGATTGTGTAAAGGTACATGAGATTGTGTTGTTATATTTGAAATAGAAATAACTTTAGAAAATTGGAAACAACATATGATTAGAATGAGAGATAGAATGGTTAGTGTAACTTAGTGAAATGTTTGTGAATAAAGTAAATGAAATAAAATAAATGAGAAAATTGAATTAGGAAGGAATGGGAACACTTTACTTAGTCAATGTCTTAAATATAAGTGAAGAGGGGGGGAACTGATTATGGAAAGCTTATAATTGTTCCCATAGAGGTATGATATTTAATTGAAAAGTAACGTGAAAAATCTTAAGATTTTAATGAATATTAATAATGATAGAATTGAATTGGAGTGGAATGTTGTTTTAATTAGATACATTTATAATTTTTTTCTTTTTTTAAGAATACTGTGTGTAGTTTAAGAATGTACCAAACAGAATCCGAATGGAAGCTATGTATTATATTCAGTGTTATAATTTTAGGGGAAAGATATAAAGGCATCATACTCCAATCAGTAACTACAAGAGAAATTTTGTTTAATGAGAAAAGATGATAGACAATTGAAACAGGACAGACAAAAAATACAAATATAATGATTTGAATTGAGATGAAATAAATACAATAAAATTGAGGAAATTAAAAGAGGGGAGAAGCTAGGTAGAAAATGTAAAATAGTAATAAGATATGGAATAGAATATAAAAATGAGCATGAACCTGAATTTGTGTCTGTATGAAGAAATGTAACCTGGGATTATGCTGCTTTCAAAAAAGATCTTTTAATTGTGTTTCTTTTCTTTTTGTGAAAACTCAAATAAAATTTATAAATAATAATAATAATAATAAAACATGACCAAATTACCCAAAGAGAAGGTGAAGGGAGATGAAATAATAATGAATTTCAGCATTGTTCAATCCTGACTGGCTCAAGATTGACTCAGCTTTCTATCCTTCTGAGGTGGGTAAAATGAGGACTCCGTAAACCATTTAGAAAGGGCTGTAAAACACTGTGAAGTGGGATACAAATTAAGTGTTATTGCTATTGTTCTTAAGCTTTCCTCGGCTAAGGACAAAAATAAAGTTCAGCCAATTGTATTATCTCTCTCTCTCTCTCTCTTGTCATCTCCTCCTGTTTCACACACCTTGGAGGGGTTTTTTTTGTCTTTCTGATTCATGCACCAGAAGAAAGATTTGATTGCTTGTAAAGGGCTTTCCAAATCAAACTTGGGGTTGTATTTTGTCCATCTTATTTTGCAGTATGTGTATACTGTAACATGAAAGAGACCAGAAATGATGGAGTTTAGACACAATCCTCAGGTACATAAATATAATAAGTATATTATTAAACTCATTTTTTAATTGATCAGACCCTAGGTAAACTATTGGATCCTATTCTTGACATCACATTATAGGAAGGTTATTGACAATCTGGAGCATATCCAAGGAGAGCAGACAAAAAGATAAGGTTAAGGAAAAATTATTTTAAAAAATATTTGGAAGCACTGGATGACTTTTTTTCACATATTCAAAAAGCTGAAATGCAGGAAATGATGAAATGTTCAGAGTTATTCCAAAAAACAGGGCAAGAAGCAATATGTTCAAATTACAAGTGAGTAGATTTCAGCTGGTCATTAGAAACATTTTTATTAGTAAGAGTGCTAAGCAATGAAACAGAAGGCAATGGACTCTACTCCATTGCAGATGTCTAAGCATTGTTTAGCTTGTTATGTGTTGAGTAAACATAGTACTGGATTTCCCCACTGAGTAAAGGGTTGGACTAGGTATTTATTCAATCCTTCATTCTGTGATTCCTATGCATTATTATCAAGAGAATTATAAGACTTTACACCAGAGTACTAATATTTGAGATCAGAATCTAGTTATTTAAGTAGACCTAGATCAGGGGTGTCAAACTCATGACCTGCAGGCCAGATGTGTCACGTGCTGGCTTTGCCCCTACCTGGTTTAGCGAAGGAGAAAAAAATGTCCCAATATGTCATGTGATGCCGCTGTGACAATGCGAGTTTGACATACCTGACCTAGACGTCTGTGCTCTGCTCCCCAGCTGTTATAAAGCTACACCACATGCACCAGTGCCACAATTTAGATATTTCACCACAAAAGGAAATCTGCAGAGTCTCTATGCTTAACACTGCTGAGTCGCATGCATTACTTATTTGGTGTATGGCATATTACACATAAACTTGCAATATATATTAACATTTTGCCCAGATTAGAAAACACAGTAAAATATGAACATTTTTAAAATACCAGTATATTCAGACACCAATGTCTAGGTCATCTAACCATTGAAGTACAGCATCTTTTATTTTAAAAAAAAAATCAGATACCAGACCATATATGCCCTCAGCTTCATGTGCAAATGGGCCACAAAAGAAATCTGTAGGTCTCTGCATACTAGTATCATTTCTATGTAATTCAGACAACCGGTTGGTGAATAATTTGTAACTCAAAAAGACTATGTTAAGGAGGGGAAAGTACATTGCTTTAGAAGAAACAGAGCTGTTCTTAAAATTGTTTTACTCAACAATAGACTTTGAAAACATGAAAATATTCATGTTTGCCATTTATAAAGATAGAAAATCTTGCAGGTTAATCTTGCAGACAAAATATACTTAACAGTGAATCATCTTTCATATTAATTTACCTGTTTGTTCCCTCAACTGCAGATTCTTGAGTTCTTCCTAAATGTTGTAACACACTGAGCCAAATTAATCTATGGAAAGCATTAGCCATGTGAGAGTCACACAGGAGAAGCACCTCACTTGAATCTCATCTATCTCATAGTGGAACATTGTCAAAAGGCTCTTTTATACTAATCTAAATAATTGAGCAGTCTCATAATGGGAGATATTCTGTCAAATAATCAGGTCCTAGCTCAGCATCAATATCTTAAGAGGTATTCAAATGTTAATTGGCAGCAAAGGTTGATCTTTCATTTTTGATTCCTATATTTGGCAGCTTTGTATTTTGGCAGCTTTGTATTTTGCAAAAATATAGTATTTCATGGCCACTAGTTCCTTATAAAGTACAATACACAAGTCAGACTGTAAACAAGGCATGGGCTAGCTAAGGAAAAACTAGTCGGCACATTGTCCACAGTTTTGAAAATGGACTTTTTGCTACATCTCCAAATCTAATAATAGCTGTCAAGAAACACACCAAACTTCAAAGCTAGTGCTTAGTATTTGAGTATACCTACATCCAAATAAGATGGGAAAACTAGATGTCTATGTGAGCTTTCTGATTGGTTCAAAGTGTTGTTGTTGTTGTTACTGTTATTGTTGTTTTTCCTGAAAATGCTTGTCTCTGAGAGGAGATACAATTTTTTTTTCAGGGTGGGCAACTATGGCCCCTTTATGACTTGTGGACTTCAACTCCCAAAATTCCTGAGCAAGCCATGCTAGCTCAGGAATTTTGGGAGTTGAAGTCCACAAGTCATAAAGGGGCCATAGTTGCCCACCTCTGCCCTAAGTTCAGTAGAGGTTGCTTTAAACTGAATTGTCAAACAGGGAACATTGCTGAGAAAGATGAGCAGATATAAAAGAAAAGCCAACTTTTCCCTATGCAATGCTGTGAAAACTAAATAAAAAAAAATCACTACTATGTTTTATTTAGGTTTTAAGATAGCTTCTGTTCACTTCAGACATCTCTCTGACAAGGGAAGAATGCTAGATGTATATGTATTAAGTATGTACAAGATTTAAAATTTGAAATGCTTCTACCTTGAAATGTTCCATTCTAAATTTGACGCTGCTATTCAAGTTCAAAACAGATTGCCCTTACCAGAACTGTTCTGAACTCAAAATGGTCCTTGAAACAGGTGTTTTGAACTATAAAGGGGCATTTCAAGTTCAAAATTTTGGAGCATTTCCGAAGTATTTGGGACAACACTGCAGCTCTTCAGTTGAAGATAGTACTTATTGGAATGACATGATGTTTCAGTCTCAAAATATATATATTAAAACCAGGCAAACCAAAAGACAGGGTGGAAAACTCCCATCCAATAGCCCATAAGCTCTCAGAAAGATTACTTCTAAACAGCATCAGCTCACAATAGAAGAACATTTTCCTATGTAACAAGCAAGATTTTGACAAAATTGAAACTATGAAGACCAGGTGAGCCTAACAAGTCACACTGAAGCAGGATTCCAATGAGGCCTTAAAATCACAATAGTTTTTGTGGGCCTGACTGCGACCTACAACATAGCCTGGAAGGAGGGTTTATTATACAAACTACAATTGATCATCCCCATGTCAGAAGACTGTTCAGCTTATTAATAAAACATTGATAATGGGAGGGGGGGAAAAAGCAAAGTGAGAAGATTAAATAATAGCCTACCAGAGCGCTCTGTGCTGGCTCCCCCACTGTTCCACCTATACATATTTGACATGCCAGTTAACACAGGATGGAAATCAGAGGTGGTATTCAGCAGGTTCTGACCAGTTCTGGAGAACCGGTAGCAGAAATTTTGAGTAGTTCAGAGAACCGGCAAATATCACCTCTGACTGGCACCGCCCCTATCTATTCTCTGTCTCCCAAGTCCCAGCTGATTGGCTGGGTCTTCTTTTGTTGCCCTGCACAAGAGAACAGAGCTGGAAAGTAGGTTAGTGGGTGGGAGGGAATGGGATTTTGCAGTACCCTTCCCCTGCCAGGTCCACCAAGCCACACCATGCCCATCAAGCCACTCTCACAGAACCGGCAGTAAAAAAAATTGAATCCCACCACTGATGGAAATTTGCTTGCATGGATAACCTGGCCTAAACAGCCCAAGAGAAACATATGGAGGATACTGACAACTCTCTCACAGGGGATCTAAAACTTCTGGGGAAGTTCTTAGTTTACTGGGATATCATCCCAAGCATGAGCAAAACAGAAACAATGTGTTTCCACCTTAATAACAAACAAGCAAAAAAAGAAGTTTAGAAAGTATACTTCAATAACAATTTATTGCCTTATAACACCTTTTCAAATTACCTTGGTGTAATGCTGGATCAAGAAAGAATGTAGAGAATATTTCAGCACAAATTAATATCAGAAATAACAGTCTATAAACTTTGTAGAATTAAATGGGATCCCTCTGCCTCTATGCTCAGAACATCAGCATTGGGATTGGTGTGCTCGACAGCTCACTATTGTGGTCCCTGTCTGGATGAACAGCTGCCATACAAATGAACTGGATGCCAGGCTGAATGATACAATATGTGCATCAAGATCACACTGTCCTGCTGGTTTCCTCTACTGAGCCATATTGCCCCTCCAGCCTTAAGAGGACAAGATGCACTTCTCAGAGCATGCAAAAAATGTGTCAGTAACCTATAACTATCAGTGCACTCTGAAAAACCATATTTATCCATTGGAAGGCTTAAATCCAGGAACCCCCCACTGATACTGGCAGCTGCATAGCACTAACTTTGATGTAAAATCCCAGTGGAAAGTAATGTGGACTATTGAACATCCAGATTCCAGAAAAAAGTATATCAGACTTAAAATGTTCTGCATTTAATTTATATATTAAGTACACACAGAGAGACAATACATACTTATAAACACATACTAGTATGGGGTATATTTGTTTTCTTACTTTTCCAAGTTGTTCTGCATGGAACTTATTATTTCATTTTTAATGAATATGAGGTAAGTCCCTTAACTATTATTCGACCCAAAATACTTTGCTATTTACTTCCAACAACAGGCAGATGCTTGGCTAAATTCTAGGTTTAGGGAAATTCTAAGCTTTAGTCCCAAAGAGCTTCTTTTTTTAAGGCTTAAGGAAGAAAAAATTGTTTTTAACTTTTCCACTTAAAAGGTGTTAAAGCAGCATATCCTCTGGACAATTTATGCAGCTGCATGGAAGGATGTTCCTAGATGTCAGGATGTTGTGCATGCAAAGAAACACTTCTGGGACTTTATTACACATCTCCCATAATCATCAGATTTAGGATTAAAATTGATTCATCAAAATATTTTATTTTAAGTATATTAGACTCCCCAAGGAATGTACTTTAAGGGATGGAAATCAGATTTTTTGTGTATTGTTGTTTTTGTTGTTGTCAAACTTAAATCATATGAGTCATTTCTGAATCATTTTAATATATGTAAGAAGATTTATTGGGGAATATTTGAGTGATTAAAATGCTTGTGTTCTGCTAAATTATATTCCAAAACTCTGGAATTTGAGGTTTTGAGAAACAATGCCTACATTAGGCATAGGATCTTGTGAAGAGAATTATTTTGGAAAATAAGTATTTTTTTCCTTGCCCTTGGCTCTGAAGTGCTTCATATGTAATAACCAGCAACTTGAATTAGAAGCCCATTAGTGATCAGTGAAGCTAGATATTCACTAAAGATGATCTATTCTGTTGGCTACAAATAGTAACATTAGGGCAAGTCTTTAGAGCAGAAATCCAATGCTTCATGTTGACATTATGACATTATGGTCTCCAAATGGACTGGCTCAGAATACTTCAAAGTAAGAAACATAATGCACATTACCATCTCCATATTTGATTCTTTTAAAACCATCAAGCCAGTTTGGGCTAGTGATTAAAGCAATAAACTAGAAACCTGGAGAATGTGAATCCTAATCTCACTTTAGGCATGAAAACCAATTGGGTGATTTTGGACCACTAGATATGTGTATTCTTTTCTTGGCATATAGGTATCTAGGTGTAGAGATTTTGTCTGGCTTTTCCCTTCATTTCCATGTTATTTTCCACTTGAGCTAGAGGCTATCCACTTCTGAATCACCCTCTCTACAGAGTTGCTCACTTGTATTTAGGTTGATTGACTTTAAATGTGTTCCAGATGCCACTTTCTGTTTTCCCTTGCCTAGCTGCTTACAGAGAAAGTATTACTGAAGCAAAAGCTAATTCCCACCAGCCCCTTAACCCTCTCTGTAAGCTCTCATCTGTGTCTTACAGAATTTTTAGAAACAGTTGCATCATAATGTACTTCCTCTGACCCCAATGAACAACTGAATCAAGACAAGAAAAAACATTTGCATCTGGTTCAAAAATGAAATTATCAGTGTTACGTAGAATCATTATTTGCCAGAGCACAGATAGAGAACAATGTTTTTTTTTCTTCTGCTAGTGTCACTACTTTTAAATGAAAAGGTTTTATCTACCAAGAGAACAGCCAGAGGTTGATTAGACTGAAATTTAATACTATTCAGTCTTTCCTTTCCTTTCCTTTTTTCTTCTCTTTCCATTCCTTCTCTTCCCTTTCATCTTTCTAGAAATAGAGTTAATTATCTAATGAAAGAATGAGGAAAAATTATAGTCAATAGTTGAATTGCAACATGATCCAAATAATCAATGGATAAAGTCCTTCTCCCATAACCAAATCTCTTTCTCACTTTGGCAGTGAGAAAGGAGAAGTAAAATAGATTAGGGAAAATGAGTCCTGGCTGAGAGAGAAGGCAGAAGTCTGGAAAATATTTCTTTTGGACTGAATGGATACTTTTGCCTCGTTCTACTCCAAGGATGAAGGTTTTTCAGGCCCATCTAATGGAACAGAAGCTGTTGAAGGGAACTGCAAGTTTATACTTAGCACCATCTGTCTAGAGATCAGGATTCTATGTTCTAAGACCATGGAATCTTGACAATTCATTGCTTCTTCTATGTCTCTGTTCTTGCCATGTGAACATTAAACCTTCTAGAATCAGCCATCTATAATTCACCTCTTTTTTAAGTAGAATTTTAGTCAGAAATTCGTATTCTCTTCTCATCTCTCTCACTCTTCTGGGTACTTGTTTCAAGACCACAATCTCCTTGTCTTTATATTTAAATGTTTTCTCTCTTGCCACTTGCAATATTTGTGTTTTAATGGATTTCTTTGTAAATCTAATGTGAACTTCTCTTGGTAAGCAATTTCTCATTGCATATCTTGTGAAGACTCGATGAACCTCGTCTATTCCATCCATCATCTTCTCTTTAGTTATTTCCAGAGCTTCAGACAAAATTTCTATCATTATCTCAGCTAGGTTTTGTCCCTTTTCTTCCTCTATGTTTTGGAATCTGAGATAAAATTCTGATCTGTCCATCTCCCATCTCAACATCCCACTTTTATCTTGTTCAACCACAGTTAAACTGCTATCAATATCTCCAATCTTCTTATCTCTTTGTTTATCTTCTTCTTCAATTTTTTGGAATCTCTCATCATACTTCATCATCATTTGTTGAATGTTCTCCACCTTTTCATCAGTTTTTCCTGTTCTTTGTTCAATGTTCTCTGTTCTCTTTTCAATATTCTCTGTTCTTATTTGTATATTTTGAATTCCTTGCATAATCATCTGCAGCATCACTTTTTCCTGTTCTTTTTCTTGCTGTAACATCGTCTGTATTCAGCGTTGTCCTCCAGATGGTGAAGAGGAAGAAGTAGAAGTTGAGGAACCAGCGGCTGTTAGTTTCCTACTCATTTCAGACAATTCAAAATCTTCGGGTTCTTCTAGACCTTAATCCACTTGTGAAATAACCAATTGTAATTCCAAGTAAAAATAGTGGGGAAAAAGAAGCCAAATAATAACAATAAGAAGAAGAAGAAAAAGATTCTTCCGGTTCTTGTATACCTTAATCCAACTGATTGGTTAGATAGCAGTAAAAACTCAAAAATGGAAGAAAAGACCAGAAACACACAAAAAAAGAAAAAATTGTTAAATCCTGGAACAGGCAGAAAAACAGAAAATAAAAAACTAAAGAAGAGAAAAGAAAAGTTCTTCAGGTTCTTCAACACCTTAATCCAATTAAAAAGTCTCAGGTATAAAAGGATGCATAACAAAAAAAAAAAGCCACAAAAAAAAAATACCAATATTGAAGGTAAATAGAAAAAAACAATACAAGGGAAGGAGAAAAAAGAAAAGAGACGACTCCCTTTAAAAAAAAAGAAAAGAAAAGAAAAAGGAAGGAAATCATTAATACAAAAGCTTTTCCTTTAAAATAAAATGCAAACGTAAAAAATAGACTTCAAAAACAAAAAGAAAGACAAAAACAAGCTCCAAAAGGCCAAAGATCCAAATAGCTATTACAAAAAGTAAGCTAGTAAGGAGGAGGTTTGTTAAAGTAAGAAATAGCCCTGCTTAAAAAAAGTAAAAAGAACACACTGCACCTTGTTTGGTTATCCAAGGCTTTTGTTAAAATTTATAACTCTCTTCTCCAGAGTCTTATCGCCTTTTTTTTTGTATAAACTTCAACACCAGACTCCATCTATTGACAGAAACCCAGAAGAGCACCTGCAATAATACTCTCCCATGCTCTTCCCTCTATCTTATCAAACAGGCAATGTCCTTGAAAAGAAGTCTCAGTTCTTTCTCAACTTTGTCTGGTCAAGAAAAAAAAAGAGATAGAATATTTCCAAGCCTCTAATTGGCAGTGTTACAAAGTTTCTTCTGCTTTCACTTTCCCCCTCCTTTTCCAAACAAGATATAATAAAAATTATTTTAAAAGGGGAAAAGATATTTAAAAAGATGACTAGAAGGGAGTCTCTAGCCTAAAATATTATGAAGTCAAAAAGGAAAGAAAGAATAGGTGGAAGAAGAAAAAACAGTCCAGTTTCAAAATCTAAAATCATGTGTAAAAAATCTAGCAATGAGAAAAAAAATAAAAAAAATATTACTTTGACTTCCTGTTTAAAATCGCCGCTTATACACTTCTGTCAAAACTTTTACAGATTCTTTCTTTTCCTTAGGGTGTCCTTTCAAATCTTAAAATAAAGAAAAAATTCTCATCAAACTGGCACACTTTCTCTTTCCATCCTCTTTCATTTCGGAGCTGTCCCAACTTCAGCAGCTTTAATGGCTGCCTCTTTGTCGCTGGCAAAAAGAGCTTCACCTGGATCTACCAGGGACTTTGCGGTGTCCCTGGGATTGACAGGATGTGCTCTTTACATTCACCATCTGTTCGGGATGTTTTAAATCCATTTGGACTGTCCAGGAGCAAAGATATCGGCAATGATCTCAGACCTCCAAGATCGCATGCCGTATCATCGTGATGCCAGCGAGGCCCTCAATTGACTCAATTGAGAAAGCTGAATATACAGAATATTTTGGAGGGAAAGAGGAGGAGGCAGAAAAAGAAACGTCACTAATTGAATTCCAAGAGGACTGCCAAATAGCAACTGAAAAGGAAGAAGGTGCAGTAGGCAGAAAGGTGGAAGTCAAAGAACAACGTGAACCAAGATCTACGAGAGCTGCTAAACCTAACTACAAAATATAACCATGGAAGAGAAAAAACTGATTACAATTAACATAAATGGACTTAACTCAGCTGTTAAAAGAAGGAAAACTTTCCATAAATTAGAGAAATTAAAATTTGATATAATCTGCCTACAAGAACTACATATTAAAAAGCAACATGAACAATTGCTGATACAGCCAAAATTAGGGAAAATATTTACTTCTTTGACACAATGCAAGAAAAGAGGAGTGGTTTTATACATTAAATATATTATCCCAGCGAAATTGATCTATACCGATGATGATGGAAGATTACTAATGGTGGAAATAATGGACAATAATATGAAAACACTCCTGATTGCAATCTATGCCCCAAATGACAATCAAGAAGAATTTTATAGAAAATTACATATGAAAATAATTGAACTGGACTATGCTAATATAGTTATGATGGGAGACTTTAATGGAATTGTAGATAATAAATTGGACTATACAGTACAGAAAACAACAAAGCAAAACAGAAAGACTCTCCCTAAATCTTTTAAAATGATAGATGAAATAAATTTAAAAGATACATGGAGAGAAAGAAATGCTAAGACTAAACAATGCACCTTCTATTCAAAGAGACATTTATCATGGTCCAGAATAGATATGATATGGATGTCAACAGAATTGTTAGCTAATATTCAAGAAATAAATATTGAAACAAGTACTTGGGCAGATCACAATCCAATGACAATTAAACGGAAAGGACAAAGAAGATCTAGATGGATGTTAAATAAAACTATATTAAAGGAAAAAGACTTCATACAGTGGATGGAGAAAGAACTGGCTTTCTTCTTTAGAGAAAACAAAAAAGAAGATACATCAATGCAGAACATATGGATACAATGAAGGCATATGCCAGAGGCTTGATAATAGACTATACAAGGAAAAGAAATACCATGAAAAGACTAGCCTCTAAGGTATTAGAGGATGAGTATAAAGGACTTGAAAAAGAGCTACAGAAAATGCCACAGAAAAAGGACATTAAGTTAAAAATGGATATAATTAAACATAAAATGGGACTAATGGAAAAAGAAGAACTAGCACAGAAAATCAGAGGTGTGAAATAGAACTATTTTGAAGATGCAAATAAACCAGGTAGATGGTTTGCATATAAATTGAGAAAGGAGAAAGAATCAAGGAAAATATTGCAATTAATAGATGACCAAGGCCAAGTTTGCTACAGTAGTAAAGAGAAGAAGGAAATTATATGAGACTATTATGGGAAACTATACATACAAGAGAATATTGATGAGGAAAGAGTTAAACAGTACTTACAGAATGCTAATCTACCCCAGATACCTACAGAGATTGAAACAATGTTAGAAAGCAATATAACAATGATGGAATTAACTGAAGCACTTAAGAAGCAAAACAATGGGAAAGCACCAGGTCCAGATGGGCTTCCGGCAGAATTTTATAAAACACTACAAGAATCATTGAGCATTCCATTGCTAGAAGTTATGAATGAAGTTATGTTAAAGAAGAAGATACCCAAATCATGGTCAGAAGCTTATATTAAACTTGTCCCAAAAGAGGAGGCCGATCCATTACAAATCAAGAACCATAGACCTAGTTCCTTACTAAACGCAGACAATTCATTGCTTTTTATGAGATTGGTTATATTATGGAAAACAAATTGAACATTTTTAATATATTACCATGATAATCAGCACTATAGGGGGTCTCTTTTCTTAGAACATGTAAGTGTTCTTACTCTAAAGCAGCAGTCCCTAATCTTTTTGGCACCAAGGACCAGTTTTGTGGAAGACAATTTTTAGCTTCCACACATGAACTGATGAAGCTTTGCTTGTTCACTGGTCACTTGCATAGCCTGGTTTCTAACAGGCCATGGACCAGTAGCACTTTGCTGCCCAGTGGTTAGGTGGGGCTGCTCTAAAGAATTCGACAAGATCAAGGATCAGATCCAAAGCTTATAGTGCAGGAATATCATCTTTCTGAATGCGTTGCCTAGAAACCAGTGTTAGAGAAATGTTATTTCTGGGGCTAGAAGGACTAAAAGATCATGGTGTGAAAGCCTAACCTTAATTTGTGCAGCACTTTTTAAAACCTTTGAAAATACAAATCATTACTGCATTCCATTTGGAAGGAAAAATACTTTTGCTATACATTGTGTGAAAAATATCTTTTTAGTAAAAATCTGTCTTGATTTTTTTTACTATTCAGTTTAATTGGCATTATGAGATAGAGTGGCCTTCTTATTCATTTTCTCCACACAAACATAATTTTATATAATACTATTCTGTATTTCTTATTCAATCTTTTTTCTATCCAAACTAAAACATCTTAGATATCATGCTAGCCCCTGAATCATTTTTCTATCCCTTTTCTGCACTTTTTATACTTTACCACATCTTTTGGAGAAATAATGATAGGAATTCTAAGGTCACAAAATATATTTATATAAAGTAACAGTTTAGAAAAAGAAACTTTTTTTTACCAATTATTCAGTCTAAGAGGAGACTTCAAACTTGCCTCTTTATTTAAGCATATGATCTTCGAGTTTCTATAAAACTTCAACATGGGAATAAGCACATATACATAGATGAGGTTTTCAGCAAAAATAAGGAGTGGATACTGGATATCACTTAGAATGACTGTCTTCCCACCAATATAAGGCTGCATGTATTCCTCTACTTTCAATGACAATAAGGATTTAAAAAGTTGATTGTTAAGAGATGTGGTCATTAAGTGAGGTGCCACATGACTGCATCCAATTTTACAACCCTTTTTTTTCCACCATGGTCATTAACCAAGGCATCAAGTGACCACAATTTGCAACCTTTCCTGCCAGCTTCCCTATTGACTGCCAAACACCAAAATCTGTATCATTTAAGTGCAATAATTGTACATACGAGGATAGATTACAAATCACTTATTCAGCACCATTGTGACTTTAAACAGTTGCTAAACAAATAGTTGTTAAGTGAGGGATTACCTGTACAAACATGCAACTAGAGGAAAGGAACAACTCATACTTTGCATATTAATGCTCATGATTTACTACTCATTTAGCTAGAGATACCTATGCCCATTTATACTTGTCCTATCTGAATTGTGATGACAGTATTTAAAGAAGAAAAGCACTTACTGAAGAGCAAGCAGCATCACCATAAAATGCATCTTCGAAGAAAATAAGAATAATGTGCATTGCTGGACTAAAATAGATGATTGAAGCAAAATTTTGTATTGATTAAGCAGTAATTGACATTCAACCCAACACAATTATAAAAAAGGTATCATTAAATTTGTCGTAGTTGTAGGACTATTGGAAGCTATGTGAAATCAAGAAGTTGAATAATGATGCCTAAAAGTCATAAACTATGCCAACAGCTGACCAGTCAGCAAATTGGAAAGGGATTTTTCTTCAAATATGTTGTGTATGTTGAATATTCTGATGCATACTTCCAACAAAGCAAAGGAAGATGTTTTAATGTATTTATTTGATTGAATATATATATTCTGCTAGAGAGGTGATTTTCAAATAATAGACAAAGGGAAGAAAGCAAAAATGTAAGTTTCCTTTTTTGAAAGAAAAATAAAATGGTGTGAAGATAGTTGTGGTTCCTAAAATTGCATCTTCCTTCTGTTAGTGTATCAGCAAAAAGAAGAAAGGGCATTCAAACGTTCCATCCAGAGAACTTACTTTACTTCAAAACAGCTGACAAATAAGGCCTTTTTTTCTGAGTTGGCTATGTATATTTCAGGCAACGGAGGAGTCTGTTTTGGGGTTCAGTTCAAGATCCTGGTTATCTATACATTACTAAAATTTCTCCTGTCTGTTTGTAATCTTCAATTGGACAAAATGGTGCAGCATCAAGGCAAACATTTTTGAATTAAGATATCTAAAATAAGCCGACTTTAAAGAATGCATTCAAAAAATGGAATCCATTACTCCCATATAATTGCAATTTCAAGGAAATTTACTCAAGTTTGCAAATTTTATTTATTTATTTATTTTATTTGTCAATTGCTTACAATATAATAGGTATAAGCATAAACATAATTATGAATACATGAAATTGATACATATGAGAAAAATAAGGCCCATACAGAATTATTACCTGGGATAAAGAATTGTCCCTTGAGGCGAGCCTTGATATTGCCATTGGAGGTGGTATATAGAGGACCGTAGCCTCCAATGTTAAGGTTTGATCTTTCTTTTGGTAGATATACATTACAGTGATACCCAGATGAAACATTCTGACAATATTGGGAGTAATTAGCAGGTATGTGTCCTAGGCAACATCCTTGACCTACTATGTCAGTGATAGTGATGGAGGAAGTGTTCCATCGGCATTGTGTGTCACTGGTGGAGTTACTAATAGGTTCATTGGAAGCTACTGCATCGTAGAATGGTGGCAAATCAGATAAGCAAAGCCAACATTGATCAGTTTTGGATGAATCATTAAGTGTAGTTGCTAGCAATGTGAAAGAAGAATTGACCAACTGTACTAATGGATTCACCTGGATATTGGGTTTTTGTGAAAGTTTGATTTCAAATTGGGATTGGGACCAACATCGTAAGTGGACATGGATATCGAGAGGCCAGAATTGTAAAACATTCCCCTCATCTCCTTGACCATCCCACTGACGCCTCCCCAAGTAAACCCAACCATCCTTTTTCGGTCTTCCTTGGCAGTAAAGGGATATGGGGTCTTCTTGTACAAAAGGCATGAAGAGCAGGAAGCTGTGCTTGGGCAGGGAATTAGTCTTTTTGTAGGCTTCCCACCAGATTGACCTGTGGACACACTCCATTTTTCATTCGTCAACTACCCCACCCAGGCGAACAGAAGGCAGACTGTGGGCAGGGCAAAATAGTCTTGTGTCAGCAGGTGCTGGAGGCAGGAGCCTGTCCCCTGCAGCTTGCATTTTTTGATCGTTCCTTTCCAAACCATGAGCTGAGAACCAGGCCACAGAGTTAGTGGGTTAAATTTTCCGAAAGTAAGGTGTCAGGTGTGGGTGTTAGAGGTGGGTGCTGAGGGGGATAAGCAAATGGGATAGCATGGGGCTTGAGATGGGCTGCCTGATGAAGGCAGGATACCGAAGATGGCGAGCTGGAATGAGAGCCGTAGTCTTGCGATGGGTGGCGTCATAGATGAGGTGGCGCTCGTCGCACAACAGGTGGTTTGTAGCGATCAGGAACCCAGGAAGATGAATGATGCCATATGCAGTTGGTGACATCACAAGGTGGAAAGCAGCAACGAAGATGCCATCGTAGTTTGTCCCCAGGAAAAGGTGGCTCAGAATTAGCTAGAGAGGGCAATGTAAGGAAAACAGAGGATAGTGGAGGAGATGCCACTGAAGGAGTGGAAAGCAATAGAACAGTGTGATTGAAATAGGTGTGATTGTGGAAAAACCCCAAGCAAGAATAGGAACCTATAGTAAGTTAAGTGACATGTATAGTTAAAAATATTAAACAAGAAGAATAGTAATAGTGAACAGTTATGTCAGAAGTAGGAGGAAGGAAACAACCGTTGTGTTGGAAAACATAATTACATGCAGGAAGGAGATTATCTTTAAAAACAAAGGTAACAGTGTCAGCAAGGAAAGCAAAAAATAGCATCAGGAGATGCCCTAAATTGAGAAAAAGACAGGAAGTATCGATATCAGAAGAAAGATTAGGATCAGAGTCAGGTTTGCCATGGTAAGGTCTGACACAGCGAGCAGGAACCCAAAGCACTCGATCAGGAAGTTGGACAGCAGCGTAACCCTTTCCCCAGGTGATGAGCTGTGCAGGACCTTTCCACGCAGGATCTGGAAGCTGTCTGAAATAGACAAGAGGACGGGAAGAGGGAACTACTGGCTTGGTGAAGTGGCGGGAAGCCGCCATGGCAGGAGGAGAGCCAGTAAGATTGAGAAAGTTAAGAGTATAAAGACAAACATTTAAGATATTTTGCAACGTTGGGAGGTTCAGGGGCCTGAGCCTTTTTCCCCAAGTGCCGATCAAGGGCCTGTTTCAAAGTTTGGTGCGATCTCTCCACAATCGCTTGACCTTGGCTGTTGAAGGGCAAGCCAAACTTATGGATGATAGCCCATTTATGACAAAACTCAGCAAAGGGAGAACTGACATAAGCAGGACCATTATCTGTTTTGAGAATTTTTGGACATCCCAACGTTACGAATGATCGAATACAGTGATTAATAACATTTTGGTAGCCTCTCCTCTTTGCAATGTTGCTATAATAAACCCTGAATAAGTATCTACTGATACATGAATGTATTTCAGGAGCAAAGGGAGGATAATGAGTGATGTCCATTTGCCACGTATCACAGGCTTGAGTACCCTAGGATTAACGCCTTCAGGGATACCTTTGGCCTGCAAGCTACATGTTGGACATTGTTGAATTATTGCCGTGGCTTCTTGATATGTAATTCCAAATTGTCGCACTAGGGCTTTCCTGTTTTGATGAAAATAATCATGACTCTCCCAGGTGAAGGCTGTTGGAGAAGGGGAGAGGAGGCCATAATTTTACAAGCCTCGTCTGCCATATGATTGCCTTCTGCTAGGAATCCAGGCAATTGCTGATGACTTCTGATATGGGCTACAAATAAGGGTTTCCCTCGTTTTTCAACAGGGTCTGAAGCTGCAAAAAGTGTCATGAGAGAGGGAGGGGTAACAGGGGAGATATATGCATCGAAAATATGAGCAACCATCTGGGTAACATACATGCTATCAGATATTACATTTAAAGGTTGTTGTGAAAAAAGAGACAACGCCAATAGGAAGGCAGCTAATTCAGCTTGTTGTGCTGATGTTTGTGAAGTAGTTAAACGTTTATGCCATTGAGCATTTTCGTACCATGTACATGCTCCAATATTTTTTGAACCATCAGTAAATACAGTGAAGCCTTCCTTCAATGGCTGTTGGACAAAAGGTGATTGTAAAACAAAAGGAACTGTCCGCAACACCTGCAGTCGTGAATCAGAGGAAGGTGGCCCGACACTTGGCCACACCAATCTTCCAACGCGTCCTGCAGTGTTGTGGAAGTCTGAAAAGAGGTTCCCATTGAGTGATCTTAAAAGGAATATACAATGTAAAAATATCCATTCCCATCAGGGCTTTGGTTCTCTTAAGCGCCCTTTTTCTATAAGAGAAGCCATTTGCGCTGCTCTAGTAAAAATAGATGTTTTGGAGTGTGTGGTAGGTGTAGCCATTCCAAAATATGAAGATTTCTTGCATCTGATATTTGGACAATTATTGCAGTCAGTAGTTGAAGAGTGGAAAGGATAGCAAGAGAAGGTGGTGTGTCTGTGAGTGCACGGTTTACCCATCGGGTGGCTAGGGCTGTGTTTACTTGTTTTAAAGCTTCTAGATGCAGATCTGAAAGATAGACCTTATCTGCAGGATTTTTCAATCCTACTAGTGCTTGAAAGAGTGGTGATAGCATATGTGTGGTTAGAGCAAGATATGGTCGAGCCCAGTTAATAACCCCAAGCACTGCTGTAATTGAACCAGCGTGGTTGGCTGGGGAAGTGTGAGTGAAGGAATATGTGGAGATGCTGTGGAAGCTAAAACCTTGTGGCCTAAATATTGCATTGGGTAGTGAGACTGGATTTTTCAGGTGCTATATGTAACCCTGCTTTTGCTAATGTGGTCAAGAGGATCGGGAAGGTTTTTGGACCATCCCTTTGGCCCATCGGCAGCAATTAAGATATCATCCATGTAATGATATACAAGAAAACTAGGAAATTGAGATCTATAAGGCCGCAGAGCCTCATTGACAAAAAATTGACACATAGTTGGTGAATTTAGCATACCTTGTGGAAGAACTTTCCATTGATACCTAGAGGTGGGTTTAGAGTTGTTAAGCTCTGGTACTGTAAAGGCAAAGATGATCCTATCTTTTGTGCCAGAGGTATGGAAAAGAAACAGTCCTTTAAATCTATTATTATGAGATCAAATCCAGCTGGGATCAAATTAGGATTAGGCAGGCCACACTGCAGTGGTCCCATGGGTTGAATAATTAAATTAATGGCTCGAAGATCATTAAGGGGCGCCATTTGCCAGATTTCTTTTTAATTACAAAGACTGGGGTGTTGTAAGGACTGGTGGATGGTTCAATATGTCCTTCTATTAACTGTTGATGGACAAGAAGATGTAAAAGCCTCCAATTTTTCTTTGGTGAGAGGCCATTGATCCACCCAAACAGGAAGAGAGGTTTTAAGAGTAAGGGATAAAGGAGAAATAGACATTTAGATAGAAAAACTATGGCAGCTGAATATAAGCCTGAAATTGAGAGAGTAAATCACGTCCCCAGAGGTTACAATGTAGAGGAAGGATATAGGGTTTAAGATAAGCAGTTAAGGTAGAATGCTTAGTAGAAGCAGAGAGCCAATGAGAGCTGACCTTAGCAGCTTGGGCCCCACCCTACGCCCTGCACTGAAGAAGCTTCTGTGAGAGACCAAGAAGAGGGCCATTCAGAGGAACGAATAACAGAAACGTCTGCACCGGTGTCAATCAGACCATCAAAAATGCGACCATTGAGTGTGACAGAAAGAGTGGGTTTTGAAGCTTGGACAGGCTGCTGTAATGCAAACAAGGAGAGGTTCAAAAAGAGGCAAAATTATAAGCGTAGCCACTACTGTCCTTTTTTTTAAAGAAAAGCAACGATCCCTATTGCAGCCAAAGCAAGATTATTAAGAGCAGAAGAATCATATAAGTAAGGAGCAGCAACCACACCGTCTATGGTAAGGGAAGAATTGGGAATAAGTAAGACAGGTGTGGAAGGAGGCAGAGGTTTGAAAAGCGTTGTAGTTAAAGGAAGAGTAAAAACAGCACCAGGATCATCATACACAAGATCCTCTAACAGCACCACAGGAAATGTTGTGGCAGGTAATTCAGCCTTTGTGGCGGGGCTAGCTGAAGACCCCTCAATTAGTTTCCCGAAGGCTGAGAGAGAGAAGGATTAGAAACGACATTGTGAAGCCCAATGATAGCCTTTCCGGCAGCGAGGACAGATGGTTTGTGGCTTAGATGAGGAGGTGGACCTCTGGTTTGGCCACGAAGAGCCCCACCCTGGCATGCGACATTGATTTTTAAAATGTCCGGTTTGCCACAGTTAAAAACAATTGCCGTTGTGTGTTACAGCGAAAGCATCGGGAGGAGAAGTGGATGCGGAATTAAGATCCGATAATGAAGCAGTGATAGCAGTAGCAAGCATATTCATTTTATGAGTGGTTGTTCCTACAATTCTACAGAGTTGTAAAAATTCAGCCAATGTCACGCCTGGCTTATTAGCGACTGGCTGTAGAATTTTTTGACAGTCCTGATTTGCGTTGGAAAAAGCCAATGTTATAAGTAACTCTTGTTTGGCAGTAGAATTATCTATCTGTCGATCTAGGGCTGTCTGAAGGCGACTGATGAATGAAGCATATGGCTCATCAGGATTTTGCATAATTTTCAAAAATGTTTGGGTGGACTGCGAATCTGAATCATCCACTCGCTTTAAAGCATTCATAGCACACATATGAATAATGGCAAAACTGCAACGGGGGAATTTTGTTGTTGTGCTAGAGTAGAGATTGACCTTTTCCCATTAAATGATCTACAGTTACTCCAGCAGGCAAACCCCTACAATTTCAGCCTCAACACCTTTTTCATATTCAGATTGCCACACAACATATTGCGCTGGAGTCATAAGCATAGAGAAAAGCATTTTCCAGTCATAAAGTAACATAACAGTATTAGCAGTGACCAAAGAATCAAGTATTCCCGAGTAAAAGGAGAGTGTAATCCATAAGTTGTAACTGCATCTTTTATATTTTTAAAACTTTAAACTCAATGTTGCTGTGAACATTGCCTCCCGCTGCACCAGGGATAATAGTCATAGGATAAGCAGAAGGATCTCCTGTTTCTAAAGGCAGAGGTGATGACAGAAGATTAGTTATAATACCTCCCACAGGTTTTATCGGAGAAGAGTCAGAAAGAGAAGATGGAGCGGAAGGAGGAGGGAAAGAAATGTCAGGATACGGAGGTGGTAAGGAAGAAATTGTATCAAGATGAGCCGCAAGAGGCTTAGTAGTTTTTGAATGAGAAGAAGGGAATCAGAGGAAACAGGAGAAAAAGATGTTTCAGGAAGACTAGAAGGAGGATAAACAGTAGTTATAGCAGCCATTATCGCTCTCCAAGAAATGAGTATATCCATGGGAGCTCTAGGAATTTTTCGTGTAGATATTTCCCTAATTTTTCCCATAGAGAATGGCTGAGAGTTCCAGCAGATGGATAGGCTGGACAATGTGCCTCAATGTAAATTATAAATTTATTTAAAGATTTCTTAGAAATAGGGTACACAGTGGTACCATTGATTTTTGAAAGGAATTAGCCTTCTTCACCAAATCGTAAAGTTCGTCCCTATGTCCTGACGAAACCTTGGAAAGTGAGGAGCCCATTACTTACGTTCGTACAGAGCCTATGCCAGGTGCGTAGAAATGGGAGTGAAGGCGATGCACCCCTAGACAGAAGTCACACCGTGAAACCAGAAAATCGAGGGATCCCGGACGAATCGAGGGATCCCGGACGAGCCCCCAGCTGTCGCGTCGGCGACCGGTCCGTTGATTCGATTTTCCAGTCTGTTGCTGAATTCCCTTCAAGAATTAATTTAGCGGAGCCCTCGCAAGGGTGAGTGCCAAAGCACAAAGAAAAAGACACAAAACAAATAGTTTCTTTAGGTGAGGAAACACATCGCGCCTGGGGCAGATGGAATTGTCCCGGCGGCCCCGATTGCTTTGGCGCTGTCCTCTTTTATTGTGCTGATTCAAAGACGGGGGTGCGGGGTGATTGCAGGAAACAATGAAGTTACAGAGTTAATCATTGAAACCAAGATACATGACACAAGGAGCAAACTTCATGACTGATACTTTTCAGGTAAACATGTCTTAATACCAAATACACAGTTTTTAGCTGACACAGACTTTTGGAGTTAATCCTGTCAGTTTCAGTCCTGTCAGTGGAATTTGCCCTGAGAGGTGTACGTGCTAGGCAAGATTTGTTCTATGGCAAAATAGCTAAAGCAGGATAGCCACAAGCCACCATCATGTATCCATGAATTCCAACCATACTTCCCAAAAACCTGTAGGTTGGAGGTTGCAAGGGAAAATAGGAAGGCGTATCTCTTCCCTTTTTCCTTTTTTTCCTTTGCTTCTATATCCTGACAAGGCCAGACAGGTGAATGGTGATTGGCTGCTTTGGAACCAAGGGTGAAATCTGAAATCTCTTGATGGCGATGGACAACAAGAGAAGGATGAGGGAGCAACTTGGATGCCAGAAGCCTACAGTTGAGCCCTCTTCTTCTCTGGTGGTAGGCAGGCCTTTTGGAACACACTGGAAAGAGGAGCAGATGGGCAATTTTCCTCACAGCCCATGGCTTCTGTGTTTTCCGTCCACTCAGTAAAGTGGCAAGCAATAACATGAGTCACCCAAGAAGGAGAAGGAGCAGAAGAAGGAAGCTTCACTGGAGTTCTTCTGAGGGTTGCTAAGGGAGGGGAAATTATGCCAGCCTTTATGTGAGAAGAAGGATGATCCACAAGGGGTTTGGGTTATCTAATTACCTTCTAAATAGCTTGGGATCTACCTATCTTTAATGCTTCCAATAGAATCTTCCTACAATTCTGCTTAGCCAACCAGACTTTGCCTAATGAATGCTTGCACACAGTACTTGCTGACAGTTTCCATCCTATGGTACCTGGGATCTGGGGGTTTTGAAATTATGAATTGCCAGTGCTTAATTATCAGAGATAGAAAGTTGTGCTTCATGATTGTTTAGGTTCGATATATGATTTTATATTTGCTTTCTGATAGTATTTTGCTTGTAGATTACCTAGAACTGGAAAGATTGGATCAGAATAAAAATGTAGGCAGTATAAATAAATATTAATATATATTAATAATAAGATCCCTGAAGATAAGAATATCAATATAAAACTGACATTGGCTTGGAAGAAGCTGTCCAATTTTTATATATCTATTTCATTGGAAAATCTTTACCCCAACACTATCTTATTTAAAATAATTTTCCTTAGGCTCCTTAGAAACATTCTGATGGACATGCATAGTCATGTCTTCTACAGCCTGGGCACCTTTCAAATATTTTTATCTTACTGAATTCCTTACTCAACATGACTATTTCTGAGAATGTTTAGAATTGAATTTCACACATTGGAAGAACATTAGACTGGGGAAGGTTATTCCCCATATAAAGAAGATAGAGAAAAGGTGTGGAACCCTAGAAATAAGACATATTCCTATTTTAATAGACACACAATCTGAAATTCATTATTGAAGATTTGGAAAGAGATTAAGCATAGACATTATATGAAAATTCCAGGGTGGGGTATCTGTCATGGAGGCACTGATACACCCCAATGCACTAGAAATTGGAAGAAGGATTAAATACTATGATGTGTTTGATTCCCAAGGAATACTAAAGACAAATCAAGAACTCAGAAAGCAAGGGATGAAGATAGAGTGGTGGCCATACTTACAGCTTAAAACAAGGTACAAAAAAGATGTAGAAGAATTTGGAATAGAGATAAAGGTGAATCAGTTAGACAAAATATTAGAGGGAACAGATGAAAAACTAATCTCCAAAATGTATAACTACCTACTAGAATTTGAATTGGCAGAAGAAATAGTTAAGGGCCCAATGATTGCATGGGCAAGGAATGTAGGACATAATATCAACCTAGAAGATTGGGAAAGATTCTGGAAGCAAAATTATAAAGTAACAAAATCATCTATAAAGAAAATCAATGTACAATGAGCTATTGGTGGTATCTGGCACCCTCAAGGTTGGCTAATATATACCCAAACCTAAGTCCATTTTGTTGGAAATGTAACCGAAAGAGGGGTACCTTCTTCCACTCTTGGTGGCTGTGCCCAAAAAGTAAAAAATACTGGAAAAAAAATAAGAATTTGGATAAAAGAAATTACAAATATTCAATTAGATCTCAAGGTCAAAATTTTTCTATTGGGAATGATAAAAGGTGAGTACGCAAAAGAAATGAAATACTTAATTCTACACATAATTACCACAGTAAGAATAGCTTTTGCACAATGAGGGAAGGGTGATCAGATGCTAACAAACAATCTGATAATCCAGAAGGTCTACAACTGTGCCGAAATGGGCATACTTACCCCAAAATTAAAAGACGAGGCAGACTCAAAGTATTGTACAGTTTGGGAAAACTGGTACAATTGGATTAAGGATAAAAACCAGTGAATAAATAGATAAGGAAAGAAAAAGATAAAGGGGTTAGAGTAAAAGTATTTAACAGAAATAGGAAATGAATATTAGAAAATTGTTTGTGATAAGAACACACAATCTAAATAATTAGAAATATATATGTTTCGTGTTAATTGATTTTGTCTTTCTTATTGGTTTTGTTTTCAACAAACTGTGTTGTATTATGTATTGTATATATATTTCTAATCTTTAATAAAGTTTATTTTTAAATTAAAAAAAGAAGAAGATATACAGTATAGTGAAGTGCCTGATAAAATAGAAGGTGGCCCCATGAACATGACAATATATAAGAATTGAAATGCAGTCTTTAAGGACTTAACACTCAAGGCCCTTCTCTTGAATGGACAAATCTACATAGTCATTTCTACATCTATGTATGTATGCATTTCTTTATAATCCTTTTTTTTTAGCAAATGCATGAAAAAACCCTATAAGCTTTGATTAAAAATAAAAAGGGTATCTCCATCAATTATGACTGTGAAGTAAAATACATCAAATAAAATTCAGTCTTTCTTATAGTGATCCATCTGAACATAGCATGTGCTTATTTAGGATTTCCATTGGTAAGACGTATTTTAAAGCTCCCATTGCATTTATGCAAACTTATTCATATTTATGGAAGTAGACAGCTTGCACAAAATAGTTTTCTTCATCTATATTTCATCAAGGAAGTCATTCAGGCAAAGACACATTTGAAAGACTGTTCCATATATAGCAGCCCCTGAAGTCTCAGAGATCTCAATTAGCATAACCATACTTTAAGGAAGCCCCTTTCTCACTGGAATATCCAACTACATATCTATAATTAAACAGATCTGTGTACCAGCATTCTTCATTAGAACATAAATCATCATAAAATTACAATGTGAAAGCAGACAAAGTGATGGTGATGAAAGAACAGCATAAGCCTGTTGCATTTTTAGTTTAAAAAACCCAACCAAGAAACCCAAACATTCACATTAAATAAGGCATTTTTGATAAAAAGAAAAAGAAAATTTATAGCAGTAGCCAACTATATACACAGCCTGGCATGACTCATGTAGGACATTCATGCAGGACAGGCATGTCCAATGGGTGGATACATGCACGTCATAATGAGTAACCTAGTACGCTCAAATGTCAGAACATCTGGAGAACACTAGGTTCCTATCCCTGCTATATAGAGTGTCATTTTTTAAGGATTATGAATGAACTATTGTTTCTGTAATAAAGATCTTAGATGTTAAAAGCTGTTAAAAGAATAACTATCTACTAAAGCTGTTACAAGAATAACTACTGTGTTTCTCCAACAATACAGCCTCCCCCAATAGGAAGTCCAGCATGTTTTATTGGCATAAAATCAAATTAAGCCCCTCCCCCCAAATTAAGGCCTATATTAAACATGTGAAATGCAGGGAGAATGGCAGGGGGGGCTTACCTTTAGGAAGTACTTTTGTTGCATACCTGGATATGGTGCTGCCTGCGTTGACTTTGGCGTTGGTGGGGCACTTTGTATCAGGAGACCTTCCTCCACCGTTCCTTTCCCTTCTCCCCATACTGCCGCAGCATTTAGAGCAATGCCGTGGCGCTTGGCACAGCCACGCGCAGCCAGCCAGGGCTCCTCCCTGCAACCAGAGCCCGGCGGAGACACTTGGCTTCAGGCACTCCTATTGCCACCTTCAAAGGCAAAGCCTTTGCCTTCAAAGGCAAAGCCAATTCTTTTAAAAATGATGCCCTACTACCGGTACGATAAAGCCTCCCCTGCCCAAGAGGGCAGCCCAACCTCACGTGGGGAGGCGAATCTCCTGGGGCCGCAGCGCAGGATCGGCCCACCCCAGGAGAAGTGCCAAGCCGCCATCCCTACCTGGTGCCAGGCAGAGCGCAAAGAGCTTCACCTGGGGCACCCAGCACAGCCTCCCTGTCCGCAGATGGGTGGGTGCTATCACTGCCTCGGGCAGCCTCTCCCAGTGGCCCCTTCGGGTTCGGGCTGGTGGGACTTGGGAAGGAAGCCAAGCTCGGGTCGGCCCAGCTCTTTTGCTTGGCAGGCGGGCACGCACACACAGCTCGCTTTCCCGGCTCTGTCCAGCCCGCACAGCTCTGCCGTGGCCCTGGTGGGATGAGCGGAGGGTCCAGCAGGGAGGCGCTCACTGCCTTGGTGAGAGCTCCACTACCGGGCAGGAGGGCCTACCTGTCAGCTGCGCTGGGCGTCCCAGGTAAAGCTCTTCGTGCTCTGCCCGGCGCCAGGCAGGGATGGTGGCTAGGCACTTCTCCCGGGGTGGGCCGATCCTGCTCTGCAGCCCCGGGAGATTCGCCTCCCCACGTGGGTTTGGGCTGCCTTCTCGGGCATGGGAGGCTTTGTCGTACCTGTAGTAGGGCATCGTTTTTAAAAGAATTGGCTTTGCCTTCGAAGGCGAAGGGAAGGCGGTGACAGGAGCTGAGTGTCTCCGCCAGGCTCCAGTTGCAGGGAGGAGCCCTGGATGGCCACACATGGCTGCACCAAATGCCACGGTGTTGCTCTAAATGCCGTGGCAGCACGGGAGAAGGGAAATCAATGGTGGTGGAAGGTCTCCTGATAAGAAGTGCCCCACCAACACTGAGGTCAACATCCAAGCCATCGCTGCCCACCCACCCGAGGATGGAAGGGTGGGGGAATTAAGTCACCCCTGAAAAGATGGCCTAGACGTTTCTTCGAGGGTCAAAAAAAAATAAGGCCCAGCCTTATTTTGTGAGAAACACAGTATCTGCTAAATCTGATTAACATTTAAACATTGTGGGTTTTATTTAACCTTGGCAAGTAGAGTCTTCATAAGCAAATCATGGCAACACTTCACTTCTGTTTATTCCTAATATTGTAGAACAAATATTAATTTATCTTGGGAGTTCTCTTTGGATTATATGCTTAAGAAGATATTAGAGCTAATGTATCCTATAAAACAAATATGACTTAATACATAAATAATAAAAAACTGCAGTTAGCAGTAATTGTCAGAAAGGAGTATAACAGAATCACAAAATAAATATAAAATATAAAAATGTCCACAAGTCCCAAGATTTTTATAGATATAGACACATACTAATATAATTGTCCTGGTAATGTACCTACCTACCTTTCAAAAGCTTAGAATGGGGCACTGGAATTCTTATCTTTACAAAACATCAGCTACAGCTTCTGGATTTTGGTTAAACATTGGATACCTTATTAAGATTCTTGTGCAATGAAAACAAGTCCAAATGCATCACCAAGTTCCATGAACAATATATACCCACTTCAGTAACTCCATTGATGGTTACTCTTTTTCTTGGTACCAAATGTTTTATTCTACAAACTAAATGACTTATAGAGTAGGACAAATAGATCCCTAAGGACAGTTAATTAGGCATTGGCCAAGTTTCTAGTTTGCCTAAAGGACAAAAATGATGTTAGCCTTCCAATCTAGTACAATTACCAATGTTAAATAGGGAGGATGATCCCTGGTAATTGGACATCTGGAGGAAGAGTTTCATAAGGGTTTTTTTGTTGTGTTGTTTTTAATTATGGTTTGGTAACCTTTTGGAAATACAACAGAGGGATATTTAGTTGTTGCTACTACAGCTGTTGCCCTTGTATCAAACTTTGTAGCTCAGAGTTTTGTCTTTGAATTATTTAATCCAGATTTGGTTTGCCAGAAGACAGTGCTAAAAAATGGTAGCATTGATCTATGATATTTCCTTCCTTCCTCCTTGCCATTCTTTATCTTTGTAAAATAGTTTTTTTGTTGCTTTCCTCTTTATAATGATTACTTTCAGATTTGACCACAAATGAAGTATAAAAGTAAAGTAAGAATTGTGCAAATAGATAATAGCTTCTCCTGAGAATGAAAACAGAACATGTATTTTATTGCAGAGGTCTCCAACCCCTGGGCTATGGCCCACTACCAGGCTGTGGCCTGTTTGTGAACAGGTCGTACAAGCGGCGAGCCAGCACATGCACATGGAGCTTGACTTACACAAGTCTAATTGTGTGTGTATGCACATATGCATCAGCCTGTCGCTCATGTGGCCTGGTTCCTCTCCCCCTCATCTGCCAGATCACCAAGCTGTAAAGTTTGGGTACTGCTCCTTTACTGTATTTAGTTCAATTATGCTCTATTCCCACACATATTGTATAGCATTAACTATAAGATATGGCTTTGTATACAGCATAGAACAGAGGTGTCAAACTCAAGGCCCATGGGCCAGATGCAGATACCTGCAGGGTGCTTAAATCTGACCCACAGTACCAGCTTGGAAATAGCAAAGGACCAGCCTGTGGTGCCTCTGACAACCAAAATGAGGTGCGGGGGGCTGCACATGCCCCCCACAGCCCATTTTCAGCCTGGAAAGCCTCTTTCAGCACCCTGCCAGCCAAAATTGCATGCCCCATTTTAGCCAGCAGGATACTGTTTTGGCCAGCAGGGACTCTGTCTCCCCCACCCACCCCGCCGGCCCATGGAAGAGAACTATAATGCTGATCTGGCCCTCAAAGAAATCCAGTTTGACACTCCTGGCATAGAGCATAAAATCATATGCCTGGAAGGGATCCTGGAAGTCTTCCCGAACCCTACTCAAGGCAGAAAAACTTATACCATTCCAGTCAAATTATTTTTGAAAACCTTCAGTATCAATAAATAGTTTGGGCCTTTGTATTAATTTTACTAGAAAACAATCCAAATCTATTGAAATGGATCCATCTGTAACTATAGAATTTCAGTAAATGATTTTTGACAAATGTAACTTCAATAAATATTACTAGGAGTAATATTTTAGAAAGGATTATTGCCTTTGATACTGGAATGTTTATGTTAAACATATTTAGGTCCCATTGACTTTATAGTAAACCAGATTCCTCTATAAATGCTGATATATATGTCAAATGCATTAATAAAGAGAATAGAACTAATTTATTTTTCAGAGAGGGGGATACAAGTCAGTAAAAACGGGAAGGAAGAATAAAGATTATGACTCAGTTAAGTATGAGCAGAATTTTAGGGCATGTTCTTATGTTCCTAAGAAAGTATGATTGTGGTGTTAGGCTAACCACAAGGAAGGCAGCATCCATAAAGGTCAGTATAATCATAAAGCCAAATGTGGTACCAAAACATATTTACCTCAGAGTATGTTCTAATTTTATTTTTGTTTGCTTGTGTAAGCCCATATCAAATTAAAAAAAAACAAAACCTACCATCACAAAAAAAAACTTAATAGCCAAATTAAACCAAAATCATCACCATCTTCATCTGTCTAACATAATAAAAATGTTTCTGCTTTAAAGCTATGAACTATCTATGACTTTGAATATCTTAATAAAAATTCATGCCTTACATCAGTGGTGGCTAACCTTTTTGGGCTCCTGTGTCAAAAAGTGTGCATGCGCTTGCATGCTTGCACTCATGTGTCAGCACCCAGAAGGCAATGCGTCCCCCATGCCCCCTATGCATGCGTGCGTAATACCCACCCACCCACTCACACCGCCCCCTTACCTGCACTGCACCTCACAGCTGATGTCAGTAGATGTTGTAGCTGCAAATATTTCCAGAAAGCAACAATAAAAAAATGGTATTTATTCTTTAGCACGAGAAATGATAAAATCAATTCTTTATCATTCAAGAAATAAATTTGAAATAAAAATTCCATTATCCATTCAAATCATCCATAAAATAGGCTTCTTGTAAATGGTATCATCTGTATTTCCCCACAATGCCAATTTACCATGGGAAAAAAAACCAAACTATAATTTTCAGAAATAGTATGCTACCATCTCAAAATGGATGTAATACTGATGAATAAATATGTCTTCTCTGTTATATTTTGAACCCAAAAGAGCCCAATTAACTAAAGATAAAGGTAACTAAAGATAGTATACATCAGGCAAACAGACATAAAATACAGGTAGTCCTTGAATTACAACCATTCATTCAATGACCATTTGAAGTTATGATAGTGCTGAATGAAAGGACATATTATAGCTATTACAGTGTCCCTGTGGTTATGTAATCAAAATTCAGGTGCTTGGAGCCTGCCTATACCTACAATCACATAGGTTCTTCAAATACCTCACGTGCCTGTCTTCTTTATACTATTTTGGCCCTCTCCACTCTGTGCTCTACAGCCCCAGCTGACCTTCTCTCTCTTCTTGCTCCCACTGCTAATGACGCATGCCTGGCTTGGCCCTTCATACCAAGAACTGCTTTGTACCATGCTTTTGAGCCAGCCTGAGCTGAGTCTTCCTGGTGTGCCAGAGATCTTGGACTGCTTGCTTCCTTGCTTGCTTGCTTGCATCTTGGTTCTGATTCTTGCAACACCCTGGAGTGGGGTGCAGCTTTCTGGTGCACGTCTAGAAGCAGAAGCAACCAAGAAAAAAAAACAAGAAGCAATCATTGAGCTTTGGTCTGCCAGGATTCCTGGATGCCGCAAGAACCAGAAACAAGTAACCAAAGACTGGCCCCAGATCTGTAGCCCACTGGATGTTTTTTGTTTTTTTTGTTTTTTGTCCCACAGCTCTGAGGCTGCTTTTGGCTCACACACACACACATATACATACACAACTGAAGAAGGAGCAAGTAGTCAGAGGAAGTCATTTGGGGCAGCAGAGTGCAGGGCAGCAGGGTTATCAGGGTACAAAGTAGTGAGGATGACTGCAGCTGTTGTTTCCCAGGGCATGTCAAGCAGCCCCACAGTCATGTGGTTCTGGAGTTACTTTCTACTCTGAAAAATATGATGCAGGTGAACCAAAGTAAAGATAAAGGGGAAAATATATCTCTGGGAGGGATGGAGACACACCTTTACCTTACTGAGGCACAGGACTCAATTTCAAGGAACCAGGTCATGGGATGTCTTGGATAGAAGTAATTACACACTTAACAAGCCTTAGGTAAAGATGACAATTAGGAAGCAATGAAGTCCTGTAACATCTTACTTTACCATTGCATCACTTACCAATGGAAATTCCAGTCTCAATTCTGATCAGAAATTGAGAGTTACCTGAACTTTCTTTCTATTGGCAAGAAATTTGTTCAGCACCTATTTTAATTTAATGTACTATATCTTAGTCACGTGTACTGTTTTGTTTTTTTTAGTCACATGTCCTTAAGCTTATAGGAAATAAATGGATTTCCAGCAGGATAAATTCTTTTTCACTCTGGATGTTTTTCTCCCAAATCTGATACGTTGAATCTTGACTCAGCAAACTGAAAAGATTTTAATTACATATAAATTAATTATTTTGGCTTCTTATCAAACAGTTAATTTGCTTTTGTTAATGAGTTGTGTCTTTCAGATTCTGTTAATAAATGTTTTATGTCTAGAAAATTGGGATACATCATAATGTTTATTATTTGAGTATGTGAAAACCATTAGAGTGACAGACTTTTTTCCTTTATTCTGTTAAGCCCATCCAGAATCTGATCTACCGATAGATTATTCTCGGATTTTTATTTATATGGACTCAATTTTCCTTCAGATGGTAAGACACTAAAATAATGGACAACCTTTGAGAATATCCAGTCAGCAAGCAAGAAGCTAGCTCTGGATGGAGCTTGACAGCTGAAAGGAAAATATTTTAAATTAAAAACAACAATAGTGAGAAAGTAATATCCTGATGAATGATTTATACAAAACAGAAAGCAATTCCTGCATGTCTCTATCATTAAAACTATTCTAACCAGAAGAAGGGTTCCAATAGATTAGCAAGCTGTTTACTATGGATAATAAACAAAATAAGCTCTTCTTTCATTTCAGAAGGGATTTTACTTTATTCTCCTCCTAAAACTATTTTTTTACCAATTTAGGTTTTAGAAAAATGAAATGGAAGCAGAATAATAATTTCAATACCAGAATGCGGGATGATGAGGAAATATCTCTTCAAGGTTTATCACCTGATTATCATTCAACAGTGACTTCTGCAGAGCAGCAATAATGGATGCACAGCACATATAAACAATAATAATGAAGAAGCCATTCATGTACAAAACCATTAAAAGCTACTTCCAAGCTGGCACTCCTCTTGCAGATGTTTAATTCATAAGAAAGTTGCATTTTCAACTACCTTTAAAAAGCAACCTATTTCTTTTGCAAAGAGAGTTTTTAAAAAAACATACAAAAATCTACAAAATGGTTTGATAATGTTAAGGATGTGCTGAGTAGAGAAAAATATATGTTTGGGGTATAAAATAATAACCCAAAATAAGTTAACAATCAAGGAAAACAAATTTCAAAGATATGGATTTAGTAAACCCATTTAAATTGGTACAGTATATATTCTGAATCAATCTGGCCCAGCAACAATAATCCATGTTTTCATTGCATCATATCTAGCCTACACATTTAGCACTATGGTGGTCTTCAACAAAACATCCATTACATTATGTCCAAATGACCATCAAGAGCTTACACAAGCCCAATGGCTGATTTTTTCAACATAGACCACCCTGTCCTTGAGTGGCTGGGTGGACTGGACATTAACATTTGAACCACTATAAGTCCATGTATTTGCCATTTGTTAAATAAATAAAAATGAAGCCTACTAAAATACACTATCTCTATTGGTATCTTTTCAAGGGTATCCAGAAGGCAAATTTCACCCTTTGATTGATAACTGGTAAGCAAGTACATATGAAGAAACCTATGGGATCAAACCACAGGTTCACCTAATCCAGCATTCTGTGTCAGTCAGGTTCATAAATAGACCATGCCTCCCTTCCATTGTGACTTCCCATCAACCAGGAATTAAGACATATTGCCTAATCCTAACAAGCTATAGACAACCATAAATACTAATAGCCATTGACAGGCTGATCCTCCGTGAAAGCCTGAGTATCCCTTTAAAACCACCATTACACAATTACTGGAAATAACTTCAATGGTTGAATTGTTTACTATATTTAAAAAGGTATTTCTTGTCAGACATCAATCTCCTTGTTGAATGACTTTTCTCTCTCTACATTACCTCTGCTTACAAAAGTTTATATGCTTCAGTTATGCCTCACTTGCCTGACTTCATTCTAAGTAATGTCTTAACTTCTGTAATTCTCATATGTAAAAGAATTCTTTGAGGTCTATGGAGATTCTCAATCACCTGGGACATGGTTGTTCCAAAGGTGCTTTTTCAAAAGGCAATTGGTTTGCTAGAAGATGTTTCACTTCTCATCCAAGAAGTTTCTTCAGTTCTGAATGAATGGTGCAGAATAGTGCAGTCATCTGATCAATTCTTTGAGGGTATTTTCCTCATAAACTAACCCCACTTTGGCCATAAATATGATTTGATGCACTTAATCAAAAACATAGTTGCTGACATGGTTAGAGGGTGGGATTTGCTGAGCTCCCATTTCCTATATTGGGCACACAAATCACCTTTGGACACTGGGAATTGTCCTTCATGGTTTGACCTACAAAATAGGCTAGTCATCTAGATGCTTTTGCATGAGCTAAATGCCTGACCAGTACTTTAGATTTACTCTAAAATATCTGAATAAGCAAGCAGGGGAAGTCATAATAACTGTAAAATCCAAGTTTCAAAGGGTGGGAGGTAGAAACTTCAGCCCTATCCCCACCATCTTAAAACAAATAAAAACTGAAAGAGATATCCAGATGACTTCATAAGAACCATGGAGACAGAATACTTGAAAAAGAGAGAAACAAAGAAAACATAAAGAAGTTAAAGACTGCAATCTGTAAGAGCTAGAAAAAGCTAGCTTGAAAAGTGAGTCTAAGTTCTTTGCCAGATTTATGTTCAAATGAGTTTCTTTCCAAGGGATGCTAGCCTGCCTAATGTATTCTGATATTTTGAATTTCTCTCCCAATTGTTTGTAAATTGATTTTGTAACAGAAATTCATTGTCTCTATATAAAATCCATTTATATATGCTATATTCCATCTAAGATACTTTAAGCTCTAACCCTCTAAGCCAGGGCTGTCAAACTCCTGGCCCATGAGCTGGATGTGTCATGCACTCACCACGCCCACACCTGGTTTAGCAAAGGGGAGGGAAGTCCCAATACGTCACGTGATGCTGCCATGATGATGTGAGTTTGACACTCCTGCTATAAGCTATGTGAACTGTATGCAATAGTAATAACTTATAGTATTGTGCTAGAAATCTGATTTCCATAGTCTTAATTTTGTACTGCAGCAAAAAAAAATATGTTACACCTACAGTAAATATTCTAATTGAAAGAAAAAAAGTTTTATAATGATAAAAAGGGACAACTTGCATGAGTTAACAGGAAGATATTCAAAAGCCTTCAACTTCAAGCATTTGAAGTTTAAAGCTTATTTCTTTTTTAGATTTTAGAAGGTATATATTGACGTCCTTAGAGGTGAATTGAGCTTCTCAATGGGAAAAAAAACTTCTATACAAGGATTTTTCTATTCAAATCTCATTTGCATGCATTCTTAGCATCATACTCTTCTCATTAGGAGAAGTTTAATATAAGCAGCATTCTTTCAAAAACATATCAAATGAAAATTTTGTCACACAAAAGTCTGTCAGAAAGTATGCAAGGTTTAATTGGGCAATTGAACCCCTGATTCTAAGTATAAGGTAGAAATTCTCTAGTTATGCTTTAAATGAATTAGGTGCTGAACATTAAAGCATTATTTTATTTTTGCCAGAGACTCTTATTCTCTGCAGGAGATGGTACATTATTCATTTCATTCATGGTAATGGGTTTCATTTTAATTTGCTATGGAATGTGTTGTCATGTAAATTTTGCTTCAATTCTTTTTTGGTTTCACTTCATTTCCTTGAAAAAATTAAGACAGGGATTTGCTGAAGGTAATGTGGGCCCAGAGGTGGTTTTCTACAATGTTTAATGAGGCCAGTGCCTCTTCCACTAGGATGTAAAAATATTTCTTCAGTTATGAATGAGTCAGTCTATTTCCAGATAAGTAGCTTGATGAACTGTTTCTCTCCACCCAAAACAGTTAAGAGAAGATGAAATAGATCAAGGTGAATTTCTCTCTCCATTGCTAGCTCAATAAATTGATGATCCCTAATTCATATGAGCAGAGCTGACCTTTCTTAATGTATTACTATGATCCTGGAGCTCCCTTGCAAATACAACAGAGCATAATTTATTAAGACCTTGATGTTGTTGGTCCCAAAGTTAGAAGCTGATCGTCCATGATTTCTGCAATTACAGGCAATGACATAAAGCAATCCAGAATGTAATTCTTATTTAAAAAGTTAATATTAATAAATACATTGGAGATTTTGAAGACAGTAATTCCAGTAGGTTTAAATGTTGATGGGTTCAGTTAATGGATCAGAAACAAGAACAAGTTATAGAGAAAGTGGAAACTGGTACAAATCTTGCTAGTTTTGTTTGTTTTTCTTTTTCAATGTTGAGTAGATATAAGAGAGCTATGCATTTTCTAGGCACCAGTACATGAGATACCCAGTTTATCTATAATATAAGGTATTTTGAGGGGATGGCCATTACTGGGTCATTTTTACTTGCATGGAGAAATACTGACATAATGCCATGTGACATTTTAAAAAATTCAGATTAAATCCCTGCAAAATAAAATTACCATTTGTCAGTGGTAGATCTGGCTAATCTCAGTTCTCGTTTTCACTCTTGACAAGTTCAGACTCCCTATCAGGAACAAGACCACAATGTGAGAATCCTCCAATATTCCAGTAATTGGAGCAGCAGATAAAAGATGTGGTTGAGGGGGATGTTTTACCAAGCTCCACCTGATATGCCAAGTGTAGGATTACCTAGATTGAGATACCTGATGACAATGATTCATATGCACTACATTTTACTGCTGTTGAAGATATTATAGAAGCTTCAATTAATCCAAAGTGCAGCAACCTAATTGCTAACCTGAGGCAGCAGATTCAGCCACATGCAGCCTAATGGTATTTAGGCTGCCTTTGAGATAGACTGATACTTCTTTCTTTCTTTCTTTCTTTCTTTCTTTCTTTCTTTCTTTCTTTCTTTCTTTCTTTCTTTCTTTCTTTCTTTCTTTCTTTCTTTTTTTTCTTTCTTTCTTTCTTTCTTTCTTTCCTTCTTTCTTCCTTCCTTTCTTTTTTCTTTCTTTCCTTCCTTCCATCCTTCTTTTTCTTTCTTTCTTTCTTTTCATTCTCATGTGGTAAAATGTCCTTGAGTCCTTCAAAAATGTAACTACAAATCCCATACAATGGAAAGTCAGTCTATCTATCTGTCTGTCTATCTATCTGCCATCTATCTATCAATCAGTCTATACAGTAGAACCTCTGGTCATGACCATAATTTGTTCCATAACTTTGGGGATTTCTTCATCTTCTAATGTTTCATCTTCAGGAATTTCTGGGTCAGATGTCATGTTTGATTGCCACCTGAGTATGGGTTCATGACCAGATTCAAAAAAAATTTTTTGGCCAGAACCTGATTTGGTTGTGGTCAGAAGTATTCATGACCAGAGGTTTTACTGTGTCTTCCTCTGCAATGTCATTATGTCAACAGTCCAATCTCACTGAGCTCTTTGAAACCAGATATGGAATTCTCCATTATTCCTTTTGCCCAGAGGATAAAACATCTAATTTTGTACAAAAAAAGAAATCTCCCTTAAGTTGAGCTGGATATCCTAAGTACAGAAACATGTCTTGTCAACAATGGCTTACAATGGTCTTTTTCTCATATTATTCTACTCTTCCATAGAGTGTGCTGCTCTGGGATTTCTTGTTTGTACCTCAAATACTAACCATGTCTAAACCCTCTTAACTTTTAAAGTTTACTCAAGCTAGCTGTAGTCGTCAACTGGGATGAATTTTCTTCTAGATAAATACTGGTAGAAATGGAAGTTACAAATTAGAGATAGTTTATAGTTTACTTTACTTTATCATCATTGCACCTCGTACAACGAAATCAAATACCATCTTCAGTGCACATCATGACCATGACAATAAACACAAACAGACATCCTTCACACTCCACACATTGAACTGAAAACCCCCAACACTGCACTATACAGTATAATTCAAAAGAGCTGCTATGAGTGTGAGGGAGTTCATTTATTTTATTTCTTCATAAGAAGTTATCCATTCACATTTTTCAAATCAGTACGCAAAGTAGAATACAATTATTGCTACCTGTACTTATCAGAATTTTATGATGCAGCTCTACTAACAAAAATTAGAGACAAGTGCTTCCCTGTAAGTAAATGTGTACACAACACTACTTATGGGTAAATGGAAATAAAATTGAGGGCTATAATGCTCACATTACCTTGAAGACAGGTATTATGAACCATACATAGACTGGCAATGGAATTTTCCTGCACAAATTATATTAGTGTGTGGTTTGTTTGTTTTTAAAAAAGATATAAACCAAATATGACTGACAGTTACTACTCAGAATACCTACTGCTTGGGAACAAAGACTTAGAAGTGTTGGCAACTCCACAATTTAATTGCAAAAAAAATCTCATTTTTTATATCACCAAGTTTTATTTTGAGCTTTAGAGCCAGTCTAGTTATGCGACAAGTGCAAGCTTTAGAACTTTTCTCCGTGTCACTTTAGATGAAAAAAGGTAATTGAAGTATGCAGAAAACTGGCTTTACCATGCTGACTTTTGGAACTGATTACAGTTGCAAGAACAACCTTCCTTCCAAATGACACCCTTTGATGTGGAACTGAGTTGGCGTTCTCTCTTTGATTTTTTTTTTAAATTCCATTTCCTCTAAAAAATACCCTAGGAGATGAGAAAAGGGAAAGATCACATTTAGAATACCTGGAGGTAAAGCACAGAGAACAAGGTAGTAGGCTGCTGTTTATTTTGTAAAGCCAGCCTAGAGAATTGAATAGAAAAAGAATTGTTTGCTCATGTCTTTTTCTCTAAGATGATACATATCATTGTCTTTATACATACTTGGCTGAATACCCTTTTTAGTATTATATTTTTAAAAGCTGGACAAGTACTCAATTCATTTTTACAATTCATTTATTTTATATGAGAAAAGTGTTGCCCGATTTACTCATGATTTCTTTTGTGTTCTTTGTGAGGAAAAAGAAAGCAGTGGGAGAATCATTGTTTAATAATGATGCTCTAGACCAGGGGTCCCCAACCACCAGGCCGCGGACCGGTACCAGGCCGTGGAGCACTCTCTACCGGGCCGCAAAGAATTTTTTTTTTTAAAAAAATGGCGGCTTTCTTCACCTTCGGTGAATGCTGCTGGGATCGGGGATCAAGGACACAAATGAAAGAAGGGGAGGGAGGAAGCAACCGAAGCCTGTCCTTCTCTCTGGGTCAGCTCTCTCAGTCGCTCTCTCGCTCCTCCACCAGCCCAGGAAGAAACTGCTTCAAAGAAGCGAGGGGGGGCTTTTCCTGTCGCCGCAGCGCCTCCGAAGCACCCGTTTCTCCCCACCACCCCACCCGATCCGCCCGCCCGCCTGCCCGCTCGCCCGCCGCAGCTCAGAGGGGTTCAACCCAGTGCTCCGTTCTGCCTGCCTGCCTGCCTGCCTTCGTTAATGGTTGAATCGGAACAGCTTCGGCTGAGTAAAAGAGGCGAATAGTTATTATTCTCAGCCAAAGCTGCTCCCAAACAGAAACTAAAGGCAGGCAGGCAGGCAGAACGGACACTGTGGATTGAAGCGCGGGCGGGCGGGCGGGTGGGGGTGGGGTGAAACGGGCGCTTGGAATAGCTGCGGCGACAGGAAAAGCCCCCTTCTCTTCTCTCTCCCCCCGGTCCTTGCAAAAATTTTCTGCTTGAAACCGGTCCCTGGTACAAAAAAGGTTGGGGACCACTGCTCTAGACTAGACTCAAGCTCTTTCTTCAACAGTCTACCAATTCTGAATGTCTTTAGTTGCATATAGGGGCAAGGAGAAAGGAGGGAACTATCAATTGCCCTGCACAACAATCTATGCTTTTGAATTAGCTGGGTTCTCACTTGCCTGCAGTAGTCTACCCTAGATTTCTTGTCCTGTCTTGTCAATGCCCATACTGAACTTGTCCAGTTGGAAGGATTTCATGACTGCTCCATGATGTCCAGCAGCCTGTTCCATTAGTATCTGAACCCACACGTACATAAAAGCACACTTTGTATTGGCATTCTGTTTGGCTGGAGCCAGCCAAATGAAACTGGAAGAACTATGATTCATTCTCATAGGCAGATCACTTCAATATGTACAGGGATGGAAAACTGCTTAAAATAGCCCTACAGATATGGAATGGTTTCTTAAATGTGCTTAAAGGATGTTGTATGTCATCTGCTGCCCATACCGCTGATTTTATAACTAATACATGGAACTCAGAGATAGCCCAGACTGCTGACATTATTACTACCTAGTTCTATTATTACTATTTTAGTAGAACTATATAAGCTCCTGGGTTTACTGTGGAGATATATCAGATCAAATATACATATTGTCCCCTTTTCAAGGACCATCTGAAAGTCTCTTTTGTGACAGTGACTGTCTCAGGAAGAGTGATGATACTTTGTCATAATATGTGTATGTGTGCACCTCCTTCATCCAGATGTTAGGAGAGGCTTGCTCTAAGCAATCTTTGTCTTATTCTCTCTCTCTCTCTCTCTCTCTCTCTCTCTCTCTCTCTCTCTCTCTCTCTCTCTCTCTCTCTTTCTCTCTTTCTCTCTTTCTCTCTCTGTGTGTGTCAATCAAATTTACTTTGATCTTGGCTCCAATGTTGGGGCTGGTCTTATGGAGGCAATGTCTTCTGTTCATGTGGATAAATTTCACCTTGCAGAGAGAAAAGATACAAACAGGGGGTGTGAAGAAACAATGATTCAACCCTTGTCCTCACACTGGCTAATTAAATAATCTGATTGAGACTTGCCCTATAGTTAAGAGAGGTAATCAATGTTTCCTTGAATGTGGAATTTTTTTCTAACTGCTTAAGAACAAGTTATAAAATCCTTACCAAAAAGGTTTCATTTGACTCAGAATAGCTGTTTAATTACAGGGAAGTCTCATATATTCTACTATTGAAAAAGTGATTTTAAAAATTGTGGTGGTGTCGCAGCTCCAAACACATTTGAATTAATTTATATAGACCCATTACATTTGGATTTTTCAGACATTTCTTGTATCTTTAAGTAGATTAAATATTAAAAATTACTTCTCTATTAGTAGTATATTTGTAATCTTTGTAAAATGCATCAACAAATTTCACTGTCATCTCCCCTTATTTTGTATTTTTAAAAATAATGTGTTCTTTATTGCTTCATTTAATTTGTGCCTCCTCTAATTTGCTCTTCAGAGATTTTCTTCATTTTAACATAAACCAGCAATATGAAAGTGGCCCACAGTTATATCTTTCTGTTGCTGGCTTCAAACTCCAGAGAACATTTTGGTAACACCATGAGCCAATAAATTTCTCTTCCTGCTGGTAAATAAAAATGTTAACAGGCATTTCTCATTTCCTGAGTGAATATGAGTAATAAAATCCTTCTGTTTACAACAGAAAGAACAAAAAAGTTTATTTCCAGACTTTATATAGTTCCCAGTCCTTGAAACTGGTAGTGTAGTTATTTGCTAAGCAAAATCAGACCTATTGGCCCAAATAGAAGCCTCTGTGTTCTGAAGCTACCTTTTTCCTATGAAACACTCATTCTTGATAAAAATTAAATCAGCTAAACATGATATTTATACTCATGCATTCCTTACTTCTACCATATACATTCTTACTGTATTCAGAACAACCAACCTTTAATTCTGCAACCTTTTCTGAATTATGTTCCTTGCTGCCTTTTTATCTTTTCCTTTTGACAAACAACTTATCATGCTTAACAAACTAATTCCCACATCGATTTATTTTTTAAAAATGTTATATATTGCCAGACATTAGTACTAACATGTGTCAAGCCCATTAGGAAATCAGTTCCACAGGAAGTCAACCTTTACTGAGATTGCCTATAATCATAGAACCTTGCAAATCTTGGACTGTACCTGGATGCCTACTTATAACTCAGTGAATCATGGAGGTGTCAACCTAATTTGCTTCTGGATATTATTTTGTTTTCCAGACCTTAAAATTTTCACCTTCTTTGCCTAAGTTTCTATCTATGTCATCTCTATTGCTTTCTGCATATATTAAACAAATGGTATAGCCTCTCCATAATCAAACCACATTGATATATCAATATTTCCTCAGTTTACACCATCTATACCTGCAGCCTTGTCATTTTCTATACCCTCAGGGCATCTGAAAATTTATTTCCCTTGGATACTAACATTTATACATTCCTATTTATTCCCTTCTGTTTAATTATAACTATCTATTGAAGCATAGCATGCAACTATCATCAGTTTTTAAATATCTACTTTCATCTGTGTCCACAACAATCAAGATGATACTAATTCATCTTTTCTAATAATATTTTAGCCCTTTTATTTTTAATTAAATCTCTACCTTCAGTTCTTTGTCTTTTGGGTGCATACAGTAACTTGTATTCACCATATCCAGTCCAGAATATTAGACCATTCATATGTACCATATTTGTCCCTTTCTCTTAAGTTCACAAATACACAACTTATATTTATTTGTTTTATTTACTTAATTTATCCATATCTTTACCATGTTGTCCTTTTACTTTCCATGATATAATTATGCTATGGCTGTCAGTATAAGAGTCCATAAATTTTACCTTTGCTGGCCATCATGGAGTTGTTCAAAGATTTTGTAACTCATGCCCAAGTCACATATAGCAAACCTTTCCACTGGCAAGGATACAATTATGGTCAGTTAGGCAGTAAGTCACAAACAGAACCAAAAGCTAGTTTTTTTCCCTCCAGTACCCACAATTCTAGGCATCAAAATCTTTAATCTAAAAAGTAGAGCCAACATACTTCTACCATTACATTGATATCATCATCATCTTCAATATTTGGCAATGTATGTGGCACCATTACTATGATATACTTGAAAGTGCAGTTTGATTAATGGAAAATAACACCCCCAAAAATCTGTCATCTACATCTTGCAGTTTTATAGTAAATGAATTCACATTTGAAAATGTTCCAAATCTACTTTCCCTAACTTTGACAGATTCAGATGAAAGATGTATTATAAGCTCCCCCCCCCGATGAAATGGATGAATGAATATGTACACACACACACACACACACACACACACACACCAAATATATTCAACATATATGACACATGCTTATTTCATTAAATCTATTCTTTTTATTGCTTTTTCATTTCCCTGTTATGATTCACATTATGATTCAACAAACTGCCATCTGTATACCAAAGGCAATTATGTCATTTCATGACAAGATTATTTATGCCTGTAAGAGAGATTTTACAGAACTTGTTAACCTTTATTTTTGTTGCCAAGCTTGAAATTGCTATCTTGTAGTCAATTTTCAACAAAGCTATAGTGAAAATGGAGGTAAACTGACATTTCAAGAATTTCCACTTTTTTTCTCATAGTCATTTTTAGTTTGGGGTAATAATGATGATTGTTATTATTTCAACATCCTGATATGTTGCACATTTATGGTAGACTCTGCTAGCCTTGAACCAATGGATCTTGGTGTCAATCTGATTTAGGATTAGCTGGCAATACAATTCCTGTTCTTAAACTACAGGTTTGAAAGTAGCCAGAGTAGAAGGTGAATATACAGTATACAATGAAACATTAGTAAATATAGTCATTGTGTTCCAATTTGGGTTTAAAAATAGATCCTGAGTCTGATGTTTAAAACAGTCAGCTAGCAAATCATATTTTAGAGGACTTTGATTCTATGTGTGTAAGGTAGATTTCAACCAAGTACTTCTTAGATGTGAGTTAAATTTTGATGACAGGGAAAGTTAGTAATTTTTGTGACTTGATGGAGATATGAACCTGGGCCTTCTCAGTTCTGCAAATCTTGAACCAAAATCTTAACGCTGAAGTCTCAAACTCAAATTGTCACAAGGACTGAATGAGGACTAGTTCATTAACTCAAGGGCAGAAAAAAAAATGATTTCATACATTGATTCCAACATCACAAATGACTAGTTCATTAACCCAAGGGCAGAAAAAAGATGATTTCATACATTGATTCCAACATCACAAATGAATCAAACCGTAAGAAAATGAGCAGCTTCTTAGTATGCTATTAAACATACATTTATTAAATGAAAATGCTTTGCTTTAAAATAGATCTATTTTAATTAGCTGACGACATTTATCATTAAATATTAAACAGAATACAATTTTCATATTTTATTATTAGATTGATACATATTTCTTTGAGATCATATTTTGGGTAATACAACTTAGGAAATCTATCCCAGAGTTGCCTAGATCCTTCTTATTCCCCTTTTTTATTCCCAGAAGAACTGCAGAGTATTCTTATATAAAAGAATATTCTTATAGTAAGATAGTAACCTTGTCCAGGTTTCTTTCTGTCTCATCTTCTGTCTCATTTGTTTTGCTAAACAAAATCAAGGTATGGCTGTTTTGAATTTCTTTCTCACCTTTCCCTCTATTATATGAATAGATCAACTCTACATTCCTTTATACTTAAGCAGCCCCAGCTTCCCCAGCCAAGCTTTTCCACTGGCCTTACCCTGACAACCTGGTACTTCCTCAGAAGCAGCCACCATAGAATATGGGCAGTTGAAGATTCTGCTTGGGGTCACTACATACATGATTTACTTGACCAAACTACATTGCTGCCATGATCTAGATTGGGCCATGAGTTGTGAAAGTGCAGTCTTCCTGTAATGTTTTATGTGTCTGAGCATCTTCATGGTATTCAACAGCATGGCTTTGCTGGTAATAACTTCAGTAGCTACATAATATATTTGGAAATTTTCAGCATGTTATTTGTATATAGCTTATGGAAAATGAGTTTTGAGGAGTCCTGCCTTCACTACACCGGCTCTCACTAAATGTGAAATAGAATGAATACAACTGATTTTTGAGAACTAGAACATCTTACAGCCAGTGGATAACTTCACTCAAACTAACCCTTAACATTTTTTTCTCATTTACAAGCAACTTACATTACTGGTACAACTTATGGATGAAAATATCTGTTTATTAAATTTATGTCCAACCTTTTGTTCAGGGCCTCAAGATAGCATACTCTCTTTCCATATGTTTTAACAACAACGATGCTGTGTTGTAAATTTGGGCTGAAGGAGAATGCCTGGGTCAAAGTCATCCAGAACCTGGCTCTTCGTTCAATACTTTAACATCTGTACTACGTGTTTCTCATATAATAAGGCGGGTCTTATTTTTTTTTGAGCCTTAAAAATGGCTAGGCACGTTTCGAGGGTGACTTAAATTCCCCTGCATCTTCGGGCTGGTGGGCGGCGGCTTGGATGTTGACCTCGGCGTTGGTGGGGGCACTTCATATCGGGTCAACGCCCAGGCAGCACCATATCCGGGTGTGCCACAAAAGTACTTCCTAATGGCAAGCCCCACCATTTCCCCCCATTTTGCATGTTTTAATATAGGCCTTAATTTGGGGAGAGGGGCTTAATTTCATTTCATGCCTATAAAACATGCTGGGACTTCCTATTGGGGGAGGCCGTCTTGTTGGAGAAACAGGGTATATCATCTTTATTTTCTAGACGGGAACACTTTTCATTTCTGAGGCATATAGTACATGCTATAGCTGCTGTCAATTAGTCATTCAAGACTCTTTTTATTTTCCAATAATGAGACTCTGTTACATAGACACTCAGTAAAATATTTTTGCCCACAATTGTTTCTTCAACTTGCTAGTATTGTGCTTTATTAATCCAGTTCAAAATATCTATTTTGTTATATGATGTCTATACCTCCTGACCAATTTCTCTATTCCTCAACAGACTTTCTTTGCTAAGCCCATCATAAGTATATTTAGCATCAAATTTTAGTTCTTCATCAGTGTCTTTATCAGCAGAGCCCCTACAAAGGAATGCACTGTAGGTAAAATTTGATTTATTATTTTATTTTTATAAATAAAATATCTTGAAATATAGTTAAGATAATAAAATATTTTATTTTAAAAGACTTCAAAATCCATATTTTTACCCAAGTCATTTAAAACTTTAGAATGTTATGTATTTGACAGAGCTTTCAAGTTTATAGATATATAAGCTGCCCAATGCCACCATAGATTAACCAAAGAAAAAAGTTTCTGTCCCAGATCTTCAGGCAAGAAAAGTTTTCAATTTTAAAAAGCAAATTGATTTTAAAGAGACAAAATAAGGGATTAGACTTCAGGAGTAAGGAATGAGAAGTGACCCACTTTGCTCTGTACATGTTTTCAGAGGGCAATCTAAGAGCAATGACCCACTGCTTCTTTGTATTTTTAAAAGCTTGATTTCTTTATCTTATTGCTTAAATGCCTAAGATGCTAAGAATAGTTAAAGACTCTTTTTTCCAGATTCTTCCCAGCTTTCCCCTGACACAACAGCACATTCTGGTGAAGAATGGCTCTTAGAGCAATCTGGAGCTAAAGAGAAAACTTAAAGTTCTATTCTATGATGTTCCACCTGTGATTGTAGGGATCTCAAACTGGATCCAGATAGGCTATTCAGAGTCTGCTTCATTTCAAGAAAAATACCTATCAGCTGCCACCATATGCTTGCCTGGCCTTCATTACTGTGTGTTCACAGTCTGCCATGGACTCTGGGGAGGGTGGATGGGAGGTGGAATGCTTGAAGGGGGAAAGTGAAAGTTTTAACTGCTGTATCCCCGAGACAGTGCTTCAAGTTCATCCAGCTGCAAGAAGAATGCAGCCACATGCCAACCTATGCTTGAAATGACCATTCTGAAAACATCTTGCTTCAACTGAGCATGGCTCAGCTATGGGAGGCAGTTAAGGGAGGTAAACGTTGAACTTAGTGATTTTGCTGTGTGGTTGTAAGTTCTGGCAATGTACTACTGCAGTACTCTTGACTTCTAATAAAAGTATGCCTTTCTCAAAGAACCGAGCCAAGGATTATTTCTACTTAGAGGTTTAAGTGGCAACAGGTCTGACAATACCAAAGCTAGCAAAAACTGAAGCAATAGGACAGAAGTAGGAAAACATTTTATTAATTCTGTCCTTTGTGTTGTTTTTTTCACATTGTTTGGGCAGGAAGGGTGTTCTTATAGTTCTCCAGAGCATTATTAATTGAGACAGTAACAGATTGCAGGAGGACTTGAGAAGATCATCTCCGTTTTTGCTTTTTCAAGCACAAAGAAATCTCTGTTTAATGTAATGCTGGGCCAAACCCTAAGGGGAAAACTAAGATATGCAGACATGGTTCACATCTCAGTTTTCCAGACTAATAGCACAGAAACCAAATGATGGAAAAGTTAGCATTAATGTCTGCCATGCATCAATAATTGCATTTCTTAGTATTCTGTGTTATAATCATTACTCAGATATGTGTAATGTTATAATCATTACTCAGAGGAGCACAATAGGTGAAAATATAGCTCCTGACATTCATGCTATTTGAAGAACACTACTAGCAAATAAAGGGGTAGAAAACTTGACTTCAATAGCATGATATATTAACAGTCACTGACATCTTTGGCTTTTAAGAAAGAATGATAAATATAAAATGTTACCTTCTCTGACACCGGAGCTGTTTCAAAGGCAGAATCCTTTTCATATAAGTAAGTGGCAATCTTTTTTTAAAAGTCCCCACTCTGAACTAAAATTATTTGCTTTCTACTTCTCTTCTTATGGGTCTCTCATGCAGTGATGAATACAGTACATACATAAATATACACACCAGTCTCTGAAAAAAGTATTTCCTTTCAAATTTTCAGATTTTTTAAATATCTTTCTCTATGAATATAATCAAAACTTCTTGACGTTCTCCTAATATATGGAGGGAGTCTTAATAGTGAATAAATGAGACCGAAGGTTGGTGCTTGGATTGTTTTTTCTCTCCATCAACTATGTAATCCAATCTGATATCTAACAGGTGAAAAATAGATGTTCTCTAGATTCACAACATGCTCACACCACATTTCATGGCAATAACTACAGCCAAACACTTCCTTGAATTGGTGATTAGTCATTTATATTGCTCTGTAGGAATTCTGGATGATTCTTCCAAAACAATGTCCTTCAACTCAATAAGTTTTGCTCAATAAGTTTTGGTCTTTTTACATTCATATTTTATATGTTCCCTAAACATACAAAGATACACAAGCACATACACAAACATAACCAACTTGGGGTGTCATTTGTCCTCCTTTAAGACTGTGTCAATGTTGTGGAAGAGGAATAAGGTGTACCTGACAAAAGTGAGGTTGAACTGAAAGTTGATTTCTACAAGAATGACATAGAAAAGGATGTTATACTGAACATACAAGTTGATGTCTTAATAATTAAAAGGTATAACAAACAATAAACCAAGAAAGTAATATAGGTAATATTCCTTTTTTGAATTTGCAAAAGAGCCTTGTTAAAGTTTTGTGAGAAGAATGAAAGAAAAAATAAAAAGAAATCGAGTTCAATAACACTATTTGAAGGGACTAAGATTAAAATTGATAAAAGTGAAAGGAAAGAATGTAATTTTGGTTTATTTGATCAAGATTAAAATATACATGTCATTATCTCTGGTAACACTTAAGTGATTTTTGCTAACATCAGGACTGCGATGACAATTCCTTCTGGATTTTCAAGGTAAGAGATAGGATATGGGAAGAAGCATTCATTTGTTGTGTTTTAAAAAATGATTATAAATGGCTTACACTTGTGATGAAGATCAGAAGTCACTTCATAAAAGCCCTATCCCTTTTCAATGTGCAGTACTATCTCACACACAAAGTACTGAAATTCTGTTGGCACTGCTGGTAGTAAATCCTGGAAATGTCACCTTAGTATTAATATGAAGATTAAAATTTATGTTTTCATATTCAGTTATCTGAAAGTATGCCAATTCAGTATGATACTATCTTGTCCAAAGATGTAAAGACTGAGCTTTTCATGCACCAATGTGCTTAATTGTTCTTGATTGTGACTTGAAAATATTGACTTCCATGTGATAGATGTAAGGAGTTAGGAAGCAAACAAAAGGGATTAGTGTTCTGCAATATACTTTTAAAATGTATACGGTTTTTGTATTTATTGCAATATATATATTGTGTTAGAAATTACTGAAATGTACAGTATGTCAAGTGAACCAGTTTGGAAATGGCTGAGGCATAACGCTAAAAAGCGGGAGATTGTGCATTCTAGTCTTGCTTTAGGCACAAAACCAAATGAGTGACCTTGGGCCAATCACTCTTTCTCAGCTGTAGGAAGCAGGCAATGGCAAACCACTTCTGAAAAAAATTGAAGAGAAAATTGCAGGGACCAGTTTGCATGCTTGCCAGGAGTAAAAACTGACTGTCAGATCTAGGGTTAAACATGTATTTTTAAATCTTTGATTTTTGGAAACAAGGCTCAGTTGAACCTTTGTTTTTGTTTGCAGAATGACTGAAAAATGGCTCCTGAGATAAGAGTGGGATATTTCTGTTTAGCTAACACTAGCTGGTAGGTTTATAATTTCCAGGAAATATTGTTTAAGAAGGGCATTCTTATTTAACACTCATATTTCAAAGGACTTTCTAAAGAAGACAGGAAAACACTGCTAGAATCTTAGATTTGTCATATACCTTTTCATTATTCATATCTTGGATTAAAAAAGACATTTTAACCACACAAAATCCTTTTTTAGTTGTAAAATGTTTACAGCATGTTTTATGCAAATAGGTTAAGTAAATATGTGGCCATCACTTGATTTTGTACAGCTTGTTTTGTACAGCTCTGTTTATGCCTCAGAATAAAACCAGCCAGTGATCTTGTTATCATACCCAAAGAATAAGCAAAACAAGATTTTTTCCCCCCACTGTTTTATTCTGAATCAGGCAACCAGCAGGAATCGTCTTGGGGAGCCAAAGATGAATGAGAGCAAACATACTGCACTGCTTTATGAAATATACAGCTAATTTGTCTTTTCAGAGAAATAGAATGTTACAGGCGCTTGGATATTTCTGAGTATGACTGTTTCACTTGAGCTACTTCTTGAGAAAGATGGATAGTTCTGATATTGTTTTAAAATGCTAGAAATTGCTTGCAAATGCATGACTAGCTGAGCAAAGTGGCTACTTTATCAGAAATAAAAAACCAGATTCTTGTTGCAGATACTTTTTCTTTTGAGAACATCATTGCTGGTTGAAAACATTTGACATTAATACTTGTGTTCTTTCTTTAAAACATCAAGTTCCATAGTTCCCTCTATTACATATTTAAACCCTTAAGGCTATGATGGATGCTCTGCTTTTTAAATATGCAAAATAAAAACTGAATTGAAACAAGTGTTTGTAAGCATTATAAAAATCTTTAGAATTCAACATTTGATTCGTTCCTCAAATACTTTACAGTTGTTGGCAACCAGTAAATACATTATTGGCTTCATATATGTCATCTGTAATCCACATAATTGCGTTGATAATTATGTTATAATTATGTTATAATTATAATTATCCAAATATCTGCCCAATTTGGCATGTTCCAGTTGCGTTGAGATGACAGGTAGGTAGATACTAACAAAAGTCTCCAGAGTTGTATTGTAGATCAATTCATATTGTAGATCAATTCATATTTTTCAATAAGTAAATTTTCCAAATTAATTCCTAATTGTCCATGAAGTCAATGGGGTTTTAAATAATTTTCTTAGATAGATAGATAGATAGATAGATAGATAGATAGATAGATAGATAGATAGATAGATAGATAGATAGATGATAGATGGGTGGGTGGATAAGCAGGAAGACAGGCAGATATTTTAGAGAAGATGTATAAGAAAGAGATAAAAGAGTAGGGTACAAATGAGTAAACAGGGTATTTACCATTGCCACAAGGACAGTAAAGTTCCAGGACATCATTAACTGATTGTAAATGACTGAATAGATTGTTTTAATATTGCTACCAGTATTGAGCTCTACACAAAGCATGAATATCACAAACAATATAAATCACAAAATGATATTGTGACACCACTGAATTCTGTCCATAATATTAAAAGTTTATTGTGATTAAATAAATTCTTGTAAAATTGAAATAAAGGATTTATGCAGACAGAAAACTAAATTTTATAAGTGGTATAAATCCATGTATTAAATTGTAACCTAGAAATAATTTCCAATTTGCATTAATTTATTTGACAGAACTCTGGATATGAGATTATTCTAGATATTGAAGTATTCCCCCACAATTAATTCACCATTGTTCCATAGAAGGGATCAACTGATCCTTCTAATAAAAAGTACTGTGATGACCCAGGGTGGGATACAAAACAAACACAGTCACAGAAAACAGGTGAAGCCCCTTTTATTCCTTCACTTTGCTTCCAAGCTCCAATATCTTTGACGGAAGACAAAAAAAAACTCCCACACAAACAATTACACAAAGAAGGAAAAAAAGCAACACAAACCAGGCAAGATAAGGGCTGGAGGATGTTCACAGATAAGACACACTAGGAAGGATGCCAAACTCAGAGAGGAACTATAAACTAGAGATATTTACATGCTTTGTTTCCAGCGTTCACCAGTACGCAGGTCCAAACTCTTATTCAGTTGTCACACCTGCAGCCCATGAAGTGGATCAAGGCCCTCTCCTCCCAAGTAGACCATGTCTCTCCCTTATCCTCTCCTCCTTGCATGCCCTAGGATGGATAGGGGATGGGCCTGGGTCCTCCTCTAACTACTCAGCTGGCCTCTGCCCTTCCCCAGCCTCCTCCACAACCTCTGGATCCACACTTCCACTCCCTGTTGGCTGTTCCTCCTCTCCCTCAGAGTCAGTCTCCACCAGGGGCATGATAGGTATGTAGTGGTATCCTTGCAATAGTTAGCATGTACAAATCTGTTTCAATAAAGCCTGAGGAACTTATATAGTATAGTTTATTAAAGGTTAGCAAAAATAATGCAAGTGGGAATGGGAATTCAACTTTTAAGGTTTGTTTCATTCATTTTAAATCATTTTCAAAAATTATTGAGCTTTACAGGATTAATAGAAGACATGAAAGTTTTGATATGGGACCTCTGGTTGCTCTTCTGTCATATTGGAGTGGAATTGTGTGCAGTTTTGCTCCATGCTCGCTTGTTGGAGGGTCCCAATCGAGACCGTAACCACCCTAGAGAGGTGGTGAAGAAAGGGGGACCACTTGGAGGATCAAGGGGAGCCGAAGCTCCCCTCCCTGACAAGATAAACCCCCTTCAAAGACAAGTTGCAGCAATGGTCAAAAATGGCCACCATAAAGACAGGAAGCAGTCCAGGAAACTAAGACTGTGCTGGAGCAGTGAAGTTGCAAGTGGAGTGTGAACCAGGTGAAATACATGGACATTAAGATACCCCGGAATTAAAAAACAAAGAACTATTTTGGATGAAAGTGTGTAGAAGCAGCTATATGAGAGAGAGAGAGAGAGAGAGAGAGAGAGAGAGAGAGAGAGAGAGAGAGAGAGAGAGAGAGAGAGAGAGAGAGAGATCAGAACTCATAAATCTGGCTTTGAATATTGAAATGAATTAATTTGGAGATGAAAACTCAGAGGAAATATTTGATCACAAACGGCTTAGAACTAAATTGGATAATGATTGGACTTTTGGCACTAAATAGGCATAAGTAAATGCTGGAATTGAATGTGTTAAAAAGAAATAATAGCTTTTACAAAAAAAAGGAAAAAGCGAAAGAAAGGGTGGAATGTAGAAACAGAGCACCACCTAATGGTACAAGAAAAATTTCAGTGACTTTTTGAAAAGAGTTTGGTCTTTTTAAAATTGGAACTTGGAACTTAAAAGAAAATAAGAGAAACTCCATCAAAATCAAATAAAAACCCTGAAAAGTGAAATACTAGAATATTACAAGGATATTTGAAGAAATTGCTTTGGAACTACCCGGTGACTCTAGGGAAAAGTTGGAAAAGAAATTAACAGAAGGAATGTGGAAGCAAAGACTTATGGATATTGATTGTTGAAATTAAATATAAAAGATGCTGGTTGAAATAACTTACTGGACATTTGGATTGGATATAATTATCAAGGAAGTGGGGGAAGGAGCAGCGTATAAAATAGGAGAATTATTTGCAGAAATGAGACTGGATTTACAAGACATGAAGGAAATTATGAAAGTAAGCTTGGAAATGTGCAGTAATATACCACAAAAACTAGAAATGGCAGTTCAGATTGAAGAAGAACAAAGAGAACCAGAGGGGGAGGAACTAAATAAAGAGGAAACCAGTCTTGAAGATCAACTGGAACAACGAATATATAAACAGGGGGGAAAAGAATGAAAGTTAAAAATCTGTGGTTTGGTGTGATAATGAAAGGGGGAATGGTTCGGAAAGTTAAACAAAGGAAAAGGAAAAAGCAGAAGAGGGAATTACAGGAGAAAGATAGAGAGAGGGAAGGGGATAAAATAAATAACTGGAATGAGAAATGGAGGGAAACAATAAAGGGGGAAAGGGAAATTGAGAGAAAGGACCAGAAAATAAAGAGAAGCAGGAAGCAAGCAAGAATGAAAAGAAATTACATAGTTAGGAGAGTGAGAGACAATAGGTAAAAGAAGGATAGGGAAGGAGATTCTGCAAGGTAATGTGTTGTGATATATAAGAATAAGGATTTTAAAATAGATAAGATTGGAACTGATTTTTTTTCTTTTTAAGGATTATTGTTATAAAAGATATAAATTTTATTGAAATAGATATGGAAATGGGAATTTATTTTAAGAATATTAATTGACATTTAGCGATGAATAAAATTAAAATGAATTATGAGAATCGTAATGGAAAAATTAATAATAGTTTCTATAATTAATTGAATAGATTAATACTTTTGAAATATAAAGATGCTTTATAAAGCGATTGAGAAAAATAATAATCATACAGAATCTGACTACTCTATCTGAGTACAAAGTAAATAGGTGGCAAGCTTGAATTGACAACCAAAGGGGACATTTCTTGAGCTAGTAGAACAAGGATGAAATTATTGAATAATAAATGGAATAACAGCGTGTGATAAAATTGCAAGTGTGACAGATAAAAGTAAAATGTGTAATGAATATAGAAATGAAATACGAATCTTAGATAATATTGTAAAGTAAGATATGAGAATATTTTAAGAAAAATGAAATGTTATGATATGAATTGAAATTGGATAAAATACGTTTAATGAATTTAATATATGAGAATATTTAAAAGAAAGTAGAATAAGTAATAATGTGATATGAAATTGAACAAGAAAGATGAATATGTAACTATGGTCATGTTTGTATTGAAATGTAAAAACCTGGAACCACACTGCTCACCAAAAGAGATGTTTTTTTAAAAAAATATAAAAACAAAAGAAGAAATTGAATAATGAAGTTATCATGTACATTTAAATAATATGGTGATTGGCATTAGAAGAATGTACTGGAATATTGTTTGCACCAAAGTGTATGATGCCTAGGTGCCACACTGTTTATGAATTGATGTGTATATGTAGAATAAAATAAAAAACTTGATTTAAAAAAAAAGAAAGTTTTGATATGAAAGAATGACTCAACTAGTTCATTATATTTGCAGAAATTTTTAGAAAATGAACCAACCCTTTCAGCAAGTTAGGACTGGAGTAATATACTGGTAAATCATCTTATACCAATTTTCTCTAACTATAATACTCAATGTAAATTTAACACTCTTCTTCCAATGAAATCCCCACTGTTGTATATCTATTTCTGCATCTAAATCCTGTATCCATTTTATCTTGAAGTCTTTCACTTGTTGGGTTTTTGAGTCATGCATCAACATTAATTACCAGAGTCATGGACTTCCGGTTTGCTAGCCTTCGGCGGCGGCAGGGATTTGCAACCACGCGATCCCTGCTGCGTTCGCCGCCAAGGTTCCCCCAATCCATTTGGATCTGGGGGATATAGCTGCCCCATAGAGGCAGCTGAAGACAAGGGGATCCGGCAAGGGGTTTGGGGTGCCGCAACCCCTCCCCAGCCAGCTAAACTCCCTTTCCCGAGGCGGAGGAACGGCGGTCAGTAATGGCCGCCACGAAGAAAGCTGCAGCCGGGTAAGCAAGTGCAGGAGGGAGAAAGCTGGAGAAAGTGAAAGGTGCTTTTAACCGGGACAAGACGGGAGAAAGTGATTTGGAACCTTGAAAGCTGTTAAGAATATATTGTTCCTTGTGAGAGCTACAAGCTGCGAATACCCTAAAGGGGAAAGTTTTTTTTTTTTCTTTGTTCTACTCTCCTTCCTAAAGTGACAGCGGGAAAAAAAAATCTTTTTGGCTGTGAGTGGGAAGGGAGAGTGAAAAAAAAATCAGAGCAAAATTTGAAAATAAGGAGAAGATTGCCTAGAATTGCAAAGAGTTTAAAAACTTCCAAAAAATATATTTGAAAAGGATTTGTGATTACTTTAACCTCAGAAAGAAAAAAGTGAAGAAGAAGAAGGTATTTAAAAGAAACAGTCTGTTTGGATTGTTTGGTGATTTTGGAACCTTTGGAAATTATTTCTGATTAAATCATCTGGGTGGTTGTTTGGAAAAACTTTTTCTCTACACAATGGCATCACCTGTGGATGGATTGGAACTTATATATCAAAAATATGAAAGAGAAAAACAAGGAGGGGAAGATGGACTTGGCACTATTTTTCAATACTTAGAAATGGTGGTTTATATTTATGCGAAGCAGAATGAGGATGATGGGGACAAAGAAGAAGAAGAAGCCATCTTTGATGAAAAAAGGACTTTGATTGGAGACGGGAAAAAGCAAGAGAAAAAGGAAAAGAGGTCTTTAAGATCTGAAAAAAACAGCCCAAAAAGAGAAGAATAAGGTGAAAAAGGGACATTATGTTAAGAAACAACAGAAAGGGGGGAAAGCAGAATAAAAGGGAGGTGGAGAGACAAGGGGTTAAAGAGGACAAGGAGAAGAAGAAGCAAGGGAGAAAGGAAGGGATGAGAAGCTCTAATGGTGGGGAGCAAGATATTAAGAAGCAAAAGTTTTTCAGAGATAATGGATAGATCTTATTGTTAATGGGATTCTAGAAAGGTACATAAGATTGCATTTTTATATCTGTATTTAGAAGTAATTATAGAAAATTATAAATAATATGTAGCTTAAAATGTGATAAAATATCTAACATAAATAAGTGAAATTTTTGTTAAGAAAAAGAGAGTACTGTAATGAAATATGATTCAAGATTGTGATGTGGGGAGTAATAATCGTGGAAAGCATAAGTGTTCCCACAAAGGCATGATATTCAATTGAAATGGATAAAATGTTTAAGATATAAATGATTGTTAAAATTAATGATTAGAACATGGTATACTAGCAAAAAATTTTGTGAAATGAGATTTGAAGTAGAAGAAGGAGGAACATTTCAATGAAATATTGAGCTATAATATGTGATGTGGGGGGGATAATTATGGAAAATAGGGCTCTCATAAAAGTATGTGATTTAATTGAAAAGTAATGAGTTAAACATCTAAGATATGAATGAATATCAATACTAATGAATAGATTTGTATTATTTTTGATAATATAGTATAATTTTAGAATGTACCAGACAGAATCCCAATGTATGTTATGTATTTTATATTAGGTACTATAAATATAAGGGAAAAAGATAAAGGCATCATACTCCATATAGTGTACAGGAGAAGTATTTCTTCTTTTTTTTAAAGAAGAAAAATAAATGATTGGCTGGAATAGAACAGACAAAGAATAATAAATATTAGGATATGAATTGAGAGGAGGGGGAAAAAAATAAAATAAAATTGAAAAAATTTAAAGGAGAGGAGAAGTTATATAGAAAATTGAAAATGTTAATAAGATATGAAATGGTATGTAAAATGAATATGAAACTGAACTTGTGTCTGTACCAAGAGTTTTAACCCAGGACTAAGCAACTTTCAGAAAAGAGATTTTTTTATGCTTTTATGTTTTGTGTTTATGTGTATTTATGTATTGTTTGTCTTGAAAATAAAAATTGTTTTAAAAAAAAAATTAATTACCAGAGTCTCTGAAGTAAACATTGCAAGTTCTTCAGATTCAGATAGGTTTAAAAAAAAATTTCTCTTTGTTTCTTTATATTCTTTTAATACCATGCTACATATCTGAAAATACCGAAATCAATCAATTACTAAACCATTGTAAAGTATGTCTCTGAAAAGATTTTATATTTGTCTTATTAATAATCAAATTTTGCAGTTCACATAAATTATTCTCTCCCAATGAATAAATGCTTTTGCACTTTCCTCTTTGTTAAAAAAAATTAACAAGAAAATAAGCGGGGAAAAAATCTGGATTTATTCTTTTCCTGTACTCATCCCTGACATTTGATACCTTCCTTATTTTGGCATGGTATCTTATAAATTGTTCTCTGTATCACAGGGGTGGGATTCAAAATTTTTAACAACCGATTCTGTGGGTATGGCTTAGGTGGTGGGCGTGGCTTGGTGGTCATGTGACTGGGTGGACATGGCTTGGTGGTCATGTTATTGGCTGGGTGTGGCCAACTCAATATCACATTGAGGTAAACATCTTCTCGCCTGGCCTCTCATGACTGTGGGGATGCTGCAACAGTCGTAAGTGTGAAAAACGGTCATAAGTCACTTTTTTCAGTGCCATTGTAACTTTGAATGGTCATTCCACACAAGCAAAGTACCAGCAAAGGAGGGGAAAAACACTCCAGAGATGTTCCTGAGACAGGAAGTATAGTCCTGCCAAGATAATAAGGGTTAACTGAGAGGCAGTTTCTGTAAGCAACACCAGAATGTTTCCTTCCTGCCTTCCTTACAGGATTAGGCCAGTAATTTCTTCTACAACCGGTTCTCCAAACTGCTTAGAATGTTAACAACCGGTTCTAGCGAATAGATGCGAACTAGTAGAATCCCACCCCTCCTGTATCAGCCAAGAGAAAAGGCTATAAGAAAATGCAGAACCCCCCCCCCCCATAGTATTTATTATATAACAAAATAACAGAGTTGGAAGGTACCCTGGAGGTCTTCTAGTCCAACCCTTTTCTCAAGCAGGAAACCATATACCATTTCAGACAAATCTCTTCTTGGTTGTCCAATCTCTTTTTTAAAACTTTCAGTGTTGGAGCATCGAAAACTTCTGTTGGTGGCTTGGAGAGATATGAGAATATAGTTTTCTGGGAAAGCCAGTATAATTTGAGAAAGTTATAGATTGCAGTCGCTAAAGACACAAAGGGCTTAAATATTTATCTGCTTCTCTAGAATCTATATTTTAGGCTTAGCCTTCCATGTGTGGTATACCTATTTTAAACTGAAATTTTAAACTAGTTTTAGACTACCTTGCCAGTTTGTTGGCTTATTTCACACTGTTTTCAGACAGTCTGGCCTAACACTGTTTTGATTGGGGATCCATTATTATTTCATCCTCTGCATAGTATATTCCATCTACATCACTATTTCATCAATAAAAAGGTGTCTTGAATATATCTTCTTCACAGTAATTTCACAGACTTTCCCTTGAACCACAGTTATTTCACCCACTGAGTCTTCAAATGATTTTAAAGACCAAATTTGTTCTACTGGTTAATTTCATCTCTGCCAAGTATTGATCACCTGGGTTTTATGGCCTTTAGAAGTATTCATGGTAAAAAATATGTATGAGGTATCCAGAGCAGGGGTCACCAACCTTTTGGACCTCAGGGACCACCAAACTCATAATTTTAAATCCCAGGGACCACTAACTGGTTCCGTGGGTGTACCCTAATTTGTGGGTATGGCTTGGTGGTCATGTGGCTGGCTGGGCATGGCTTGTATATAATATTATAAATATTTATATAAATATTGAATTTTTTTATAAAAAAGAGCAACTTTTACCTAAAATCAGGCAAAGCAGAAAGGCAGATTGAGTTGCTCACAGAATCACAGATTCATTCAGAGATCTATCTATGTGTCATTGGCTAGCTCAGTCTGTCACATAAAATTTGCTTGCAAGCAAACTAATAAAATTAACTCACAATACACCATGTATGTAAATATTGATTTTTTTTTTTTATTAAAAAAGAGCAACTTTTACCCAAATCAGGCAAAGCAGGCAGGCAGATTGAGTTGCTCACAGAATCATAGATTCATTCAGAAATCTATGTATCTGCCATCGGCTAGCTCAGTCTGTGACATAAAATTTGCTTGCAAGCAAACTCATAAAATTAACTCACAATACACCATGTATGTAAATATTGATTTTTTTTTATTAAAAAAGAGAGCAACTTTTACCCAAAATCAGGCAAAGCAGGCAAGCAGATTGAGTTGCTCACAGAATCATTCAATGATCTATCTGCCGTCGGCTAGCTCAGTCTGTCATATGAAATTTGCTTGCCATGAGTCTGGACTGAATAATGGAACCTTCAGTCCTAAGGGAGGTTCAAAGCAGAGCTGAAGATCTAAAGACTAGCTAGAAAGCAAGAAATCCAACCATTTCCTGCTTCCTAGCTAATCTAAATCTCCTGACACAGCAGAACATCTGATGATCGGAAAAAGAAAAAATAGCAATTTAGCAGGCAAGTTTGCTGGATAAGGAGTGAGTGTGCGGGGAGGGTTCCCACCAGCCATGTGGGCAGCGCAGCCTTGTGTTTCTGAGCAGCCTGGATTAATTGCTTTGGGGGTGTGCTCTGGGGGTGACATTTCTCTGAAGCCCACCAAAATTTTCTCTTGGACCACCAGTGGGCCATGGCCCACCAGTTGGAGACCACTGATCCAGAGCATGATGTAGCAAAAGTGGCAGGCAAAGCAAAGACTTAATCATTTGTTGAAATTCAGTCTTACCTATCTTTCAATGCACTCTCTTGACAACAGTCATTTCTCCTCCTCCAATCTTGAAGAAAATGGTAGTTAGCATTGTCAAAAGACATTCCAATATTTCCTACTGTCAATAATCAGGTATAGCCACTTAAGTCAAAGAAAATCCTACTGAAGTTCATTGGGCAGGCCTGAACAGGATAACATTTGACATTTAGTCCTAAAACAATTGAGCATTCTATAAATAAACACCTCTCCAGGTGTGAACTTTTGAATATGCATATGACCACTGTGTGCTACTTGATTACACTTTAAAATAACCAAGAGAAGGGCAGCCTGTTAAAAATTTCCTCTTTGCTCAATTAAAGTGCTCTCTATCCATTCCTGAACTAAAAGAAAATTGAACCAGCGTGAATTCTCCTGTCCCCATTTCTGATTTTAATTGCTTCTTCTCTGGTGTTCTTCTGGTCAGCTTTGACCTGATTTTACATATGTAAGGCATGCTAAGTAAAATCAGTGCCATATTTTTCCAGTTTTGCTATTTTTCCTCTCTATGTATCACAAACCAACAGAAAAGTTTGACCAATCCCAACAGAGTGGCATGGGGGAGGGTATTCAAGGCTTGATGCTGGAAACTTAAAGTCTTCTTATATTACTTCCTATCAACTGTCAAGAGGAAGGTGACTTGCTAAAAATCATGGCAGGCATTTTCCTTCACAAGTCTTCTCTCCTGCCAATTCCAAGCACTGCTGATGTCAGATAAATGGTGTCAAATCAATCTATCAAACCCTTGGATTATTTCAAACCTCTTACTTAATGCAGAGAAAAAGGTAGAGAAAGATGTTCTGTAAGTCTTGACAAGGCCCACATAGCTAGTGAACCCAAGAAATGAGAACCACGTGGATTTCAGAAAGACATTTTTAGTGCTAATCAGGGGTAAAAACATGAACACTTTAAAAAATAGAATTCCCAGGTAGACATACAAAAAGCCTATTAAAGCATTGTCTCTTGAAATATTTCCTTCATTTACTCCAAATAATTGTGAGAAACCAGTTCTTTTATTCTCCCTTTAAGCATAACTGCAGTTACAAAATTTGCTCATCACAGCAAACTTTCATACCTCCCTTCTTCATCTTTACTTTGTCCTAGCTGAAGATAGTGTAAAAAAGAATCATGTTCTTTGTCTCTGATCTCTCTAAGTCCTTGAGATTTGCAACACCATCTTCATTATGAAGCTAATCTTGGGAGGATCTCTTCCTAGATCACGCTGGAAGAAAAGATCTCCTTCAACTTCCTACCAATTTGCTCTATGATAGAAGAAACTGCTTCAAGGATGACCAGACTTCCAAACATTTTACATTAATAGAAATAGGGTCTTGAAACAATAAGAAATGCCTAGGGACTAAGAGAAGACCTGATTCAAGGATTTATATTTTTAAGGTGAGACAGAGAGCTATAACAATCCATATGTTTTTATTATTTTTCTCCAAACTTCTCAGACTCTGGGAAAATGGTGGTTGAAAACCAACAAAATACAATCAAGTGAAATGCAATAATCAAGGGACAGATTTTGGAGTAGGGTACAGTGGAAGGAGAAAGGAAAAGGTTTTCTAGAACCTTTGACCAGGAAAAGCAATAACCAAACTACCCTCCATGCTGGTGAGTTAACTTTGGGAATAAGAATGTGAGAAATAAAATTTTAAAAAGATGCAAAAAGGGATCTTTAAAGAGAAAGTCAGTTTTTCTCACCAAACTCTTTTCCATATTGACAAAACCAATCATTCAAAAGTCTGTGTAACCATGTCTTGCTGGATTCTAAAATTGTCTTCCAAAATCCTTCAAATTCTGACAACTAAAATAAAAAGTCCATGAAGGCATCTTTTCATTCTCTTTTGGGCAAGTGAGTGGGATGAAGTCTGTCTTTTGCTCTCTAGGAAGCAAACTGACATTTGCTTTAATTCCCAAGGCGCTCTAATTCTGATCACTATCTAGATACATCCATATATAATTTTTGCAACAATATATGTATTTTTGGTGACTATTTCACCCATTGTTAAAGAGAATTTAAGAAACAGAACTTTTAAAAAGTCAAAATAAAGTTAAATACAAAGGAATTTGTAATCATGACTGTAATAGTTTTGGAATGTTTGCATTTCTGCTGAAAAGAACTTGGCATATATTTGCAGAAAGAACATGTTTACAGCAGTCCTTGAAAAAAAAATAAAGAATTGGAGCAGTACTTCAATTGACAAAAGAAGACGAAGATTTCTCAGTTCAAAGAAAGGTGGTCTACAATAAAAACTGCCAGAGCAAGTAACTCTTGGCAAGAAAGAGCATTAAAAAAAGGAATACACACACACAAAAAAACCCTACCAAAAGCAAAAATATGTATAATATCTGCACTGCTGGAACTCAGAAACATTTTTCAGACCATCAGAGATGAAACAGGCTCTGAATCTTCAAAGGAATGGAAAGAGTGCAGAAGAAGAGTGAAGATGGTGGATTCCCAAAAAGCAGAGTGGTTGCAATTGCATAGAATCAGTAGGGGAGATCAGAGTCAGTTATTGTCTTTCTGACAGCTTTTTCTTTTAGAGTGTGCAGGAACAGATAAGACTATCAGCTAATCTCGACATGATACTAACTAATAGGGAGGAATTGGAAATAGTAGGAACGTTCACATAAAGTGGTCATATAATGCTAGAACTCTTATTGGGAAAGGAAAGGAAAGCTGAATGCAGTTCAGTACATACCATACATGGATAGATTTAAAGTAGTGAAGACCCAATTGGGGTGCCACAAGCTTCAGTCTGAGACCTTTGCTCTTCAACATTCAGAATAGTATCTTTATAGCTGTGCTAATTATTAGCAGGACAATTGGGGGGATCTTTTCCCCATTGTGGAATTCACTTATAGTAACTCGGCTCATGCTCTGATTAACTATCACATTTCAACCCATCCATGCATGGCTATTTTCCTGTCCTGCTGAGTCCTTCCCAGACTCAGTTATTCTGTCAGTTTATTCTGAGATGAAGTAGTTTAAAGTAAAGAACTACGGAGTGTTGACACCAAAGAAGTAGGCTTGAATATTTGTTTTATTGGAAAAACTACCTGAACATTAAACATGCCTAGGAGACAGTTAAATGAACATACATACACACAACCTTCTTGGCCAGTTCTCTTTTCAGTAAACATACAAATCCAGTTCACTTGGCTGGCTTTATAATAAAGTTTCTAAAGCTGCCAGTTATTATGATTTTGAAGAAAGGATCTTATTGGGCATGAAAGCTGGGTTGTATGGCCAAGGACAGAAACAAGAAACTGATTTCCCAAATTCCATTTTATCCTTGATCTAGAAGAGACTGGACCATCCAAAAGAGAAAGAGAATGAGTTCTGAGTGGTAGTCCTATCTGATTTAACCAAACAAGAAATGAGGAAGAGGAACAACTTCTTTACCTGAAGCTAAAAAGAGGAGGAAGAGGACGAAAGTTAAACAATGGTTCTCAAGGCAGAGATCTCAAGGCAGAGATGTCAGTTGGGTCAATAAAAGTTGATTTTCAAGATCATGAAGCATAGAATGGGGAGTCATTAAAAACTGGGAAAGGTGGGGGGAGTTTGGCATGACATTAAGAAGGAATTTCACCTGCATGCCAATACAGAGCAAGCTACTGTTTCATAAAGTTCATTCTGACCTTGGGCCATTCACTCTGCCTCAGCCTTAGGAAGAATGCAATGGCAAGTCATTTTGTAATAAAGTTTTCTCAAGGTGCAATTTGCAAAGACACGTACATCAGTCAGGTTTTAGTCTAAGCAAAAAGCTGGGTGTCTGTAATTTACACATGAATCCTGGTCTAGGAGCTTGCCATAGAAAATATAGATTTGTAAGGTAAAGGTAAAGATTCCCCTTGCACATACATGCTAGTCATTTCCGGCTTTAGGGGGTGGTGCTCATCTCCATTACAAAGCCAAAGAGCCAGCACTGTCTAAAGACATCTCCATGGTTGTGTTGCCAGCATGACTAAACATTGAAGGCACATGGAACATTGTTACCTTCCCACCAAAGTGGTCCCTATTTTTCTTCTTGCATTTTGATATGCTTTCAAATTGCTAGGTTGGCAGAACAAGTAACCGGACCTCACTCCTTTACATGGTGCTAGGGATTCAGACTGCTCAACTGCCAACCTTTCTGATCAACAAGCTCAGTGTCTTAGCCACTGAGCCACTGCGTCCCTTTTTATAGATCTTTATAAAAAAAATTCTTCATATTATGCCCTGTCCCATCACCCCTGATGAATACTTTTGCAGCTGGGCAACCTCTGTCCTAGAAATAGGATATTGTTTTCTGGAGGTTACACTGTGTGCCTATTCTTTTATCACATCTGCAACTATGGTAGTTGCAGCTGTAGAGAAATCACTCCCTAAACTAGATGTATAAAAAACTATCTGCAAAACAACACATCACAGGAGTACCTAAGTAGCCTGTAAGTGCTTTCAGTTGAGAATGGACTTGCCAGAAAACTGGATACAGTGAAGAAAATGCCAATGAAAAGGCTGGGAGGAAAATCTTTTAACTAATGTTTAACTTTATTTCTATATCCCTTGCCTATGCACAGACAAGGATTCTGGTGGGTTTTGCAGAATGGATTGACTCTGATGCTGCATAGCATCCTCTTGGAACATGGATTCTCTGGCCAACCCAAACAGAGGAGGAAGGAGAGGAGTAGACTGATACTCATGTGTGCCATTCATTGGACTGTACAAAAATATTTTAGCTCATTATTGTTTCCATTGATAGGCAGATGCTTTTGCAGGAATGTCTCCCTGGTTTATCTGGAGATTCCAAGATTGCATCTACAATCTTTGGAAATGAAATAATGTGCTTGATTACCAAAATGAAGTTCTTGTTCACTGCTAGACCAGGAATGCAACATCTTTCATCCAGAAAATATTTTTTGAACAAAAATTCCTAATTGAACTAATTGTAAGAAATTCTGTACATTGTCTTTCAGAGACACCAAATTTCCATCTCTGTCCTAGATTCTATGTATATGCATTTCTTCTCTGAGGTAAAGAAAACTCTGGTGGTGTCTCAATCAGCTTCTGAATACAGTATTTGTTCCATACCTGGACAGTCATGGTTGATGAGACTCACACATGTAATTACATCTAAATGTGAAGGAGCTTCTCTCCAAGTCTTTTGAATGCTATTGCCTCTCTCTGGTCCTTTGATAATTCATAGCTGGTAGGAGGTTTTTTTTGGCATTTCCTACAGTACATTTTTTGCTGATTTCATAGCTAATTCCTATTTTCCCTTTTATAGTTCAAAATCTCAGCTGAGTCTTATGAATGCCCTCAGCATCCATTTCTCTTCAAACTTTCGTCAGCTATCATTATTTCCTTGGGCTTTCCTTATATGTTCAGGTGGAATTGCTTCTTATATGGCGAATATAATGACCTCTTACCTTCACTTGCAACACTGGCATCCTTAGTGTCCTCCACAGACTGGACTCTTGGCACTTAAAGATCTTTACAGTCAAAGGAAATTCTGTCAATGAGGCAATAATGGGATCCTGAGTTATGGCAGATTTTGCCAAAAACCTCTAAAGCCTCTTCAGAATACTCCAGGAAGTTCACTGTGCTGTGCATTTTGATTTTAATTTATATTCCAGTTTTACTGAGTCCCAGCAAATCTTTCATCATTATTTATAGCTGGTGATTTATCAAAGCTTTCCAGGAAGTCAATGATGAAACAAGAAATTCTCTTAAAGCATAATTAGACAAAATTGTTGCACAGATCCTATTGCTCTGAAATGTGTGATGAGTTTTCTTGTCAGGTAAAAAATGACAGCTAAAAGCTATCAAGCTAATGTTTTCTTTCAATATAAACTGAAAGAATAGCAAAACTAAGACAATATTTTAAAGTAATATATTTCTTGGGTATATCGAAACATTTCCAGAAAATTCTGATCTACTCAATATACACGAGCAGGAAAGTGGGTCAGGAAGAGCCATTTCAAATAGGCTTATGGTCAAGCTGTGCATAAGCATGTACAATTACAAATGCATCCTCTGGAGGTAATTGGGAAAGCACACATTATTTATGGCTGGTGATTTATCAAAGCTTTCCAGGAAGTCAATGATGAAACAAGAAATTCTCTTAAAGCATAATTAGACAAAATTGTTGCATAGATCCTATTGCTCTGAAACGTGCAATGAGTTTTCTTGTCAGGTAAAAAATGACAGCTAAAAGCTATCAAAGTAATGTTTTCTTTCAATATAAACTGAAAGAATAGCAAAACTAAGACAATATTTTAAAGTAATATATTTCTTGGGTATATCGAAACATTTCCAGAAAATTCTAATCTACTCAATATACATGAGCAGGAAAGTGGGTCAGGAAGAGCCATTTCAAATAGGCTTATGTTCAAGCTATGCATAAACATGTACAATTACAAATGCATCCTCTGGAGGTAATTGGGAAAGCACACAATACTGTACAGTTTTCTTTCCTTCTTTTCCCATGCTGTTTGACAATAAGTCATTGCCTATTAGCAGGCCTTTGTCTGTCTTCTGTGCCACCATACAGCCCATTCATTTTGGTCCAGGCTGCTTGCGAAGACAGGAGTGGCTTTATGATTAGCAAGGTAATGCTTGAAGCTTTCCTTTTTAAACCAACAGCCTAGACGACAGACGGGATAATTCTGTTAAATCTTATGCTAGTCCCTGGAATGTGAAACTACAAAGTATGCTCCAACAGAAATATAACTAGAGGAGGAGGAAGAAGAGGAGAAGGAGGAAGAGGAGGAGAGACCATAACATGGAATTTGGCTAAATTGACTGCCTTGATCAAAGAAAAAATACAAATACTTTTATTTCTACCTGGAAACCACTTCTGGACTTTGTGCTTGAAATGGAAAAAATGAAACTTTGACTTTGGGTTTTTCTGATTAAATAGATTTGTTGTTTTAGAAGTGACTAGTTTAAACTATTATGTAAAAGTAAAAAGTTGAGGTTTGATGTTAATGCCTTATTCTACTGTACCAAAGGCAGTCGGAAGTCGATGCCTTTTCTTTCTTTTTCCCCTTCTTTTCCTCAGTCTTCCCTTCCTTATTTTTCCTACTATTTGCTTTTGTATTTTGTTTGTATGCTACAACATAAACTAATAAAAACATTGGTTTTTTTTTAAAAAAAAGGAATTTGGAGGTACACATGGCAGGTGCAGATTCTGGCACTGACAAAGGCATGAAACACTCTGCAACTTGCTACTGCTTACTATGGTTCATATTGGCCTTTCTAAACCTGCTGAAGAAAACATTCATAACTATTTAACAATAGTCTAAAAACTAGCTTCACAGCTCTCGTTTGATTGCCTTCAATCCCACTGGGTGAGGTTGGAAATGTTTGCTTAAGTTCCCTGAATGCTTGTTTGCTGCTAGAGCAATTTAAATTTTTTTCTGCATATACAGACTGGATGCAAGTGCAGTGATTCTTGTTCTCGCTCTGAAATGTTTACAACCACCATTAGTACAGCAGCCAGCTGTCACAAAGAATGTCGATATTTCTACTTCAGAAGGATCATAAAGTCACAGTCTCTAAATTTGCGACACTATTGATTGCCTGTCATTTCTATAGAGTGAAAATCCACTCCAATTCACTGCAACAAACAAGCCACAAGTAGAATTCTGGGAAATGGCCTTTGCATCCGCAAGAGAAATATAAGGGCAAAACTCTTCATTTTATTCTTTCATTTGTGGACGGTTAATTCTTCTTACTGTATGTCTGTTTGGAAGTATGACCCTTGAATTAATGGGGTTAAGACCTTGATCTGTAGGCAAAAGGTTCTTTGCTGACTGTGCAAATTCAATCTTCACCTATCTAATTGATGGGCTGCCTTTTTAAATGTATAAAACTTCCCCCTAAATCTGATTTGATTTCCCTTGTACATGGATGATATGGGACGATTACTGTTAAAAGACATTTTATATCCTTGGTGGCTTGCCTAACAATATAGTTATTCATTTGGGATGGATGGGAGACTTCATACAACTTTACAAGGTGTTGGAGTTGGATAGGAGACAAGGTTACTTTACTTGTGTTGTGACTACGCAACACATGCATTTACATCGAAGCCACAGCGACCTGAAGGATGGCATTCCTCTTCATCAGAATAAACTCTGTATCATAATTATATGCGCGGACTATGTAAAATGCTGTGAGGTGAAACTCTATGCATTAACCACGATTCATGTGATTGAGTTCATACGAATAATTATCATTAAAAACAGTAATCATGGGTAATAAGGGTAATGAGGGGTAATGAAGGGTAATGAGGGGAAATTATTATAAATATCAAGTCCCAGGAAACTCGGGTTAGATCCAAGTTTATTTTGTTTCCTTAGCTATTATCTTGGACTCCTTGTGGAGGAAGGAATAAACAATAAGCTTTTGTGTTATGAAATACTGAAGCGAAGAGTGTCTTATTTTCTCTCTGCATTTGTGCCAAAGAGTAGCGGAGAGGAAAGTTGGATCTGTTACATCCTATAATATTTCATTACCTGTGATATTATGGCCGAAGGTACTGCTGTTGATGGAGGTTTTGAGGACGTTTCGGAGGTGGATGCGGATAATGCTGTTGGAGGGGCTGGCATGGTGCCTGAGTAGCCCTCAATTCAGTTGGACGATAATGTGGTGTCTTTGGAAAGTGGACAAAAGACAATACAAGGTGTGAAGAGGATCCTCAGCCTGTGGTAAGGCCGAAAATCCGGAAGGAATGGAAAGCAAGATTGGAGTTGAGAGACGATATGAGGGAAAAGTTTCACAAGGGAAACCTCCTACTTTTATGCCGCTGACCTCCAGGACATTTGAGAAGTGGAGAGAATGACGGATAGCTGATGAAGATGAATGTAGTACTTCTACGACCAGTTTAAATGCTAGTATGTTGGAACTGCTCCGTGTCAAATATGGTGACTTCAGCATTCGTGACTTTACTCCCCCAACCATTTGGGAAAGTCCAGGGAGGGGATTTAGAACGGAAGACACATCTTTCTTTAGTTCAAGTGCCAGAGATAGCAGGGAGATGAGTAGGAGGAAGTCAGAGGGAGCATTTCCTATGGAAGTAGATGAATCATTAGCAGATGTAGTAGGAGTATCAGGAACTCGGAGTAAAAACTCTAAACCAGTCCCAGGTTCCAGGGTTGAATTTAGGGATGCGCAAGTGGGGAATAGACAAACAATTCACTCCTGGGGTCCATCAGGCATGTCTGGATATTGGCCCCAAAGAATGGTTTGGGGTGGTGCTCCTCCTATAAACACTTCCTTTGATGGGAACCCTGGTAGGTTAGCATTATTTTTAAGCCAAAATGTGAACCACCTAGAATTATATTCAAATTGCTATCCTTCTTAATCGTCTATTATAGTTGCAATAACTACAGTGTTAACAGGTGATGCTGCCAATTGGGCTGCAGAGTTGCATAGTGTGCATGCAAAGGAATTGATTGATGTTGGTTTGTTTTTGGATGCACTCAAAGTTCAATTTGAAGTTAGGTCAAGGATACATCAATATGAAGAAGCATTAATGTCATTGAAGCAGGATGGGAGGCCTGCTGTGGAGTATGTCAGAGAATTTTGGAAATTAGCAAATAGGTTGCACACCTAGCCAGAAAGACTATTGATTAGAGAATTTAGATTTGGTTTAGATAGAGGATTGAGGCAGGCTTGTCTTTATAGGGGGGTTCCCCAGAAACTGGGGGAATGGTATAAAACAGTTGTGGAGTTGGATATGGGATTGAGAGAGTTCCGTCCTACATTTGGAGGGCCCAAAAGACAACCAATGGGAGCAGTAGCACCATGGGGTAAAGTGTGGGAGGAGACTAAAAGGATTGGTAGGGGAATAGGGCCCATGAGGTGTTTCCGATGCCAAGGTCTGGGACATAGGGCAATGGAGTGTCCATCTATAGAACTAGATGATAGAAAACAGGTGGCTCACATTCCTAGCGCCACAAGTAGCAATTTACCAGGTGGTATCATGAAGGTGTTGGAGTTGGATAGGAGGCAATATTCTTCTTAACTGAAGAATCAAACATTTTTTGCTTTCATTTTAAACTTTGCAGGAATGGCTGGCATAAATGCATTGTGGATTATGAGGTATATCAACCCTGTCTTCCAATGATGATTGTGGTCCATGTTCAGATGACAATGATCTACAGCAGTTGTTCAGAAACTTTGGTTTTCTTCCACTGAGCACCTGCACAAGCTTTTTTTTTTGACATGAATATGCATGAATAAACACCAGATGGACTTGGCCACATTATGGGAAAAAAAAGTACACTCTGCAAAGGGAACTAATTGCGCACAAAAAAATCTATCTGGGATATCTTGTGTTAGATCTCAAGGGTGTTTTGTTTTGCTCTTTTTTTTCATCCAAGCCAACAGACATGATGAGCACTTCATAGATTTAACAAAGAGATTGGACCAGTTATGCTTAGGTGTCTTTTTTTAAAGAAAGAAATCTTTGAATAATGCAATATTGTTCAGGCATGGATCTCAACTCAAAATGTCCAAAACGCTTATTAAAAGATACAATTTTAAAATCAAAATGCCCTTAAAAAGTGTATATTTTGGGCTAAGATGTACATTCAAGAGGAAAAGAAAACATTAAAATTGATTGGATTATTTTTAAAATTGCAGTATTGATTATTATATGAAAAGGAAGATACAATGAAGTTAAAATGAACATATGCTTACTATATAGGATATTAAAATATACTAGTCCAGGGGTGTCAAACTCACATCGTCATGATGGCATCACATGATGTATTGGGAATTTTCTCCCCTTCTCTAAACAGGGCATGGGTGTGGCCAGCGCATGACACAGTTTGTCAGGGAGTTTGACAGCCCTGTTCTAGCATATTACAATATGCAACAGTTCAAAAGTGCTTCTGTCAGTGCAAGTAAAGCACTGCATGCATCTTTTACAGAACAATGGTGTCTTTTTCCATAATCATGTGGCTGGTCTCTGTGGCTGCTCCATGTGCTCAGGAAAATATATTCCTTTATCCATCCATGCATCCATCCATCCATTCTAGGCTTTTATTTCATTTGAGTCAATAGCCACCTTAACCAGCATAGAATCTTATACAACTGCAAACAGGAATAAAGCAATAAAAATAGCAAATCCAAACATGAAACCGTAACCAAAGCTAAAAACCTAATCAAAACAAAAGAGCAATGGCAAGAACAAAAATAATTTTGGGAATTTTTTTTAAATTTTAGCTACATCTGCGAAGTGACATTTCATACTTCAGGATCTGTGCAGTCATACAAATCAATTTGTCAGTATCTCAAATCCTTTTGACCCTGATACATGAACGAATACATGAAGGTAAATATGATATAGTTGGAATAACAGAAACTTGGTGGGATGAAACCCATGACTGGAACATACTGGTAGAAGGATACAAACTATTCAAAAAAACCAGACCCCATAAAAAAGGAGGTGGAGTTGCACTGTATGTAAAGGACCACTATATTGCTACAGAAATGCATGAAACCAAAGATGAAAACCTCCTAGAATGCATATGGGTCAATTTAAAAGAAAAAAGGAATGACATGGCCATAGGTGTATACTATAGGCCACCCAATCAAGCAGAAAAAATAGATGTCCTTTTTGCCAGCCAACTAACAAAGATATGTAGGAAACACACAACAATAGTAATGGGAGACTTCAATTATCCTGATATCAATTGGAAAACTAATCCTGCACCAAGTGAGAAATCAAATAAGTTCCTAACCAAGCTAGCTAACAACTTTGTTGTCCAAAAGGTAGAGGGTGAAACTAGAGGGACAGCCATACTGGACTTAATTCTTACAAACAGAGAAGAAGTGATAGAGGGAGTTGAAACTGCAGGAACCTTGGGTGAGAGTGACCATGTCATACTAGAATTCAACATAACACAAACACAAGCAACAGAACATAATGACACCAGAGTCTTGGATTTTAAAAGAGCTGATTTCAATAAACTCAGAGAGAACTTGGGAAAGATTCCATGGATGAAAATCCTAAAGGGGAAAACAACTCAAGAATCTTGGGAAACTCTAAAAAGTATGACCATAGAAGCCCAGACCAGCACAATACCACTGAGAAAGAAAAACAAGAAATCCAAGAAGAAACCAGCATGGCTACACAAAGATCTCTCTGGCAAATTGAAAGAAAAAAAGGACAAGTACAAAAAATGGAAAGAAGGAGATACAACTGGCAGAATATCAGCAGATAGCCAGAATCTGCAAAGACGAAGTCAGGATAGCAAAGGCTCAGAACGAACAAACACTTGCAACAAAAGTCAAAGATAATAAAAAAAAAGTTTCTTCCAACATATAAATAACAAGAAAAAAATCAAGGAAACAGTCGGTCCACTAAAGAGAGAAATTGGCAAGGAAGAAACAGGCAACAGAGAAAAAGCAGAACTGCTTAACTCATTCTTTGCCTCTGTCTTCACGCAAAAAGAAACTATAGCTCAACCCACCAAAACATAACTGTAAAAGACAGACCAGAAATAAAAGTTAAAATAAGCAAAAAAAAATAAAAAATAGTAAGAGAACACCTGTCTGATCTTGATGAAAACAAATCACCGGGGCCTGATGGATTGCATCCCATAGTTTTAAAGGAGCTGGCAGAGGTCATCTCAGAACCACTGCACCATATCTTTCAAAAATCCTGGAGCACCGGGGAACTACCCGAGGACTGGAAAAGAGCTGATGTGGTTTCCATCTTCAAAAAAGGAGGAAAAAAATAGACCCGGGAAACTATAGACCAATCAGCCTAACATCAATACTCGGGAAGATACTGGAAAAGATAATAAAAAAGCAGATCTGCCAACATCTAGAAACAAGTAAAGTAATAACTAGCAGTCAGCATGGGTTTGTTAGAAACAGATCATGCCAAACCACTTATTTCATTCTTCAACACAGTGACTAAATTATTAGACCAGCAAAATACTGTGGACATAATATATTTAGATTTCAGCAAGGCATTCGATAAAGTAGACCACAACCTACTTCTTAGTAAGCTAGAAAAAAGTGGAATAGATAGCACCACCACTAGATGGATTCACAACTGGCTGGCAAACCATACTCAACGAGTAGTCCTTAATGGGTCTAAGTCTACATGGAGGAAAGTAAGCAGTGGGGTGCCACTAAGTTCTCTCTTAGGCCCAGTACTCTTCAATATCTTCATTAACGACTTAGATGAGAGAATAGAAGGGGAACTTACCAAATTTGCAGATGATACTAAGCTGGCAGGAATAGCTAACACCCAAGATGATAGGCTCAAGATCCAGATGGATCTTGACAGACTAGAACACTGGGCCATATCTAATAAAATGAAATTCAATATAGAGAAAAGTAAAGTCCTACACTTAGGCAAGAAAAACCAAAAGTACACATATAGACTGGGTGAAACCAGGCTCAAGAGCAGTCACTGTGAGAGGGATCTTGGAGTCTTAGTGGACAACCAGCTAAATATGAGCCAGCAGTGTGCAGCAGCCACCAAAAAGGCTAATGGAATCCTAAGTTGTATTCACAGAGGGATACAGTCAAGATCAAGGGAAGTACTAATACCACTCTATAAAGCCTTAGTAAAACCACACCCAGAGTACTGCATCCAGTTTTGGTCACCACATTATAAAAAAGATGTTGAGACTAGAAAAAGTACAGAGAAGAGCCACCAGGATGATTAGGGGACTGGAGGCTAAAACATATAACGAACGGTTGCAGGAACTGGGCTTGGCTAGTCTAGTAAAGAGAAGGACCAGGGAAGACATAATAGCAGTCTTCCAATATTTGAGGGGCTGCCATAGGGAGGAAGGGGTCAAGCTATTTTCTAAAGCTCCTGTAGGCCAGACAAGGAATAATGGATGGAAACTGAACAAGGAGAGATTTAACCTGGAAATAAGGAGAAACTTTCTGACAGTGAGAACAATCAACCAATGGAACAGCTTGCCCTTGGAAGTTGTGGAAGTGCCATCACTTGAGATTTTCAAGAAGAGATTGGACTCCGTTTGTCGGAAATGGTATAGGGTCTCCTGCTTGGGCAGGGGGTTGGACTAGATGACCTACAAGGTCCCTTCCAACTCTGATAAATCCAAGGATACAGAAAGACAATTTTAATGTTAATCTTATTTAAATATAAAATCCTGAAAGCTATAACATAAAATTTCCAGGTAAGCTCACTAAATGGAGTCGCCTTGAAACATTAATTTCTACAGTTCTTATGCAAGGATTGTGGTATCTTTTCTCCCATGTGGTACACTGTGTTAACCCAATTCACACAGCCTCTCAGTCTGTTGAATGCTCATTGGTGATTCAGCTGGTCTTTCCTTAGTACCAATGGAAATTTAAGATAGATTCACATTATTGGTCTTGTGTATTATGTAATTTAACTCTAAGGGCAAGCTAATAAAAAGTAGTAGTTGTACAGGTAGTCCTCAACCAGCGACCACAATTGAGCCCAAAATTTATGTTGCTAAGTGAGAAATTTGTTTAGTGAGCTTTCCCTCATTTTATGACTTTTCTTGCCACATTTGTTAAGTGAATCACTGCAGTTGTTAAATTAGTAGCACAGGTTGTTAAGTGAATCCAGTTTCCTGTTGTCTGGAACAAAACTCATTTATGTTTGACCAATCAGGCAAAAAGAAAGAGAGAAAAATGTAAAAAATGCTATGCAGGTAGTCTCAACTTACAGCCACAATTGAGCCACAAATTTATGTTGTTAAGTGAAACAGTTGCTAAGTGACTTTTGCCCCAATTTAGGAATCACTGCAGTGCTTAAGTTAGTAACATGGTTGTTAAGTGAATCTGGCTTCCTCATTGATTTTACTTGTCAGAAGTCCCCAAAAGGTGATCACATGATCCCAGGACATTGCAACTGTCATAAATATGTTGCCAAGCATTCAAATTTTGATCACATGATCATGGAGATGCTGCAGTGGTCGTAAGTGTGAAAAACAGTCAGTTATGTTGCAACTTTGAATAGTCACTAAAGGAACTGTAAGTTGTAAGTTGAGGACTACCTGTACAATGAAGCCAATAATTCTGCACTGCAGAACAGTAATTATAGCTGTAGTTCCGGGTTCTACTTACTCAGGTACAGCATATCCTAATTTTGAATAGGAGTAGAATGGGAGAGGCAAATAGAGGAATTCTGTGGTTACTTCCATTCTGTCTAAATGTTATGCCAGAAAGTGGCAGTGCATTGCACACATCACATCATAAATAACCTCAGCTGGATTTTTTTCTCCATTTTAAGTAGATTTGCAAGTCAGAAAAGGGATTATGGGTGCACATAGACAGCGACTGTCTTTAAGAAAGTAATTATTAGAGGAAACAAAGTAAAATCTAACACATTCCTGAACTGAAACAAAGAATGACGAGATATAAGTTCAGGTGAATATATGGTAATGTTCAGGGGTGGGTTTCTACCGGTTCTGTCCACCTCTGTAGAACCAGTTGCTCCAAAGAGGCCAAAGGCCCACCCCACCAGCCCAGGCTCTTACCTGACCTTTATTTCCTGCTTTTTCAACTGCAGCTGCTTTGCGCAACACAACTGCAGTTGAAAAAGCAGGGGAAAGGGCTTTTCAAACCACTGCGCACTTGCACGCAGTGCTAGTCAGCTGTCCGGGCAGCTCAGCAGGTTGTACATTGCAGTCGCGCGACTTGTGCAACTCGCACATGCGCGCGTGACGCTAATAGACAGAACTTTACCAGTCGGATCCCATCCCTGGTAATGTTTACTCCAGGATATTTTTGCTGAATTGTTGATAAACAATCTATTGATTGATTCTTTGGGTACCAAATTATTGCAAGAACGTTCTGTGCAAAAATGTTAGCAAAGTAAGCATGTCTGACAAGAAATTATGTGAAATGCAAATGTTTGGCATGCTTTTGGAACTTAGCAATGTGTTCAGCATTAAAGTGGTCAAGGTGCGTCAACTTCTCTAAAGAGTTTTTATTTTTCTGTTGCTTTAATTTAATTTAATTTAATTTAATTAAAGTGCTAAATTAAATCTGCATTTTTTTTTACCATTTGCAATGACAGATCATACAATAGTAAGGATATATTTGCAATTTGGTTTGAATGTCTCTAAGGAAGTTCTTACCAACATAGTTTGCTTTAAGAAACCACTTATATCATTTTGGCCTTAGATTCACAAGCAATATCATGCTGTCTTCCTAAGCTAAAACTCTTCATGCTTTAGCACAGCATGTCTTCAATCTCAATAAGAATGTTGTAAGGTTCATATAATGCTAGGAACTGCACACAGAGATATAACTAGCTAGCTTTCTTTATTACTATAATATTTGCAGGTCGCTGTAAATTATGGCTTCCAGTTTGTCCTCTCTGGTAAGGCATTTTATTTCTTCTGTGTTTGCCCTCATTCTTTTGTGCTAACACATTTTGTGCTAACACATATGATTTCACATTTGTTTTGACGCAGCTGTCCTCTGTTCCAGCTCTCTGTTTAGTTCATTTTAAGGTCTTCTGGTTATTCTGCATTTGTCCAGGTTTCTCAGTCAATGCCACTTTCTTCTCCCACTAGTGGATCAATCATTTCCTTGACTTTTTCTTGTTTTTTTACATGTTGAAAGAAGCTTTTTGTTGTCATTGTTGTTATTATTTTTGACTTTTGTTGCAAGTCTTCATTCATTTTGAGCCTTAGCTTTCCTCACTTTATCTTTGCAGGCTCAGGCTATTTGCTGATATTCTGCCTTAGTTATGTGCCCCTCTTTCCACTTTTTATATTTATCCTTTTTGTCTTTCAATTTATCAGAGCGTTCTTTATGCAGCCATGCTGGTTTCTTTTGAGAGCTGTTATTTTTCTTCTTCATTGGCATTGTGCTAGACTGGTCTTTTATAATTTCAGTTTTCAAAATGTCCCAAGCTTTTTTATTTGTTTTCCCCTTGAGGATTCTCATCCATGGAACCCTTCCAAGCTCTAAGTTTATTGAAATTAGCTCTCTTAAAGTCAAGACTCTAGTTTGACTTTGTTCTGTTGCTTGTGCTTGTATAATGTTGAATTCCAATATTGCATGATCACTCCCTCCCAAGGTTCCTGTAGCTTCAACACTTTCTATCATTTCATCTCTGTTAGTGAGAATTAAGTCCAGTATGGCTGATCCCCCAGTTCCCTTCTCTACTTTTTGGGAGACAAAATTGTCTGCTAGATATGGTAGAATGTTTCAGGCAAATCCTTTCAGTAAGAATCTAAACTTACTTTATACACGCATCTGACAATTGTAATCATTTGTCATTATTAACAAAATGGTGCCCTCCAGCATATTTTGTTATTACAGCATGATTTTAGTTGAAATTTATGGGGCTGTAGTCTAATGCATCTGAATAGCACTAAGTTGCAGATGACTAACATTTATCAAAATTTCTGCAAGCAGTTGGCAGTAAGCAACTTTATCTATATCTAGCTAAATTGTGTTATTGGCTATGATATATCAAAGCCTCTTGTTGTCTCCAACAAAATTCATAATGTGCAATTAGATTTGGCAAATCTGATGAAATTCAATACAACTTGGAACAAGGGAAGGTTGTTAAGAAAAAAAGACAAGTTTGATATATTTGCTTATACCAAATACTGTATATTTGTTTATATAAAACTAATAACATATGTTAGGTGGGCATATAAAATCCTACTTAGATATGAGACAGAGATAAAACAAATAAAAAACAATAATAAAATGGATACTGCCTGTACTCCAAGACAGAATCCAAAAGAAAATTAGTACAAAATGTTTTATAGATGGTGCATAACTCCATCAGTTATCTCCAATATAGATACATTGTGCAGTAATAAATGTCAGAAATGTCATGAAATGCCATGAAGGGACATTTTATCACACATGATGAACATGCAAGAATCCTCAAAAGTATTGGAAAAATATACATACTATAATGCAAAAATTTTGGAAATTCAATTCAAAATGAACAATTCAATCTCAGAAAAAAATGAACAAAACCCATCACAATTTAATAGGATATATTCTCACAGCAGTGAGAATAATTTTCCCAATACTGAAAGAAAGATATAATTGTGATGGTAACTTAAACTTAGAGAATATGCAGCAATGGTAAAAAAGCATATTCACAACATAATTTGAAAAAATTCTAAGAATGTTTTCCATATATACAATATATTATGCAACATTGCAAATATAAATAATTACAGCATGGCTTCTAAGGGGGGCTAAATTAGAAATTAGAAAATAATTAGTTTTTTAAAAACTTTTTGTAATTTTACTTTGTTTCTATTTAATATGCACAAACAACATTAAGTAACAATATAGTGGAGAACTTAATATTAAGAATTAAGCTTAAGGAAAAAATCCTTTATTATATACACAATAAATTAATATATTTTGCAGTTATTTATTAATTTAGTTTTAAATATAAGCTTTAAGCAGTGTTAGGTTTATCAACATTAACATTTTAGAAATCTTAAGTAATATTGATTAAGCTTTTTATCTTTAAATGTTTAAGTTATCTAAACATTAATGTGCTAATAATGTCCAATCAAGGCTGTGTGCCACTGTATCGAAATGATATAATACTACTTGTCTTTTATGATAATACAATAAAACAATCTACATAAAAGATCCAATATACATTCCTTCCTTAAGTCAAAATGCCATAAAATAAGTTTATTGTTCATGATATATTATAGTTCCTCAAAACAGTCTCCTTATTCAAACCATCAAAAGGGTCCTAATATAAATAAATAAATGTAAATAAACAAATATTCCATAAAAGGAGTCTTTGTGGGAAATAAGTTTTGAATTTGTGAAGAGTTGAAAAATATTTCCTATTAGTAGCTATGGACATATTCTACTCATGCTATGAGATATTTCAGTAGTAAAATATCCAACAAATTGAGAGATCCATTCTTGGAGCTTGCCCAACAAAACATTCTGAAAACACCAAGGCAACTTTTAAAAGAGTCTCTGTAGGAAAGAAGCCATGAATATTATGGATGTTTCCTAGAATGCTAGGAACAATGGAACCTTATTTAATTAGTTGCTGCAGAACTTTCAAGAGAATTGAAAAGTGTTTCCAAATGGTATCTATGAGTATATTCCATCCGTGCTGTGAGATTTTTCAATAGTAAATTTGCCAACAAAGTTGATTTGAGGATAAAACTAAACATAATTTTTTTGGATATAGAAACAAACATTCTGAAGGCACCAAGAGAAATTTAAATCAAACCAAACCAACCCCTTTCATAGTAGGTATAGAGCAACAGTTTCCATTTAATCTTAGCATGCATTTCAGATATCAGAACCATCTGAAATATATATTTTGCTCACAGTTTAAGGGCTCAGTCACTGAATCACAGCTTGAAAGATTTATTCTGATGTATTCTATTAGTGGAGGGAGTTAAAAGAGAGCTGCGGGTAACTGAGTTGATAGTACTGTAATCACTCTCATACCTGCATTTGTAGGTGAAAATAATACATTTTTCTTTCTTAGGCACAGGATCCCTCAACCTGCTCCCCTCTCCTTCAGTTAGACCTCCTTGGATAATATAATAAGTCCAGCAGATTGGAAACTCTGACACTTTGATCCCAACTTAACTGAATCACTTCTTTCAACCATTTTTCTTCTCACGACCAATATCAATATAAGGCCATGGATATTTCATTATTTCATTGCAAGTTACAATCTTGTTTATACTCCTCTGCCAATAATTCATTCTGAGTTTCATGAGACTTGTTTTCAAGTAAACAAAGCATGATTGAATTATAAAAGGAAATATTAAAACCTAAGAATAGATTCCAAAAATGCTTTTTCAAAAGGTAACTGGCCTTTTTTCCCCTTGAAGACATTTCGCTTCTTATCCAAGAAGCTTCTTCAGTTCTGAAGAAGTTCAGTCAGAATTGAAGACACTTCTTGGATGAGAAGCAAAATGTCTTCAAGGAAAAAATACAAGTCCAACTGCCTGTTGTTGAAAAAGCACCTTTGGGATAATTATGACCTGGATGACTGAAAATCTCCATAGACACTAAGAACCCATCAAATATTTTTTTTTAAAAAAAAACCTTAATTCAATATTTAGATCTAAGATATCCAGTTCCCTAACTTTGTCAGGGCCAGCTCAAGAATGACATAGAACAATCCAGTGAAAGTCAGTTCTTTATTTGCTCATGCCAAATAGACAGAAAATTGCTAGGCTAAACCTGCACTACTTTCACACTAACAAATATGCCACGGCAGATTCTATGGAGTGTCTATCCTTAATTTTTCTCTGCTGCCTATTGAACTTCAGGCTGTGTTGGAATATGCTCCTCCTTTGAAAACAGCCATTTCACTGTAGTTTATCACAATATACCTCTCCACAGGCATGAATAGCCTATATATCATCTCTGTTAGACAGTATATTTTATGAACTTGGTGGTATTGGACCAAACTGTATCAAGCAATACCAGAAGTTGAGTCTTGCTTTTTATGTCACTTATTTACCTACTTACTTAATTGTTTTGGGCATTTATTTGATTGCCTATCCTAATCATACAATTCTGGATGTCTAAAAAGCAGGAATACTGCTTGTATTATATGTATTATATGGAGATGTCCATATAAAAACAATTTTAAACCCTAGGCAAGGATACTGGGTAAAAAGATTAAATCAACTAAGGCAAAGATATAGAGGAGGCTTGATGAATATTTTGAAAAGACCTGCAGGAAAAGCCAGGTTTCTAAGACCCTCCAAAAATACAACAGGATGGGGTATAAGAACTTCAGCATGGCAGCTATTCTTGTTAAGAGTCAAAGAGATGACCTTGGAGAAACCATGTACTGTCAGATACAGATACAGGTTTTAACACTAGAAAATGATTAAAATGTTTAAAATAATTTTGAATTCACTTTACTTTAACTGTTGTGGTATAAAAAGGAAGACAAAAAATCAGGAAATTGCTTAGGAAGAAATGACTGTTCACAGTGTCTCTTGATCTAGGAATGAATACAAGTGATATATGAGATGGATTTGTGGAAGGAGTTACTTGGACTTTACTGCTTCACAATTTAACTGCTTCACTGAATTAATCTGCTATTTGAAAACTCTCCACAACTTGGGAGAAAGCTAAAACCCTTGGTAGAGTTAAAGTTTTTTTCTCCCATCCAGACTTTTACAGCCTCCAGGGCCCAGAGAACCTCAACATTCTTCTTATAGATAAACTTGGGCAGAGATGTATAACTGAGTACCCACAATCTACTGATGAAATCATCAGTTGCCAATAAATCACCTCATCCAGTGGCTTCATGTTGATGTTAAATATTCTTCAAAACAGGTAGCACCATCTCACCCCTCTAGAAGGCATTCACTATTGTTTGGATTGAATGAAATATTGGTTCCTGGGAGGTGTTAATCAACCAGAAGCAACATGGAAAGGGAAAAAATTGTTGCATCCCAACTAGTGAATCATTAAAATTTCCATCATATATTTTTCATTATGATAATAATTTTTATACATATTTTTATACATAGGCATTGGCAAAAAAACAAATGTAATTGTGCAATCTCACCAACCCTTCATTCTGTGAAGATTTTCTAACAGGTTGAATTTAAGCCAACATTCTCATGTTTCCCTCTTTTCTCTCTTAATATTATGATTTTTGATACAAATATAAAATCTCATTTCTGCATTTTTCTTCTAGATTTCAATGATGTTAGTACTTTCTCTCCAGCAAAATAAAAGTTAAAAAAATCACTTTAATAGCCATGATGGGCAAACTTATACAGGATTTCTATTAATAAAACTTCCAAAAGTGATGAACGAGAGAGAGAACTGAAAATTCACTTGAAAGTGTTGATTCAAAACCCTAACCCTAACATTAATTCCATTAAATGTGCTATTACTCCTGCTAAATTGGAAAAATAGTTTTTTCCAGCTTATCTCAGTGAAAGTTTAATTTAATGGAGCAAATTGGGGAAGCTGGGTTTGTTCCTCCCAATCTTTAAATTGCAAATGATGTATAAAATTTCCCACAAATTTAATTGCTTTATCTTGACACTTCTGATCCAAAAGACTGCAGGGGAATTTCTAGACAGAAATGTAGTTTCTTGCATTCAAATTTTGCTGAATGGGGATCCATTAAATCAAGATTTTCAGTATTCAATGTTGGGGTTATAATTTCCAACGTTCTGGAATTGTATATTGCATATTTTCCTTCCCTGTTTAATACATGTTTAGATCATGCATTGCTATGGGAAATAGGGGGAGGAAGATAAAGACAGGCCTTTTCATTGTAGTGATATCTCCATTACTATATCCATAGAAGGATCCAAGGTCTTTTTATTTCTTTTGTAATAGTTTCATTAGAATGCTTGATTACAATGGTAAAAATAACACAAACTAAAAAGGAAAAAAGGTGCAATAAAGCAAAAATATATATAAAACCTAACTGGGCAACTTACCACCATCATCACAATTATAAACAATGTCCCAATGGCCTCTTAATTAACAGATATGAAACTCTTCACCCTATAAGTGATCTCTTGATAACAGGCAAGTCCAATAAGGATAAGCAGGAACAGAAAACTAGGTATTTACTTCATTTTAAGAATGAACTTATTTTACTGGTTTATCCCAAATTGGTGAACCTAGCATGTATATGTCCAATTGCTTTAATCTATTAAATGAAATGTTTTCTTTTAACTATTTGAATTTCATCCTATGTATACAACAATTCTTCTGGAATTATAACTTATTCATGATTCAAGCGTAATAGTAATAATTACTTTATTTTGCTTGTTGAAGAGAAATTGCTCACACAAAACAACTGTAGCGAGAAATGGAATGAAAAAGCCCATTAATAATTTGTTCATGGAAGGGGAAGAAGATAGCCACGATTTCTTCTAGCTTATAGGCTGAATGCATAAAATAGTTCAACATGCTCAGTGTGCTTATTAAAACATTCATGACTGAATAAACTAGTAATATGTGAAAAACAAGGAAAAAATCCAAGATTGATTGCTATCTGCATCTTTAATAGATCAAGAATTTATTTGGGTATAAATACTGAAATCAATTTGAAGTGAAATCACTCACATTTAATGAGACACATTTTAAATAATGTTATAATTACCATTACAATTAATTATAAAACATGGAATTCCCAAATCTGCACTTTCCAAAAAGAGGACATTCCAGAGAGTAGATTATATCAATGCCTACCAATTCACACTGTATTCATGTATGATTTATAGGCCATGAATGTATAGACTGAATCAAATAGTATATTCATATGATCAGGGGTGGGATTCAAATTTCTTAACAACAGGTTCTGTGGTTGTGGCCTAATTTGTGAGTGTGGCTTGATGGTCATGTGACTGGGTGGGCGTGGCTTATATGTACATATTGTAAATATTTATGTAAATATTTAATTTTTTATTTAAAAAAGAACAACTTTTATCCAAAATCAGGAAAAGCAGGCAGGCAGATTGAGTTGCTCACAGAATCACAGATTCACTTAGAGATCTATCTATCTGCAATCTGTTACCTGAATCTGTCACATAAAATTTGCTTGCAAGCAAACTCACAAAAAAACTCACAGCACACCATGTAAATATTGAATTTTTTTATTAAAAAAAAGCAACTTTCCCCAAAATCAGGCAAAGCAGCCAGGCAGATTGAGTTGCTCACAGAATCACAAATTCACTTAGAGATCTATCTATCTGCAATCTGTTGCCTGAGTCTGCACTGAAAAATAGAAGCTTCAGTCCTAAGGAAGGTTCAGCTCTGCTTTTAGATTAGCTAAAAAGCAAGAAATTCAATGATTTCCTGCTTTCTAGCTAATCTAAATCTCCCAGCACAGCAGAACAGCTGATGGTCAGGGGGAAGGAAAAATAGCAACTTAGCAGGCAAGTTTGATGGTGCGCATGCCAGTTAAGGAGTGGGTAGAAAGGGGAGGGGAGGGGCCAACCAATGGTGCAATGTGCTGGTTCTCTGAACTGGGCAGAATCATAACAACCAATTCTATAGAACCGGTCTGACCAGGTAGAATCCTACCCCTGCATATGATATTTTATACTGTATCATTTATATCATATACCATGAGCCATGGTGGCACAGTGGAATGCAGTATTGCAGGCTAATTCTGCTGACTGCCAGAAGTTAGATTCTCATTGGCTCAAGGTTGATTCAGCTTTCCATCCTTCCAACGTCAGTAAAAATAAAGAGCCATATTGTTGGGAACAATATGCTGACTCTGTAAACTGCTTAGAGAGAGCTGTAAAGCACTATAAAGTGGTACATAAGTCTAAGTGCTATTGCTATATGTGTATTATATGTTACATTGTGTAACATATAAAAAGTATTACAGCCATGAAAACATTGTTAATTTTTTTATCAGTTTCTCTTTTCCTCACAAGAATAACCCTGTGAGGTGAGTTGGGCTGAGAGATGTGACTGGCCCAAGGTCACCCAGTTGACTTTCATGCCTAAGGCAAGACTTTATTCATGATCTTCTAGTTTCTAGCTTTGTGCTTTAACCACTAGTATAGAAATTATGACAACAGAAGCAGAGTCTCCTTAGTCAACTTGATTGACTACTTATTCTTCTAATAAGCCCATGATGGCGAACCTATGGCATGTGTGCCACAGGTGGCATGCAGAGTAATTTGTGCAGGCACACAAACCCCAGGCAAACGTATCTCACTGCACATGCACGTGCCTCCCAGCTGATTTTGGGCCTATTTGAGGCCTTTTTCGGCCTGCCAGAGGCATGAGGGAAGCCTCTGCAGCTTTTGCAGGCCGAAAAATAGGCCTGTTTCATCACTTCTGGAAATAACAGAAGTGATGAAATGGGCCTATTTTTTGGCCTGCAAAGGCTTACAGGCTTCTTCAAGCTTCTGGCAGGCCAAAAAAGGCCTCAAACACACCAAAAATCAGCTGGGAGGTGCAGTGCAGGTAAGGGGGCGATGGCGGGGGAAGGAATCGCATGCACAGGTGGCAGGGGGGGCATGCACAATGCCTTCTGGGTGCTGGCACATGAGTGCAAGCACACAAGTGCGCACACAATTTTTGGCACAAGAGCCCAAAAAGGTTAGCCCCCACTGTAATAAGCAGTCTAATGATTGTTTTTAATTTTTGTAAATTTTATTTGAGTTTTCACAAAGAGAAAAAAAAATACAAATAAAACATCTTTTTTGAAAGTAGAGTAATCCCGGGTTACATTTCTTCATACAGAAAACAAATTCAAGTTCATGCTCATTTTTATATTCTATTCCATATCTTAGTACTATTTTACATTTTCTGCATAGCTTCTCCCCTCTTTTAATTTTCTCAATTTTATTTTAATTATCTCATCTCAATTCAAATCATTGTATTTATATTTTTTTGTCTGTCCTGTTTCAATTATCTATTATTTTTTCTCATTAAACAAAATTTCTCCTGTAGTTACTGATTGGAGTATGACGCCTTTATATCTTTTAAGTTTATCCATTTAACTCTTATTTAGGCTTTAATATATACCCTAAAGTTATAACATTCAATATAATACATAACTTCCATTCGGATTCTGCTTGGTACATTCTTAAAATACACACTATATTCTTAAAAAAAGAAAAAATTATAAATGTATATAATTAAAACAACACATTCCATTCCAATTCAATTCTATCATTAATATTAATATTCATTAAAATCTTAACTTCTTTAACATTACTTTTCAATTAAATATCATACTTCTATGGGAACAATTATAAGCTTTCCATAATTAATCCCCCCACCTTCACTTATATTTTATAAAACATTAACTAATTAAAATGTTCCCGTTCCTTCCTAATTCAATTTTCTCATTTATTTTATTTCACTTATTTTATTAACAAACATTTCATTAAATTACACTAACTATTTCATCCCTTATTTTAATCATACATTGTTTCCAATTTTCTAAAGTTATTTCTATTACGAATATAACAATACAATATTATGTACCTTTACAGAATCCCTTTTTCAGTTAGATTTTCACCCATTATCTCTAAATAGGTCCTGTTTCTCTATATCTTGCTACAGTCCTTTGTAACTTCTTTTCCTTTCCTTCTTCCCTCTCTTCTTCTCTCTCCCCTTTTTACCCCCTTTTTTCTCTACCTCTATTTCTCTCTTCTGTATTCCCCTTTTCTGTTGCTTTCCAGTATTATGCTTATTTTTTGAATTATGTTTCTTTTCTTTGGTTGTTTTTTTAAGTCTTAAATTCTCCATTCTCTTTTCCCCCCCTTTCCTTTTTCTTCCCCACATAGAGTTACTTGTTCATTAAAGATGGCTTCTTCTTTGTCCCAGTCTTCTTGTTTTGCAGACGTTTCTTGTTGTTTCACATAGTTCCAAATCTCCATTTCTAGGAATTGAAAAACGAAGCCAAAAGAACCCTTCCCTTCTTGTGCATCTTCTTTGTACTTTTTAAGTTCCATTTTCAATTCATCCAGAAGTGGTGCCATTGTATAAATTTTTAAACAACCACCTGATTGATTTTAGTCATTCAAATGTAATAACCAAGAATCCAAAGATCACCAAATAATCCAAATACATGCAAGCTGTTTCTTTTTGCTCTTTTTTTTCACTTTCTCTTCCTGGGGTTACTGTTTAGTTACAAAGTTTCAGTTAAAATGTATCTTTTAGAAGTCTTGTTGAAGTTTTACTGTAGATTCTTTTTAATTCCAGGCAGTCTCCTCCCTCTTCCAGATCCTGCCCTTATTCTTTTTCTCTCCCTTCCTGCTTATGAAAAAAAAAAATTTAGTGTCCAGAAATCTTTATTATCCCTTTGGCATTTTGTTTTATTTTCAGCTTAATTGCCTATTGATGTCAAAGCGGATTTTTCCGATTTCTTATTTAAGTCTCTTAGTTGTCAGTATAGGGAAGGAGAAAGAAGAAGAAAAAAAGCCAAACCTTTCCCTTTTCACTTTCCTTCGCTGCTTCCGACTCTTCTTTGGGAGCGATGTTATTTTTTTGTAAGTTTAAATTCCAGGGTACCTTAGTTGTTGCTTTTACAATTTAACCTGGTCAGCCAAAACTTTCACTACTTATCTTCCTCCTGCACATTCTTTTTCGGTCGAGTTCTTCTTTGTGGTGGCCATTTCTTACCACCGCTTCAACCACCTTCGGGAAAGGGAGTAATGGCCAGATGAGGAGGATAGATGCGGCTCTCCTCAACCCTGCTGGCGGTCTCCCCCCTCTTCACCACCTCTACGGGGTGGCTTATCCCCGAAACCAGCCGGCTCGGGGCGCTCCAGCGGCGAGCCCAGACCAAAACCATGCACGATCGTGGATTTCTGTCTGTCGCCAAAGAGACTTCAAACTGGAAGCCCCATGATTGTTTTTTTATTTGATGGCAACTTCTGGAATGGGCAACTCATACCATGTAATTCCTGAATCTCTGATTTCCATTTGCCAGAATTTTTTCCAATAATATCAACTAATGGATATCAACAGCAGAGCTTCTTACCATAGATTTCTGGTCATAAATAAAATTAAGCATTCCTCAAAAAAGGTTCATAAAAATTCAGCCATGTTTACTTATATGTTGTTGTGACATCATTATCATCACCGTCATCATGTTTGAATTTGGAAGGAAGAGTAAAGCAAAGACTTTGATCTTAGAAGTGAAATAGTACTATTTGGACCATAATGTATCATTGCTTTCCCTAGAATACAGGAAAAAGAATTATTACCATTTTCCCAGTATAGTAAGTCAGATTGTATTTCTATTTAATTTACAGTAATTACTTCTAAATCAGTGTTCATAAATTAGCATGTGCATATCTTAAGCAAATCATCTTTTGTTCTTTGGAGAGACAGTACATTGTTTATTTGGCTACTAGATTAGCTGATGTTTGCAGATACGATTTAATACATAAGAGAGAACTTTATCACTGATGTCTTCAACTTTGCCTTGAATTAGTTATAGAATTTAATTTTCTGTTGAATAATGGATTAAAATAGTATACTTTAGGTGGCTTTTTAATGTCAACAGAAGCCATCTTTACCAATCCTTGGTGGCACATTTTGAAATTCACAATATGTGAATACTATAACACTGTCATCTGAGGAGAAGCAACTATTATTTGCAGGTCTCTCTGAGAATATAATGCATGTAGTTCAGAATTGGACTGCAGAGTCCTTGGTGCTCTCTAGGCTTGGCTGTTTGCTTGCAGATATTTCATTACTCAACTCGATAACATCAGTGCTAGTAAGTGTAGGGTTTGCTCCCTGTTTATATACATTTGGAATACAACCTTGAGGTTTTGTCCTCTAGCTGCAACTTTCTGCAGATTACATTTTTTAAAATGGACTCAGAAATGGATGCAGAAATTGAATCTTTGAGTGACGGAATAAGAGATATTCATTGGTTCCCATCCTAAGTGCTTATTTTGTCTTCTAAAGCTTTATACCACTCATATTTTAACTGATAGACTATTGAATAGTTATCACAGGACTTACACAGTGAACTAAAAATACAGTAGCAGTACACTTAAGTACTGTATTGTTATATACAATAGCATAAGTCATATTTGAAAAGAAGGAACTATTTCTGAGTTTTTACTCTGTCCTCAAGAGAGAAAATATCTAAATAATCAGCCAAGCATTTCAATTTATAAATGCAAACATTTCAAACATTTATAAATGCAAACATTTCAATTTAAGTTTGTTACATCTGTGTTTGTGTTTGTTACTTCATGTGTTTGGTACTTGTTTCTCAACTGAATACTGTTGAGTGCTTTCCATTCAATTTGCTTTTGAAAAAAGCTAAAACCTTGCCAGCAAAAAATGGATTCCTCTATAGTGTTACCATCTATATTGGTTCTGCACAAAAGGTGAGATTTAAAACTAATGAAAAATAAAATAAATAAAATAATAAAAATAAAGTAAAATAGCCAGCTTGTAAAAATTATTCCTCAGGAGTAGATATGGTAATCATTCAACTGAATGCTACCTACACTAAAACGTAATCCTCCACTCCCACTTCAAACAGGAAGGTTCCCTGTTACTATAGTCAATAGGCTGGAGAACATTTGGGTGAGAAAAATAGTCAAATTAAGACACAAAGCAATAGTCCAACTTCAAAGTTTAACAGAGTTAGAACCCATCAGAAGCTTTCTTGAAAATGCAAATTTTTGTTTCCCACTTAGAATAAAGCCATGCGTTTGGAATGGATTAGGAATACCCTGTTTCTCCAACAATATGGCCTCCCCCAATAGGAAGTCCCAGCATGTTTTATAGGCATGAAATGAAATTAAGCCCCTCCCCCCAAATTAAGGCCTATATTAAAACATGCGAAATGGTCGGGGGGGGGGTTACCATTAGGAAGTACTTTTGTGTCACACCCGGATATGGTGCTGCCTGCATTGACCCCGATACGAAGTGCCCCACCAATGCCGAGGTCAACATCCAAGCCATCGCCGCCCGCCCGCCCGCCTGAAGATGCAAGGGGGGGAATTAAGTCACCCCCCGAAAAGACGGCCTAGCCATTTTTTCGGGGCTCAAAAAAAAAAAGACCCGGCCTTATTATATGAGAAACATGGTAGATTTGAAATAGACCTCTCAGAATACATGTGCTTTGTTTCATGTTTAGAATACTCAGTCATTGAGCACTAAAATGTTTCAAGGTTATATAACCTTTTCAACAACCCTTGTAACAAGCACCTAACATTAAAACTAATAAATCTCTTTCCAGTAAGTCTTGCTTCAATAATTCTCCCAGATCATTTCACATTTAGCTATTTTTTTAAAAAAGTATTTTTAATGCTATTTCTGTCTCTCTTATTCATTACTCCCAGGGTCATTGTTCTCACTTGTTAGCTTATACACATATAACAATTGTGAGTTTTGCAATCTGCTTTTTATTACAATTTTGGCTTATTCTCATTCATAGATTAAATGATTTGGAAATAATTGATAAACTCATGATAGTTATTCAGAATCTTTTTATATTATGAGACAGAGAAAGGCAACACCTTCGAGTACCATTATTTCAAGTACAATGGGTTATAAAATTATTTTCCAGTGTGGCTGAAGATTAATTATATCTAACCTTTATTTGCTGATGCTTAAACTAAGCAACTCTGAGGGTGGAAGGTGAAAGAGAGGTTGAAGGGCTATAAAATTTGCACAACAAAAACAATGCTTTGTGAGTTGGATTCCAGAAATTACTCTTGCAGTTCAGTTTCACCTAGGAGATTAAGAACATAGCCCCTAATGTTGTCTGTATATTTGGAGATAACGTCATAAACATTCTTCAAATTTTCAGAACAAACTGAGAGTTGTCTTGGTGTTCTTCTTTTTTAGCATCCATCCTGCATATTCTAAATTAAGTGCTGACACACAAATTAGTTACTTAGACAGTGAGAACAATTAATCAGTGGCATTGCTAACCTCCAGAAGTTGTGGGTACTCCAACACTGGAGGGTTTAAGAAGAGATTGGACAACCATTTGTCTGAAATGGTGTAGGATTTTATGCCTGAGCAGGGGGTTGGACTAGAAGACCTCCAAGGTCCCTTCCAACTCTGTTAGGGCTATTTTGGCAAAAGAAATTAAGAAGCCTAGCTATCCTTCCTTGACTGACTGGTTTTTACAACATATTTACAGTGGAAGAACTAATGAATCTGATCATTATGACTTTGAGCTGTCCCCAGTTAAGTAAAACAGGATAAGTTAGTGGGAAGCAACAGCAAATAAAGGTCTTTGATAAAAATTGATAAAAATTGTGCAATGGTTCAGATGTTTGCCTAGGTTTATAGAACATGAACTTTAGAAAAATATAGATAACATACTGTGAACTTCTAGGACGTTCAATAACTGTCATATTTTCAATCTGCTGCTGCTAATGGAATATCTAAAAGTTATTTAGGACTCCTTGCTGTTGGCACTGTTGTCGCCGAATGATTTCAAATTGTCAAAGTTTGCCTTCAAAGGCATGCAAGATAAACTCTTCCTTTCCCTCAAATGCATATATCTTTTTTATTTGTATTTGCCAGCTGCTTCATTTATAACTGCATTTTTTCCCCACCTCCTCATTTCTATTATTTAAATTTCAGTATAAAATGAAAGTTTGTCTTTTTATTTCCACAGGGCATTATGGATCCGGATTTATCTCTATAAGTGAAAGCTATTTGCAGTGCCCTTCAAGACTGATAAGAAGAACTGGTATTCTTCCCATGTCACTGAAGATGGCCTTGGCCTATTAACCATTTGCTTTGGTGTTTGTGTTTTTTCCAGTCAGTCTCTCCCTAATTTCATCTGCATCATTTGAAAATCTGCAGCTTGCACTTGAGAGAAGGGAGGAAGGCAGGGGAAAATTCAGTGCTTGTTATTGGTTGGCTGTCTGGATTCAGCTGAGAAGCTACAAGAGTGTTTGTTGTCTTCCAGCCAAACTGTATTTTTAGGGAAATCCAATGTGAGTGGTGATGTCCCTGCAGGGAGCATTTTCAAAGGAGCATGCCTGAAAATTATTTTCCCTTTGAGGGCAGATAAGGGGGGAAATGATGTGAAAGAAAAAGGCATCATTATTATTATTGCATCCAAAGCACCAATGCATTTCCTTTGGTGAGCTATAAGGATATGAAAGGTACCTTTTGGCAGTTTTTCCCCTAATATAAGAGCATCAGGATCATATCCTAAGAACAGGATTTCTAAGAATTACTTGCAAGATAGCATGTAAGCCTGGGGTCTTCAAACTTGACAGCTTTAAGACTTGTGGACTTCAACTCCCAGAATTCCTCCTCCAGTCATGTTAGCTCAGGAATTCTAGGAATTGAATCCACAAGTTTGCCAAGTTTGAAGACCCTTGATGAAAGCTTTGAAAGAAAGAACTTTAAACACTGATGTATAAAATGGCTAAATGGTAGGTATTGGAGAAGACATCTGAAGCACCTGAAGCCACAGAAGGAATCTGAAATTACAAAATCCATGTGGTTCAGGTGGAATATCATATGGAAATAGCGGGAATTCTGGGCAAGAATAAATGATGAACAGTGACATTTTATTATTTCAGTGGTCCCTTTTTTGGTGTGCCCAAGTTATAAACTTTACTATCAAAGTCCTCTCCTTTTTCCTTTCTTTCCATATGCTATTGTTTGATCATACACATTTGATTTTTAAAAGAATCAGTGCAATAAATAAATAATGGAGCTGCAATTCTATAGATATTTATCTTGGACTAAGCAACTAGATTGAGAATAAAACAATGCTATACTCATTTACTTCACATAAAGTCACATAAAAACCCATAGAGTTTACCTATATTTGGTAAATATAAACCCATTGGTTTCATTGTTTGAATCATAGATTACATCATAACACAGTTAATTATTATTGTATTAAGACCCAATAGATGTTCCATGCACATTGCATAATGCAGGTGAGGATAAACTCAGACAAATTTTTAGTCTGGTTATAGCCATTCCTTCCTCTTAGCCTAAGACAAATCACTTAAAAATTTACTATATTTGGTTTACTATTGGTTCCATAATGTAATATTATAGCTCTGATTGTCAATTTGTTTCCCAGTTAATCTCATCTAAAAGCCATTTCTACAGTGGGAAAGCACAGACATACACAAGCACAAATGTAATATATTTAAGCAGAATTTTCAGTCAAAACTGAACTCATTTTTTATCTTCCATCCCAGTAACCTATGTATAATAACTTAGAAATGGAACTGAAATTGTGTGACACCTATCTGTATGTATAACAAACAAAAAGACTCTTCATAATTAGCTAGTTAAGCTGATGCCAGAATGTTCAAATTTGCCATCTTTTCTTTTCCTAATAATAAGGTAAGGTATGTGACATTTTAAGATAACTAGGATATCATGCAGGTACCAGAAATACTTATAATTTTAATTTTCAAAGTTTATCTATAATTTAACCATTTTGCAGACCAGTGGTTTATATATGTTGTCATATTAATCAGTGATGTTACCAAGTTTGGAACAGAGTTGAGAAATATGGAACTCTTTAGAATAGGAGCTCCTTCGAAATGCAAACAGGCCTATAAATAAATCTGGGTCACTCTGAGATGCTCTCCCTTCCCTTTCCCAAATCTTATCTCTTAGCAACAGTGAGGAGGACAAGCATCTCAGGTTCATCATTAGGCAATAGTGTAAACTCTCAGTGCAAAAATCCCTGGAAATAAAGTCTTCCAGAATCTTGGAGCTCTTATGAGGATTCTGAACTCAGAAAAGTTCAGCTTTCATAGTTTTTCCTTAACTAAAGCTGGGTCTAATGAAGACCAAAGGATCAATCCTGTTCTGATTCAAATCCTCTCTCTTGCTGTGGCCACAATTACAGTTATGTACAATGGGAATGAAATGGATGTTTGCCAATTTTTATTATCCATGACTGTTTTTTGTTAGTAGAGATACAGATACAGATAATCAGAGTTGGAAGGGACCTTGTAGGTCATCTAGTCCAACCCCCCGCCCAAGCGGGAGACCCTACACCATTTCTGACAAACGGAGTCCAATCTCTTCTTGAAAATCTCAAGTGATGGCACTTCCACAACTTCCAAGGGCAAGCTGTTCCATTGGTTGATTGTTCTCACTGTCAGAAAGTTTCTCCTTATTTCCAGGTTAAATCTCTCCTTGTTCAGTTTCCATCCATTATTCCTTGTCTGGCCTACAGGAGCTTTAGAAAATAGCTTGACCCCTTCCTCCCTGTGGCAGCCCCTCAAATATTGGAAGACCGCTATCATGTCTCCCCTGGTCCTTCTATTTACTAGACTAGCCAAGCCCAGTTCCTGCAACCGTTCGTTGTATGTTTTAGCCTCCAGTCCCCTAATCATCCTGGTTGCTCTTCTCTGTACTTTTACTAGAGCCTCAACATCTTTTTTATAATGTGGTGACCAAAACTGGATGCAGTACTCTGGGTGTGGTCTTACTAAGGCTTTATAGAGTGGTATTAGTACTTCCCTTGATCTTGACTGTATCCCTCTGTTAATACAACTTAGGATTGCATTAGCTTTTTTGGCAGCTCCTGTACACTGCTGGCTCATATTTAGTTGGTTGTCCACCAGCTAAAAGATGAGTGGGCCAAGATAAATTTGCATCGTTTCTGTGTCTATTTTTGAGCAAAACTTCATTCCCTACTTCCAGCATTTAGCAATAGCATTTAGATTTATATATTGCCCCGTAGTGCTTTACAGCATTCTCTGGATGGTTTACAATGTAGATATTATTTGCATATTGCCCCCAACAATCTAGATCTTAATTTTACTGACCTTGGAAGGATATAGAAGACTAAGTCAACATTGAGCATCTATCAGGATTGGACTCCTAGATGGGCAGAATTTGCCTGCAATGCTGCACTTTAACACTGCGCCATCACGTCTCTTTTAATTGATTTTACATTTGAAATGACAAGGAAAAAAATGAGACAAGATAATGATGTTACCTAGCTTTGTAATGAAATGTCTGAAACAAAATTACCAAGCTCAGAGAGCACCAAGAACCCCACAGTTCAACCCTGAGCTACAAATATTCTTTTTCCTTAATTATATAAGATTTAGGAACAGATAGATTAACTTATTTTTTCTGATCTTTGATCAAAAATCTATTATCGTTGAAAAAATTACATGATCATTCCAAGAAGCATAGCAGGAAAAGCAGCCTCTGAATGAAGTTTCTCACCCTGCTTAAATATAAAACATTTAAATAATACACACACATTTCCTAGCAGTCTCAGACATATGAAAAATTAAATCCAATTGTTTAAAGGAGAAGGCAGACACTAGACAAACTTTATTGCTGCTAGTGTTCATCTTAGCAAAGATGTACTGGAAAAATAAATATTTGTACACACATAGACAGAAATGACAGAGGAATTGGTTTTCATCTTACTTTTGAATGGATAGCAATATATCTTTTAAGGCAGTAGTGCATGCTTTACGAAACAATAGAGAAATATGATGCTTACAAATGATAGCAATCACAAAATTGCTACAATTGTACCTCTATACTTATATACCAACCATCTTCAGCAAATGTTTCAAATGGTACAAAACTATGTGAAAATTATTTGAAATATTTTGTACATAGCTGAATACTGGGAATTGTAACAAACATGGCTATGATGACAATCTCAGAGAACCATATAATCTCAGTTTTGTGGATATGAGTATAAATTTCTCTTAACTCTTCAAATTTAACATCAAACAAGCAGTACTGAATCAGTGTTAGGGTCTATAAATTGGGTGGAATAACACATGAAAATCTCTTGAAGAAATGTTTCAAATGTCCACATTTTCATTTTCAGTTCTTTGGTGGACAAAAAGAAATTAGAAAATAATGTTCAAAGTAGGAAGACTTACTCAGAGACACAGTCTGAAGTTCTCTGCAGAACATTTCATAAGAGTATTACAAACCTTGTCTCCCCTAGATTGTCCAGTAATGTTTTTAGACTCATGCTGGGTCTCTGGTATTTTCTTAAACTTTGGAAAAAGAAAGAAATGATCTATTAAATGGAGAATCATATTTTCAGCTATTTCAAATTGCTTTCTTTCCCCATTCCACACCTTCAGTCTAGCTGCAGGGCATGATATTATAGGATTGAAACAAATGCAGTCTTCTATCCCCTCAGGATTTTGTTGTACAGGTTTTATGATTTGATATAAAAATTAATCTCTTGGACAAAGCTTTTGGTAACTTGGGCAAGGCTGACGTAATAAGAACTGCTTCTATAAATCATTATGGGCAGTAGTGAAAAAACCCCAGATATCTGATCTCACCACTGGATCTTATTTTTCAGTACACTATTCATTCTTCCATAATGTACTTTTGATTAGAAAGCCATTGTGAGATCAATTGTGTTTGTTTTTATAACAGTGACCCACAAAATCATACATATCTTTCTGCTGCTAGATTTGTTTCCCTAATTGGTCATCCCCATTTCATGTAAGGAGATGCTGAAAATTCTTAGGGAATTTTGAAGATTAAAATTGATGCATTCATTGAGTATTTATTTATTGAATCATGTAAAAGACTGGATATTAACATAAAATATTTTCATTAAATGTTTTTAACAGATTAATAATAATAGTAGAAGACTTATTTCTTTATTATTTTTCAAAAGTCTTCAACATCTGGCAAATAATTTTGATTTCAATACTCCCTCAGAGACAACACTTTAAAGAACGCTGTTCTAAGGAATGATAACCATATGCTGTAACAAATGATGAATTTGAGTATCTAAAGTAGATTGCTATTCCATAAGAGCATCTGAGATAGAACTGCTCATGCCAAAATAAGAGTTGAACTGGTCTTTAAAGTGTGTTGTAGTAAGATATATTGAAACAAACTGGATGTTATGTTTGCACTGCATTATTACTGCAATGAAGCAATGGGCCACAAAGAACAGATAATTACAAACCATTCACATACAGATTGACCCCAAAATCTAGAGATGAAATTGAATCCAGTTCCCAATTTAACTAAATAACTATTTCCCTATTCTACTAAAGAATCTGGCTTTTATCCAGTACAATATTTTACTACTTCTAAAAACAGCAAAAAGTTGTTTTTTTTTAATTTGACATTTGCAACTTTATTTCCTTTGTTTGGTTATTATGCTTTTATATTGCTGTTCTCTTTGGAAATCATACAAATCAGTTTCAATCATATTTTATATAATAAAAACTAATGTAGAAAACAGCACAATGATCAAGCTATAATCAGTAGCAGCCATAACAAAATGCAAAATAGCAACAATAAAAACAATAAAACCATATAAAACTCAAATGTGAATTTGAAAAAAACAACAACAGAATATTGCAGATGTCTGAGAATTTTTTTTAATTTGACATTGAAGGACATTGTGATGATCCAAGTCCAGTTGAACTGTATATATTCTTTTGGAGCCCAAGAAGTAACTCCAGTGATGCATTAATAGTGGATGTGGGCTGAAACAGGTTCGGTTAGTGAAAATTTAATCTACCTCAGACTGAAATATCAAGAGACTGATATTATTTAATTTTTCATGATAAACTCTAGCTGAATATCTAAGGTGAAGCAGTAGATGCCATAAAATAGGCTTACATTTATCAATCCTAAGTATCAATGGATTTCCCAAGAAAAGAACATTGTTAAACAGCATCTATGAGACATTGCCATCCCAAGTGAAATAGTTCTTATAAAAAAGGTGATTGATCATTGATGATAAATTATGTATATGGACTTACACTAAACTGAAAAGGGCATTTATGCAAGTGTGCTTTAATGTGATGATCTCAGCAGTTTTACAGAGTTGGTCTGTGCCCATTCTTTTTCTGAACGACTTTGCCAATCTGACTCTGGAGAGATGGAATCAGTTAGCCATATGCTGCCAATATTATAAGGATGTTTAATTATCACTCAGTGCACTGATTCTCAGCGGTTTCGACGCTGCAAGTTTGAAACCTGTGGTTTCTCTGGTTGGATTGACTTCCTTTTACATTTCTCTGCTGCTTACATATACTGAGAAACTCCATATTACAAGATTTTGCTTTCTTACATAACAAAGTTAGTGTTTAAATTTATTCTACTGATGGCTATTAGTTATTGGGTCATATTATTTCTGGTTCAATTTATGACTAGTTTTACATAGTATTATTTTTAACTGATCTTTGATTGTAATAAATTTAAAGATTGGTAGTATAATACTAGCACCAAAATATATTTCTTTTGAATAAGAATTTGAGCAGAACATTACTGGAAGTCTAAACATTTTTTTTTTAAAACAAGTTTTATTAAAAATTTCAACAACAAACAAATCATTACATATTTAAATCTTTTCCTGTCTTTCTACAAAAATTTCCCCAATATTCTCATAAAACACAAACAAACACAAACAAACATAAAAAATCTTTTAGTAAAGTACCTTGGCCCCAGTTGCCTCTCTTTGCATGGGCAGCGCATATCACTCTTCACAATTCTATCTTATTTAATCCATCTTAATTAAATCATTAGATTTATATCTTTTGCCCATTCATTATCCCTCTATCTCTTCTTATAATAAAAAGAATTTCTCCTGTAATCACTAATCAGAGTATGATGCCTTTCTATCCTCCCCTAAGTTAGTAAAATTAACATTCAACATAACAAATACCCAATTCGGTTCTGCTTGGTACATTCTATCCACCAAAAATGTTTAAATACATTGTATCCTCCTTTCCTTCAATATTTTATTACATTTTAAAAATCAATCATTATTAAAAACTTCAACATTTTAATTTCTTATTAAATCTTAAACCATTCTAATTTACTATTTCAAATATAAATGTTACAATACCATCTTCTGTACCTAGCAGAATCTTTCTTATAGAAGTTTATATTTCATCCTTTGTCCCTAAAAAAATTCCTCTTCTCCCATCCAATTTTAAAACTTTGAGGCTTTTCTCCGCCTTTCCCCTTTCTTTCTTCCCCGCCAAATCTTCCTACCCCTTCTTCTTCTAACCTCTGCCTTGCTGGGATCCCTTCTCTGTTGTGTTCCCTTTTTCTCTTGTTTGCTATCATTATATTTACTTTGCATCATATTTTTCTCTTTCTCAAATGTTTTTTAGATCTTAAGTCCTTCATTTTCCTTGCTCTCTTCCTTCCTTCTTCCTTAGATAAGTTTTGGGATTCAATAAAGATGGCGTCTTCGTCTTTTCCTTGTTGTTGTTCTTCTGGAACAACTTCTGTTTCCATCTGTTCCATTGTCTGTTGGTAATTGACCAGCGCCATTTCTAGAAATAGAAAAGCTTTTTCCATACCATCTTTGCAGGCTGCTTTTGTTTGCTCATATTCATCCCTCAGGTCTTCAAAAGGGAAAGCCATTATAAGTAAATCTTTTCTTTTCTTTATTCCTTTTCTTCTTACACCAACCAAATATTCGAGAGAAAGGTAAAACAATCCCAAAATCCACAATCCTCAATAAATCCAAGCAAGCCAAAATTCCCCCTTCCTCTTCCAGGGTGGTATCAAACAAGTAAAAAAAGAGTCCAAAACTATATTTTAAAGCCTTATTATAATTATATTTCTGTCCTCAAATCTTCAAGGCATCTCCTCCAACAAGATCCAAATTTATATATTTTCTTTATCCTCTCCCTTCCGGCTTAATTCCGTCAGGAGGGAGAGTAAACTTTCCTTTCAGCACCTCAAAATAGCCGCTTTTTTTCTCTTGTGGAAAAAATCATCAAAAAACCATCTTTTCCAGGAATTAAATTAGATAAATCTCAAAGCCCTGGGTCGACCAAGAAGAACTTTCACTTTCAATAACTTTCTCTTCTTCCTCCTGCGCATACTTGCCCGGCTGCCGACTTCTTTGTGGCGGCCATTACGGTTCCGCCGCTGCACCGTCCTGGTAAAAGGGGTTCTGCTGGCCAGGAGGGTCTGCAACACCCCAAGACCCTTCCTCCGGATCCCCCTTACCTTCAGCTACCCCTGCAGGGCAGCCTTGCTCCGCACCCGTCCGGGTCGGAGCCCCAACGCTAGCGGCGGCAGGGATCACGCACCTTCGCGAATCCCTACCGCTCATGAAGCTCGACAAACCGGAAACTCCTGGAAGTCTAAACATTTTTATGCATCTTTAAAATATTTTGGCCTAAGATTTGTTACCTACTATGCATATGTAACATAATTTTGTTTAATAATGAATACAGTTAATATGTACAGTCAGAGATGGTATTCAGCAGCTTCTGACCAGTTCTGGAGAACCAGTAGCAGAAATTTTGAGTAGTTTGGAGAACCGGCAAATACCACCTCTGACTAGAGATTTTACACTATCCTTCCACTGCCACGCCCACCAAGCCACGCCCACAGAACCAGTGGTAAAAAAATTGAATCCCACTACTCATGTACAATTAATACATATAATTAACTGTATATAATTCCTCTTCATTTATTTTAATAGTCTTCCTCAATTTGGGTGTAATTTGGGTAGGTTTTCTGGGAGCATTGAACACTGAACCTAATAAAGCAAAGTTGCTTTTTCTGAAGTCACTTCATTTGTCCTTCTATACCACAATTTGGCAATAACATGCTCAGTTCTAGTCACCATGATACAAAAAAGATGCTGAGGCCCTAGAAAGAGCACAGGGAAGAGCAACAAAGATGGAGGCTAAACCATACAATGAACAGATAAGGGAACTTCATTTAGCCAAATGAAGAAACATGATAGTTGTCTTTCAAGGGCTTTCAGAGAGAAGAGGGTAGATTGATTGATTTTCTATAACACCTGGGGGCAGGACAAGAGGCAATGGGTGGAAGCCAATCAGAGAGATATCCAGCCTGGAATTAAGGAGGAACTTCCTGAAAACAATTAGTCAATGGAACAGCTTGTTTCCCAAAAACTACTGGTGGTTTTCAAGAAAATATTGGACAACCATTTGTCCATGATGAAATAAGGACTCCTGCCTTGTCTACTGAAGGGGATTGGATTAGGAAACCTCCACTGTCCCTTCCAGCCATATGATTCTTTATTTGTTTCATATCACAGAGAGAGAGAGAGAGAGAGAGAGAGAGAGAGAGAGAGAGAGAGAGAGAGAGAGAGAGAGAGAATGTTTGCAATTTAATTGTGGGGAGGGGGACATATGGAAGATATAATAAAAAAAAGAAAAAAGGAGATTGTAAAACAATAAGGGAATAAGAAGCTAGTCTCTTAGGGCAGAGGTTGGAGTTACTTTATTTTACATTCTCTCTCTCTCACTCCCCCCTCCCATTGCTCCAGTTGTATGAGAGATGTATAGGGTTTCTTAATGTTGTAAAATAATAATGGTTTCCCATTAAGGATTTTCCCTGTTGCCCCCTTTGACTAGAATGACTGTCAAGATTAATCATTTATCAGAATCATCATTTCCCTGGGGATACAGAATTTGAAGGGAAAAAAAACAATTCTGGCTGTCAAGTTCTGTGATTTAAATGCAAAAATCAATATGTTACTTATAAATATGTTATTTATTCATTAATAAATAATCTTAGCATTGGATGTTGCTTAAAAAAAGAATGTGCTACTCCAGAAATGATTGGTTCATGCATGCTTGTTTTTCTCTATACTTTCTCCAAATTCATGATTACAACTGAATATCTGAAGTATATCCACTGAAAATGTTGCACAGGCATGAAGTCACATAAAATTTCTCTTTGTGTTGTATTACCTGGTCCATTCATAAACCTAAGTCATCACGGACACACTTAATAATGGATGAAAGCTAAATTGTGCTCCCTATTCTAAATGCGTTAAATTATGTAGGCGTTGAATCACAAAGTTGGATGCCTAAACATAATTCACTATTTGTTTATAACAGATGGCTTTGAACTAGAAAAATGCTCAGGGTCAGAATACAGCTCTGCTGCTAGGAGGAACTGGCATTTAGGGAACATGAGAATCCATTTGGGTTCATTTATCACCAAATGTAACTTTATATAAAGGTGAAACTACTTTAAACTTAGTCTCTTAAAGATATTTATGCTCAAAACATGTGATTTGTGAGTGTAGATTAGCTGGGAAATAAAAATTGAAATTTAGAAAATGACAAGTTTATGGGAGAAGTTGAGAGATAGTTAAAAAAAAAAATACAAACATCAGATAATTAAATTTTAAGTAACCCCAATCTATTTTCCTAAATTTTTGATGTATTAAACTAAAACAGTATCTTAGGAAAATTACTGTAATAGATGGTATGTGAAATATATCATTCCACCACCACCACCACCATCACCATTGTTTCATTGGATTAAAATAGTGAATAGTGAATATTTTCCTTGGCAGCATGGTTGACTCTGAAAGCCTAAAATGACCCAAGTAAAATAAAACCAATATAATCAGATGTAGATGTATTCTAGCTGTTAAGAGAAAGCTGTTAAAAATAGTAAAACCCATTTTTGAACTAAAATTCAATTTATTCACACCTGGGCAATAAAAGCCAAGAGACAATGATAAGACACAAATTTATAATATCCAGGAGCTGCAGTGAAATGTATTTTGGCTCGACTTTTGACTGCACCAAATGCAGAAATAGTGCATTTCCTGCTTTTGAACAGTTGACCCCCATTGTTTACTGTTGGAGGTCCGAACTCAATATACCTGTAGCCCTAAGATATTCAGAAGATGTTTGCATTAGCAGTTTATAATGCGAACGTTTACTGCAGTGGCATAAAAACTGTTCACATTTAGAAATACAGTGCCATACCATCAGCTGCATGACTCCATCAATTATTAGAGTAGAAGTCAATGTACTCTACATTCCAGGCCTATTTAAAGGCATTCCTCTTTGCATCCTACAATCCTGTAGGCCTGAGTCAAATATCTAGGAAGTTCCTCTTTGCCTGCAGATACTTCCTGCCCCTGAATTCACTTGTTCTCTCTCATTGTGTTCTACCATATGGAAATAAGTATTTGCAATTTTTCCTGTCTTGCTGCCTAGAACATTGAAAGTTACAGGCAAAGTTCCTGGCTGAGAATAGCTTCCATCTTAACCTACCCATCGAATTTTTCTGTCCCCTGAGTTCCAATACGTGCTTCAAAATCCAGCAATGTAGTTCTTATTTTTTCAATATCTCAAATGTTCTGATTAATGGATAGTGAAACACTTGTTGATTTTAGCAATTTGAACATTTTACCTGCAATTCTCCTTGCTCAACAATATGTTTGTAAGTTGAAGAGATTCCTGGCACTCCTTCCAATGTCTTCTGGTTTATGCCATTCCTAACATAGTCTTATTGTCACAGACTGAGCTGCTACTGTGCCAGGTGTATTCACAAAGGACATCAGATTGAGGTGGTTTCATGATTCATCTTCATACAGTACATCTGACAACCATTCTAGCCCAAGTCTCATATAGCACTCCATAAATATTAAAAATGAAGGAAATGAAGTTTATATTTAAAATCTCATTGGGTATTTGAATGTCCAAACCCACAGTCAACACAGCAATATTCAGTTGAGTTCAATCCTTTATTTGCTTACACTTAATAGACAAAATCTTGACAAACTATAACCTTCTAACCTACTTGATACAGAAAGATTCTAAGATGTGGCCACTCTGAACCTTTTCCTCTCTCTCCTATCCAGCTCAGGACTGCACAGACTCTTATTTCAGGCATCTGTTGGAAAAACCATGTGATGCCAAATCTCCCCCACTCCCACTGCTCTTCCTGGTGCACATTCCATCACACAAAGGTGACTTCCATTTTGTCTGGTTTTGTTTTCCTTTTTTCCCTTTGTTTTTATATACAAATAATGGAATGATTGCTCATGTTCTTCCTACATTTATTACATATACATGTGTTAACTTTAAAGTCTTTGGGCAGATCAAAGTGATTGATATCAAATGATAGTCAGGGCCCACTGAGAAATCAACAAAAATGATAAATAGTGAACAATCTAATAAATATAAATAAATATGTTTATGCGACTACTAGAACAAAATTAACCAGTCCACTCATACCATTTGCCTTCTGAAACTGAAAGAATTTGTAGTGAGGTGGTAGTTCCAGTCAAGAATGGTAACATTAATTTCTTGGGGCTGGAATTTCTTTCCACAGGACCAGAAAATATTTTCTTTTATACCATCAGTTCAGCCAAATGTAACTTTGCCAATGACTTTTTATCTTCATGTCTTAAGATGCAGGCAGAGTCACACCTTAATCCTAAACAGGGGTGGGATTAAATTTTTTTAACAACTGGTTCTGTGGACATGGCTTAGTTGGTGGGTGTGGCTTGGTGGTAATGTGACTGGCTGGGTGTGGCCAACTCAATATCACACACATCAAGACACGCATCTCCTTGCCTGGCCTCTCATGACTGTGGGGATGCTGCAACAGTCGTAAGTGTAAAAAATGGTCATAAGTCACTTTTTTCAGTGCCATTGTAACTTTGAATGGTCACTTCATACAAGCAAAGTACCAGCAAAGGAGGGGAAAAAAACTCCAGAGACGTTCCTGAGACAGGAAGTCTAGTCCTGCTAAGAATGTAATAAGGGTTAACGGAGAGGCAGTTTCTGTAAGCAACACCAGAATGTTTCCTTCCTGCCTTCCTTACAGGATTAGGCCAGTAATTTCTTCTAACAACCGGTTCTCCGAACTGCTTAGAATGTTAACAACCGGTTCTAGCAAATAGGTGCAAACCTGTAGAATCCCACCCCTGATCCTAAATATCTTTATGATTTAAATGGCATAATCAGTAATTAGCAATCAGTTAATAATTAGCCCTGGAGGGAAATGCAAAACTTGTAGTTTTAAAACTATTTAGGACTGTAACATCTCTATTTGCCTAAAAAGATTATAAGCAATTTTTGCTTTAAGCAAGGATGGGGCTGCTTTTAAAAGAGATGTTCCCAGTGCAGAAACATTTTCTGTGCTGCTAGTTTGCAGGTTGACTGAACAATTCTATGTAAACATTTACATAGGAATGTCCTTGAAGACAACTTAGATACTTAACATTTGGCCATCCAGATGTTAATGCGGGCTAGAGAATCTGACTATGATCACATTGGGACTGTGAATATTGCCCTCTGTTGTTTGAATAACTTTTGGATCCCTGAGGTTGATGAAGAAGTTTTCTCAGTAACGTGTCTGACCTAGTTACCATTTTAATTACTTTAAAGTAATATCTAGGTAATTTCTGAGAGAAGTGAAAGAAATTTCAGGTCAACCAGAGAAATTCCTCATGAGAAATGTTCTCGTACTTTTTATTCTTTGCCAAATGTGCCATGACATAAAAAGTAAGTGTTTTGTGCATAACTTCTTCAGGGTAGTAGTCTTACATAATAAATTATATATAACTTCACTCCAATGCAATTTTAGGAACTGATTGTGCTTTTCATCAAAGACAGATATATTTCTCAAGTTGTGAGAATGTATGGTCTGCTTCAGTTCACCCTTTCATCAAACATTTAGGCTAAGAATCCTGCAGGAGAAAGGAAACATCTAGACATGCATCAAGTAAACCAGCTTGTATAATTTATCTTTCATTTATTTCTTATATATTTTGCCTGACCTCCAAGGACTGTCAAAAAAAAAAAAAAAAAAGCTGCAGTAATGATAACCTATCATAAAAGTAAAGCAACCATAAACAATCCTTTAAACTCCAGGCAATTCAACCCAGTAATATTTTTAACATATTGAAAATATCTGCAAATAAAGGATCAAATAAAATAAAGATATCTTGACAAACTTTTTCAAAGTACAGAAGAGAAGGCTCTTAGCTATCCAGATAGTTAGTTCCAGGGCAGGTATAATGGTATGGATATTTTTTTAGCATCCATTTAAACATGTTCAAAGATGGAGATCAGAGATTGGGAGCTCACTTATATTCATAGTAATGGAAAGAAGGAAATTATCTGAGAATATGAGCTTTCTTATGGCAAAGCAACTTTAACTTCATTAGCTGTATAGCTCAGTCACACTGTAGCAGTTACTTTCAATGTCCTGACTGACAAACTCAACTAAAGCAAGCACACTTGAGAACAGTCAATGTCTCAAAGTAAATGTTTATTTACATATTTTCAGCACTATTGAAGGCAAAACCAGCTCTACCTGATTCCCGCACAAAACTCCATAGTTAAAATATGGAATTCCCCTTCCCCCCTATTTGTGCAGGTCACATTGTTCAATTAAGTGTTATTGTATTGTTATGAGATAAAGTCTCTGGTCTTCGCAAACACCCGCTGGTCTGTCCTTGGCTCTCATGACTTTCCTTCTTGAAGTCTGCAGCCTGCATTCCATTTCTCCCTTCCCTCCCCATTAGTCTGTTGGCAAATTGAGAAGAGATAATGGTTGCAACAACATGAGCGCACTTCGAGCTTGACAGTTACATTGGGCAGTATGAACAAAAACTAGAAAGTAAATGGAGAAGATGGGGATTAGTCAGATTTAGGGACCCGAATCCATACTTCAATTGTCTTTGCACATCATATGCTCTTCAAGAGCTGTGGTGGTGCAGTGGTTAGAATGCAGTACTGCAGACTGACTGATGGCTGCCAGCAGTTTGGCAATTTGGGTCTCACCAGCTCAAGGTTGACTCAGCCTTCCATCCTTCCAAGGTCAATAAAATGAGGATCCAGATTGTTGGGGGCAATATGTTGATATTTAAACTGCTTAGAGAGGGCTACAAAGCAGTGTGAAGTAGTATATAAGTCCAAGTGCTATTGCTATTTCTTCAGAACTGAAAACAGAACAAAACCTCAATGATTCTAAAAAGGCCAAAACAGGCTCTGTATCACTGCATTCAGTTGATAAAATCATTATGGATACAGCTAAGAAATTTGTACCTTAAAAATATTCCTACCTAGTTGCATGCTTCCAATAATAGAAAATACAGATAATTAATTCATGAAAGAGAACTATGCTGCCTTAGTGGTTTGGGTAGCAAGCAGTGTTCTCATGATTAGGTCAAAAGATGAAACATCAAGCTTTGGGTTTATTATTAGTAAACTCAAAGAAATGTGTTACATTTAGCGATTGAAGGGAAGTGCAAAAATCCAAGAAAGCTCATATATTTATGATAAGTCTTGTTTGCTTTCCAATGACTGTCACTAGACATATCACAGCATAACAAACTATACACAATGCTTTATTGCAACATACACCTTCCAATGACCAGTAGTCAATTCCACCCTTCTAGGATTTACTTGTGATATAAAAATGTCACATAAATAAGTATGCATTACTCAGTGCTTTGTACTTAGTCTTTTGATACTCAGTTCAAATAAAAGTCTCAATGTCTATGAACTAGCATTAGACTTTATATGCTTGTCTTTTTCCAAAAGTTCTTGCAGTAGTTGTGATGAGGTGCTGCCTCAATGTGATTGTTTCTTTTCTAATTGCTGCCCAGCTCCAGGTAAAGCTCCAAGCAAGACTCTTACCAGGATATGTTGTTCACAGTAACTTTTGGTCCTGGCAGATGAATTGCCTGTTTGAAACAGCTGCCAAATTCCAGACCTTGCCTCCCTTTCTTATCAATGGTCCTTGAAAATGCAAGGCATTAAATTATTACAGGCAACTGCAACACCCAACTTGGATATTTATGGGTAAAGTGACTTAGGAAGGCATGATGGACATGGGGGTGGGAAGCTTCTCTGCCTGGCTGCAACTGCTTTTCCAAAATGTAGACAACAATCCCTGACTCAGTCCCTCACATACTGTACATATGAATGTGTATCATGTTGCTCCCTTTTGGAATAAGCAATATTATACTCTTATTACAGTATAAATCATTTTTGTTTCTTCTCATCGATATTATGTGGACAGTAGTAGGTTGTATACTACTAATGATTATTTCATCAGACTGCATATCCCTTAAATTTTTCCACTGTACATATTATACCAAGATAGATTTCAATTATTTGTTTTTATATTCCATCATTTATGCATAACTTACAATTATTCAATCCATTTTTTCTGCCACACTGTCACACTGAATTTAAATCTACAGAATAGCATTTGCTGTGTCGTATAATGTATCTATTAACAACCTGGTCTTAGATCTTGCTCAATATTGAACCATTCATGTATTTGTCAGATGCAGGCAATGAGAACCACTGGTGGATGGGCCCAAACAGATATTTTATTGTTGATCATCTATATTACAAGAATCTCGCCAGATGATCTGCCTTCCCTTGGGATATAGTCCCAAGGATTTGGCCTCAAGAGTTTCCTCCCCAAAATGGATTCTAATTTATTTTTTACTCCATTTGTAGAGGCCTCTCCCTTTAGCTGGTGGTTTCACCACAATATTCAGTTTATTCTTTATTTTTCTATCATTTAAAACTTTTAGTGTATTAAACAACTAACCTAATAACTCCACAGTCACAGAAATTCATGTATTTCTCAGTCAATGAGGGGATGGGTTCTCCATTCCAAGAAGGAGAGGCCATCATATTACACAGCTCCTTCTTAAGCATGCCCTTCCTGCAATATTTCTCCAGCCACATCATGTAGCCACTTATTGGATTTTGGTTGTTTTTTTTACATTTGTTCAGCATTTATGTCTTCCTTATCATCTTTTTTTTTTCTTATGAGTATTTTCAGCATTAATTTTAACTCCATATTTTACTGTACTGTTATCATTTCCATTAAAAGCTCTGATTACGCCTTCCAGCATTCCCTCACTTCAGTTCAGTTCCAAAACATTTTGTCATTTTTGCTAGAAGCTTCTTTGTCTAGCCCTCTTTACCCACTTTTGAAACTTTTTTTAAAAAAATCCATAAAAATTGTGCTACATTTTCTGTGCCGTTTTTAATCTTAACCATTCCATATTCTCTTTCAGGATGTTCTTTGCAACTATCTTTTTCTCTCCATATATGTTATGCAATATCTTTCTCTTATCCTCACTTTTGAATGAATTATTCTCTATATGCATTTTTCCCATACACAGCCTTAATCACTCCTTCATTCCATCAAGGTCTTTTTTTTCATATTTCCTAGATTTATTTCCTCGATTTATTCAGTTGTGAGACTAATCTAATACATTTTAGTGCATGACTCATATTTTTTTCTTTCTGTATCATTCTAGATTCATATGCTTTTCTTCAATTTTTTTAGATCCACTACCAAATGATGCTCTGACCCTGATTCAGAACCATCCCTATATCCTTTACTAATTCTCTCAATCTTTCATCACAGATCATAAAATCAATCATGCTTAGAGATTTATAATCACCCTTGCCATTTGTATAGACCAGAGGTGGTATTCAATAGGTTCTGACCAGTTCTGGAGAACCAGTAACAGAAATTTTGAGTAGTTCGGAGCACCGGAAAATACCACCTCTGACTGGAGATTTTACAGTATCTTTCCCCTGCCATGCCCACCAAGCCATGCCCACAGAACCAGTAGTAAAAAAATTTGAATCCCACCACTGGTATAGACTTAAGCTTAAACTGTGTATTTGAAACATACTTACCATTCACCATTCTCATTAATTTATTGAATAATGCAATCACTTTTTCTGTACTCTCTCATTTCATTCTCGTTCACCCTAGAGTCTACCATACCATACATTAGCACCATATTGCCAAGATGAAAAACTTCAAAAAGCTAAGGTGTTTGCATACACCAATTGCCAAACTGATTATGTTTATACCTGGAAATATAACCATCATCACATTGAGCCTATTGAGACTGTTGAATTCATTTTTAATTGTCCATCATCTGGGAATTTCAAAATTATCAGTATGAGTGCAAAAAGCTACTGATACTATAATCAAATCTGCTAGCTACCAGTAGCAAAGACTTTAATCAAGGTAGAGTTTTGTTGTGCCTCAGAAGTGATTCTGTTGGCTGTAATATTGGCTGAAATACACGTTTGGAGGTAAATCCTTACTCTAGCTTATTCCTATGCATAAATTCATTTTCTCTTAGCATAACTGACTGGCTGCTAATATTGCTTCTTTTCAGTCTATGCTAGGTAGCACATGAATAAGAAAAGTAAAAAAAAAGCTACACCTGAGGTTAAAAAAACTAAGAAAATTTACTTAGATTTACAAATGACAGGCCTAAACTGAGAGAACTAAAATAAAAATCTAGCCAGATTTTTTTATGTACCTTTCTACAGCTTCATTTTATAAGGAGATATGTATTCATATTATTCCGTATCTCTTTTGTATGTGCTCATTTACACATGGAATCTTATTGTCACTGTGCTGTCAGTGATTCAAATGCTCACAAGATTTATGCCTATAGTTAAACAGCAGATTCAAAGATATATGATATTTTCCTCTTATCATTTTCTTCCTCAGAGGAAATCAAATTCAATCAATAAAGTAGAATTGGATTGTTAGAATAAAAGAAACATCTCATATGTCAGAAGCTGGTGTGTTACATTTTTAAAAAATGTATCAACAAGGTGTTTATACTTTGTATGATATCCTTATCTCTTTTTTTCATTTACTTGCATCCTTGTAAAACACTTCTTTCCATATTTTGGGGTATCTGCTAATATGTGTCTTTGATCTAAGCCTTGCTCCTGGTTTGTTTAATGCAAAAGATCACTGTCTGACAGTCATCTGCTAGCTTTATATCTAATAAAGTAATGTTTGATATTTTTCAGCAGTTGTTGTTTTTAAGTAAGTCTTTCTCCATACTAAAACATTGTTCCATTGCTAGAAAGCCCTTCTTAAATTATCACCAAATATTCAGTTCCACTCAGAAGGGCATTCCCTTTGGGAAGATTTTATGGCTTTTTCTTGAAGGTGATAGAAAGGAGATATCACAATGAACTCTACCAGTGTATCTTCAATATAACATTAAGTTATCTTCCCATATTCTGTTGTCTGTATCATATTTGGCAACTACTCCTAATCTCTCCTATTATGGTTCATACTCATCCTTAGAAATTTTGCTGTTCTTAATAGACAATCCATCTGGATCATATAATCATTATTATAAGACTAGGTCTAACTATATAACAATTTCTACCCTAGCTTATGAAGCTTAATAGGTCTTCTTTTAGCTTTGATGATAATGATGAATATTTTATTTTCCTCTTTCCTTTGCTTTTAAATTAGCTTTTAACCTGTTTCTGTTCATTTTCCCCAACTGTTCTTTTTGCCCTTTGGGTTTATAAATTTAATACATAAAACAAATACCACATAAACCAACATAGTGTTGCCCATGTTCTGCCACCCAGGAGTGCTATGCTGAGGAGACACACCATGAATAAATGGATATCTTTCATGAATCACAGCGAAATGATACAATTTTCTATTTGTAGGAGATTTACTTGAAAATATGTCACAAAGCATATTATTACAATAGTTTTGTCATTGTGCCTTATAACTAACTGGAATGTAGAATCAGCTTGATATTCTGAAAGCATATTAGACAAATTTGTAGGAAAGATAAACTTGGGTGGGGTTAATGTTCTGCCCTCCTTCATATTGGTGGTGTTTGGTAGTTTCCTCTCAGCCAAATTTGACAGTGTTTTTCCAGCTACTTTCTATGGCTGTTTTTATCCCCACTATTTTTTAAAGTCTTGTCTAAGGGCAATGGAAGCACAAGGAATCCCGAATGAAGCTAGCTTTGTCACATCTCTTGCTGTGAAAAGTTTGACGATGTAAGAATATGGCAAAATACAAAGCAAGTTCAATAACAAGACTATCCAGGAAAACACAAACTTGTATTTTACTCACCTAGAAGTCCAAAATGCATAAATGACACCCATACCTAGGGGGCTGGGGGCGGGAATCAACTTTACTTTTTTAAAGAAAAAAGTGGTTCCTTATGGTCACAAAGGAAAAATACCTTAAAAAATGCAAATCTTCTTTTAAAAGAAAGTTTTCTGTTCAAAGGAAATTCAAAGATTTATAATCAGAAAGTCTATAGTGATAAGAATTTTCAATCACATAAGAGCTACTGTAAAAGGATTAAGATTCAAGATAAGCCTTCCCCCATTCAGTTGATGATCACTGCTGGAAATAGTGCAATGCTCTATTTCATCAAAATCTCCAAAGATTATTTCTACTTTAGGACTATTTTAGGACTGTTAAGGTGAATAGGATATCACTATTTTTACCACCTTATGGCAGATATCATCCAGATAGCTAAATTGTTCCCTAAACCAGTTATTTATTTTTAGATTACCTTACTTTTCAGCCCTGACGTGTGATAAAATACTTAGCAGAGTCATTAAAAATTGAGCTCACATATATAATAACTTAATATTGAATTTATCTGTTATCTATATGTCACAATTAGCTAGGCTCACTCACAATGCCAGACCAAAGTGTTTTATTTCAGTCATTGACTAATAAAAATACATTCATTAAAGGAAAGGAAAGTTAAGCCCTAACATCAGTGGCAACCATTTGTGGGGAAAACTTGCACATAATGGAGCAAAATTTCAGTACTTTTACAGAGGTAGTTTTTTGCAATTTAATTAACAAATATTGCAAATAAAAATGATCAGAGTGACCTGGTAATTTATATGAAAAGGGGTAATTGGTTGGTGGTGAAAGTTCCTGTAGAAGTAGCAGTACAAAAGGGTTCATTCAAGAAAGTTCAGTTGTCTTTTGAAAAGCACCTTTGGGACAACCATGTCCTGGATTATTAAGAATCTCAGATGCTTAGAGATAAAATAGGAGATTTTTAAACTAACTATAGAATAAGTATAAACCTCTGCCTTTTCTATGAATAATCATCTCTCTAGCAGGATGTGTGCACCCTAATTTCACTACTTCAACTAGTCCCAAAGTAATATTTTGAATATTACCATACATGGGGAACATTCTGCATTGGCAGTAGGAGACATACATTTGTTCTTCTTCCCTACTTTTAGCTTCTTTAACTGGAGGCTTTCTACTATTCTGGGCTATGACCAGATGCCCATTGCTGTGGGATAAGAATTATTTCTTCTTATTCTGATCCCATTTGTACATTCAAGGAACAGCAGAAGTTGGGGGATGATTTATTGCCCAGCAGTGTTGACTGAATGAGCTTGGACAGAAAGGTAGAAAGATGCTTCCAAAAGTATTTTTAAAAAATACCAAAGGTGTATCCACTGGAGACATGGAAGCAAGCTATGCTTAAAATATCTGTGGGATGCCAGGGAAACAAAATAAAGAATGATGTGGCAGAACTTATGAAGAGACAATTGCTCCCATGAGGCTGCAGAAACAAGGAAGCAACAGACTAAAGAAGGAATGTAAAAAACAACAATTTCTAATGTCTTCCTGTCAAAATTATAAAAAAGAGTAAAATGCCATCCTGAAAATCAGAAGAAAAAATAAAAGTCTCATTCACAGAAGAATAAAAATCATGGGTCACTAAGAAAAGAGATTTTATCACAGAATTATGAATATATCTATTAGCATCAATTGGCACACTAAGCTGTTCTGTGTGAGATCTCTACATATTTTACAGCCTATTGCTCTTGGATGCTGATTATAAGGTCATATTTCCCTTTAAACACATAAATATTCCGCACAAAGGAAGCATTCCTTTATGCATATTGGCTTAATATGGTCTAGGTCTTTATTGTTGCTACTACTGCATTGCTGCTATTAGTGTTTTGTTTGTTACCATTGCTGCCTTTCTTTTCAAAAGTTTCTGAAATGTAACATGATTACCACAGCTTTGATCATAGGCATTTGAGTTAATATTGTCTCAAGACCCCATTGGCTATTAGATAGTGCTTTTGAAGCAAGACTATTATCGGGAAATAATGAACAGTGAAGGGGTTATCAACTTTTCCTATAATTCAACAGCAAAAATTTAGTGCCAGTTTTGCTATTTTATCATGAAGATGATATTTGAATCAACCTTTATCTGTTAGGCATACATTTCATCTTTTGTATATTTAGCTGAGTGGCCACAATAATATACCAAGAGCATAAAAATGGCTGTACAATGTGTGAAAGAAAATTTGATTTCAGTTTCCTCCTCCTCCTCCCTTTCTTAACTGGACAGTCTTGGTCCAGATAGGGTATCAATCAATCAAATCTTTATTTGGTCACAAACCAGCAAATAGAACACAGAAATCACATTTAATAAAAAAAGAAGTGTGAGTTGTATATGTGTGTATGTGTGCGTGTATTTTTCTAAAATTTCTATGGGAGTAATAAGTCAATGATTAAAATAGTGTTATATGTCTGTTCTGAATCATTTTATATGTCTGTTCTGAATCATTTTTCCATATACAAATACACAAGGAATGTTAATGTTCTTTTTCTAAAATCTCTTAGATTGTTTTAATATCTGGAAGGTATTATACTGAAGAAGAAGAAGCCTATAAGTGAATTGCTGGCAACATTTATTTATATATTTAATCCAGTTTGATGCTACCTGACTCCAAAATGTTGTTTTTCAGGTTAAAAAAATGGGAAATAACAGACTGGTATCAATCAGTTTTCATCTGGTTTCAAAAAAGTCAGGTCAATCTGATGAATTTATAAAGAGATCATTCATACCTCTTTCCCAATTTGACTTGGAGTCAAAGCAGAAGCATATAAATAAATAATATCTTAATTAAAATATAAATATATCAAACTATAAATATAATTAATAACTATACTATTATAATAATCCTAAAACCTTCACATTGTTGGTTCAAACATACCACATCCTTTTACCTTTTACCTTTTATCCTTTTATCTTTTCTTTTATGTATGCTGAGAGTATTTACACCAAGACAAATTCCTTGTGTGTCCAATCACACTTGGCCAATAAAGTATTCTATTCTATTCTATTCTAAATCAGGTGGGTTTGAAAGTCCAATATGATTTCACTATTTGAACTTTCACAAATTTTTTATAATAAAGATTTGCATGACTCTAACTAAAAAACTCATATTACATTTTTGCCATTAGAGCATTACTAATTAATGTATAAACCATTTCATTCCAGAGACTCTAGGCAGTGTACAGAATCAACCACAGAACAAAGAATGTAGTTTTAAAAACTACAAAAATGGAAATCAATAACAACGGCACATATCCTATTCTGGTTGTTTAATCACCAAAGGCCTTCCAGGAAAACTAGATTTTAATTATTGGGACACTGAAAATGAAGACAGTTCTTGTTACGGGGAGAGGATGTACCAAAGGAAGAAACAGCTATTGGGAATAACTCCTAAAGTTCCCTTTTTGCCAAGGCAGAGTTTCCTTGAAATAGGCTATGTCAGAGATGAGCAGACTTCGAGCCATATCTAGTTTTGCAGGGAAAAATAAGCAATTTTAATGCATTTAGAAACAAAATAACTAATGCGGTTCCCATAGCTGTCATCAAATTCTATCCTTGCTCCTATGGAATATGAATCTATCTTGCTTGTAATCCCAAAGCCATTTTTAAAGTTAGCTATATTTTCTGTAAAGATCTTCTGCAGTTCAGATTTTAACCTTTAGTCCTATGGTATCCTCAGCTCCAGATGATCATGACCTGGATTTCCATTTATTCTATGCCTTAATGGTTATCTGAATTATTCAGGAGTCTGCCTTCATGTGCTTTGTTTTTTTCTGTTGTTGAAGTGAGCAGATTGTCTTGTGCTATTTTTAATGGATTTCTTTTTCAAAGCCAACAATCAAAATATCCTAGGCTTGTTTAGCACATTTTACTTTCTTTCTGAGGGCTAACATTTAAACTTAATTTCTATATCCCTTCTCAAAAATGAAGTGAAATGATTGCTTCATACTGACCTATATATAAAATTACAAAATGAAGGAAGACAAGGAAGTTTATTTTATTTTATTTTAATTGTTTGTACAAGATAACAAGTATAGGTATGAATATAAACATGAACAAAGGAAGTAAACACAGATAAATGGTGACAGTAAGACCGGGAAGGTAGGCATGCTGGTGAACTTATGCACACCCCTTTAAGGACCTCTTAAGAATGGAGTGAGGTCCACAGTAGACAGTTTGAGATTGAAGCCGTGAGGGTTTGAGGCTGTAACAATGGAGTCAGGTAGAGCATTCCAGGCATTGACCACTCTGTTACTGAAGTCACATTTTCTGCAACCAAGTTTGAAGCAGTTTACCTTGAGTTTGTATTGATTGTTTGCCTGTGTATTATTGTGGTTGAAGCTGAAGAAGTCATTGACAGGCAAGATGTTGTAGCAGACAATTTTGTGTACTATGCTTAGATCAGACCATAAGCAGTGCAGTTCTAGATTGTCCAAACCCAAAATTTCAAGCCTGGAGACATAGGGAATTCTATTGTGAGTAGAGGAGTAGAGTACTCTACTCTTCTCAAATAATTCCCTCAACACTGTTCAACTATTTACAAAGTGTACATTACTATTACTGTTAAACTTCTCACCACTCCTTATCACCCATCCCCTCCCACTTGACTGTTCCCTAGTATGATTTGATTGTTGATTGTACCCTATGACTATCATTAAGTGTTGTACGTTATGATTCTTGATTGTTAAGGAATGTACCTTTTCTTTATGTATACTGAGAGTATTTACACCAAGATAAATTCCTTGTGTGTCCAATCACACATGGCTAATAAAGTATTCTATTCTATTCTATTCTATTCTATTCTATTCTATTCTATTCTATTCTATTCTATTCTATTCTTCTCAAGAAATACCTCTGAACCCACTCAATCGTGTTAATGTCTGATATACAGCGTGGGTTCCAGGCAGATGAGCGGTATTCAAGAATTGGTTTGGCAAAGGTTTTGTATGCCCTTTTAACAATTCAATGTTACTGGAGAAGAAGCTTCACAAAATAAGGTTAACAACTCTTAATGCCTTTTTGGCAATATTGTTACAGTGAGGTCTGGGGCTTAGATTAATGTTTACACGGCAAGAACAGAGATATAGAATTGACTCAATTGAGAAAGCTGAATCATTTTACACAGAATTTTTTAGAGGGGAGGAAGAGGCAGCAAAAGAAATTTCACTAATTGAAATCCAAGAGGACTCCCAAATGACGACTGAAAAAGAAGAAGGTGCAGTAGGTGGAAAGGAGGAAGCCAAAGAACAACATGAACCAAGATCCACGAGAGCTGTCAAACCTAACTACAAAATATAACCATGGAAGAGAAAAAATTGATTACAATTAATATATGGACTTAACTCAGCCGTTAAAAGAAGGAAAACCTTTCATAAATTAGAGAAATTAAAATTTGATATAATCTGCCTACAAGAACTACATATTAAAAAACAATATGAAAAATTGTTGATACAGCCAAAATTATGGAGAATATTTACTTCCTTGACACAATGTAAGAAAAGAGGAGTGGTTTTATATATTAAAGAGACCATCCCAGCGAAATTGATTTATACTGATGATGACGGAAGAATATTAATGGTGGAAATAATGGATAATAATACGAAAACACTCCTGATTGCAGTCTATGCCCCGAATGACAATCAAGAAGAATTCTATAAAAAATTACATATGAAAATAATTGAACTGGACTATGTTAATATAGTTATGATGGGAGATTTTAATGGAATTGTAGACAATAAACTGGACTATACAGCACAGAAAACAATAAAGCAAAATAGAAAGACTCTCCCTAAATCTTTTTTTAAAATGGTAGATGAAATAAACTTAAAAGATATATGGAGAGAAAGAAATGCTAAAACTAAACAATACACCTTCTACTCAAATAGACACTCATCATGGTCCAGAATAGATATGATATGGATGTCAACAGAATTGTTAACTAATATTCAAGAAATAAATATTGAAACAAGTACTTGGGCAGATCACAATCCAATGACAATTAAATGGAAAGGACAAAGAAGAAGATCTAGATGGACGTTAAATAATACTATTTTAAAGGAAAAAGACTTCACACAGTGGATGGAGAAAGAATTGGCCTTTTTCTTTGGAGAAAACAAAAAAGAAGATACATCAATCCAGAATATATGGGATACAATGAAGGCATATGCCAGAGGCTTGATAATAGACTATACAAGGAAAAGAAATACCATGAAAAGATTAGCCTCTAAGGCATTAGAAGATGAGTATAAAGGACTTGAAAAAGAGCTACAGAAAATGCCACAGAAAAAGGACATCAAGCTAAAAATGGATATAGTTAAACATAAAATGGGTCAAATAGAAAAAGAAGAATTAGCACAGAAAATTAGAGGTGCTAAACAGAACTATTCTGAAGACGCAAATAAACCAGGTAGATGGTTAGCATATAAATTGAGAAAGGAGAAAGAATCAAGGAAAATATTGCAATTAATAGATGACCAAGGCCAAGTTTGCTATGGTAGTAAAGAGAAGAAGGAAATCATTCGAGACTATTATGGGAAACTATACACACAAGAGAATATTGATGAGGAAAGAGTTAAACAGTATTTACAAAATGCTAATTGCTAGAAGTTATGAATGAAGTTATGTTAAAGAAGAGGATACCTAAATCATGGTCAGAAGCTTATATCACACTTGTTCCAAAAGAGGAGACCGATCCATTACAAATCAAGAACTATAGACCTATTTCCCTACTAAACACAGATTATAAAATCTTTGCTTCAATATTGACAGAAAGACTTTAAAAATATTTAAATAATTTTATCCATCCTGATCAAAATGGATTTCTGCCAAAGAGACAAATTAAAGACAATATGAGAGTAATCTTGGACACTTTGGAATACTACGAGGCACATCCTGAAAAACAAATGGCTCTGATATTTCTAGATGCACAGAAGGCATTTGATAATGTGAATTGGCGATTCATGTTATTACTGCTGGAACAGATGGGCTTTGCTAGAAAATTTATTCAAGCAATAGAAGCTATATATCATAAGCAGACGGCAAAGGTAATGATAGAGGGAGAACTGACAGACTCTATTGATACAAGAAAAGGAACAAGACAAGGGTTCCCACTATCACCTCTGTTGTTTGTGTTAACTTTGGAAGTGCTAAATAGAAATGTTAGAGATGAAAAGAATATAAAAGGGATGAAAATTAAAAAGGAAGAATTTAAGTTGCAAGCATTTGCAGATGATCTGGTTTTTATCTTAGAAGACCCACTAGAAACAGCATCAAAATTGATAGAAAAGATAGAGACATATGGAAAGGTGGCTGGTTTGAAAATAAATAAAGACAAGACAAAGATCTTGAGAAAGAATATGCTATTAAGACAAAAGGAAGAATTGACAGACCTGTTGAAAATTCAGGTCACGAATAAGATCAAGTACTTGGGGATATACTTGACAGCAAGATGCAGTACATTAAAAGAGAATAATTATATCAAACTTAAACAGCAGATAGCGCTAGACTTAGCGAAATGGGAAAATTTAAAATAGTCATTAATAGAGAGAATATCAACAATCAAGATGAATATATTACCCAGAATTTTATATTTGTTTCAAACAATTCCAATTAGGCTTGAAAAAGACTACTTTGAAGATTTAAATAAAATTGTGTTGAAATATATATGGCAAGGCAAGAAAGTGAGAATAAAGTTAAAAATTTTGCAAGATGCTAGAATAAGAGGAGGATTTGGTTTGCCTAATTGAGAGTTGTATTACCAAGCTACAAATTTGAGGTGGGTTAAGGAATGGATAACATTAAGAAATACTAGATTGTTGACATTAGAAGGACATGATCAGTTGTTGGGGTGGCATGCTTTTTTATGGTATAAAGGAACTAAAACACAGGGGTACTTTAGAAGACATTATATATGGGAGTCTCTGTGGTTAAACTGGGAGAACATTAAAAGACAATGTTATTTGAAAATTCCAGTCTGGCTATCGACTATTGAAGCATTTTCTTATCCTATAATATACAAAAAGGAACAAACAGTTAGATATGGTGAAATATTGAATGAAAAGGGTGAACTTAAATCTATACAAAAACTAGAGGAACAAGGTATAAAGATGAATTGGTTTTCATATGCGCAAATACATTCAAGGTATGATAAAGATTCTAAAACAGAAGGTTTCTATGATAAACTGACTGAATTAGATAAGATTTTGACAGGTACTGATGAAAAGGTGATTTAAAAATTGTATGGATATTTATTAGAAATTAAACTAGAAGAAGAACAAGTTAAAGAAACTATGATTGCTTGGGGGAAGAATTTTGGATATGGGATTGATCTAGAGAAATGGCAAAAATTGTGGTCTCAAAATTATAAAATGACAATGTCAACAGCATATAAAGAAAATTTGTATAAGATGTTTTACAGGTGGCATTTTCCCCCGACAAGAATAGCAAGAATGTTCAAGAATAAATCCGAAAAATGTTGGAAATGTCATCAGACACCTGGCTCATACTGCCATATGTGGTGGACCTGTGCGGATACTAAAAAATACTAGACTAAAATCCATACGTGGTTGGAAAAAATGACAAAAAAACATATAGATTTGTAACCAGAGATATTTTTATTGGGAATTTTACCTGAAATATATAGTAAAGACTTGAAATACCTGATTGTAAATGTATTAACAGTGGCTAGGATTGTATTTGCTAAAAACTGGAAAAATGAGAAAATACCATCACAGGAGGAAATCATTAAGAAAACATTGGAATGTGCTGAAATAAGTAGATTGACATTTGAAATTAGAGAACAAGATGATAAACAATTTTATAAAATTTGGGATCTATTCTATCAATGGTTAGACAATAAAATATAGTAATGAAATATGTAGACTTTCAGAAAATAATAAATATATAAAGATGTATTCTTTTCTTATTATATCTACAAAATGATTCTAGGATAGATCTGGGATGATAATATGAATTGTCATAAAACAAATTAAGTAAAATATGATCATTTTGTAAAACATGAATGAATAAAAGTATAGTCAAATGATTGATTAATAATGATATTAATGTATTTAATATCTGATTGAAAATACGAGATTATATACAATGTAATTATAATTGAAGAGTATGAAATGGAAACACAAAACAATTTGTAAACCAACCGGCACACTGTATGTACATATATGGAAGATGACTTGATGTTTTTATGTTTGTTTGTTTATGTTTGTTTTAAAAACCAATAAAAATTTAAAAATAAAAATAAAAAATAAAAAAAATAAATATAATTTTTTTTTTAAAAAAAAGCAGAGATATAGTATGCCAGTTCTGACCATATGTGGTAATAAGAGACATTCTCTTTCTTTAGTAAATGCTATACCTGAAGGTGAAGAGGTGACTAACCCTTTAAAGCAGTGATACCCTTATGTGATTTGCTACAGCAACTGCATCTTTTTCAAATTAACACAAAATTCTGGAGGAAACACTCAGAACTGCTGCATAGAATTTAGTTTATGTATCCCTTCCAAATGACTTTCAAAGTGTTTCCATCCCTATTAAAGAGTGGGGGTTAGCTCTGAAAGAGAAGGAAATAATTTTCTTTCAATTGTGTCTTGCTGCAGTTCTTAAGCATTGCAAGAAGCATAATCCTAGTTGAAAAAGCAGCTATATGCACTATTGGTCTACTATAGCATCACCTATGTGTAACTGGCTAAAGTGTTCTTAGCAATCTAAGAATACTAAAGTATTCTTAGCAATCTATCATGTTGTTCTTTCTTTGCTGTTTGCCATCAACTCAGAGATGATAGTACTCTTTTTTTATTAAAAAAAAGGTTTTTTTTATTTTTAACAACAAACAAAAACACAAAACATAACATGTAAAACAACTAGTAAAACCTTCTTTCAATTATACAGTGTGTCAGTTGGTACACAGTCTCTATAGTCTTTTCCTCTTAAATTTCATATTGCATTCATTAACTTTCCATATCCTATTTTATTATTACTATACAATCATTAGACTTTAATTTCAGTTCCATATTCTCTTTTAGAGCATATCTCAATTCTTACTAATTTTTATTCATATTGTGTTTTTTTTAAAACAAGTTTTATTTTCAAGACAAACAATACATAGATACACATAAAACAAAACATAAAAGCATAAAAAATCTCTTATCTGAAAGTTGATTAGTCCCGGGTTAAAACTCTTGGTACAGACACAAATTCAAATTCATATTCATTTTACATACCATTTCATATCTTATTAACATTTTCAGTTTTCTATATGTCTTCTCCTCTCCTTTAAATTTTCTCAATTTTATTTTATTTTATTTATCTCCTCTCAATTCATATCATAATATTTATTATTCTTTGTCTGTTCTATTCCAGCCAGCCCTTTATTTTCCTTCTTTAAAAAAAAGAAAAAACTTCTCCTGCACACTATATGGAGTATGATGCCTTTATCTCTTTCCCCTACATTTATAATACTTAATATAAAACACATAACATATATTGGGATTCTGTCTGGTACATTCTAAAATTATACTATATTATCAAAAATAATACAAATCTATTCATTAGTATTAATATTCATTCATATATTAAACATTTAAATCATTACTTTTCAATTAAATCACATACTTTTATGGGAGCCCTATTTTCCATAGTTATATATTATATCCCTCATCATATATTATAACTCATTATTTCATTAAAAAGTACCTCCTTCTTCTACTTCAATTCTCATTTCACAAAAAATTTCGCTAGTATACCATATTCTAATCATTAATATTAACAATCATTTATATCTTAAACATTTTATCCATTTCAATTAAATATCATGCCTTTGTGGGAACACTTATGCTTTTCAAAGATTATTACCACCCCCCCCATCTCAATCTTGAATTATGTTTCGTTACAGTACTCCCTTTTCTTAACCAAAAATTTCACTAATTTATGTTAAATATTTTATCACATTTTAGGTTACATATTGTTTCTAATTTTCTATGTTTACTTCTAAATACAAGTATAAAAAATGCAGTCTTATGTACCTTTCTAGAATCCCTTTAACCATAAAGCTTATCCATTATCTCTAAAAAAAAATTGCTTCTTAACATCTTGCTCCCCACCATTAGGACTTCTCATCCCTTCCTTTCTTTCTTGTTCCTTATTCTCCTTATCCTCTTTAACCCCTTGTCTCTCCACCTCCCTTTTGTTCTGCTTTCCCCCTTTCTGTTGTTTCTTAACATAATATCCCCTTTTCACCTTATTCTTCTCTTTTTGGGCTATTCTTAAAGACCTTTTTCCCTTTTTCTCTTGCTTTTTCTCTTCTCCAGTCAAAGTAATTTGTTCATCAAAGATGGCATCTCCTTCTTCTTTGTCCCCATCATCCTCATTCTGCTTCACATAAATATAAACCGCCATTTCCAAGTATTGAAAAATAGTGTCAAGACCATCTTCCCCTCCTTGTTTTTCTCGTTCAAATTTTTGATATATAAGTTCCAATTCATCCATAGATGATGCCATTGTGTAGAGAAAAAGTTTTTCCAAACAACCACCCAGATGATTTAATCAGAAGTAATTTCCAAAGGTTCCAAAGTCACCAAACAATCCAAACAGACTATTTCTTTTAGATACCTTCTTCTTCTTCACTTTCTCTTTCTGGGGTTAAAGTAATCACAAATCCTTTTCAAACATATTTTTTGGAAGTTTTTAAACTCTTTGTAATTCTAGGCAATCTTCTCCTTATTTTCAAATTTTGCTCTAATTCTTTTTTTCACTCTCCCTTCCCACTCACAGCCAAAAAGTTTTTTTTTTCCGCTGTCACTTTAGGAAGGAGAGTAGAACAAAGAAAAATCTTTCCCCTTTAGAATATTCGCAGCTTAAAACTCTCACAGGGAACAATATATACTTAGCAGCCTTCAAGATTCCAGGTCATTTTCTCCCGTCTTGTCCCGGTTAGAATCAACTTTCACTTTTCTTTCAGCTTCCTCCCTCCTGCACCTGTTTGTCTGGCTGCAGCTTTCTTCGTGGCGGCCATTGCTGACCGCCGTTCCTCCGCCTCGGGAAAAGGGGGTTTAGCCGGCTGGGGAGGGGGTTTGCGACACCCCCAAACCCCTTGCTGGATCCCCCCTATCTTCAGCTGCCTCTGCGGGGCAGCTATATCCCCCAGATCCAAATGGATCGGGGGAACCTTGACGGTGAACGCAGCAGGGATCGCACGGTCGCAAATCCCTGCCGCCGCCGAAAGGTTGCAAACCGCAGAGATGATAGTACTCTTATGGACTTGATGGCTATGTCTGTTCTTCAGATTGGAAAATGATACCACCAAAACCTGAAAGATAGGTTTGTCAAGATTCATCTTCCAAAATTCTTTATCTCATATAGCTTTGGTTCTTTCTAGATAGGCAGGAAGATCTATGATTTAGTATTGTGTTTCATGGAGAATGAATTATTGAAAATCTGTTAAAAGATCCAGCTGCTTGGGCTTCTCATATTTTTCTGGAATCCTTATTGAAGCTAAATTTATGGATGCTGCTGTCCATTTTAAGTGCTTATTGCATTCTCTGCAGGTGCCAGAGTATACTCCCCATGCTTTCACTAGCTGTTCTCTCCATCCAATGAAGTTAAGAATGTCCAAAGGTAAGTATTAGAGAGGAAAGCTTTTTTTTTCCATTTTGGTAATCCATGTTGTAAAATGTTTCCACTATAGCCACATTGTAAATTGACACACTTTGAAATCTATTTCATGTGAGTGCCATTTACATTCTTTGCCATTTTTCAGAGTGACCCCCAAAACTTCCTAAGCCTGATTTAAGGTATTCCAATTCTATAATACACATTTTTAAATTTTGTAGCCAGAAATAAGTTGACTAATGTATTCAGAATAGATTACTCTCAGGTGAATGATTATATATGTTTGCAAGTTTAGGCTGGGATTCTGGAATATACCTATATAGGATAAATTCAATTTATACTTATTTATGAATTAATCATTGAACAGGATTTATTTATTTATTTCTCAATTTTCATAGAAAGTATACTGAAGAAATATTTCCATATAAGATGTGGATGCTTTAATTAATAGCAGATAATTTCTGTATACTTGATGAATGGAATGAAAACATATAATTTAACTCCACAACATATGTAAAAAAGTTTATCTTCTGTATTTTATGCACTGTCCAATCCCTCCACACAATTTATAATTTACTAACAACCCTAAATACTCATCTGCTATATTTTTAGTACCTCTAAGGGAGAACTAACACTTTCTTTTAAATTGAAAAATTTCAGTCTGAATATTTATGACCTTCAAACCACTCAGTTTGATATATGGCATTAAAACCACTTGGTTCAAAAAGCAAACTGTATCAACTAAGCTTGAATGGATATGTTTATGCAATTTAATCAGTCCTTGAGTAAGATTTAAGAAGATGTTATAAACTTTGGAAATACATTCTGATGAAACAAAAGGGACTTGACCTTTAATAAATATGAATAACCTTTGATAGCAGAGCAGAATTAAGTTTTTCTGGAAGTTGTTAAATTGAAAACAATATTATCTTACAGGTATCACAAGATAAAATTTGTTTCAAGATTAAATTTGGGCTAAATCATATTTTCTTTGCTTGCTTTGCTTACACACCATTTGTCTGTAATCATTTTAGTTAATACTAGATTAATTTGTTTGTGTTCCCAAAATTCAGAGAATGACACTGGCAACTTTCTGCACAAAAATGGTTATAAAGGAAATTAAATTATTCCAAAGAACTAAATATGTTATAATGTATTGAATTAAACTGGAATGCAAATTCAAACAAACAAGCTTACAGTATTTTTTGAAGCAAAAGAAGCTACTTTGTAGATAAAGAGTTATTCAAAAGTAAATATTTACTCTATATTGAGGAACTAAGCAAATATACACTTGACTTGTTATAGCTATTCTGGTTAACTATTTCAAAATATGACTTAATAAATTTAACATAGCAGAAATATTTTTGATTATAAACCTGTACTAAAATATACATCCTAATAGTACTCTTTCTTCCATCCTTGGTCTCCAAACTCTGATGAAAACATAAGAGCAGTTTCAATTTTCCTGTGCTTGCTCACACATATGTTTGCATGTGTGCTGAGTATATGTTGTCCAAGGTTGTCACATGTACAGCATCTGTATCTAACAAGATTAGTCACATAAAATCTGCTCTGATATTCCAGTCAGTGTGTAAAAATTGGAGAATGCAGTTAATTAACAGACCTACTTCATGAATTCAAAGAACTAGAAGAAGAGAGATTCCATTACTATTACCATTTTCTTTGCTGGAATGTGAGCTAATAATAATTATTCAAAAAAAATCATATTCCTGGTGCTTAGAACTCTAAATTGTAAATACAAAGTGCCAGTTTTACTCTTGAAAATAAACAGACAAAACTATCCTATGAGATCTCTAAGAGGACTGTGAAAGAGATGGGCACATGTTGATACTTGATGTATTTACAAAGCTTACCTGGTTGGATTTTGTATTTTACTACCAAATAGCAAAGGATTAATAGTTTATTTTTTTCCCTTTAAGGAGAAGGCTAGTCTCACTTGTTTCCCCAAAGCTTCTTTGGCTTTCTATGAAATTGAATATGGTCTTCTCTCTCTTATGGTCATTATCCAAACTCCTTTGTAATTTCAATGTAGCCTATCTAGCCATCTCTCATATTTCAATTAAAATAAGTTGTCTACACCATTCTTTTGATATTTTATTTGTGTCTCTCTGTTGTTTTTCAAACAATCCTCCAGCTCAATTTGTAAATTCAATATTTCTATCTCTTTCTTATAAGTCATTATTTATCATTTTATTTAGAGAATTCTCTTTAACATTTTTTTTATTCCCTTCAGCAATATAGGTTAAGTTGTTCACATAGTTTTGAGGTCCCAGATCCTAAATTTTCTTCAAGATAATCCTTTGGTGTTTCCTAGTGGTTAACTTCAAAGCCTTCCTATCAGCAACTTGTAAACACAGAAACTCTTTCCCGCAGGAGAGGATTTTTATTTTATTTTATTTAACTTTCATGATTTTTTCTTAAATTAGTTTCATCCAAATTCTTAACATTTAAACACTAAAACAACATTGTACTCAACTTTTTGCTTTTACTCAACTACAGTGTATTACAAAAAATTAAAAACTTATAATACAATACAAAACTTACAAAGCTAAAAATGCAAATTGAAAAACTGAATTGAAAAACTTTTTTCTTTTAAAACAGATTAAAGCAGGATCCTCCCAATGACTGTAAAGCTTGCAAATCCTGAAGGGTTTTCAATCTTAAGAAGGCAATAAAAAGAAAATTGAACTTCAAGGTTAAAAATGTTGAAGCCACGTCAAATTCTGGGTTCTTAAAAAAAGGCTATATTAACAGCTGAGAACATGACAAAATCTAAAATTCCCATGTGACCACAAGTGGCTTCATTTATGCTGTCAACTAACCAAACAAAACAAAACAAAACCCACATCTGTCCAGAATGCAGGAGGATGATCTAAAGATTTATTCTCATTCCAGAGAGAAATAGCAGTCTGGATCTTATATCTAGTTGCTTTCTGGTTGCAATGTCTTCTGCACAATATGGACTGTCTGTTTGCCCACCTCACTGAAAACGTTCTCCACAAGCTGGACAGCCTTTCTTTCTATCTCTTTCTTGTAAGTCATTATTTATCATTTTATTTAGAGAATTCTCTTTAACATTTTTTTTATTCCCTTCAGCAATATAGGTTAATTTTGCCTATCCCACATAACAAAATTACAAACTGCTCCCACCTCTGAAAAAGGCTTGTTGCTTGAAAACCAAAATTCCCATTTTCCCTAAAAGTTATTGCCACAAATGGAAGATGGGAAGGCATAATATGTTGGGAATTAGTCTCCATGTCTGATGATCAGTGGCTGGGAAAGGGGTTCCAGTCAATATAATACTGCAATATAATGTGATATAATGTAATGAACAGCTTTTGAGAGAAATGAGTTAGAAACTTTCAGAAATTGTGCTATGTTTTATCAAGTGCTTTCCCCAAAAGAAAAAGAAATGATTATTAATTCTCCCCAGTTTGCAAATATAAAAACCAACTGTTAAAATCAAACAATTTTCCATTTCTTACTAAGTAGAACTCTATGTGGTTTATGCAACCACATACAAAAATTTGTAGTTCTTATGTATAAAAAAATAAAAAATAAACATATTCAGTGATGAAGAACAAAGAGACATCAATAAAAGGAAAAAGAAAAGGCAATGCTAGTGCATTGATAAAAATGTTTTAATTTTACTTGATAAGCTATGTAGCAGAACAATTCTTCATTGGACTGTAAAATATGAATTGACAGAGAAGTTAACTTTCCTCCAAGCAAGTTAATAAATATAGCTTTAACTAGATTTTTCATAACTTTAAAGAAGTACCAGAAATCTTCCTACATCCCAACTTCAGCTGTTAATAAAAAAGTTTGCACTTTCATAAACCCCAAGGAGCTTAGAGAATCTATATAATTTCCCCAAATAATACCTGAAGAAATTTCAGGGAGAATAAAAGAAAGCCTACATTTGTATCCAGCAGTTAAAAATATGAAACTCTTGTATAGTTTTTAAAGCTGTTTGGTAAAATCTGTTCCTTTGGACTTTTACTGTGAATTTAATTTGTCTTTGTGAGTTTAAAGCAGATATTCTCTCCCTCTCTCTCTTTCTCTCTCCCCCTCCCTCCTTCCCTCCCTCCCTGTGTGTGTGTGTGTGTGTGTTTTCACACAGATTTAGTGATGGAACTTTACTGAGGCTATCAATGACAAATAGAAAGCCAGAATCACCTTGAGGCAATGGAAGTGCCATGTTATTCTCCTAAATAACTGTCACTAATTTAAGAAGGAACCCTCTACAGATTACCAGGTTGAACAAAGCATCAAAGTAGAAAGTGCCCCAGGCAAATTCTAGGAGGTTGTCAAGAGAAGTTCCTGGAAAAATTGAGCAAATAAGCATAAATTTTGTAGTCTTCAAGGGGCTATGACAGATTAAAAGTTCACCAGCATAGTCTACTGGTAACTGAAGAATTCAGTGATATTATTCCTTGAGATAGGATATTTTCTCTTTTAGTTGTTGATTTATGAACTAAACAGCTGGTTTTATTCATTCCTGGGAATTAAAAATGATCTGTTGATTTATTATTAACTGCTAATATTTCTGCTGTCCTCCTGTTGTACAGCTGATCCAGGTCCTGCTGCACTGTCTTATCATTGTAAGGAGTGTTTCCTGAAGGGAAGGAAGGAATCAAGTGAGAATTCTAACTGCCCAGTGAAAGCCAGCAGGCACTATTTTGGGAATCAGCAAAATAGGAAGATTATGTGGGTGGATGATCATTTTACTGATAATGATAAAAGTATAATTTGTTACTACAAGCACCTAGGTCTCAGGTTGAAAGATACTCAAGACATTATTGAACAGCTGAGGCTTTTTCAGAATATTAATAGTGTTGATGATATAGCCAGATTAATGTCTTCAGGATGTTGTCATAAAGGAAAAGATAATTCAAATCTGCAAAGACAGAATTACAGAGGAAACATGAAATATAAGAAACGTGAACATGGGAAAGCTCAACAAAGTGAGAAATAAAATAAATGCGAGAGAGAGATTACTTTCATAGTCAGAAAGAATATATAGTCAATATAGTGCTTAGATAAAATGCAGTCAATCTTTTTCTGAAATTTTATCAAGTTTATACCCCAACCATTAATGCAGAAGAAAAGGAGTTGTGTGGGTTTTATGATTGAGTTCAATATGAAATCAACAGAACATGCAAGTACTATGTGCTGCTTATGATTGAAGATTGGAATGCCAAAATTGGAAATAATAAGGAAGAAAAGGTGGACCATCTGGCCTGAAACACAAATGAAGCAGGAGAATGATTTATCCATTTCTGCCAGTCCAATTATTTCTTCATTGCTAACACATTCTCAGAAAACCAAATTGAAGCCTTTATCACCAGATGGAGTATACAGAAATTAAAATGACTGTATAATTGGGCAGAGGCAGCATAGAAACAGATAACAAACTACTCAAGTGCAAGTTAAAGCAAAAGACCAAAGCCAGCCAGTTTTCACAATATAATCTTGAACATATAATGGCCATTTTCAAGGGGAATAGCAGGAATCTCTATGAAGTCCTGAACCTCATTGGTAGGGGATTTAAAAAAACAGTGGGATAAATCAAATTATTAAGGATGAATGTGAACAGAGATCAAGAAATGGAAGAAAGTAAACTGGATGTCAGCACAGAATGGAAATTGCTGAGATTGAAGAATGGAAAAAGTCAAGACAAAGATCTCAGAAAGAACCTTAACAAAGAATTTAACATAGATGTTAGAATAGAAAAGAAGCATTATAAAGAATCAGAAACAGACACAGAAAACAAGGAATCTTCCAGAAAGTTTCTGAACTCAGAAAGAAATGTTGACCTTACATTAGTGTGCTACAGGACAAGAATTAATAATTTATTCAAATATAATCAAACAAAACTGGAAATAATCTTCTGAAATTCTGTAAAGTAGAAATGTAGAAATTCTGTAAAGTAGAAATCCAACCCATATAAGAAAATATTTCTTATTTACTAGAATCTCTGGCATTAGAAAATGAAGTTAGATTTTTTTAAAAAAAAACTTTAGTACCTACCAAATTGGAGGACCACAGGAATTGATGAAATATCTAAAGAAATGTGACAAGCACAAGAAGAAAAATCAAGAAAGAGACTAACTAAATTTTGTCAATAAGTCTGGAAAAATGATACAGTAATCAATAGATTGGAAGAGGTCAATCTACATACCAAAGAAAGGAGACTTAACTAAATGTGGAAACTACCACACCATGTCTTTAATTTCAAATGCTACAAAATCATGCTTAGGATCATTCAACACTGATTGAAACCTTACATGCAAAGGGGAAAATGCCAAATGTTTAAGCTGGTTTTAGAAAAAGTTGGAGAACATGAGACATTATTACTAATAGATGCTGGATAATTGAGAAAGCCAAAGGATACAAAAAGAAATATAGTCCCTATGTTTTGAGACATCATATACTTTGGGCTGTTTTTCAACAGTAAAACTTAATTTTTAATCATAATACAACAGCAAGTGCATCTGCAAGGGGTTAACTAGAGGACAGGTGAAATTATGTGCATCATAACCTAATTGTGCAAATCATTCAATTACTTCCTTCATTTGGTGGAGACCAAATAACGCAAGGAAGTAATTTGTGCAATTTGTACAATGTCATAAGGTTGCACACTGTGATTTTGGCATCATTTTACCTTTCACAAAATACAATAGGATAACCAATTTAATATGCCAATAGAGAAGGTATTGCTACTTTTACTTTAAGGTTACAAGATTAATAATTTAATGTGCAGGAGAACTAAGTGTTCAATAATAAAATTGCTTTCAGCAGATTTTAAATTCTCAGGGGGGAAAAACCCTCAAATCTAAAATTTAGCCACTTTTGTTGTTGATCATATAGGTTAAGATTTTTTTAAAAAAAACCAAAACAGAACCAAGAAGTTTTGTGTTACACCAGAATAAGAGTAACCACCAATGTATTTTCTTCTAAAAGTAATTTCCAGTATGAAGGCCAATATTGTAGAAAGCAGAAATAGCCTACTTCTCTTTGCTGCATAGAAGGTCCTGAAAATTAAAGTAAAACTGTATTGATGGTCAACATGACTCAGGCTGTTAGGGCAATTGATTATTTTTCATCTCAGTTGTTGGGAAATTATTAGCATGCATCCTGTTAGGCATTGCCCAGATAGTCATGATATTCAGAATTTAAATGGAAGAGACTGAAGAGGTTCTGTCTAGCCGAATCTGTTTCAATTGCAAATAATTTTTTCCCCTTCTAAAATATGTGAGCAAATCTGTTCTTGTGTGGAAAGGTCATATATGACTAATAATAGGATGGCAAGACAGATGACAGCAGTTTTCAAGATGTAATTAAGATGGAAAATTTCGAGAGGTCTGTGGTATTTTGCTATTCCCCCACTGTAGCTGATAAACTCAATTGGCTGCTCACGTATCATTTTAATATCACATTAGAAACTATCACGGTTTATTTTGGGGGATGGAAATTGTTTTCTGGATAGAGTGGGAGAAAACTAATATTTTATAACACACTTGTATCTCTAAAAGGAATCTGTGGAAAATATAATTTGAATTTATCATTTTCCATGACATTTTTTGGTTGTATCCCAACTTTTCAATAGTTTTAACTAATATGATTTCTTAGACCAATAAATCTGCAGATAATCCCACCATTTTTCATTTTAACCATTTGTCAAGTAATACATTTCTATTAAAAATTTTCATTTAAGGCAACAAATAATCCCTATAACCATACCCATATTGCTTTCCTCTTTTGCTATCTTTTTCCAGTATTGAAATGCTACCACTTGCACGTTTGTTGCCATCCACTATTATAATTTTGTTCATTTACACTGGAATGAAGAGATAAGTTATTTTTATTTTAAACTTGGGGGAACTAGTAAGGCTGAAGTGTTAATATTTGAACTTAAAGCAGACTGAAATTGATGGGAACAAATGAAACCAGCTCTCTAATGAACAATTACACTGCTGTTCATTAAGTTGACTATCACCCTAATTAAAGGCATCATCAAATGCATCTCAGTTTTGCTCACCAAGAAAATGATAAGTGAAAGGCATTTATTTATCCCAGTGTTCTGACATTCTCTTTCAAGCCTGTAACATTACTCATCAGAGGCAGTAAGTCCTCAAGCAAGATTTATCAGAATAGTCATCATGTTTGGTGACCGCTGGAGAAACAGGAGACAAGATAGTGGCCATGTCTGCAAGATCAAAGACTTGCCCTGTGATTCATGTTAAAAGGGGACGGGATATAAATCACATGGTTTTGGTTTTGGCTTTCATTTTGACTTTTTTTCCCTTCCCACTTTGTGGACACTGATCCTAAGAGGTGAAAATATTCACATTAGCAACAATTTCCACAATATGAAGCTGAGCTCCAAGAGAAAGGAATGAGACAACTTGCCATAGCCAACTTGCTGTGGTCAACTCACCATGACCAACTCACCATGGCCAATTTGCTGTAGGACAATTCACCGTGGCTAACTCACTGTGGGACAATTTAACAAGTTTATTTAATTATTTAAAATAAATAAAATTTTAATTTTTGCCATTCACATTTCATTCTGCCCCTCCTTTTGCATCCTTTCTTTAATTATTCTATTCCACCATTTCTTTGTTATTAGTGTAACTCTTGTCCTGCAGCAAGTTGTCCTGCAGCAAGTTGGCCAAGGGAAGTTGGCTGTGGTGAGTTAGCCATGGTGAGTTGGTCATGGCAAATTGTCATAAATCCCAAGAGAATGATTTTTAAAAAAGAAAGAAAAGCCCACATTATAGCTGAATGATGGCATGAAGAGCAAAAGAGGCCAATACATTATGCCTTCTTTTAAGAGGGAATAGGTATTCAATATTTTTAGGGTTGCAAACAACTTGGAGACAATTTCTTTTAAATCCAAACAGGCTTCCACAAGCAAAGGTGGAACCCTTATTAAAACTTACTACAAGATTTGCTCCTAGAGTATGCACATCAAAACATTTTATTCTCAATTTATGCCCACATGAATTCAAATTGGACAGTTGTGGATGTGTAAATTTTGACTGCCTCTTGGATATACAGACAAAAATGTTAATTCTTCAAATAAGTAGCATATTTATTTTTTTAACTGCCTAGTTAACTGAAACCAATAGTTTTATTCCTAAGAGGAGACTTCACACAAACTGATTTATCTTTTTATGGGACTGCAGCAAACTTTGGCACTCTCTGAGATAATCAATTTTTGCTCAGGAAATTTCTCTCTACTTCACTGCAGTCAGATGGATGGGATGAGATTGGTTTTGCTTAAGACTATCCTGGTAAATTTACCAACTTGATAGAGAATAAAGTGGCATAATATGTATCTGATTTGTCTTGCAATAATAAGAAACCCCAACTGCTGTGAAGGGAATTAGAATTGTGCTATGCTTCTAATTGTGACTAAACAAAAGTTGCATTGGAAAGTTTAATTCCCTAAGCAATTGTCAGACCATTTTCTGTAAGGAAGGGGAAGTTGTCAATTGGGTTGATGTTATAACCTGGGGTACAATCAATCAATCATACAATCTCAGAGATGAGAAAAACTAGAGATAAATTCAAATTTTTCTAATATCACTTTTGTACCATACACAAATTTATTTTTGAGAAGCAGCCACTAGCATCTCTACTTTTTTTCTACTCCACAATCCCAAGCAAGATACCCCAACCTTATTAATAAATAACTATTAATTGGGAAACATGCATTCTTACCCCAACACTGCTTCCCTCAACCTTCAATTTCCCAGATGGACTTAGGAGCTCAATCTAACATTACCATAGACAGTTAGCTTTAAAATAACTACAAACATAGCTTTGTCTGTATTTGGTTGATATAGGCTGTAATAATAACAGCATAAAGTACTACTATACCTACTAAGACTGTAGGAACTCATGACTTCTGTCTGTTCTCCTTCACTTTGCAGCTTCCTGATTATGCCTCACAGTGAACCAAGCAATATCAGTTTTTTACTCCTTGGAGTAAGTACTATATTAACTCTGCCAAAAAGGGTAGCTATTTTTTTATAACTCTTTATTTCTAGAATTTATATCCTTCCACAATCTTGTGATTCTTAACAGAATTCTTAGTAGTGTGCAAAATATGAAAAGGGACATATCTACAGTAAGATTAAAAAAAACATAAATGAAGAAGGTTCATCACAAGAAATAACCAACAAGCACATTATGGTCAGTGGTTATTTTTTTTAAAAGCTAACAGAAAATTGGTCTCCAATAGATTGGAGAATATTGAATTTTCCTGTGATTTTATATTGATCTGCATTACTTGTAGCCATCTTTTTTTGCAAACAAAAGAGTTCTTTATGAAAATGTTTTCTGAACTGAGCAGCTGGGAAATATGGGTAACAATGGGTCATATTGTTGTAAATTGAGGGGACTTTAAAGGGATACCTATATGTTACTTCTTGGAAGTTTAGATACCTTTCAAAGAAGCGTCATCAAGTATTTTTCCTTATTTTTCCCACATCCATTTTTTTCTCCATCCAGCACCTTACTCTGCAGAAGATATTTAAAATCCAGCAGGGAATGCTAAAGATGTCACATATCCAGCAGAGATGAGGATTAATTGCAGCAAGTAAGATATATCATGGTTACATTAACTGCTGTGTTTACCCCATAAATTATTTCCTGTTGTTAGTTAAATATATAATTTGAGAATGAACAACCATCTTCACTGAAATAGTAAAAGAGAAGAAGGGAGAACAAAACATTAAGGAGAAAAAGAAATGGATGGTTCAACAAGCAAGATATGATACCAGAAATAGATGAAAGCAACTAATACAATAAAATAATGCTTCTTCAAACTTCATTTACAAAATCTTTCTACCTAACAGGAGTTAAGTCATTTCTCCTCTCATTAAACTTAGTTAATTTACTCTCTCCTCTCATTTCACCCAAAGTATCATTGTTAAAGGATGACTCTTATAAGAGAGGAATAGTTCCACACTTTGCAAAGAATAGTCCTTGTTCAGCATTGACCAATCAAGCTCATAGGCTATATAATGGATTAATATGTTATTTGGAACATCTATCAACAAAATAAGCTGGTACTCAAAGGTTCTCTCTACATGACTTTATAGATTTGAAGATAACTTCCAGATCACCTGCATTGTTTATGCTTGCCCCATCAAATAGCATAGAGGCATAGACAGGGCATGCTCCAGGACCTTTTTGTCAAACAATGTTGTCTTATTGATTGTCAGATTCCTACTGTAAACATAATCAATTCAGTGCATTCTGGGCCTGGAAAGAGTTTGAGTGAAAATAATTTTGATATGCAAAGGGACAAAGTTATCACTTTATACCAGTGGTGGTATTCGACTGGTTCTCCCTGGTTCTGGAGAGCCAGTAGCGGCAATGAACAGCGGAGAAAGAACCGATTCAATGAAGTTTCCAGGAAAGTGGCTGAATTTTCTGTTCTAGCTCTTAACATCAGAAGCCACTGGATGTAATTTAAATTTATGTATTGTAAAATCTGTAATTGGTTAGTTTCAGTTATTGTGCAAACTCCTCTCTTTTTCCCCTTTTTCTTTTTAAATGTAATCAGTATTTTTTTATTGTTATTATTTTGTATTTGTATTACAATCTGGACTCTCTGTATATTATTTTAAGTTGCTGACCTTTGGCTATACTAAAGCATCTCAGCACAGTATTTTCTTAAATTCTTAACATTTAAGAATTCTTAATTTTTTTTAATTCTTAAAATTGATGGCCATTTGTGACATCAAAAATTGGCCATTTGCTACCAAACTTCATTGGAAAGGGCTATGGAATCTAGGGGCTGAAAAATGTGTCAATGGGTTCTATTGTTCAAGACATCATTGCACTGAGATGTCAATCTTTGGAAATCCTAACTGATCTTTTCAAGTTGCTTCCCACATATATTTTCTTCCATTACAGTGAGGATATGTGTTTGGGAGACATTATGTGTTTGAAAGAACCAGTGGAGATTTCCACAGATTTCTGATATTGTTAGAATACCAGTTTCTTGAAGACTTGCCTCTAGTCTACTCTTACCAAGTATCTTTGAATAAAGTTTTCATTAAAAAAAATACTTAGCACAATCCAGACTAAGCACAGGTATATGTACCTTTGTGAAGCTATTGAGTAACTGCATCCAGAGCTCTGGTGATATTAAAAGCTTCATCCAAAGCTATTAATAAACAAATCATATTTTCTTAGCTACTCATTCCTCTTTGGTTTCATACTTGTTTTGATATAAGCCATGGTGGCACAGTGGTTAGAAGAGGCTACTTCTGCTGCCTGCTAGCTGCCTACAGTTTGGCGGTTCGATTCTCACCTTCTCAAGGTTGACTGGGCCTTCCATCCTTCCAAGGTTGGTAAAATGAGGAGCCAGATTGTTGGGGGGCAATATGCTGACTCTGTAAACTTCTTAGAGAGGGCTGTAAAGCACTGTGAAGAGGTATATAATTCTAAGAGCTATTGATAGTGCTATTGCTATTGAAAATATCCCTTTGCATGAGTCCCATTCATTTGCAATGAAAGAGTAGAAACAGCATTATTAATGAATGTAGCTGCATATGAACTGGCCATATGAATTATAGGATGTTTATTTTATGTATTAAAGGCCCTAGATTCAGTCCCTTGGCACAGTTAAGTGGAGTTAAATCTGTTGAGCCACTATTAAATATAGTTGACAACATCAGATTATATAATGTTTCAAGTTTATAAATGAAATACATGTCTTCATAGAATCACATAAAAGTGAAATTGGGACCACATGGAACAACTTGCTGAGCCCTCTACACTGTGTAGTAAAGTTAATTTAATCTTGAGAGTTGGCTGTGCAACTTCTTCTTTAAAATGCTATAAATAACATGTTTCACTGAGGTACATTTATCGAGATTAAATAGCTGCAACTAATCTTTTTGGTCATGGAAAATGATTCTTGGTCATCTTTCCTGCAGCTTTCCTTCAGATATCATTGTGCTGATCTTCTCTCTTTCTCTCTCTTTAAACACACAATAAATCTCTTTGAAACCCCACAGAGTAATTCACTAAAAATCAAATTCTGCCCTCCTCATACTACAGTTGGGGAGGTAGTATTCTAGGCAGTGATGTGAAATGTCTCTTATACCCATGCTGTACTTGGCCTATTCTGAATCCATGAACTACTAATATGAAAGCTAGCTATAACCTTGAGGGAAGTGTTGCTGGGGCATTAACAAATCCTATGGATGAATTAAAGCATCTTAAATAACATGCTGGGCTCCCTGAATCCGTCCTCTGGTAAATGCTGTGCCCATCTTCTGCCACTGCTATGAATCAATTCTCACTGCCTGAAAGAAGAAAGACTCAGATTGTTCCTCCTGTCCTTTCCTATTAAGTAAGTTAAAAACAGTGCCTAGGAGCAAAGATACTGATGTAGTCTGGGTAGAATAAAATCTGCTGCCTGCTGTGGATTAATGAAATAGGCCAAAATTAATAAATGGGGCATGCTCCCGGTTATCAGATAGGAATAAATTTTTGCAATGCTATAATAAAACTGCTAAGTTGTGGCAAAAAACATAAAGAACCTATTATTGCTGGTGCCATTTGTTATATGTGCTAAGAATACCCTCGGAAAATATAAAATATCTGGATGCAAAGAAATGACCATACACAGACAGTGTTTTTATTTAGTAAGAAGACTGAGCTGTCATTAGCCCTCCAGATACAGTACAAATAATGAATCTGGTTAGCTGCACAACACCATTTGTATGAAATATTACTAGCCTTAGCGATTTGTCTTGCATTGGTAATGTTTTCTTTTACTTAGGAGAAATAGGAAGTGAATGCTTCCTAAAGACTGCATTAATGTTTCAATGCTGCTCTTGCTGATTAAAAAACAGTTGTCTCATTTGCGTGTCAGATAATATACCATCTCTTCTGCAAGAGCTCACGGAGGCTTATATGTCCTCTCATGTGATCCTTACAGCCCTATGAAGTCGCTTGAGGTGAGAGAAAATGATACGTTCCAAGTCCTTCTGTAGGGAGGGTAGCTTTAGTTGAGAGAAGACTAAGAGTCTTCTACACTCTAATCCTTAATACAAAGTAAAATCTTGAAGCCAACCATGGCTCCTAAAAATTTCATCAATACATCCTTGTCATTTTCTTGGCAGGAAATAAGAAATTGTTTACATTGTTTTCTTCTGTGTTTCTTTACTGTCTAACGTAGCCTGTAGCCAAAGGATTTCTTAAGTTCACCCATCCAAGGGCCAACAACACTGTCATTCATGTCTACCTATTATTTTTTTAATGTTGCAGAATAGAGGAATGATTATTTTATGTCCATTTTTCCATCTCTGTGTTGCTGATATTATGTATATTTAAAAAAGTTAAGCAGGTCTCTTTGAGACTGTTGATGCTGATTACCTATGGCATTGCTTCCAGTGCTTATTGATATATAGATGCCTATTAGTTATCTCATTCTACTACCTCCTCCTCCTCTTCTTTCCTTTTCTTTCTCTCTTTTTCACTCTCTCACTCTCTTTACTTTCATTTACTTGTATCCTATTTTGCTGGTTAACAGTTTTGGGTGTTTTCCTTTTTTACTGAACTTGCTGATATTAAATAAACATCAAGGTAAGTGCAGTGAGTGGCATATATGCTTACTGTGATCAGGATCTGATTAAATTTCTGACTGACTGGGATTGTGCTAGGTGCAAACTAAATTAGAAATTAACCACAGTAACCAGCAGAAACTTGCTTAGTTTTCTTGACCAAACAAAGTTTTTTAGATGTTACCACCACATTAATGTTTTAGTTTCAAGGAGGTTAACTCAGAGATACAGAGTGAATCTCACATTATTCAGACATTATAGGAGCAGAACAGAAACATAGAAGCTGAAGCCCCATAATATAGTCCTTCCAGAATTTACCACTAACCTGCCATTTTATTTTACACATGGAGAAATGATCACATTAACTAAATCATTTAAGTAATTTAATATAATTTTAAATTTAAATTAGACTGAAATTTAATCAGATTTAGTTTTAGGTTTATTATTAGAGTGCAGCCTCTACACATCACTCAAAGGCCATAAACAGCTTTTTCTCTGGAAAAAACAGTGATCTACATTAATGCTTTCATAAAGAGATGTAATCAAAGTGAAGAGTTTTTATATTTAATAAACTAGGAAAGAAATACATTTTCCCCTCTCCAAAAGAGCTTCCCCAATGAATACTGAAACCCAAGTGATGGCTTTAATCATAGCAATAAAAAAAAGATTTATGACAGGTGGTGAAAAAAGGATTAATGTTATACGGATTTGAGCCTCTGTTAAAATATACCTTAAGTGCAGAAATCATTAGCTAGCAAAGTTGTAAACACAGTGCAGACTTTGCAGATGATAATGTGACTACTATGCATTGCTAATAGACTTAGCCTATTCTTGTGTGAAAAGTTAATTGATTCTGATTAACTCAGCAGCTCCTAAAATACTTACATATTTTGTAGGAGTTAGCACTGCTTTTCACTGAATCATTTCCATTGATGACAGAAAAAGGACACATTAAAAAAGGGGGCACAATCCAGATGTAGCAATTAAGAGCAGGCTCACACTGTGCAAGGTTCTTGCATGAGTCCCAGAAATGGATCATTGCAGCACAGTAGCAAATAATACTTAAAAGCAATAAAAATATTAAGTAAACTCAATAACTGGCTTGAGCAAGACTTCAAGAATTTTCCTTCTAATATCAGTTTATAGCCATTTATGCAACAGGTTGCCTTTCTGGAGCTTGCTCTTGATTTAAATAAAGGATTTATAAGCAATATTAAATATGAGGACCAAATGTTAAATTAGTCGAATATCATTAAGTCTGGTTTCATCACTGAGCATTGTTATGGACCAATGGTTGTCATTTCAGCTTACCCTGGCTATAGTCCACAGCTTCACCAAGGATGTTCAGGTAATGTTTCTGATTCTTTTCCTAAATTTTATCTTTCCCTTCTATTATTTCCCTCAACTATTAAGCCATAATATCTGCATCATACTTAACTGTTGCATTGTTTGGGAATCGTATCTAAGGTAGGTAGTGACCTCCATTGCCTAAATCCTTTGACATGACCTTTTGAGCTTCCATGTGGTTGAGATTGTTAAAAACTGTAGGTGCAACAAGCAAAGGTTCCACAGATTAAAACGGGAATGTACTAGTTCTTCACAACTAAAATAAGGAAAAGCTTCAGGCTTTCCCCCAAATTTCACCCATGTCTGATAATGTGTTACAGAGTCTTCCATTTTGTATCGCTCAGCTCCCTAAAAAGTTTTAACTTTGGCTCTTGGCCACCATAAAATTGCCTATCTGCAATTAACACTAGTAGTAATAAATGTTCTGAAAGCATTAATTGGAGCGTTTAAAATTGGTGTAATGGAGCAATATAGCAAAGTAATATCTTTCTGGTGCCACATGGAAAGTGCATTATGAAAAGAAGATGAGTTCTGAGTGAGTTACAAAATTCATCTGCCTGCATCGTTAAAAAGAATTTTAAAGACTGTATTGAAATGAAACAACTGAATATGAAAAAACTGGACAAAAAAATCCATCCAAACTCTGCATAGTAGTTTGTTTATCTCTAGATATCATAGTATATGATCAAGAACAGAATACAATCTGCTATAGGAAACACTGTGATCATGTTGTTCTGCAATACAAGTTTCACCATTTTTAGAATCTTCATAGTAAAAGTAAATTAGGTTTTGTAGAACAAGATTTAAAAACTAAGGAAATCTGAAATAGCATTCACATATAAATTTCCCTTACAGGGTCTTTCCATTTTCTCAGCATAATTTTTAGATTTAGCAGTATGAATACTTTCTACATAAGATATATACAGGGATCCGACCATCCCGGTATAACCACTGGTTCTGTTGCTCTGTGTAGTGCACACATGCATGAGTTGCACGAGTGCAATTTATGACCTGCTGAGCTGCCCGGACAGCTGAGCAGTGCTGCATGCAAGCATGCAGTGGTTGGAAAAGCCCTTTTTTCCCTGCTTTTTCAACCGCAGCTGTGTCATGCAAAGCAGCTGCGGTTGAAAAAGCAGGAAATAAAGGTCAGGAAAGAGCCCAGGCAGGCGGGTGGGCCAAAACAGCACCAGACATAGAACTGGTTCTATGTATGCTCTCTGTTTGCTGCTTTTCAGAGCAACCGGTTCTACAGAAGTGGACAGAACCGGTAGAATCCCACCTCTGGATATATACCATCATACAAAGGCACAAATATTGTTTTGTCACCATCCCAATCACCACTTTTGTAGCATTCAGTCAAGCAGTATAATCAAATTTCCATGAAAATTACATGGTCAGTTAAGGTTCTACACAATTCAGAGTTAATCCTATCAGGAAGGCAGAAAGGAGACATTCTGGTATGCCTGTGTCTGTTGTTCTGGCCTAATCCTTATCTTTACTGCCCTGCTTAAATGTTTTCAGAAACTGCTTCTGCAGTTTAGCCTTGTTACATTGTAACAGCTATATCTTGGCAGTATACTCAGACTTAATGTAGCCTGAGCTGCTTCTCTGGAGGTTTTTTTTTTTTTTTGCTGGTACTTTTATTAGGAGTTTGACTTTCTTAAAGGGGAAGGGTTGTTTTAAGTTTTTTACACTGCTTTACTGGTTCCTGGCACTGTCCTTTTGGGGTGCATTTCCCAGAGGCAGGATGGAAGCTTGGCACTCTGATTTTTTACTGCCTTTCTGGGGACATGTGATCTTTCCTTAAAACTTGATGATTTTCTTAGGATATCTTATGAGTGAGACCAGCCAGTATCTCTAAGTGGTGCAAATGGATCTAAGGATTGCTTCTCCTGGTGAGAAAGGGTACTTTGTTAGTCCACTGAGCACAGGAGTCTTTTGTCTATAGGGATTCTTCAATCATCTTCTAGGTCATAATTGTCCCAAAAGTGCTTTTTTCAAGAGGAAACTGGACTTTCTTGGTTTCCAGAAAGTCCAATTGCCTCCTTAAAAAGTATCTTTGGAACAGGAGTCTCTTGCATTGCTTCGGAGTGGCCAAGACATATGATGGCTCCCTGATAGTAAGATTTTTTTAAAAAATTCCTCAAGGTGCTCTGGCACCTTGCCTAGTTTGTAACTCCATGTTGTGGTATTACTGATGAAAAGGAAGGTATTCAGACAGAATGGTTTAGGTTTGTCATTGATTTTCAGTGTGTATTCCCCCGTTTCTAATCTAATGATTGGTATCTAGGGAAGCTTTTTGCAAGTAAATAAGCTTTTTGTATTTTTGTACAGGTAATCTTTGACTTACAACAGTTCATTTAGTGATTATTCAAAGTTACAATGGCACTGAAAAATGTGACATGATCGTTTTTCACACTTGCAACCATTGCACAATCCTCACGGTCATGAGAAGCTGGGTGAGGTGAAGCACCCCTCAACATCAGTGATGTCAAGTTGGCCATGCCCACCTGGTCACATGACCCACCCAGCCATGCCTACCCAATCAGTCATTAGGGCAGAGAACCAATTGTTAAATTATTTGAATCCCACCACTGCACTGACTATCTGTATCTCAGAAATAGATGTGCAAAACAAAGCAAAGCAAAACAAAAAGTGTTATGCTGAATAAAAATGTTTATGAATGAAGGCAAATACATAATGTCCCAGGATAATGTTGCAAGATCCAATCTGGGTCGATCACCAGGATCAGAGGTTTACTTTTCTGAACTTTTGAACTCGTGCTGGAGCCCATCCTCAGGGAACTTCTCTCTACTGAAATCCAGGAGGTATGTTTCCTACAAATACTTCTGGTAAAGTGGTTGGGGAAAATTTCAAAAGCCATGTTCTGCATGCTTTTCCAAATCTGATTAATTGAAGAGAACATCAGGTCAAGTTAACCATTTTCAGAATATCCTTCAGAGCAGACTATTTTAGTTTCTATTTTCTTTTGTTGGACCTTTGTAAATCAAGTTAATATGCCAATATCTGGGAATAAATTAAACCATGTGTATATTATCTTTTGCTCTTTATCCCATCTCATTGTTTCAATTTATCTTGGTCAGGATATAATAAATCTGTAATTAAATAGATTATTAAACCAATCTATAATTAAATAGTAATAAAATTAATTATGCTAAGTTTTTACATAGCCTAAGATGTCCCATTTTTTTGTCAGAAATCATTTCTTACTAAATGAATATTATATGTATTACAATGCAAATATAAAGTTAATATTACCACTGGATAATTTTTTAGAAAAGCACTGTCTGAACTTTTTGTATTAAACAAAAACAATTTATTCCAGTAAGTTTCAGAATATAGAAGAAAATGATTTCTACAAAAAAATAATACTAATCTTAAAATTCACATTAAACTCCTATCTGGAAAGAAAACTATTGGCTACAAAAGATGATATAGTCATTTGTAGTCATGCAACACACATGCATAAGGCATTTATAATTTCCCATGCACGTATCCATTATCTTTTAATAAAAGCTTGCACCACCTTTCACTTGATTTCAAATCTATGAAATTCACTCATGGCAGATGTTTCGTTCAATTTAAAATACCCTATTAGTAGCTATTCTATTAAGATTTAAATTCTGCTTGTACATACATATTGGCAAATAGAACAGAATGATACAATAATTCCAAAATAATGTTATTCAATATTTTAAGAAAATATCTCATGTGAAAAGAAACCCAACTTTTCACATCCTACTACCATACCTACTACCCTTTTCACATCCTACTACCCAATCCAAACACAAGTATTCCTAAATAGAGCCAGTTTGGTCTAATGGTTAAGGCACCCGGCTAAAAACTGGGAGACCTGGAGTTCAAGTCTAGCCTTAGCAATGCAAGCCAACTGGGTGACCAAGGGCAGTCACTCTCACTCAGGCTCATCACCTCACAGGGTTGTTGCTGTGGAGAAAATAAGAGGAAGAAAAGTATTAGATATGTTATCTGCCTTGAATTGTTTATAAAAATAATAAAAGTAGGATATTAGCAATAGCACTTAGATTTATATACCACTTCATAATACTTTACAGCCCTCTCTACATGGTTTTCAGAGTCAGCATATTGCTCCCAACAATTTGTGCACCCAGACTGAGTTGACATTTGCATATTCTCATTTCCCTTCAGTAGGAATATATCCTACTGAATCTAGACAGCTAGGATGAGGAGAGATTTTTCTAATTCTAGGTGAATTTCTCTTCGTTTTAAGGTAAGGAGAGAGGTGGCATGTGTAGAAAGTTAGGGGGCCGCGGTGGCTCATGTGGTAAGACGTTGGGCTTGCACACCGCTGAGGTCAGCAGCTCAGCGGTTCAATTCCCGTGAGTGAATAAACCACACAGGGACAAAAAAGGAGCCTCCCCCTACCAGTATTCGAGCGTCCCTCGGGTAAAGATAACACCACCCAAAAAATATCTTTCACAGAGGCAGCCAGACACCTTAGTGATCCCTGGCTAACACATGCCATACACTCAATAAATAAATGTAGAAGGAAGGAGAAGCATCTTTATATGTGAAGCCATTTGGACCCATTTTCCACAGAAAAGAAAACACCGAGAGCCACAAAACCTGGGTGGGCATGGCCAACCCAACTTCACTCCCACCCAGTCACATGACACCCTCTGCCATGCCTACCTGGGTTTTGTGGCTTCCTGTGTTTTCTGTGAGAAATCTCTCTCTCTCTCTCTCTCTCTCTCTCTCTCTCTCTCTCTCTCTCTCTCTCTCTCTCTCTCTCTCTCTCTCATTTGTTTTTTGTGTTTTACCTTCTCAGGCCAGGCAAGGAGTGATTGGGAGGTGAGGGATGAGGCCAGCCAGTGGTGGGATCACCCAACAGGGAGCCACAGCAGAGGGCCCAAAGAGCCGTGTGCAGCTCCAGAGTTGCTTGTTGATAACACCCATACTAGACACTGATAGTGGATAGTGTAATAAAACTGGAGATATGCTAAGAAGGCAGGCATATCCACTGTAGCTGGAGATCAGATTGTAAACCCCACGACCTCAGCAACAAGAAAAATAACTGTTTCCTCCCCCAATAGCAAAGGATGACCTGCAGCTTCTCTTTTGCTTGACAGATCTGCTAATAATGAAATTGGTTCCGAAATCAACTTTGAATTTGGGGAATTAAGCTATTTGGAAGAGCTTCAGGTGTTTTCTAGTAGCTCCCAGTTGAATAACAATAGCAACAGAGTGCTTTCCAGCCCTCTCTAAGCAGTTTATAGAGTCAGCATATTGTCCCCAAAAATCTGGGTCCTCATTTTACTGACCTTGGAAGGATGGAAGACCAAGTCAACCTTGAGCCTGGTGAGATTCAAACCAGCAGTCAGCAGAAGTAGCCTGCAGTACTGCATTCTGACCACTGTGCCACCATGGCTCTTATAATAATTGTTTAGAATAATTAGAATAAGAATAATTGCCTAGGGCCTTGGGAACTTAGAGTCCACCCATTGTGAGTCTGTTCTGCTTAACCAATTGAGTGAACAAAAAGTATCTTCTGGAAATTCCCTGCTATTGGGAAATATAATAGCAATGGGCATAGAAGTGGACTTCTCCCCTGACTTAAGAGGTGGGGTGGCCTCATTTGGCTTTGGGGGTGTGGGACATGTCAAAGGGGTCTTTTAATCTCTCTGCATTTCTGTAGGTTTGGTGATCCCAAGGAGAGAATGCCTAACAGCAGGAATCCACCCCCCTTTCTGTCCTAGTCACTCATTTTTGTATCTTTTTAATCAGCTATATATTTGAAAAGGGAAAAAAAGCCAAATAGCTATATATCTAAAAAAAAAAAAAAAAAAGAATGGGTTACCCTTTTATGGCCTTTTGGAGAATAGTTAAAATCTGACTTTTCTGGAAACAGTTTGGTGATAAAGCAGCTAGAGGATGGTCTGTGTTTTCATTATGTTTTGAATGGTGTTTCATTTTGTATTCTGCTCAAGTTGTATAGAATAGGGAGATGTATCTGATAAAAAAAATAGCCCCACTTCTATCAATGGAATTTTGTAAATACCAATCCAACATTTTATTTCAACTTATTTTCATGCAGGTCCCTAATTATTGTTTTTATTTCCTTTCATTCATTCCAGAAAGAACAATGAGTAATTCCATAATGTGAAGTATATGGCATATAATCTATCCAGAAATCTAATCATTGTTATCGAGTACTTTATTCCCATGCTATCAAACTATTCATTTCTTCATATATAATAGACCTTAACATAGAATCCCTTCTCCTTTAATCCTGAAAGGGCATTAAAAACTTAATTTTCTTCTTCATATACAGTTGTGCTCAGAGGGATGTATATTTAGCCCCCTTAGGCAAGAGTAAAAAAATGTTTACTTCTTTGGGTAAATTAAAAGAAAAAGAAAACAATGGAGGGAAGAAAGCAAATCCAAGAAATAATTAGATCAGCAGGATTGTTTTTCTATCACTGCATTTTTCTGTACTGTACAGCCAAAAGGAAATTTAAAAACTGTTGAAAAAAAAAACTTGCCTGGTGCTCTCCATATGAGCTCCACTCCACAGCACTAAAACTGATTATTTTTTATATGAGACAGCAAAGGGAGGATGGGACCCCAAACACCAGAAATATCTATGTTAAAATACTATTAAGGTATCTTTGCTTACTATACCATTAGCATAATAATAGCAATACAAGATTTGTAGTTTTTGACTTACAATCACTTAACAATTGTTCAAAATTAGGATGGGCCCAGAAATTCTGGCCATCATAAAATGGTGTGTCTCCCCTCCATGTGGCCTTTATAGTCACATGATTGTGATTTGCAATCTTTTGTTTTTTCCAGTTTCACCCATTTGCATTTATAGGTAGTCTTTGATTTATGACCAAAATTGTGCCCCAAATTTCTGTTGCTACGTAAGTGAGACATTTGTTAAGTGAATTTTATATCAGTAATATAGCTGTTAAGTGAAACTTGTTTCCCCATTCATTTTGCTTGTCAGAAGGTCACAAAAGGTGATCGCATGACCTCAGGAAACTGCAGCCTTCATAAGTATATGCCAGTTGCCAAGAATCTGAATTTTGATCATGTGACCATGTAGATGTTGTAACAGTCATGTGAAAAATGGTCGTAAGTCATTTTTCCAGTGCTGTTGTAACTTTGAACAATCACTAAACAAACTGTTGTAAATTGAGGACTCCCTGTACAACTGTGGCATTTGCTTAATGACAAGATTGAGAACTACCTGTAGATTTTTGACATATGATTTTCACATTTGGCTTATTGATATAGAGATAATGTATGTAGAGATGGAGATAGCAATATATTTCCAGATATGAAATTCATAAACTGGTTTTCTTTTCCCTTAATGGCTGGAAAAATGGACCTTTACTCTAATCCACCCTGGTCTTTTTCATGTGCTCACTAATGTGCTGATAGCACAGAACAAGGAACAAGTTGCCTGAAAGAGAAGGAAAACTGTGTCACACATTTCATTATCTATATACAACTAAAACTCTTGGGGCTGCTGATTTTTTTTGTAATTTTCAATTGGGAAAAATAATGCATTATGCAGAAATCATTTTTGAATCAATATACCTTAAATAGGTCAACTGAATGCTGTATCTGGTATCTATGTATCTATCTATGCTATAGAGATCCATGCTGTTCTATGCTGTATCTATGCTATTGCAGTCAATCACAATCACATGATCATCATTTCCAATGCTCCCTGTCAACTTCCTAGAAGGAAGGTCAACGGAAAAGCTGAAGGAAGTCAGAATTTATTCCTGCTCTCACTGCTTTTTTCCCCACTGTGTTCATTCTGTTTCTCTATATAAGGAAATATCATGAAATCCCAACTCAATAAGTCACAGGTTGTCTAGTATAAACTAATAAACAATGTAGGGACTACCTAGGAACCTAATTACAACCACATACTAGGAACAATGAGCACAATCACAACACTGAATAGGACAAACACAGGATGATCTTAATTTCATTTCTTCTAATTTGCAAAACATTCCTAATTTTTCCAAGGTTTCGGAACATTTTTGCCCAAATTCCTGAAGATTGAATACCAGCAGCTTCTGAAATTGTGGTTATATCAAAAAGGGAGATCAAGGCTGGCAAGTGACTTGAAGTTTTGTTAGTGAAAACTGTTACCACAAAATGTGAACATTTCAGGACTATAATATAACATTAGACAGCTCTACTGCATTCAATTACCTTATCTGAATTTTCATAGTGTTAATCAGTAGAATTCATCAGTGTCTATCCCATCAAGTCTAAAACCTATTGCATTTTCAGATAGATCCAAGTTCAGGGTGATTGCATTATATTATATCACCTATGCATTCAGAGAATTAATGGATAGCCTGAAGCAATTCATTATCTCTAAACACTAGCAACCTCCATCAGAAGGGTACCTGGGAAACTATAAGATAAGAACTGTCTACTACTCTGCCTGCCAACTTGCTGGATTTTTTTAAAATAATAAGTTCTATTTATTTCACAAATAAGAGTATTTTGACAATCTTACATTCCCATGTAAATATAAAATACTGCTGGAGGAGTTTTAGGAGCTGTAATCTTCATTTGAACCTGGGCAATGGTTTGATTACTAATACCCACTAGACAACAAATATCCCTGATTCAAAATGATTCCTTCAGAAATTCATTTTTGCTTGCAGTTTTGGAAATGAAGCCAAAGTTTGCTCAATTAGGACTGGGAAGTGATTCCAGTTTAACAGAATAACAGAGTTGGAAGGGACCTTGGAGGTCTTCTAGTCCAACCCCATGTTTAAGCAGGAGACATTACACCATTTCACACAAATGACTGTCCAGTCTCTTCTTAAAAGCTTCCAGTGATGGAGCACCCACAACTTCTGAAGGTAAACTGTTCCACTAGTTAATTGTTCTCACTATTAGGAAATTTGGAAACATTGAAAAATAGATTGACCCCTCTTCTTTGTGGCAGCCCTTCAATTATTGGAACACTGCTATAATGTCACCCGTAGTCCTTCTTTTCACCACATTAGCCATACCCAATTCTTGCAACCATTCTTCGTATGTTTTAGCCTCCATCTTTGTTGTTCTCCTCAGCACTCTTTCCAAAGTCTCAACATCTTTTTTATAATGTGGTGACCAAACCTGGATTGTCCCATCTAAACCTAAATGTATTTGGATTTAGATTGTCCCATAAAGTTTCCTTTGTTAATTCCCATGTCTTTGTTTGCATTTGTAGAACTTTTCTGGTAATCTGATGATTAGAACCAACAGTTGTTGAATTTGTCATTTTCATTTCTATTGTCAGATAGGAAAATGACAAACAAATGCTGTTGTTTTTAGCAGGGTGAGATTTCACAGCACCCATCATTACTTGAAAGCCCATGTTGATTTTAGGTCTGGAATACTTAATTGACTGAAACAACTTGATGTTCTTCACTATTTCACAGAGATAATTTGTATTTTGACTTCTTATAAGACCAGTCAAAGTCTTGTTGGAACTTTATGAATGATGTGGTCTTTTCAAAATTGCAACAGCTATTGGCTGTTTGAAGGCAGGAAGGAAGGAAAGATGGATTTTCTTTCTAGTGCTTCCTAAGTACAATATTGTTAGTATAAGAAGACAAGTTTTAAAGTACTTTAAATATTGACCTTGGCTGAAAAGACAGTGTGGCAAGGGGGGGGGGTCATCCAATCTTCTGGATTCAGTTTTTTTCTGTTCCAATCTACATTTCCTTTTGGGCAACCCTAAGGTTAAGAATTCCTGAGTTCATGAAAAGCTAAAACTAAAAATTGGGGACAAAGAAAAGAGGTTTCAAGACTTGTGGATGGAGTGTTTTCATCTCCAGAGGGCAATTTGAACAATTCTATGAACTTTGGAACATCACTTTTAATACCATGAGTAAAACAAAGTTCCTATCTTGCTTTCATTTTCTTCATTTTCCAGGTTGTCTTTAGTTTCTTTGGCACTTGCAAAAGCTGGAAAATGTATCTATACATACTGTAGAAGCCTCTTCTAGCACTTAGGAGTTTTGTTGAAGAATACTATGAAGAGATGAAGAGTTAAAGCTCTTCTTTCAAATTTACTAGCAGTAGATTCTGATTTGAGTTGACAGCTACTGAAGATTTTTTTACAGCCTTCTCAAAAACACACCAAGCTATAAGAGGCTTTTACAAGTGACAAGATAATTGACATGGGATTGAGGATACTTTGAAGCAACAATCACTGCTTCATCAAGGCAAATTGCACTGACTCTTTGCTACAGTGAAAAGAATCTTGGCACTTTCATAGCAGAAATTTCCCACCATGGATTATCTAAGTGACCTCACACAAGCTTACCTACTCCAAAGAAAATGTTTGAAGGGAGATCTATGGCCCTCTAGCCATTAGGGTGCTATAGATGATATCAACTCTGACCATTAGCTATGAGAGTTGGGACTGGTGTTATTTTGACTTCTGAAATCATTAGGTATCTGATCTAAACTTTGATGGTGCCAAAATTGTGAACATGAAATATGTTCTGTGACATCAGAAAATAGCCTTCCTCCTTTTGTACATGTATCAAGGAATCACAGTCACGTACTAAGGATCAGAGAATGCATTACAGTGTTATAACACATCTTTCCCCTTGTTCTTCTATATGTCAACTCACAAAGCATTCCTGACCTGCTCTCAAGTTGCCATAGGCAGCAGGATGGGAAATCAAGCTTCACAGCTGCATCAAGGACCTTGCATTTCAGTCAAAATAAAGTACATTCCAGCCATCAATGTCAAGGTCATCTCCACGAAGATCCACAGTGGTCAGAAGGAGTGACTTCTACAACCTGTGAAATTGCTTTGTTGGGGAATGTGACTGATGACACACCTTGGGGAGAGGGGGATACAGAGTCAGAGCCAAGGGAAGAATTAAGTTGGCTTTACTTGGTCTGTGCCAACATGAAGCTCCTAATAAATAACTGGATTTCTTTTGAAGCTTGGCCTGAGGCTCATGATTTAATTAAGGCCTTGGTTGGAACACTGACAGCAAGCTAACTCTCTCAAAACTAATAAAAATGACCAGGATTCCTGAGCCCCAGACTCTCTATTCACTCCCCAACGCCTGGGTGCATAGAGAGAAACTCAGGATACCATGGCTATCCAAAGAGAGCCTGCTCCAAGTGACCCAGATCAGGGTAGAACTTGCCCCCACCCAAGGAACTCTAGGAATCAGCAGCCGAATCAGAACCAAATTGCAACCTTCACTGGACATCAAAGCCAAGATGCCCTGTTTGCCATGGAAATGAGGAGAAGAAGAAAAAATATACAAGATTACTACAGAAAATTGTATTTTCAAGAGAATATTCAAGAAGAAAAAGTTAAGCAGTATTTACAGAAAGCTAACTTACCCCCTATACCTAAAGACATTGAAACAATGCTAGAAGGGAATATAACGATGATGGAACTAACAGAAGCCTTAAAAAAGCAGAATGTTGGGAAAGCACCAGGTCTGGTTTGCCAGCAGAATTTTACAAGACTTTTCAGGAAATATTGAATCTTCACCTGTTAGAAGTCATGAACGAAGTTATGCTAAAGAAAAGAATACCCAAAACATGGACAGAAGCATATATTACACTTATACCGAAGGAGGATACAGACCTGCAGCAAGTTAAAAATTATAGATCCATATCCCTATACATTCAGACTATAAAATCTTTGCTTCAATTTTGGCAGAAAAACTAAAAAGATATTTAAATAACTTTATTCATATTGATCAAAATGGATTTCTGTCAAAGAGACAAATCAAAGATAATGTGAGAATTATTCTGGATACTCTGGAATACTATGAGGCGCATCCTGAAAAGCAAATGGCCTTGATGTTCCTAGATGCACAAAAAGCCTTTGACAATGTGAGTTGGCAATTCATTTTATTTCAATTGATACAAATAGGCTTTGGTAAAAAAATTATCCAAGCCATTGAAATGATATACCATGAACAAACTGCAAAGGTTATGGTAAATGGAGAACTAACAGAATCTATAGATATAAGAAAAGGGACAAGGCAAGGTTGTCCACTGTTGCCTCTGCTGTTTGCGTTAACATTGGAAGTGTTGAATAGGAACATTAGAGAAGATAAAGAAATAAAAGGAATGAAAATTAAAAAGGAAGAGTATAAATTGCAAGCCTTTGCAGATGACCTGGTATTCATATTAGAAGATCCATTGGAAACAGCACCTAAATTAATAGAAAAAATAGAAGAATATGGAAAAGTAGCAGGTTTGAAAATAAATAAAAATAAAACAAAGATATTAACAAAGAATATGCTAGCAAGACGAAAGAAAGAGCTGGAAGAAATATTAGAAATACAGGTCACAAATAAGGTTAAGTACTGTATTTAGGGATATACATTACACCAAGATGTAGCACACTGAAGGAGGACAATTATCTTAAACTCAAGCAGCAGATTGCGACAGATTTGACAAAATGGGAAAACTTACAATTATCATTGATTGGGAGAATATCTACAACTAAGATGAATGTATTGCCTAGAATTTTATATCTTTTCCAGACAATTCCAATTTGATTAGGGAAAGAATTTTTTGAAGACTTAAATAGAATTGTGTTGAAATATATTTGGCAGGGTAAAAAAAGCAAGAATAAAACTAAAACTGTTATAGGATGCAAGAATAAGAGGAGGGTTTGCCTTGCCCAATTGGGAGTTATATTACCAGGCGACAAAATTGATGTGGGTAAAGGAATGGATAACATTAAGAAACAGTAGACTATTGACTTTAGAAGGGCATGACTTGCTGTTGGGATGGCATGCCTTCCTTTGGTACAAGGGAACTAAAACACAGGGGTATTTTAGAAGACATTACATTCGAGATGCATTGTTTTTGAATTGGGAGAAGATAAAAAGACAACACTATTTAAAAATTCCATTATGGATATCTACTATTGAAGCTTTTTCTTATTCAATAATATATAAAAAGGAACAAACAGTTAGATATGATGAGATATTGAATGAAAAGGGTGAACTTAAATCTATGCAAGCATTGGAAGAACAAGGTGTAAAAATGAACTGGTTTTCATATTTGCAAATACAATCTAGATTTGACAAAGATGTTAAAACAGAAGGTATATATGATAAGTTGACTGATTTAGATAAAATTTTGATGGTTACTGATGAAAAGGTAATTAAAAAACTTTATGGACATTTACTAGAATTTATATTGGAGGCGAAACAAGTTAAAGAAATTATGATTGCTTGGGGGGAAAATTTTGCATACAGGATTGATTTAGAAAAATGGCAAAAATTGTGGTCTCAAAATTATAAAATGACAATGTCAACTGCATATAAAGAAAATTTGTATAAGATGTTTTACAGGTAACATCTACCTCCGACAAGACTTGCAAGAATGTTTAAGAATAAATCGGACAAATGTTGGAAATGTCATCAGATACCTGGTTCATATTACCATATGTGGTGGACGTGCTTGGACACAAAGAAATACTGGACTAAAATCCACACATGATTGGAAAAAATGATATAATAACATATAGACTTTAAACCAGAGATCTTTTTATTGGGAATTATACCGGAAATATACAACAAAGAGCTGAAATATTTGATTGTAAATGTTTTAACAGCAGCTAGAATTGCATTTGCTAAGAATTGGAAAAACGATAAAATACCTATGCAGGAAGAGGTTATTAAGAAAATTATGGACTGTGCTGAAATGAGTAAATTGACATTTGAAATTAGAGAACAAGAAGATAAACAATTTTATATGATATAGGATTTGTTTTATCAATGGTTGGACAAAAAGACATAGTAATGAATAGACTAGATAGTTTGTAATAGAAGTTTAATAGATTGATATGGAATACAATATAGACATAATATAACTTTTAAAACAAAATTTGGAATATTTCGTATAAAATGATGGAATAAATAGTTTAGTCATTGATGATTAATAACTGATAAATATATAAACATATGTTAGTTTGACAATGTGACTATTGATATAAACTGGGAGTAATGACTACAAAAGGATAGCACAAAAGATTTGTAACCAACTGACACACTGTATGTATATAAAATGGAAGATGGTTTTTATGATTTTATGTTTTGTTTGTATATGTTTGTCTTAAAAAATAAAAAACTTTTTTAAAAAAAGCCAAGATGCCCATCTCAGGGACCGAAATGAAAAGGGATGAGTATGGTGGAAAAAAGTCCCTAAAGCAGCTGAGGTTGAGCTCCCCCACCCTAGAGTCCAGGGCTGGGGGAAACCCCTGAATGAGCTAGGAAGACTGGAATGGATGTGGGACTGGGAACAGACTGGGAACTCTGATGGAATCCTTGGGGGATTCCTTAGTACAGCTGAGGGAGAAATTTGACCGAACCACCCTCCATGATGAGCAACCATTGTGCCACCCAAAAGAGAGGGAGTTGCAACTGAGCCTTTTGAAGTGAGGAGAAGCAGACGGGAATGCAGCCCCCCCACTTCTCCACCCACCAGAAAAAGAATAAGCTCCTGTACAAACTAGCGGGCACTCCCCCCCTACAAACGAGGGCCAAGAGAGACCACCAAACACACCAACCACAGGCATACATGATGAAGGAGGAGCAGTACTGAATGAATTGCCCTGATTCAGGAGGAAATTCGATGGGGACTCAGATCAACTGGCTCTATTCTTTAACTCTTCTACAGTCCACCTAGAACACTATGATCACCTCTATTGCACAGAGCCCTTGCACAGTGACTATTATCATGGGGGGCTGGAGGGAGAAGCAAAGGAATGACTAGAAGCCCTCCATAAGAGGAGAGCCCCCCAGCTGCAAGACTTCAATGACTTCCTACAAGAGCTAGAAACCAGATTTCAGGAGGAGAAGGAGTAGGATTGGTATGCAGAGGATGAGCTTCAAAACCTAAAGTAGAGGGGGGGGTGACCCATTAAGGCGACCCATCCATGAATTCAGGAGAATCATGGGAAGCTACCCCCTTTGCTGGAGAGGCTATTAGTTCACTTTTTCACAATGAACCTGGACAAGCAAATTGCCCAAGCAAATTGCTCAAGGCATTACAAACTGACTTTGGGTTCCTTCACACTTATCACAGAGGCAATTCTGGTGGCCCGGCATGAAAAAAGACATGGACAGTTATGTGAAAAATTGCACCATCTGCGCCACTATGAAAAAATGACCAGGAAAACCCCCCCGGACTGCTGCTGCAACTGATGGCAGAGCTAATGAGGCCATGAGAGGAAATAACAATGAACTTTATAGTGGAGTTGCCAAAGAGTGAGGAGAGCACTGTGATCTGGTGGAGCAATACCTGAGGTGTTACGTGAACTATCAGCAGTCCAATTGAGCAGACCTCCTGCCTTTTGCTGAGGTCACATACAATAATGCTGTTCACAGTAGCATGGAACTAACTCGGTTCAAAGTATCACTATGCCAGAATACCCAAGGGATCCCCCCCCTCAATCAGCTTGACAGTCAACGCTAAAAGCAGCAAGAGAAAATGTCAAGAAAGAGCTAGCTCAGGGGTCTTCAAACTTGACAGCTTTAAGACTTGTGGACTTCAACTCTCAGAATTCCTCCTCCAATCATGTTAGCTCAGGAATTCTGGCAGTTGAAGTCCACAAGTCTTAAACTTGCCAAGTTTGAAGATCTTTGTGCTAGCAGCACAGACCTATAAGAAACAGGCAGACAAACACTGAGCTCCACAACAGCCATTTCAACTGGAGGAAAAGGTCTATCTCTCCACAAAATACTTGAGGTTAAAGAAGCTGGGGCCCAAATTCATGGGGCCATTCCCCATAGTGAAGATTATTAACCCAGTCACAGTGCAATTAAAATTGTCCTGACTTCTAGGGAAGATATTCCTGGTATTCCATAGCAGCCTATTAAAACCCATGGTCAGGTCAACTCTGAGACCACTACCCCATGAGCCTCCGAACCTAGTGGTCCTAGAGGGCCAAACCCATTATGAGGTTCAATGAATCCTCTACTCGAGGTGGCACAGGAGACAGCTTCAATACCTAATCAAGTGGAAGGGCTACTCCTTATTAGAGGCATCTTGGTTAAAGAGCAGAAATGTCCAAGCTGACAGCTTCATAGCTAAATTCCAAGAAGACAACCCAACAAAGCCTGGAGGGGGTCACACCCCTAAAATCTATACCTGTACTCAAACTGTTTTTGTTTTGCACAGGTTGCTTTCAGGAAGTGAGGGAAGCCAAATGTCAACTCACAAAGCTTTCCTGACCTGCTCTCAAGTTGCCATAGTCAGTAGGATGGGGAATCGACCCTCAATGAGTGTGACAAAAGTTTTTGGGTAAGATACTGTTTCTCTTTCACAATGTGATATTAACAATTAATAAACTGGGTTGGTCTTTTTTTTTTTATCAAGGTTTATAGGGTTCTGGATATTTTAGGGCCTACAAGTCTATGTTGACTTCTGATAACTGGCTGGACTAATTCCTGCAGTTTTCTTTACAAGATTTCAAGAGCAGATTGCCATTGCCTCCTTCCTAGGGCTGAGACAAAGTGGCTAGCCCAAGGTTGCCTAACTATCTTTGTGCCCAAAGTGGGATTACCACTCCTAATCTCCCACTTTCTAGCCTGTTGCCTAAACACAACACAAAACTAGCTTTTTAGATAAAAAAGAACTGTGCAGAATTTTTTAGTTTAAAGTGATTCAAATCAAATTGGTCTGATGAATGGTTATATATTTAAATGAATAAATTCAAATGCAATCCAATGGAGCCCATGTCAGTTTATGGGACATACCTTCATTGTTCTGTTTTTGGTGAACTAGGCATTTCTTTAAAATGGTGATCATGGGTAACGATTACATTTTTTATTTATAATTACAATTCTAAAATAATGTATTTTATGTTTCTCCAACAATACGGCCTCCCCCAATAGGAAGTCCCAGCATGTTTTATAGGCATGAAATGAAATTAAGCCCCTCCCCCCAAATTAAGGCCTATATTAAAACATGCGAAATGGGGGGGGGGGAAATGGCGGAGGGGCTTGCTGTTGGGAAGTACTTTTGTTGCACACCCGGATATGGTGCTGCCTGCATTGACCCTGATACAAAGTGCCCCACCAACGCCGAGGTCAACATCCAAGCTGTCGCCGCCTGCCTGCCCGAAGATGCAAGGGGGGGGAATTAAGTCACCCCCGAAAAGACGGCCTAGCCATTTTTTCGGGGCTCAAAAAAAAAAAAGACCCGGCCTTATTATATGAGAAACACGGTAGAACATTTGTAAGATGGGAATTATGGCCACTGAATACAGTTCCATTTACTGGCAAAAATAGAATGTAGAAAAAGACAAATATGTACTGAGTGGATATTTAGCATTATAGATGAATTGATATGTACCTGAAGGTTGATCATCATCATCCATCCATCCATCTATCCATCCATCCATTCATTCTTGGTGGAATTTATTGTGTGTTTTTTTTAGGGGGTGTTAAAGTATAAAATGGATTACAAAAGAAACAAAATACTGTTTAATGAGCTTGACAATGATATCAAAATGGAATTACAAAAATATTATTATTAAAAAATAATACTTCACATTTTAGATAACATTGTTATTTATTTGGATTGGATTGCTTGGTGTTTTATAATGTTTTTGGGTGATGTTTATATATTTTTATTGTTTGGAGATTTCTTGAAAAAAACAGGAACAAAAATAACTTAAAAGAAACTCTATGGAAATAAAGTTAATTTGCTCCTGACATTGTGATTAAAAGTACTTCTATTATGTGAGTATTCAAATTGAAAAGCCCCTAGAATTTTATATTCCTCACTGTCTGGTACTTAAAGTAAAATAGTACTTAAATATTCAGGTGCAGTGTAAGCATATGCAAGTAAACAATGTGTAGTTTTCTGCTAAAAACTCGCCTTGAATTATTTTTAAAAATATGTATGTTCATTTATTTATTGTAGTAATTAAAATTAAGTGTAGAAAAATAGAAAATAGGCTAAGTGTATAATTTCTGTCTGTTTTGATTTCTTTTATTGCAAATACCCTCAATTACATATGAAATGGAGTAGATGGCAGCCCCTTATTACTATTGTGATTAATTTTAGTATTGTTCACATGGAGAGAAGCCTGAAGTGATTATACAACTATTAAACACTTGTCTTCCTTACAATAAGGATCTTACATCTATATATATTTTGCTCTTGAGAACAGAAATCTTATAAAGAAAAAACAGGTAGTTGTTATAAAGACTGAGAGCAGTTGCATTATTACACCATACAAAGTAATAAAGGAAAATATACTACTGAGATTACAAAATCCTAAGAAGCCCCATAAAGAAACCTACCAGTTAAGACACTAGGCTGGAAACTAAGAGACTGTAAATTCTAATCCCTTAATTCTAATTTTTTTTTTTTTGCACTTCAGAACAGAAATTTAAATTAATTGAACAATTTCATTTCTGCATATTAGATAATGTTAGTTCCATTTTTAATCAAAAGATTTAGAAGAATAAAAATTATTTTACCTAATGTGAAAAGAAACATGTGAGGGATGTCACTATTCTCTTCCTGAACAACCCTCCACCACATGTCACCATGAGAAGGCAATCAGAGTAGGTCTTCTGAAAGCTATCTTAGAAATATCTCCAGTGTTGAGCATACTATTATATAGCAATAGTACTTAAACTTACTGTATATACCACTTTACAGTGCTTTACAGCCCTCTCTATGCGGTTTACAGAGTCAGCATATAAAGACATAAATGGTTGAAAGTTTTTTTATGCTATAATGAATGTTATGTATTTTTCAGTTAGTATTTTATATAAGAGATCTGATACTAAGTAAATCAAAAGACAAATGCAGGGTATTATTCATTTTCAAGCATATGAGCCTCAGTGTGTTTTAGCAGAGACACATAAAGCATTATTTTTCCTTCCCAATATATCACCAGATTTCAATGGAGGGTGTTTATGAATTGCCGCATCCACAACTTCTAGTGTGAAGGAAATGGTTTATTTATTACAGAAAATGCTAATAAAATTCACAGTAATTTACACTTGAAGTAAATAATTAACAGGTATAGCAACACTTCACCTTAGATTGTCTTTGTGAAACTGCGAAAACTATTTGAATTTGCAGTGAGTATGAAATGGTTTAAAAGTTCAATTATGCCAACAGATCTGAAAATCCTTGCTAAGTAATATTTTCATTTTTTTAAAAAAATCACTGAGAGGCAGCATGACAAAAAAAGAGAAGATATGGTGTCGGGGTAGGCAACATTTAATGTGACAGAATAAATTAGTAACACTTTCAGTATAATATTCTTACAGATTTTGAGAAAAAAAAGTAATTAAGAAATTCTCAGGCTCCTGGGGCACATTAAGTAATTAAAGGTCTGCAACAGTATTAGAGTTTGATGCATCACTGAATATGTCCAATTTCTATCACAAGGTTGCTAAAATCAGATTTAGACTGGGAGATTCATTTTAAATGGCAGTTAAAACAACTGAAGATGAAGATGAAGATGATGATCATGATCATGATGATGAAGAAAATTTTTAGGATGTGAGCCATCCAGGTTATCTTCAGATGTTTCTTGCAACAATAAAAATCTATTGTTGGCAATAACAAAACTCTGCTGTTTTGCACCTAATACTATTTTTTCCACTCTCCCACCTTATAATCTAACTTGATTATATAAAGAAAAAAGAAAACATTCTCAAGATACTCAAGCATGATTTTTTTTTTACAAAAGTTTAAAATGACAATTTCAGCTTCAACTAATGGACAGGTAAAAGCTCATCTGTCTTCTGCTATTGATAATGTCTAGTGGCATCATCCTTATCTAATATGATATGTAAGAAAATAATAACAACAATTATGATCTAAACCATCTGATCACAGTGAAAACAGCATGAATAAATGGGGAAATTTCTGTATCAATAAGCCCTGAAGCCCAATTATAATTCACAGTGCTTTTACTGATATATAGCTATCGATTTCTCCCATCCATGCTGGTTGCTTTAAACTAATCAGCAGGAATGTCCTTGTAAAGTGCAAAATGTGAGTCTCCTGCCTTCAATATCCCATCCTGACATCTGTTCTGTTCAATAGAAAGCTCCTTCATTTAGGATTTTCCACATTACTAATCTGGCACTTTAATCCAAAACAGTATAAAGTTAAACTACTTAATATGTTGAAGAGGAAGGATTAAACATCTGTTCTTTAAAAGTGATATCTAAAAGCATTCCAAGATTCCCCTGGATGGCATCTACATGGCATAAAAGAATCCATCTTCAGTTCTATGTTTCTAATTCATGATATGTTCAGGCAGCACCACTATTCTGTGAGCTGCACTGGCTCCTTATGGACTGGGTTCATGGTGCAATTAAAAGAGATGGTTACCAAGTTTAAAGCTCTTCCCAGACCAGGGCTGGGTTATTTGTGGCACTGCCCATCTCTAATTCTTTCTGTCCCCATCCCACCCCACCCCACCCCAAGATACTGCAAAGTCAGCATGTTTCATGCTCTCTGTGTGAAACTGAAATTGTGATTTTATACTTTTGCCAAAAAAAAAAAGAGATCATTCTTGAGAATGTTTTCTCTCTCTCTCTCTCTCTCTCTCTCTCTCTCTCTCTCTCTCTCTCTCTCTCCCTCCCTCCCTCCCTCCCTCCCTCCCTCCCTATATATATATGTGTTTTCTTATATATATATACACACACCAAGATTATAAGGTGGGAGGGAGCAGAAGAGGAAGAGTAGAGAACAGTAGAGTTTTGTTATTGTCAGTAGTAGATTTGTTCTGTTGCAACAAACACCTCAAGATAACTATAGCGATAAGCATGAAGCTAAACCTGGACGGCTCATACCATATAAATTTTCATTATGATGTTGATCATCATGTTTAATTGTTTTAATTGCATTTTAAAACCAACCTCCCAGTTTAAAATTTTATTTTACCTATATGTACTTTCTGATAGAAACAGGACATATTCAATGATGTATCAAACTTACCCAGGAAATATACTTTCTCTGTCACAGCACCTGCCCCATGAAACATACCTCCTAAAATTTGATAGCTCCCACCATGCTGGCCTTCTAAAGGGTCTTGAAAACTTGGCTCTTCCCCTGGGCATTGGCAGGATGATAGATGAGCCCATTGTAATATTTGATATTATGACTCCAGGCAGCCTCAATTGTATTACATTCTTTGTTGTTTTTATTTGTTCTCAGTTATCTTATTTTTTTCTGCACTAATACTATGTAAATCACCCACAATTGACAAGATAGGTGGCTATATATATATAATGAACACCATTCACAGAGCTACATTTAATTTAGCTTAATAATGATTATACTCACAATTTAAAACTATTTCCAATGCAAGGACCTGAAATGTGGGACTGTAGGTCTCTCTAATTTTCTGTTCATATTTTTATAGTTAACATTTTTAACATTATAACATTCAAGTTTTACTGATTTTCATCATATAAGCAGACTCAAACCACATCTTATTACATGAATTATATTACTGCTGTTACACTTAAAAAATAATTCAATTCTGTTTTCTGCCCAGCTTGAAATTAATGAGAACTTATAATGTCCTAAACCCAGGTTTCTGAAATAGGTTACAGTACTGCCCCATCTCTTTGTCTTTTTTATTCAAACCACAATTACAGTTTTAATGTACTAATATAATTTTTCTAGTTCTATAAATTGAAAAGATTAGCACACTTGAACACATGTGTTATATTTTCATCTAAGAGCCAGTGCTGAAATATAATTCTTTTATTATAATTAACCATTTATTATCATTAAAATTCTGTAATCAATATATCTCAAAAACATTCTAATAATTCTTGACACAAATATGGATGCTCACTCTCAAGTTAATCCATTAAAATATATAACTTTGAAATTGCACTAGAATATGATCTAGTTGTACCAGAATGTGTTACTGTGATGCTTTTATAATAAACTATTATACTGGAGGTTTAGTAGAGTACTGGCAGCATTAGCACGGAACTGGAGGTCCTTAACTTCAAAATATGGCTAAATCAGCCAAATATTTCCTGTAGAGTTCTGAAGAAGAAAACATCTGTTATCCCTACATAACATCTGGCCCAGAGAATATATATAGGACTTCCCTGAAACTTTGAAAATTCTGACATTTATATCATAGTTCTCCTTTTAGTACAGGTAAACTAAAAACAAGATTTCTTGAAAAGTCTCAATTCTTAAATGAATGAGAATGGAGGTTAGGGTTGTTTAGCAAACTTCTAATTACATTGAACTTGGTCGTTTTTGGTTGGTAGTTTTTCTACCAACCTACGTACTACATATCTCCACTTACGTACAATCATCTGGTCTTGTGTCTTTATTCTTGAGATCTCAACTCTTTAAATTTAGGACGCTTCAACTTTTACTTTATTTCACTGCTTTGAATAATAGCTGGATTTAGAATTCTTCAATTCATCTTATTTAATTTGATGATTACATTCTGACTTGATGGTGCTAATTACCCTGGAGTGTTCTAGACTGCTTACAGTTGGTTCTTATCTTATCTGTGTTTCCCTGAAAATAAGACCCAGTCTTATATGTTTGCCAGGTCTTATTTTCTGGGGATGTCTTTCACTGACTCACCCGGCAGTGGCAGCACCGACAGCCCTGCCCAGCAGAAGCACACTACTGGCCCACTTCTTCTACGGCTGCTTGCCTCTGCTCGTGCACGTCACCCCCGGCCTCCCTTTTGCTTTTGCTTCAGGAAAGGCCTCTGAAGCCAATAAAAATGCTCTGGATCAATCCTTATTCTAGGGAGTCAAACTCTCTACCAGGAATTGAAGTCACATGTGTTTTCAGTTTAGATTACTATGTACAATGCATTAACTTAATAAACTATCTGGGTCCTGATGCTCTGCAGTATTGTAGATGTTGTATTTTTCCTCTCTATGTTATCTTCATTGCACTTAAGTACAGGGCATGGGTGGTTCAGAAAGCAGTTTGTCAATTCTATTCCAAACAAGTACAAGAGATTATTTGCAGTTGTAACCTAACTAAGAATGTGTTCATTCTATGCTTATTTCATATGTTGCCCTTTTCTCTATTCTGCCTGAAATTGCACTGTGGCAACAGATGTAGCAATTGTTCATTCAGAAATACTCCCCTGACAGTATTCTATCTCCTAGAAAGTCTCTGATGTCCTACTCAGACTTGCAAATGAAGAACATTTTCCAGGCAACTGTAAGGAATGACAAATACAATTGTCAAGAATATGGAATAACTGGTCCATTATTTTGATTCAGACTTAGACTTTGGTATTTTTGACATGGCCAACACAGAAACAGGTCTATTTTGATATAGCAATAGCACCTAGACTGATATACCATTTCACAGTGTTTTACGGCCCTCTCTGAGCAGTTTACAGAATAAGTATATTGCTTCTAACAAGCTGGGTCCTCATTTTACCAACCTTGGAAAGATGGAAGGCTGAGTCAACCTTGAGAATCGAACTGCCGGCAACCGGCAATCAACAGAAGTAGCCTGCAATACTGTATTCTAACCACTGTGCCACCATGCCACCATGTTCTACTCCTGATCTCCCCGTAAACCTGCTTTAGGAGAGCTTCACATAAACTTGTTTCAGGAGAACTGCTGAATGAGTAGAGGCAGTTAATTGAATTTATACCACAATCCCATTCCCCTCTCCCTGATACACTTCTGCAGCACAAATGCAGAAATAATAATAATAATAATAATAATAATAATAATAATAATAATAATAATAATAATAATAATAATAATAATAATAATAATAATAATAATAATAACAGCAGCTCAGACTGACTACAAACAATGTCACAATACAGTCGCTCAGATGCTCCACTGGAACTTGTGTCACAGCTACCATCTGCCTGTAGCAAAGAACTGATGGGATCATAAGCCTGAAAAAGTGGTCGATAATGAGCATGCAAAACTACTGTGGGACTTCCGAATACAGACTGACAAAGTTCTGGAACACAATACTCTGGATATCATGATTGTGGAGAAGAAAAAAGTGTGGATCATTGTCATTGCCATACCTGGTGACAGCAAAATCAACGAGAAACAACTTGAAAAAGTCACCAGATATCAGGACTTGAGAATCGAACTGCAGAGACTCTAGCATAAACCAGTGCAGGTGGTTCCAGTGGTACTTGGTACACTGGGTGCTGTGCCTAAAGACCTAGGCAAGCACTTAAAAACAATTGGCGCTGACAAAATCACCATTGGTCAGTTGCAGAAGGCCACCTTACTGGGATCTGCTTGCATAATCCACTGATACATCATGCAGTCCGAAACACTTGGGAAGTGTTCAACTAGTGATTTGTGATCTGGTTATCTCGTCTGCTGTGTATACTGTCATTTTTGTGTATAATAATAATAATAATAATAATAATAATAATAATAATAATAATAATAATAATAATAATAAAGGAGCAGAAGAAATCAGTACAGCTGACTGAACTGAAATGATAATCTGCAACCAAAAAATGTCACAACATAAAATGGTAACATTTCTAATTAATAAAATATCTATAATTTAAGCAGTCTGAACAAGTTAACAAATAGCTGTTGAGACACTCACATAAACTGTATCATAGACAGTTATTATACCAATATGTGCTTTGGCCAGCCTTTTATCATAATTAGTTTGCTGCAATAAGAAATATAAAGTTGTGTAATCTTCATATTTTTGAGCACAATAGTTTAATTGTAGGACAGAAATAGTAGAGAAAAGCACAGTGGAGAGGTTACCTGTGTTGAGGATGAGATCCAAGACTTTTGAAATAGCCAGTTTGGTTCCAAGATCATCTAGCAGTTTTCCATTCCAATCTATTCCCAAATTCCACTACATAACACAGAGGGGGAAAATACAGAATTGCATTCTAAAAGTGATATGATATTTATTTATTTCATTTATTTATTTATCACATTTAGGAACTATTCATCTGTGTGATCCTTTCCTTTATGTTTAACTGAGAATAGTTAGAACCTTGCTGATGATTACAGCCCTTTCCTCCTGATCTTGTTTTGCATATAGGAAATGTTTAGAAGATTTGCTGAGTGAAAGGAGTGGTGTATAAATTTAATAAATAAATGTATACTGCTTCATTGTACAGACATTCCATACCAATCTCATTTCCCTAGCTTTCTAACCTAATTCTCTATTCAAAGAAGGGGAGAGGTATATTCTTTCTCTTTTTTCTGGCCATATATTCTCTTCCTAACAGACAGGAAGCAGCAGGTGAAGCTAGGCAGAATCATATCTGATACCTGTACAATTACCCCAGCCCCCCCACCCAAGGCTGTGTGCTTTCTCCACTTGTCTTCTCCCTATATACCAATGACTACATCTCAAACAATCTATCTGTTAAAATAGTGAAGTTTGCTGATGACACAACAGTGATTGGTCACATTCGAGACAACGACAAATCTGCATACAAACAGGAGGTTATACAACTTGCCTCGTGGTGTAACCAGAACACTCTGGAACTGAACACACTCAAAACCATAGAAATGGTGGTAGACTTTAGAAGAAACCCTCCCATACTACCACCTCTTACAATACTAGACAACACAGTATCAACAGTAGAGACCTTCAAATTTCTAGGTTCTACTATATCACATGACCTAAAATGGACACCTAACATCAAATACGTCATCAAAAAAGCACAACAAAGAATGTTCTTTCTGCTCCAACATAGAAAGCTCAAACTGCCCAAGGAGCTGCTAATACAGTTCTACAAAGGAATTATTGAATCTATCATCTATAACTGTCTGGTTTGGTTCTGCAACCCAACAGGACAGACACAGACTTCAGAGGATAATTAGGACTGCAGAAAAAAACAATTACTACCCATCTGCCTTCCATCGAGGACCTGTATATAGCACAAGTCAAAAAGAGGGCTGTGAAAATATTTACAGACCCCCTCACATCCCGGACATAAACTGTTTCAACTCCTTCCCTCAAAACAATGCTATTGAGCACTGCACACCAGAACAACTAGATACAAGAATAGTTTTTTCCCCCAAAACTATCACTCTGCTAAACAAATAATTCCCTCAACACTGTTCAACTATTACAAAGTCTGCACTACAATTACTGTTAATCTTCTCATCACTCCTTATCACCCATCCCCTCCCACTTGTGATTGTAGGACTGTAACTTTATCGCTTGTATACTTACGATTTATATTGACTGTTTCCTAGTATGATTTGATTGCTGATTATACCCTATGACTATCATTAAGTGTTGTACGTTGATTCTTTATTCTTAATGAATGTATCTTTTCTTTTATGTATACTGAGAGCATTTACACCAAGACAAATTCCTTGTGTGTCCAATCAACTTGGCCAATAAAGTATTCTATATAGTTTGATTTGTTTTTACTCCAAATGTTAGAAACTGCTTATTCAAATGATTTCTGCAGCATTCACAAAAGTCATAGTAATCCTTAATACTAACCATTTATGCTAGATTTACAATTGCCCTTATGCTCGTATAATCTTACCATTGATCCATGCTACTGTACTTGGATAAGTGATGGCAAGATTGTTTATAATTATTGTTTATAATTAGAGCATGTCAAGTTAGTGCTACAGCCATTATGCCTATAGCAAACACTGGGTACAAACTTTCTTGAGCAAAAACTAGGAAAAAGCAAGAAAATTTTAAAGTATGTCTTTTAAAGTATGTCTTGTGAGTGATAGACCGTACTATTCATAGGAAGAAAAAAAAAAACCACTAAATTTTCTATTTAGCTAGTATGAATGACCAGTGTTGTGGGTATGTAGTTGATCTCAAGCATTAACCTCACACCACATTTTAGATTGCACAGTATACTAGACACTAATTATCATAATTTACAAATATTCTATTTGAATATGTACTTATATTTATTTTTAGAAATTTTGATTTTGTGCAATTTAGGTTTTTGGCCAAGCAAAAAATTAGTAGCTACTCCTTGGAACATATTTGTATATATTCAAGCAGAAGACATTTGCTGAGTATTTTGTCTCTCTGCTGCTCCCTCTGCAGAACAGATGCACATCATCTGTTGGTTCTTAATGCTTTTGCCCCAATCTATAGTAAAAAAGTAGAAGAGTCTCTAGTCTCGTGTTCTGTATCACCTATCTTAACTGCAAATATTTTCTGAGAATTTATTTTCTTTAATGTGGAATCATTGTTACACCCATTGACAAGCTGGTTATTAAAATGGCAAGAAGAGACACTATTCTTGTTTTCTCTGTGGAAAAAAACAGACCTCTCTGCTGAAGTGAAAAATAAAGTCATCAGCCAGTTTTCTTTTAGGACAGATAAAGAAAATAAAACATTAATAATACATTCACCAAAAATGAAGTTATCATTTAAATAGAAAATAAAATAAAATATTTGGAAATGTTTTATGGAGAATAGCTTCAAGGGAGATGAGTTCTATATGTATGAGGAGAGCTGAAAAGGTTGCTTTTCATAGGGCTAAGATTCAAATAGCTTATTACTTCAATCATGCAGCAGGAATGGACTGGAAGATTAAATGTTTGACAAATCTTTCCCCTTCCTTTATGAAAATCTTAACAAGAGTAAAACATGTCAGTGGAGTCTAGCACTCTCTTTCTCTTTCTCTCTTTGCGTCTCTAAATGTGATATAATAGTATGTGATACAATTTGCTATAATTGTAGGTGCTTGGGGAATAAGAGTTATTAAACAAAATGCTAGCTTGGGGTTTTAATTTATAAATAATTTCAATAACACATGCTGTTCTGTGCCATAGGTGTGACAAATTTAATTTATTGCAGTGATTCTGTCTTTTATGCTTATTCAGCTGATGATGAAAAACTGGAAGGGTCAAAAGCATAATACATGGTAAATTACTCTTTTATATGAATTTTCACTGAAATAAATGGGGCTATCAACATTTCTGCAAAAATTTCCTTGAATAGAACTTTTTCCAGTTTGCACTCCCAACTTTGCTCTAGTGCTAAATATCACTAATATTGTTTTCTTTTCTTTTTTTCAAGTATATTTTTATTATTTTTTAAAAATTGCAATAGTGAAAACTAATGCAAACTAAACTTGGAGAAACAGAAAGAAAGAACAAAATGTGCTGCAAGAAAGTAAAAGAAAGAAAAATATAATAAAGAAAAAATATATAAAGAAGTTATTTTTAAACTTCAACGCAGTTATAAACAAATTTATAACTCTTTCCCTTTACAAGTAGTCCTTGATTTAAGCCACAGTTGAGATCAGATTTTCCATTAGGAAGCATGATGGTTATTACATTAGTGCTCAATTTTACAACTTTGTTTGCCATGGTTATTAAATGAATCACTACAGTAGTTAAGTGAATAATATAGTTGTTAAGTGAATCTGGATTCCAACATTGACTTTGTATGTTGGAAGCAGTCTAGGAAGGTTACAAATGGCAATCACAAGACACCAGGATATGGCAACCATTGCAAATACATGCTAGTTGTCAAGTATCCAGATTTTGGTAATGTTTATTTTTTTTTTTTTTTTTTTTTTTTTTTTTTTTTTTTTAAGAAAATAATAAAAATTTTTTTTATGTTGTAAAATATAAAAAAGGGGAAAAAAAAAAAAAAAAAAAAAAAAAAAAAAAAAAGGGGAGGGGGGGGGGGGGGGTTTTGTTGGTTTTTTTTGCCTTTTATGTGACCATAGAGATGTTGTGCAGGGATGGGATTCAAATTCTGTAACAATTGGTTCTGTGGGCATGGCTAGGTGGACATGGCCATGTGACTGGGTGGGTGTGGCTTCTTCTCTCTTTTTTTGGCAGCAACCCCCCCTCCCATTTTTGGGCCTTCTGGGCTTCAGGGAAGCCTTCTGGGGGGTGCATTTTTGCTCCCAGAAAGCTTCCCTGAAGCCAAAAAAATGAGCCTGGGGGGAAACGCAGCAGCCCCCTCCATTTTTTGCCTTCCTGTGCCTCAGGGAAGCCTCCTGGATGAAACAGTAAATAAGTGAGGGGAATCCTGGCACAGCTGATCATAGGAACAGCTGATCGTCAAGAGGGGGAAAAAAAGAAATACCTTAAGGAGTGATTGGGTGGGGAAGAACGCAGTCAGTGATGTCAGGCATGTGAGCAGTGTTGCACATGTGCAATAAGGACTGACTGGGAGGGGAGGGGAGGGGCGGGCAGAGAGGGGTGGGGCCAGCCAAGGGCATTATTTTCCGGTTCTCCAAACTGTGCAGAATCATAACAACCGGTTCTATAGAACCAGTAATATCCCACCCCTGATGTTGTGACAGTCATAAGTGTGAAGATTGATTGTAAGTCACTTTTTTTAAAGCTCTTGTAACTGAACAGCTGCAAAATAAATGGTTGTCAATTAATATTTCTTCATCCCATATCTCATCTCTTATCTATAAGCAGTTCAAGTAAACATCAATTTTTCAATCCTGGAGTCAGCAAAAAAGTCTATAAAGGGTTACCAGAACTTTGCAAAAATGTCTTCTTTTAATCTTAATCAAATAAATCAACTTGTATTCCTTCCTTTTATATCCTAATCTTTAATTCAATTAAATGCTGTTATAGGGTTTGATTTTTTTATTCAGGTTTTTTTTTATCCTATTGCATAGATTTCTTCAAGTCTTTAACAAGACTCTTTTGTAGAACCAGTAACAAAACATTTTTCATTTTTCATTTTTATTCTCTTGGTTCATCATTTGTTCATCATTTTAATTTTTAAAACTTTTGTTTATAAAGCACTGGTTGGTTTCTTTTGTTTATAAACAAAAGAAAGTTTCTTTTGTTTATAAAGCACTGGTTGGTTTTTTAAAATGTGGCTCTCAGCAATCATTCAACTGTCTCAGTTCGAATAAAAATGAACATCCATATACCTGCATAAATAATAAACTAAGAAGACAAATGTGGTGAATAGAAGCTAGCTAGCTATTTGTTGATCCTACTTTGTTGACTCATTGAGCAGGACAATGTGTATGATTATCCATTCATACAAGCTTCTTTTACTCCAGACTACTATAACCATTATATTACAATAGCTGTGGTGTTGGTTTTTTTCAGAATCATTACAGAAAAATACAGTTTTCTCTCTCAGGAAACATATTTAAACCATATTCTGTGTATCTCTTCAGTGGCAGATTTGGAAATTTATAATGGAAATTTGCTACAAAATTGTCTGTTAGTGGCTTAGGGAATTCTTACTGATATATGTTTATGATTTTTTTTAAAAAAAATGTCTGTTTATCCCTGTATTTTCTAGTGATAGATCCCTATCTACTGATAGGATATTTCTTTCAGTGAGTAGTCACTAATTTTTAAACACTTACAATATTTCTTTTTCTGTTTATATTTCTCAGTCCATTCCAATTTCAAAGATTGTTATTGTTATTATTTTCAAAATTATATAATGTACATCGATTTCTTTTATGTCTGTGTTTTGCCTTCCATGTCTCTCTAGAACAAATGTTAATGTTCTCAGATAATTATCCTAAAATTACCACCAAAACTTTAAATTTTGAATTTAAAAAATGTACTTTGAAAATAGATACTTCCTCTTCTATAACACAATCTGTTATCTTTTGTGTTTTGTTGTGAGTTTAGGTGGCCGTGCTACTTTAAAAATGTGGCTTTTTACAGCTTATCTGTGGGAGGATGAACTGCCCTGCAACAGAAAAATGTTATATATGACTCTCAAAACATTTTTTTCTGTAGTAGTCTGAATAACAGCTGTCTAGTTCAGGCATATAGGCAATTATGGAGAAAGTGTGAATGGGACTTTATTTATTTACTTTACGTATGAATCAAATTTGCATAGCTACTCATAGATTTGCCAAAAGTGAATCTGTGCAAAGCAATTGAATAAAACCCACAGATATAAAAAATATAAAATCTACATTAAGAAATAAATAGTATAAAGGCCCCTAGGAAAAGAGAGAATAAAAATGACCAACTCAACAATGTAAACGGGCACATAGATTTTGAAATAAATAACTATAAAAAAAAGCAACAACGGGTAGACAGAAATTGAGCAGAGGTGTTTTCTGGGTTCGGCAGCGGATGTGGCTAGATAGAGAGGTGACTGAACAAGGTGATGACAGAAGGCAGTGACAGGGACAGTAACAAGCCCAGGGATCCACAGTCATGGAGGAAAAGTAGGAAGGTGCCTGAGGCAGTGGAAACCAAAGCAGAACCCTGTAAAAAGATTCAACAAAATGAAAGTGCAGCTCTGGACTTTAGAAGCTGGCAGAGTGAAGTCCATGTCAGTAAAGTTCAGGTGAAGAATAACTGAGCAAGAGAGCATTAAGATGAGAAGCTATTAGCATTTCTCATAAGTGTGGGAGAAGGAAGAACAGCAAAGCATTTGGTAAGTCTTTGCTTTAATTGGGAATTTATGATGTTTCATCATATTTACCTTCTATTTACTATTTTTAATTTTTGTAAATATACATATATATACCTCAGGTCCTCTATCACACTCCTTACCTAGATTCTGTCTGTTCAATGACTCATGAAATTTCTTAATAAACCCAATCAGAAATCATTGAGTGGTCACATGACATATTTCTTAATAACTGCTTTGCTCAGCAATCAAGATTCAGGTACCAATTGTGAACATAAATCAAGGACTACTTGTAGATTAAATTGGTCCCCACTAAGACCTTTAGTCTGTGTCTAAAGTTAAGCATACTATAGATCTTGCTGTGTAAAAAAAAGGTCATATTTAGCAGCATAACAAAATTTAAATACTTTCACATTTTTCTTGAAGCATGCGTTAAAAACTAACAATGGTGAAGATTATCTTAGCTAATGGTCTAAATCTAAAATCTAATTAAGATTGTCTTCCTTTGATGACCCAGTCAATCTTCAGGGTTTAATGTCTATCCAAATAAAAATTTAAGTGTTTGTTTTCTGATGATTTTGCTTCACATTGGAGATAATGTTATGGCAAGCAATATTTTTAATAAGGTCAACACATGGTAACAAGTAACATAATTAGGATGAAATAATTGGGCCTATGGGAATAGAAGTATTTGACTATTGCTTATACTATTTATTTATTTATTTATTTATTTATATTTATTTTTGTCAATTGCTTACAAGATAATAGGTATAAGTATATACATAGTTATGAATACATGGATACATATAAGAAAAATAAAAAAATAAAAGAAACAATAGGACAGAGACAGTAGGCACGTTGGTGTGCTTATGCACGCCCCCTACAAACCTCTTAGGAAAGGGGTGAGGTCAATAGTAGAAAGTCTAAGGGTAAAGTTTTTGGGGTTTGGGGAAGAAACCAAAGAGTTGGGTAGAGTATCCCAGATATTGACCACTCTGTTGCTGAAGTCATATTTCTTGCAATCAAGTTTGGTGTGATTAACTTTGAGTTTGTATCTATTGTTTGCTCTTGTGTTGTTATGGTTGAAGCTGAAGTATTAATTGACAGGTAGGACATGTATGATTTTATATACTATACTTAGATGTATGATTTTATATACTATACTTAGATCGGACCAAAGGCAGCATAGTTCTAGGTTTTCTAGGTCTAGAATTTTGAGTTTTGTGGCATAAGGTATTCTGCAACGAGTAGAGGAGTTGAGAACTCTTCATGTGAAATATTTCTAGACTTTCTCAACTGTGTTAATATCAGATACGTAATGTGGGTTCCAGACTGATGAGCTGTATTCGAGTATTGGTCTAGCAAATGTTTTATATGCTCTAGTTATTAGTGTAATATTACCAGAGAAAAAGCTATGTAAGATTAGGTTAACAACTCTTAACACCTTTTTGGCTATGTAGTTACAGTGGGCTCTAGCACTTAGATCATCAGAGATGAGTACTCCAAGATCCTTTACAAAGCTTGGATCATCAACAAGGTCTTGACTATTCAGCCTGTATTTATTTTCTGATATATATTTGAGATTTGAAGTTGCCATTTGTTTGACCATTCTGATACATAGTCAAGGTCTTCTTGAAGGGTAGCAGTATTGTCTGTAGTGTTGAATAGCTTTACATCATCAGCAAAGAGAACACAGTTGCTCTTAATATGATCACACAGGTCATTTATGTAGAGTATGAAAAGAGTTGGTCCTAGAACACTGCCTTGGGGGACACCACTATTGACAGGTACAGAATTTGATAGGATGCTCCCAATTTTGACCATTTGTTGTCTGTTTGACAGGAATGCTTCTATCCTGTTATGCAGGTGTCCAGAGATACCATAAGATTTTAGTTTTAAGAGTAGTTTGCCATGTACCACTGAATCAAAGGCTTTACAGAAGTCTATGTACATTGCATCAATTGCTTTGCCCTGATTGAGTTGTGTATTCCATATGTTTTTGCAGTGTAAGAATTGCAGATTACAGGATAGTTTTTTCCTGAAACCAAATTGTTTATTAAAGAGTAGGTTGTTTGTTTCTAAGTGGAGGATGATGGATTGGTTAATAATTGATTCCATGACTTTACAGGTGACGCAGCATAAAGAGATTGGTCTGTAATTTTCAACTAGACTGGGGTCTCCCTTTTTGAAGATGGGGATGACCGTGGCTTGTGACCATAGTTTTGGCAACGAGCTGGTCCTGAAAGATTTTTCAAAGATTATGCTCAGACGTTCGGCTATGGCAGTGGATAGCTTTTTTAATAAGTATGCTCATATTCCATCCAGTCCAATAGATAGAGATGGTTTTAGATTGAGTAGTGCTTTTTCAACATTGTCTTCTGTAAAATCGATATGTATTAGATTATTGTAGTTGTCAGTGGTTCGACTAGGAAATACTGGGCATGATTCATTGCTGTTTACAAATACTGAGCCAAAGAATGTCTTAAAGAGGTTTGCTTTAATGGTGTCTTCATTGCAGTCTTTACCATTAGGTCCTTTCAGGGGTGGGATGGACCTTGAGTCTTTTAGTTTATTGTTTACAAAATTGTAGAAAGCGTGGGTGGAATTGGTGCATAGAAGGTTTTCTTCTTGTTTAATGTGATAATTGGTGCATTCAGGTTTTATCTGGTGGCATAAATTTTTGTATCAGCTTTTGAAGTTGGCAACGTGACCAGATTTGTTTTTCCACCAAAGTGATTTCTTTTTGGATTGAAGCTTCCTTATTGTTATGGGTAATTTGTTTTTTCTGGTTTTGGGAGTTGTTAATGGTACATATAGTTTGATGACTCTTTTGACTTCAAGTAAAAATATGTTGTAATGGTCTTCTACAGTATTGCATCCAGTGAATAGAAATTGCCAATCAAGGGATGAGAGATCGTTGTTTATAAGATCGTAGTTGCCTTTTTTGAAGTTATAATTGGGGATTCCGTTGTTGTGATGATTTTTGTGTGTACGTATGTTGAGACAAAAGTCTATCATGTTGTGGTCACTGTGGGAAAAGGGTTCTTTAATTTGTATTCCATAAATTGAATTCAAACTATTGCAGAAGATGAGATCCGGGCAGTTGTTAAGTCTAGTGTTGTTGGTTACTAGTTGTTCTCGTTCCAGATTTGTTACTGCATTGTAGAAGGTTGCAAGTGTGGGTTCAGTTGTACATTTGTAAAGGGTCCAGTTAATATGAGGTAAATTGAAGCCACCAAGAAAGATAAAAGCATGTGGGCAGGATGCTGCCCATGTTAGTAGTGAATTTAGCTTGTTTACATGTTCGATGTCATAATCAGGGGCTCTGTAACATAGTAAGAACCGAAATGTGATATTTAAGGACAGTTCACAGATGATGGTCTCAGGAAGAGCAAGCTCCTGGGTAACTTGGATGTTTTCTAGGTGTAAGGACTTTTTATAGAATATAGCAACACCACTTCCTCTACGGATTTCACGATCTGATTGATAAACATGATAGTCTCTTACTGTGGTAATGGAGTCAGGGAGAGATGCGTTGAGCCATGTTTCACAGACAAATATAATGTTGAATTTAGCTGTATTTAGTAAGAGGAGAAATTCAGTTTTTTTTATTTACAAGGCTTCTTGCATTGAGTAGCTTGCATTTAAGGCCACTTGTGGTTGGAATAGAGGTAGTTAGGGGTGTGCGTGCCTAGTTTTGAGTGATGTTGGATTGGATGGGGTGGGGTTGGATGCAGAGTTGTGGGTTGTGTGACTTTCTTTTGATACAATCAGCTTGGTAGTCAATGTATAGATTCTTTTCTCCATTGTCTAGATGGTTTTCTTCACGGAGTTCACAGGAGTGGATTCTTTGCAGCTTGGATAAGTGTGGACTTGAGCGAAGTTTTTTGTGGTTGGGATTGGTCTTTGCAGTGATGTTTATTGTATGAATGAATATGCGTTTGCTGGAATCATTTTTGCATACAACTCTACAAAATCTTGGGGCCACAGAGCCAACATTGTATTTGCACCCAGGGCCATCTCTGGTTATTTCAATGATATCTCCAGGAGAAATGTTGGTTGTATTTGAGTTGTTTATGATATCACGAACGTTGATGATGTCGTCTGATTCATTGGTGTCTTCGAGACCAAATAAAATGGCATTTGGACATTTCTGTTCACGTTCCATGGTGTCTCTGATGAGTAAGGAGATTTGTGGAATTATTTGAAGGAATAGTAATTGTTTGTGGCTGTGGTTTGGTGGTTATTTTTGGTTGTAATTGTGATTGTAGTTGAAGTAGTGGTTGTGGTTGTTGTGGGATTTGATTTTAAGCTGATAGGTACTCACTCATCTTTGCTGTATTTTTTTTCAAGAGAGATTAGGCTTGCTTATATAGTTGTTTCAAAACATGTTGCTAAGTGTTCTTCTATTGAGTGAATGAGTGATTCTATGCTTTCAACTCTGTCAGGTAGGGTACTCTGTTTAGCTTAGCAGAACATGATGGACATAGGTAAAAGAAATGTATCTGAATTTTTAACCATATCAGCTAGGCTTTTGTTTGCATTTAAGCAGGCAGGGTGGGCTAGATTGTTGCATAGGTGGCATTTGATGTAAATTTCACTTTCATTGATGGTTTCAAGACATCTGAAACATGTGCAGGAGTCTGGGAGGCCATTGGTAGAGATATTTTTCTTTTGTTTTGTTTTGGAGTTTTTGGCTGGCATGGTCAATAGCAATAGTACACTAAACAATTACAATAGCTAGTTAATGTGATAGGTAGACAGTTACTTAATGAATGTTGGTAATTAATAAATGTTAATTGATAAGTTAGAGAACAAATCAAAAGTAAGGTTACTTATTACTAAAAAATCAATCAATCAATCAATTGGTTATTCAAATCACTCTAATCAAATAATTTTGCTAAGCAACAAACAGCCTAATTTCTTACAGTAATTACTAAACACACTGGTCAATTAAATTCACTAAATCACTGTTTTTATAATCTGATTTTCAGTAATTACACTATATGCACTAAACACTCAATCATACTAATCAATAAAAACAATTAATCAATTAATCATTTGATAAAAATTAATTATTTTTAAGAAATTGATTTGGAGATATCATTATCTAATCTTTGATATAGGTCTTGAGGTAGAAAGTTATAAGTTTTGAGATACTGAAAGTAATGAAGTATTATTGAGAGTCAGTAAGTAAAGGGTTATTGCTTAGCTTAGCTGTTGCTGATATCTGAAAATAGGTTTATAACCCCTAATAAACTGGCAGGAGGCCTCTTTTCCTGGGCTGGAGAAACAACAGTTTCTTTATGTCAAACACTCTTTCCTCTTGATTTTACACTCTCTTTCTTGTTTTGTAGATTGAGTTTTTGAGATTGTAAAGATGCAAAGATGCTGAAGTGGGATCTCTGGCCCCTTCTTCAGCAGAGATAAACAGAACAATTCACAGGGAGGCAACAGGAAACTTTTTGTTTTTGTTTTCCTTTGATGAATGGGATTTCTGGCCCCGTCCTAGTTAATTAAATACACTTTCAAAATTTGTTGCTTTAAGACAAAGAGGCACATAGATAGTCTTGCACTGGCAATTCAAATAGTTTATATTTTTACTATGTAGACTCAGATTTGTATTGAGCATTCGCTCCTGGCTTCAATGTACTTCTATCATAGGAAATAAAGTTGCTTCCAATCTTCGCAGGAGTTCAGTTATAACAAAACTAAGTTACTGTCCTTTTAAAGAGGGAGTCCGGATTAGCAATTTGGTGAAGAGGGAAGAGGGAAGGAGGGGTGGCGGGGGGGGAAGCAGTCCGCTTCACACCCTGGCTGCAAATGTCTGAAGACCGACTCACAGTTCCTGGTGCTCACCACCCTGCAAGGATGGGATGAATCTCGCCATCTCACCACCTTGCAAGGATGATTGTAGAGCCCCCGGTACTGGCAAGCCCCACCGCCTTACCTTCTAGTAAGGATGGGTTGAGTCGCAGATAATTAAGCGCTTTTGAATAGAGCGCTTTTGAATTTAGCGCTTACCGAGGAATGAGCTCTTTTCTGGCATGCTGGTCAATGATGGGAGGAATCAGAAATCTCTGAGTACTTTTGAATGGAGGGTTTCTGAGGAATGGAGCTCTTTTTTGGCTTGCTGGCAAGTCTCGGGCATTAGGCTTTCCACCTTGCCGGCTGGACCCACAGGGATTTGAGGGCTTGTCGCCTGGTTCTGCCCATGCCCACCTCACGCTGTTGCTACTGCCACCGCCATCTTTAAGATGTAACATCCTACGGTGAAAATCACGAATTCTTCATCATAATATAAACAGGACATCACTTTCTAAGCTGTATGAAGACAACCAAAGGTCTCAGGACAACATAAATTGTTTCAGTCCTTCACTAACTTTAATTTAAACTTTAAGTAAAAGGAAGGATCCTAAAGAAATATTAGTAGATTGGTTGTATGAGGAGCAATGTGAGTCTTTTTCCCCCCTTCTTTTTCTGTACTTCAACTTTTCTTTTAAAAGATTCAAATCTTCACTTTTATGTCATACTATAATGCTACTGCTTCAGGAAGGACTCCAAAGTGGAGACAGGACATAGTTTTTTTTAAAAAAATGTTTCAGAAATGTAATTTGACCATAATTTAACATGTTCACCAGCAGATGACAATGAAAGATCACTTGCCATTAAACATGTTAATTTCAGTACAGACCTGCAGGCAGAGGGTTTTAGAAATGCCACCTGTCCAGACACTTTGATCATCTTTGGATGCCTTTCCATCCCCTCCCAATGATATTAGAAAAGTGATTTCAGAGAGAGGACTTCTAGAATGACAGTGCCATCTCATGGAATATTCTCAACATGAAGAAACATCTGGCATCTATACTGATGCCTTTCCAGTGCTATCTAATATCTTTATCTTCTCCTCTTGCAGTAATTCCAGTTTTATATGCACACATTATATGGGGATGGTGGCTCTTATTTTTAGCCCTCCCAATGTATTTTGTTGTCAGTTGTATTCTATTTTTACTGTCTAAGTGAAACATTTCTCATGTTTTAAATTGTCTTACAACATTGTCAGTTAGTTTTAAAAGGGCACAAAAATATTAAATGTATAAGGAAGCTCTCTTTCTTTTCTTCTCTTTCCTTTCTTTTATTTTTTTATTTGCTTGATAGTGCAAAACATAAAAATTCAATATCTATATAAACAGTGTGTTGTCTGAGTACAATTGATTTTGAGATATAGCAATGGTAATAATCACAATAATATTCATAACATCATTAACAATCACATAATAATATTTACTTATCCATTTTAATAAATCTTCAATGTAATTAATTCTTCTCTTATGCCTTTAGGTTTCTAACTTCTGTTGCTGCTAGTTAGCCACTGATAAAACAAATTTCTTTCTTCATAGTTGACCTGTCTTGTATACATAAAAGAATTATGTATCAGAAGAATTGTTTATCAGATTTGATTCATATTTTTTCTATACAGGCAGTCCTCAACCTAAGACCACAATTCAGCCCAAAATTCCCATTGCTAAGCAAGGCAGTTGCTAGGTGAATCGCACCCAATTTTGTAAATTCTTTTTGCCTTAGCTGTTAAGCAAATCATGCAGTTGTGAAGCAAATCTGGCTTTCCCCATTGACTTTTCTAATTGGAAGCTGGCTGGGAAGGTAACAAATGGTGACCACATGATCCTGGGACAGTGCAACTATCATAAATACATGCCAGTTTCTGAGAGTCAAAATTTTGATCACAGGACTGGGGATGCTGCAATGGTCATAAGTGTGAAAAATGGTCATAGGTTCCTTTTTTCATTGCTGTTCTAACATTGAACAGTCCCTAAACAAGTTGTTGTAAGTCAAGACTACCTCAGTTACATTAAGGTAAATATAACTATGATAAACAATATCAAATGAGGATGAGGATGAAGGATGGAAGACAGAGGATGAAGGATGGAGGAGGATGGAGATGGGGATTTATTTATTTTATGTATTTATCACATTTCTGTACTAGCTATCTATCTATGTCTGTCTGTCTCTCTGTTTGTCTATCTATTATCTATCTATCTATCATATATATATATATACATATACATATACATATACATATACATATACATATACACATATACATATACATATACATATACATATACATATACATATACATATACATATACATACATATGTTTGTTTTTGTAGATTTTCACGGGTACAAGTATGCAGGTCTTGGCATGTTCAAGTCTTTTCCCGTGTAAGATCCTGTGCAAGTATCTTGGAAATGTTTCAATGACGTCCCACTCGCCATCTTCAGGCTGGTGCTTTTGGCTTTGTGCTTGGCAACTGGGGATGCAACCATGGTCTGGTTTCTGGACGGTGGTTGTCTTTCGTCTATGGAATGGGTTTGGGTTTGAGTCTGGTGAGGGAGAATGGTGGTGGTGTCATGTGTTGTTTTGGGTCTGTTGTTGGTTTTCATGGCTGGGACTCGTTTGTTGATAAGGACTAGTTTCCAGATGTCTGGTAGGAGGGAGGCACCATCCCTTTTATTCATGTTATGGGGGTGTTTCTCTATTTCGATGACTTCCCTGATTATTCTCTTGTTGAAGTGTTCAGTATTGGAGATTAATTTGGTTCCCTCAAAATTGATTTCATGTCCTGTGGCTTTAAGGTGCTGGAAAAGGGAGGAAGCAGAAACCAGACCACGGCTGCATCACCAGTTGCCACACATCCCGACCCCCAAACCAAGCAAACGGACACACTCCATGAACACATAGCCAGGCCTCAAACTCGGAGCCAAACCAAAACCTGGAACGTCACATCACACCACCTGCTCAGGATATCAACAGAACTCAGGAGGTTACACCACAAAACCTCAGGATGTTGCAACACAGCCAATGACCCAGGAGATTACAGCACAAGACCCAGGATGTCACAACAATAGAACTCAGAAGGTCATCACACATCCCATTACCCAGGTTGTTACAACACAGGAGGCTGATGGACACACAGCCAATACCTCAGCCACACATGTTCTTATGAAAAAGCCAGCCAATCTGCAAACATCAACTCCATCAACCAATCAAGAAATGACAACACAGCCAACCTCCCCACCAGTATATATAGGGAGACGGCAGCTCCGATCACGCTTTGCTCGCACAAGCACAAACCCAAAAGCACCAGCCTGAAGATGGCAAGTGGGACCTCATCGAAACGTTGTCAAGATACTCTCAATCTTACATGGGAAAAGACCCAAACACACCTAGACCTACACACTATATATATATAGTGTTTTCTTAAGTTTTCGTGGGTACTTACATGTATGGTATTCAGCTTTGTTCGGGTATTTTCCCACACAGACAAACACAATACAGAAGCCTGATGATGGCAGATGAGATTCTGCTGAAACGTTGCTACAACTTTAAAAGCACAACTACAATGACGTGGGAAAATACCCAAACCAAGCTGAATGCCATACATGTAAGTACCCCCGAAAACTTAAGAATATATATATATATATATATATTCGTAGATTTTCACAGATACAGGTATGTAGGTCTAGGTGTGTTCGGGTCTTTTCCCATGTAAGATTAAGAGTATCTTGGTGATGTTTCGGCAAGGTCCCACTCACCATCCTCAGACTGGTGCTTTCGGCTTCATGCCAGTGCAAGCAGTGTGTGATCGGAGCTGCCGTCTCTCTATAAATACTAGTGGTGGGGGCTGGTGTGCTGGGCTGGTTGGCTGCTCTGCTGCCTCTTGATTGGTTGATGGAGTTGATGTTGGTATAATGGGCTGTGTGATGGCCTTGTGAGTTTTGTTGTGGAGATATCCTGGAACTTGTGCTGTAATCTCCTGGGTCGTTTGTTTAGTCGTGATCTTTTTTCCATTAGCCTCTCGTGTTTTAACGGCTTCAGTAATGGGTTTTGTGATGGGCTTGCGAGTTCTTTTGTTGTGGTATCCTGGATCCTGGGTTGTAATCTCCTGGGTTGTTTGTGTTTTGATCTCTTTTCCATTAGCCTCCTGTGTAGTAAGTCAGGAGAGAAGAAAATACTTCCTCCCACTTCCAGCACCTTAAAGCCACAGGACATGAAATTAATTTTGAAGGAACCAAATTAATATCCAACACTGAACACTCCAGCAAGAGAATAATCAGGGAAGCCATCGAGATAGAGAAACACCCCTATAACATGAATAGACTGGATGATATCTCCCACCTACCAGACATCTGGAAACTAGCCCTCACCAACAAATGAGCCCCAGCCACGAAAACCAACACCTGACCCAAAACAACATGGGACACCAACGCCAATCCCCCTCATCAGACCCAGGCCCAAGCCCATCCTATAAACGAAGGAAAACCACAATCCAGAAAACAGACCACAGCTGCTTTGCCAGCTGTCGCACCCCTCGACCCCAAAACCAAACAAACTGACACACGCCAAGAACACAGACCCAGACCCCAAACTCGAACCCAGACTAAAACCCAGAATGCTACATCACAGCCACCTGCTCAGGATATCACATCAGAAAACTCAGGAAATTACACCACAAGAACTCAAGAAGTTGCAACACAGCAAATGACCCAGGATATTACAGCACAAGACCAAGGATACCACAGCAATAAGTCTCACAAGGTCATCACACAACCCATTACCCAAGCCATTACTACACAGAAGGATAATGGAAAATAGATCAAAACACAAATGACCCAGGAGATTACAATGCAGGACCCAGGATACCACAACAGAAGAACTCGCAAGCCCATCAGACAACCCATTACCCAAGCTGTTAAAACACAAGAGGCTAATGGAAAAAAGATCACTACAAAACAAACGACCCAGGAGATTACAGCACAAGTTCCAGGATATCTCCACAACAAAACTCACAAGGCCATCACACAGCCCATTATACCAACATCAACTCCGTCAACCAATCAAGAGGCAGCAGAGCAGCCAATCAGCCCAGCACACCAGGCCCCACCATCAGTATTTATAGAGAGAGGGCAGCTTGATCACACACTGCTTGCACTGGCACGAAGCTGAAAGCACCAGCCTGAGGATGGCGAGTGGGACCTCACCGAAACGTCGTCAAGATACTCTTAATCTTACATGGGAAAAGACACGAACACACCTAGACCTACATATATATATACCGTGTTTCTCATATAATAAGGCCGGGTCTTATTTTTTTTTGAGCCCTGAAAAAATGGCTAAGCCGTCTTTTAGGGGGGTGACTTAATTCCCCCTCCCTTGCATCTTTGGGCAGATGGGCAGTGATGGCTTGGATGTTGACCTCGGCGTTGGTGGGGCACTTCCTATCGGGGTCAACGCAGGCAGCACCATATCCGGGTGTGCAACAAAAGTACTTCCTAATGGCAAGCCCCCCCCCACCATTTCCCCTCATTTTGCATGTTTTAATATAGGCCTTAATTTGGGGGGAGGGGCTTAATTTCATTTCATGCCTATAAAACATGCTGGGACTTCCTATTGGTGGAGGCCATATTGTTGGAGAAACAGGGTATGTATGTATATATGTATGTATATATGTATATGTATATATATGTGTGTGTGTGTGTGTGTGTGTGTGTGTGTGTGTGTGTGTGTATATATATATATATATACATACATACATACATACATACATACTATATGTATGGCATTCAGCTTTGTTCGGGTATTTTCCCACGTCATAGTAGTTGTGCTTTTAAAGTTGTAGCGACGTTTCGGCAGAATCTCATCTGCCATCATCAGGCTTCTGTTGATGGCAGATGCTGATGGCAGATGAGATTCTGCCGAAACGTCGCTACAACTTTAAAAGCACAACTACTATGACGGAAAATACCCGAACAAAGCTGAATGCCATACATGTAATACCAGCGAAAACTTAAGAAAATATATATATATATATATATATATATATATATATATATATATATATATATATATATATATATATATATATATATATATATATATATATATATATATATATATATATATATATATATATATATATATATATATATATATATATATATATATATATATATATATATATATATATATATATATGGATCTTTGGTTATTCGGGTTTCTCCCGTGTAAGATTGGAAGTATCTAGGCAATGTTTCGATGAAGTCTCATTCATCATCTTCAGGCTTCTGTCTTCAGCTCTGTGCTTCTCAGAGTGATGTGAGCTTGCAGCTGCTTCTTCCTTTTAACTGCTAGTGGGGTGTGACTTGATTGGGTGGGGGCTTGGCTGTGTTCTGATTGGGTGGGGGTGTGTTCTCATTGGTTGGGGGTTTGGCTGTGTTCTGATTGGTTGGGGGTTGGCCATGTTCTGATTGGCTGGAGGTGTGTTCTGTTCAGGTGGGGGCTTGGTTGTGCTCAGGTTGGTTTTAGTTACTGGGGGATTTGAGCTGGTGAGCTGTGATCTTGCTGTTTGGCTTCGAGTTCGTGGTCGTGCTGCATCTTCATGGTGGGGGTCAGTTCGCTTCATGTATGGCTCAGAGGGGTTTGAAGTGGGTAGTGATACAGCTGCAGTCCGGCTTCTGGTCTGTGGTCGTGTCTCATCTTCTGTGTGGGTGTGAGTCTGCTTATATATATGATTAATAATAGTTAAAAGGCAAAAGGGGTCCCTTTCACTACTAGTGCTTAAAAATCTTTTGCATTTTCAGCTATCATTGATATAGCAGAGTTTATTGATGTTTCTTTGTCCAATTGGGAAGAAAGGTCAATAGAGCACCTTCCAGGATCCTGTGTGCAATATTTTAGAAATCCAGTGAATAAAGTTGTTTGAATCCATTTTGAGCTAGGTTCTGGTTTATCAGATCGAGTTGAGTTGTCTGATGCATAGTTTTGTCCCATTACCAGGGAATTATTTGATCCTGAGGAAGTGGACAGGTTCCTCAGAACTGTTAACCTGTCAGCCTGCTCCTCCTCTTGATTAAGGCATCCCAGGACATGGCATGTGGTTGGGTCCATGAAATGGTGACATCCTCCATGAGTGAAGTTGTCTGAGTGGCACTTGAAGAAGGTGGTGATATATCCTTTGTCCACTCTTTGTACAGTCTACAATCCTCCTTGTCTAGGAAAGGTTCTTGAGAAGGTGTTTGGGCTGCAGCTTAGAGGGTCCTGCAAGGAACAGATTATTTGGATCATTTCAGACATGTTGTTCACTTTATGCAAAGTTTGCAGTGTGTATTCCCAAAAGTCTGTATTTCCAAAGGAGCAATATTTAAAGCACAAGAATATATTTGATGCACTCAAATAAATCACAAAATTGGAACAAGTACAAAAATTAATAAAAAAGCATAGCACAGTACTGAAGAAATATAAAGATGTATGTAAGAAACACTTTCTTAAAAAAATGGTAAAATTACAGAGTTGAAACATGCTTGAGGCTTTCACCTAGAAACATCTGCATTTTGCAGAACTTCAGAGTAAAGTATCCATAATGGGTGGTTATCCAGCCTCTACTTGAATGCATTTAGTGAAAAGGAGCCTGGACAATTGGTTTCACCCTCAAATTGGTGTTAGGTGTTTTCTCAATAATCAATTACTATTCCAATATCTTTTTCACAAGTGTTGTTGTCAACTCAAAATAACTTAGGTCAAGACAATACCTTTTATTTTTGTTTCCCATTGAATCACTTTCGAATTGTCTCTATTAAGTTTCACTCTGCTATTTTCCACTCATGTCTCCTACTCAGATCATTTTGCATTTACTTCTGTGATACAAAGTTATAGTTATCCCACACAGTTTTTTTATTACTTTCAAGATAACATTCCCTCCACCTCTTCATTCAAGTCATTAATAAAATGTTAAAGTGTGCAAGGTTTAGACTGCCATGTCACTCAAACCAAGAACATCTATTGTTTGATTTAAAAAAAAGTGTTTGATGAGATTTTAAACAGCAATGTATCCACTTAATTGTCATTGCCATACACCCCATACTTAGATAGTGTACTAATCAGAATGTCATGTCATAAGTTATGTTGAAATCAAGATATATCTACTGGGTTTTATAATGTAGTAAGAAAATTATCCTTATTAACATTAAATTAGCAAGATTTGTTCCTTGCAAATCCACACTGATTTACAGTAACTGTTAAACTGTTTTAAAAGTGTTCATGGGTTGATGGCTTTGCAGTCTGCATGACAATATTCCTTCCTAAAGCAAATCAGCCCTGACTGATAGTGAAGCTGAAGGTCAAATACTTTGGCCACCCAATAAGAAGAAAGGACTCATTGAAAAAGATCCTGGTGATGGGAAAGATTGAAGGCAAAAGGAGAAGGAGAAGACAGAGGATGAGATGATTAGATGGTAGGTCCAATGAAGATGAATTTGGTGAAACTTTGGGGGACAGTGGAGAACAGGAGGCCTGGAGTGTTATGGCCTATGGGGATCATGAAGAGTCAGGCAGGATTTAGCAACTAAACTACTACTACTACTACTACTACTACTACTACTACTACTACTACTACTACTACTACAGTATTCCTAGTTACTAGTTTTGGACTGATTGGTCTGTAGATCCATGATTCATCCTTTCCCCCTTTTGAATATAAAGATATTGCTAGCCACTTCACATTCTATGGGATTTCTCAAAGATGAGACATTGAAATTCAGACAGTACTCTGGGATGTAGTTCCCCTGACCTGTATGATTAAATTCACTTAAAGTACTGTAAGTAAGTATTCCTGACCATACTCTCACCAATCTCAGATTTCATTCCCACAGTTTCTGCTGCATCTTCACAATTGCTTAGTGGAATACATACTCTTTTTTCAGAGACATAAAACTAAATAGGTTTGTATTGCATATCTTCATAATGCTGCCTACACTAAGTCATTGGTGTGCTGGCCTTTTTCTCATTGTTTTGTTTAGAATGAATTGAGGGGTCCTTTTTTGTTCTTTGTTTTTAGCTAATCTCATATCTTTCTGAGTTTGGGGTATTTTGGCACCATTTTTTGGCCTTTGGTTGTTGTCCCTGTTTGAATTTTCTATATCTGACCTTTTTGATTTTCAGAATTTGATTAAGGGGCCACAATTGGTGTCTACTGCTATCTTTTTTCCTGCATACCAGTTTTCAAATATTTTCTTTTTAAGAAACTTTTGATGACATTGGGTACATTTTCACAATAGGTTCTTCTGTATGGAATTCTACTTATTATTGTCCCAGCTGTTTATAAAAATCTGTTTTTCTAAAATCAGTAGTATATTAAAAATCCACCCCCTCATGCTACCTATCTCTTCTTTTTTTCTTTGAAACCTCACCTCAGAGTTTCATCTGTGGATATATCAAAGCTATTTTAGAATTCAAATATTTCAGATAACTTTTACGTCTCTTGTTTTTGATTGTCAGTCATGTCCAGTGAGCTGCGTCCTTTGTATTATTCTCCTCCTAATGGAGACTTGCTTCATCTGTCAGCTTCTGTTATAGGCTTCCTTTATTTGGTCTAATAAATCTTTTTTTCTTTTTTTGTATTTTATGTGATGAAGTGCATGCACTCATTGCTCTAATCTTCTTATATTGCGAGAAGCTTTCTGTAATACCCAGGAAATTGTTATCTGGCAGGAACATAAAAATTCACGGATATTTCAGGTCATGACTAGGGAATCATACCCATTTATTCTCACTCCAGTTTATTAAGGATCCACCATTGGAAAGAATTTTATTTCTTCTTATGTCCCTGAGTTCCCAGGCTGGTTAAATGTAGTACTTTTGTTGACTTATAGGGAAAAGTTGTTAATTGAAGGCCTGTCTTCAATTCTCCCATGAAATTTTAAGCAAAAAATCACTTTCTACTATTTTGCTAGATATTGATGACAGCAGCAATGATAATGTTGATGACAGAATGGAATAGAATCGGATGAAAAATAAATTGACAGTGTTTCAGATTGGATTGAAACTGCATCCTTATTTGGATGAAGACACTCAATAGAAGGCTATGTATTTGGACTATAAATGATAGGGAAAATATAGTTTCATTTATTGTACTAAACTGGTTTATAACTTTTCTGGCAACTGCACAAGGATGTACCCACTTACAATCAAGGGAATACTGATATTCTGGATTGAAATGGAAGAATTGGAAAAGAAAGATACATTTTTAAGGACTCTGTGAAATAGGTTGAAACAATAATATAAAATGCTAACTATGTTGGTGATAAGAATTTAAACTTAAAGTATATGCTTTAATTTTAAAGCATGCACCTCATGTTTATTTGTTTTCTAAAGTTCCTCTACAATTTTATCTATGTACAAATTCCACCCGTTTCTTCTACAATTTTCTAAACAACAAACTTAAAGACTCAAAATCCATCCCACCCCTAAAAGGACCTAACAGTAAAGACTATAATGATGAAACCATTAAAGCCAACCTCTTTAACACATTCTTTGGATCAGTCTTTGTAAACAGCAATGGATCGTGCCCAATATTTCCTAGTCGAACCACAGACAATTACAATGATCTAATGCATATCGGTTTTACAGAAGATAATGTTAAAAAAGCACTATGCAATCTAAAACCATCTCTATCTATTGGACCCAGTGGACTATGTGCCTACTTCCTAAAAAAGCTATCCGCTGCCATAGCAGAACCTCTAAGCATAATCTTTGAAAAATCTTTCAGAACCAACTCCTTGCCAAACTTATGGTCACTAGCCACGGTCATCCCCATCTTCAAAAAGGGAGACCTTAGCCTAGTTGAAAATTACAGACCAATCTCTTTATGTTGCATTACCTGTAAAGTCATAGAATCAATTATTAATCAATCCATTATCCTCCACTTAGAGACAAACAACCTACTCTCTAACAAACTATTTGGTTTCAGAAAAAAATTATCCTGTAATCTGCAACTCCTACACTGCAAAAACATATGGACTACACAACTTGATCAGGACAAAGCAATAGATGCTATTTACATAGACTTCTGCAAAGCCTTTGATTCAGTGATACACAACAAACTACTTTTAAAACTAAAATCTTATGGTATTTCCAGACACCTACATAACTGGAGAGCTGCATTCCTGTCAAACAGGCAACAAATGGTCAAAATAGGGAGCACCCTATCAAGACAGTGTTCTAGGACTAACTCTCTTTATACTCTACATAAATGACCTCTATGTTCAAATTAAGAGCAACTGTGTTCTTTTCACTGATTATGTAAAGCTATTCAACACCACTGACAATACTGCTACCCTTCAAAAAGACCTTGACTATGTGTCGGAATGGTCAAACAAGTGGCAACTTCAAATCTCAACAAACAAATGATCTGTCCTACATATTGTCAAAAAAAAAATCAGAAAATAAAATACAAGCTGAATGGTCAAGACCTTGTTGATGTCACCCACTATGTCAAGGACCTTGGAGTACTCATCTCTAATGATCTAAGTGCTAGTCTCTCTGTTGACTATGTAACAACATAGCCAAAAAGGAATTAAGAATTGTTAGACCAATACTCAAATACAGCTCATCAGTCTGGAACCCGCACTACATATTGGATATTAATACAGTTGAGAAAGTCCAGAGATATTTCATGAGAAAAGTCTTCCATGCCTCTACTTGTAACAGAATACCTTATGCCATCAGACTTAAAATTTTAGGCCTAGACAACCTAGAACTATGCCACCTTTGGTCCAACCTAAGCGTAGTACATAAAATTATCTATCGCAATGCCCTACCCATCAATGACTACTTCAGCTTTAACCACAACGATACAAGAGCACACAATAGATACAAACTTGATTGCAGGAAATATGACTTCAGCAACAGAGTGATCAATGTCTGGAATACACTACCCGACTGTGGTTTCTTCCCCAAACCCCAAAAACGTTAACCTTAGACTGTCTACTGTTGACCTCACCCCTTTCCTAAGAGGTATGTAGAGGGCATGCATAAGCATACCAATATGCCTACCGTTTCTGTCCTAATGTTTCTTTTTATTCATATCTATTTCATGTTTTTGTAATCATGTTTATACTTATACCTGTTATCTAATACTTGCTTGACAAAATAAATAAATAAAATAAAAAATAAATAAATAAATTCAGTTTGCAACAAATGCAAAGGAAGCTGAAAAAAATGACACCATGTAAGATTCCCAATATTCAAATGATGTGTAAATATGCTGACTTTGTTGTCTGGTGTTGATTTGTTTGTGACTGAATATTTTCACCTTTGAAGGTTCCCTTGCTGGTTCCCTTGCTGAATGGTTATAACTTGGCTTGGCACAGTTTTGACACCGTTTTGTAGTAAGTCTAAGGGAAATTCCTTACATTAGACTTTATGAGAATAGTGCAGTTATAATATACCTGGGTTGTCCCTCACAAAGCTCCTAATGAAGACTGAACAGTTAAATAATTATTTAGAATGCAGAGGCACAATTTATCTCAGCTTTCTTGAATGTCATTAAAGTTCAGGCTGAGAAATTATTACACCAAACTTTGTTCTGTTTATAATAGTGAAGCTCTCCCTCTCTTTAAATAAAATATGAAAAAAATATCTCTACTGGTGGGAAAATATATCATTGCAAAAAGAAAATTTACAAACAAAACTTTATGGTTTTAATTTCTTTCATCACTTCTACAGCAGAAGAATAAAATTCCTTTCCTCTTAGTTATCCTTCCTTCTTTCCTTCCTTCCTTCCTTCCTTCCCTCCCTCCCTCCCTGTCTCTCTGTTGATTATTTTACCGTGATTATACTGTCAGATTGGGTACAGTGGCCTAGAGGTGAATATAATCACCTCTCACCCAGAAGGTTAAGAGTTCAATCCTAGGAGATATTTCTCTATCAGGGCACAAAGAGAAAATCTCTACTGAGAACTCTGCATAGGCATCAGGAAGAGCATCTGGTCAGTAAATGCTCAGCTCCATTCAGCTTCCCCGACCCCACTCTGACGCAAGGGATTATAAGGTCATAAAAATAAAAATAAAATATCTGCCATGGGAAAGGGAATGAATATATTCAGAACATATTTGAAAAAACAGCTATAGGCAATTTTTATATCCACTTTACATGGTTCATTTTGAAAATGCAATCTTGGAAGAAATTGTAATGTTAACACTTGGGCAGAATATAAATTTATTATAGTTGCTCACACAGTCAGCCAAATGATTAAAGTGGATTTGGCATTTTGTTCACCTATCAAGTCTTCCCAAAGATCTGAGATAAACAGTTAATATTAAAATTATTATAGTTATTATTATCATTGTCTCACTTTTAAGCTGATGTACAGGCTGGTATACATATTAGGCTTCTAATGTCTTGAAATTACATTGTGTTGTCATTTATAACTTTCCATTTCCCCTTCTAAGCTGTTGGAAAACTTCACCAAAGTGATCATTTTGATCAGCTTGCCAAACAAACACCAAAGTGTTGGCAAAACCATACTCATAACTCTGAAAACCTAATTTCTTATGGTTTGATTTTTAAGATTACATTTATACCAGAAAGTCTGAAATGCTTAAGTAAAGTAACCACCTGCCAATTTTCCAATATTATGGTTGGATTGTATTTCTTGTCTTTACAATGAGCTTGTTGGAGTAGATGTACTTTAAGGTACCGTATTTGCCGGCGTATAAGACGACTGGGCGTATAAGACGACCCCCCAACATTTCCACTCAAAATATAGAGTTTGTTATATACTCGCCGTATAAGACTACCCCCTCTTCCACACACCTTCCACTTTTGCACTTTTTTTTTTTTTTGACGCACTTTTCTGCTTTGGACAATTTTGAAATGAGCTAATCCAATTTTGAACCAAGAATATGCAAATAGCTATGGAATTTAGAAATGAGTTTTAAAAATATTTTTCATTGCTTACCATTAAGCGTAAAATATGTTGTAAATAAAATGAGAACACAGGAAACGTTCTCTTCTCAATACAGCTGATCTCTCTCTCTCTCTCTCTCTCTCTCTCTCACACACACACACACACCAAAACCCGGACACTGAAAAGGCTGCCAAGGAACAGTATATTCAATGCCTTCTCTTTAATCAAGAAACAAGGAATTCCTTAGAATCTTTTTTTTTCCCCAAGTGGCCCTCTTTAAAAAAAAAAAAATGGAGGTAACACTTTCATTCAAAAAGTCTTCCAGTATCTGGAGTCGCTCAGACATATTGAAGTGAGGCAGGAGAGTAAGTGAAATTTGAAATGATCCAGCTACCTGCTTTTCTTCCCCTCCCGCCCGAAGGTCATTATCTCCACGTCAAAACGAACGAGGGGAAGCAAAGAAGCCAAACACGCTAAAAAGGATCTCTTTATTTTCCTACACAAGGTCACACCTACTTTTCCGCATTCAAAGGACAACCTCTCCTCACCACCACCACCACACACACACACACACCCCAATACGCAAAACAATGTTCTGGGCATTAATCACCATTGCTACATTAACCTGGTAAATTTATACCCTGCCTCCCCCAGTGTTGCTTTGACGGCAGGATTTCACACAGCGGGCGCCGTCGCTCTCTTCTCCGCTCTCCCACCGTTCGCACATGTTGGAAGCACCGTAAAACCTGATAACCCACCCGGGGCTCCCCATCCTTAACCTACAGCCGCCCGCATGCAAAACCTGCGTGCAAAAAGAAAAAAGAAAAAGAAAAGTACGCCGCACGTGAGGATCTTCGAATCCTCTCCTCCCCACACCGCTAAGGAAGGAAGAGGGGGAAAGGTTGCGCAGCGTGTGGCGAGTGACACCCACACACACACACACACACACACACACACACACCCCCCCAGCCTCCCTCCCGGCTGCAACTCAAGCTCGAAGTGGGAGTCGGAGTCTCCGGCGTATAAGACGACCCCCCACTTGGAGGCATGTTTTTCAGGGCAAAAAAGTCATCTTATACGCCAGCAAATACGGTACATTAACTATATTTTCTACAGTGTAATTATTTTAAGATAAGAAGCAGCATTGCTAGTAGACAATAGATAATCTGAACCACAACAATCACTTCAATTTAGCATTCTAGCATCAAATGAATGGGTAGTTTCCAGATCATTTTAGTTTGTTAAGACATTCCTTCTAATTTCAATAAAGAATGTTTCGAGTCATTAATTAGACAGAAACTTTGCTGGTGGTTTGCTTTCTCAGCAGTACAGAGATGTTAAACTGAATTAGCAGGAAATGTCTTTAGATAATGTAAAATGGAGAGGGAATCTAGTGTCCTCCAGAGATCATTAGACTGCAACTCCCATCATCATCCTTGTGCTGGTTTGAACTAATGGAGTTTATAGTCCAAAACATCAGGAGAACAGCAGGTTGCCCACTCTTGTTCTAAATAAGCTAGAAAAAAAAAAGAATGAATGATTTCCACTAATATGCTTCTGTTTATCTTCAAATATTTTTAAACAAGATGGGGAAAAACCCACAATGTACATCAATAGTGAGTTAAACTTTTATTTTCCTAATCTTGTTTCTCATCATCTTGCAGGTGATGCTGGCCATTGCATCATTCCCAGTAATACAGTTTTAGGGAACCACGCCTATTTTCTGATTAGCCATTTTAATCCATATAATTAAGGTTATGACCTGATTAGCGTGAAGGCAGATTAAAGATCTTGAACATAAAGGATTTTGTCATACAATATAATTTCCTAGAAGTATTATTCTTCAAACTGCAGGTTTGAAGTTCTTCAAACTGCAGGTAACAAATCCTGGAAGATGTGTAGTAACTGGGAAGAACTTCATCATATCAGGTGAAAAGGAGTCCACCATCTTTCTGAATCATTGGTACCACTGTGAAATTAATCCTTTCCTACTGTTCAACTAGAATTTCCCCTCCAGTAACTTAAATCAATAATTCTGCATCTTGCCCTCTAAGTATGACAGAAATTTTGATCTTTTTCTATAGAGCAGCCTTTTGGGTGTTCCAGATGTTGTGATTTTTCAAACCCTTTATTTTATTGGAATCATGCTTTGAATAGTCAAAAACAATAGAGAGGAAAATGATCAGAAAAACTTATTATTATTGTCTTATTATTTTATATCAATAATACAAACCTGGATTTTGGGAGGAATATTTAGGATCAGCAGGAAAATGAATGGAAAAGAGATATGGGGCCACCCATTTCAAACAACATTATTGTTTTCATTTGCAAGTGGCTAATTGGTATTCTGGGAATCCCTTAAAATCTTTTTTTTTTCAACAGGCTTAAGGATCAGGGAAATTGGGAGCCTGAAAAATGGCTATACTTCATGAAATATCTTGAAGGCACTTTCCATAATTTTTAGCTATATTTCTGCTTTGATTTTTAATGGTTTTTAAAGCTTTATTTTTTATTATTCTGTTTTTAATTGTCACATAAACATTTAGAGCCACGTTTGTGAGATGGATAGCTCTCTCTATATATATCTGTATGTATATATGATTGACTGACAAATAAATATGTAAATAAATAATGCTATTTATTGTTCCAAGTGAGACTTAAAAAAAACATTTGGGTATGTTGAGTTGTATTATTTATAACTTGACATTTCTGTTCCCAAGATTTAATTTAACACCACAAGCAGCAATTCAAACTAACCTTTGGAACATATTCAGAAAGACGAAGGGGAATATATCCCCCAAAACCTATAGTAAGCATTTGTGTAAATTAATTGTTGGATCCAATCTGATATTCTGAAAAAACATTGTTTCTATTCATAGTCATTCCTAGTTGAAACTGTATAGTACATTTCTTCTATAAATCATGTTGAATGTTTATTTTAGAACACTGACACATAGTTTCTTTAAAAAGGTAGATGTAAGCTCTGTTTCAGAACATCTAAGGATCTGCCTACACACACCCCTAATGCTGGCTGGAAGGTGTGTGGCTAACCATGGCACAGTCTTCCTCTCATTCCTATCTCATACCTGAGAGCATTTAAGTTGTTTTTTTTTTCAAAGAGTCCAAATACAAAGTAGCAAGTACAAGAGTAGCCAGATGAAATCCAAAGACCCAAATGATGTAGTCATCATCAGCCCAGATCCAAACTCACAGTCACAAGATTTCAAGGCAAGAGGCAAAGGAGAGGGAGTGTAGGTCAACAAGCATTCATCTCCAATAGAGGGGCCTGAACTGGCTGCTCTTTCTAAAATAGAAGCAGGTGTTATTTCTCTGGAATAGTAAGGTTTCTTTCTGGCAAGGAACCTTGCAGAATGTCTTTGCTCTGCTCTGTTCCCCTCTATGCACAAGGAACCCTTTCACTTGGAGGGAGTGGCAGCTCAGACTCATCTGATTACCAGGTTGTGTACCTTCTTCTGCCCACAATTCCTCAGGCAATTCATCCAGCAACTTGGGAATTGATTGTTCATTGTCGGTTTCCTTGTTAGAGTTTGAGCTGACCATGATAAAGAGTCATATCTTCCTTCTCTAGTCTACCTTTGTAAGAATCTTTGAGACAGATTTAGTAAAAGGTTCCAAGAACATCTTCAATTGGAACTATCTACTCTCAGTCTTGTGTAGTAGGCAAAGTGCATCCCTGCTCCACAAACTATTTCTCCTTTAATAAAAGAAGTCAATGAAGAATTTGTTGCTAATTTCTGGTACATATGAACTTGCCTATGGAACTATGAGAGCATGGAATAGAATTTATTAGATTAGAAGAACTTTATTGTCATTGTACAAGTACAACGAAAGTGTGGATGCACTCCAGCAACTGTTCGCAATACAATAAAACCAAAGCACTTAAAAATGAAGATAAGAAAGATAGAGTACCCACGTCTCCATTTGCAATTTGAGAGTACAATATCTACGAATATACACAAAATATACATCCAACACTGACTGTAACGCTTAGCCGAGTATAATACACAAGAGATGGATTGTACTGTAGTATGTTATTATACATCTGAATGGGGTGTTGAAAGTTCACGTCTTTTCACCTCTTAATGAAGTAATGACTTCATGTTTATTTGCAGTTCGGATGGCCCAGGGAAAGAAACTATTTGTTAGTCTAGTGGTGTGGGATTTTATTGACCTAAAACACTGTCCAGACTGCAGCAGGTCAAAAAGATAATTGCCAGGGTGTGAGGGGTCTTCTATGATGGCCTTGATTCTGCTTTGGCAGCGGGACCTGGCTAAGTCTTCCAGGGAGGGCAGAGGGCAACCAATGATCTTTTGAACTGTGTTTATCACCTTCTGTACAGTTTTCCTGTCCTCAACTGTGGAGCCTGCATACCACACACCCAGACAATATGTCAGAGTGCTTTCCACAGAGGCTTTACAGAATTTACAACCATTAACTCATGTGATCTATCAAAAACTTCCACCTTTTTAAAACTAACACCAATTTTCTATCAATAGGCTAATTGGTTTGGATGTTTATGCATTTTATACATACACACGCACACACACATGCACACCTAATGATCAAACACCAAATATGTTTTGCAGATTTTATAAGCATGAATAGTACCATAACAACATGTGAACATACCATATTATATCTTAAATCCTTTTGGAATGAATGTATGCATTTAAGTAGAGATCTCCCAAGTTTTTTTTAAAAAATGGCTGTAAATCTTTAAACAAAGAACAACTCCACTTCATATCACCTCTATAATTTAAGAAAGGGCTGTCATCCTCAATGAGCTATTGGTATTGCTGCTTTGGCTTCTGCATCACTCTTTTATGTAGCACTCACTACCTCTTTGTTGTAGAAAAATGAGTTATAAATGAAGTATCATCCAGAGACAGAGCTCAAATTTAAAAGAGGAAAAGCAAAAGTTGAGCTTTTATGGGTGACAGTTGGAAGCCCCATGCTTTGTTCCAAAATTCCTTTTTGATATTACAGATAGCTCAGTGAAATCCTAGGCACAAGGATTGTAACAGACTTTGCAGCACAAACAAAATGCATGCATGTCAGAGTGACACATGGAATGAATTCATGGATCTAACACTATGTGGGAGATTCTTTTTTTATTCTTTTATTTGTTTAATTTATATGAAAATAATTTGAGGGAAAAGGCCTTGCATGCATTTAATTAGCTGTAGAGCAAGTAGAAGCAACTCTATTATTTCCCAATGATATCTCTGGCATGAGAATACATCATAAAGATTTAAAATCATTAGAAGTGGACACTTGTATTCCATAGCAGAATAAAGACAGTCTTTATTGCCTCAAGAATTGGGAGCACTTCTTCCTATTCTTCTTTAGAGAAACAGAATTGGGCAATTTCTCTTTTTTATTTCTATTATTAAGGTTACTACCATGAGGAGGAAATTGTCTAGAAATGAAATGGAAAGATTACTAAGATCTAGGCAATAAGCAAATTATTGTATTCATTTATTAAATGCCTATCCTGCCATAAATTAAAAGCTTTTGATGGTATACAAAGCAACAGTATGACCAAACATCCATGATATTTATCATGAAAACACTCATCATCATCATCTCTATTAGAGTTGGCTGGCTTATAAAGTCAAATAAATTTTAAAAATCACCAACATCTTCAAATTTGAAAGGTAAAGGAATTTTACCTCTAAGACATGTGTTCAGGTAGTCCTTGACTTATGATCAGAATTGAGCCCAAAATTTCTATTGTTAAGTGAGACATTTGTTAAGTGAGATTTGCCCCACTTTACAACCTTTCTTGCCAAAGTTGTTAACTGAATCACTGTAGCTCAGAGGGATCAAACTCATGGCCCTTAGGCCAGATGCTGTTGTGGTCCACTGGCGGCCTGCGGAACTGGAAGCAGAATCAGACAGTGAGGAGGAACATGGGCCAGTCCTGGAATCTGGGGAGGGCTTGGTGAGGCATCTACATCTGACACAGAGATGGGGCCATGGCTATCTGAGAGTTATGTGCTGACTCCGGAGCCTCCAGAATCTGACATCAGTGAGGCAGAGGAACAGGGGGAGCATGTTCCCAGTGCACACTTGTGCAGAGCTGCCAGAAGACAAGAACAGTTAAGACAAAAGGGGTGACTCAGGAATAAGGCTTGGAGATAATTGGCTCCTCCCATAAGACATAAAGGAGGCGCAAAGGGACATGAGCCTTTGCAGGAAGCAACTCTGTTCGTTCTGGTCAGTTTAGAATCTGAAGCTCCATGTTGACTTTGTGCTCCATTTGGCCTTGTACAACTAATTGGCAATTTAGCAACATTTCAAGGGTGATAAAGGTATGTGCTTATCAGCCTTATCCTGAAGGATTGTGGCAGACTTCTGTTGGACTATTCACAAACTGTTTGGGACTCATTACGGGCTGTGAATGAATATAATTCACATCCATTGAAATAAAACAAAAGGTTTTTGGGATTAGCGTGTGTTTGTTACTGTCTCAGGAAGCCTTGGTCAGAATAGATGCATCACACACTGGCCATACCCATGCCCAGTTTAGCAAAGTTTGATGATGATGCTATGACAACACAAGTTTGACATCCCTGCTGTAACTGATAAGAAAATAATCTGGTTGTTAATTACTGTCATTGAAGTAGGCATAAAAGACTTTGATAAAATAAGATGACATGTGTATCTTCTTTACTTGCTGTCTAGGTGACCATTCTTAATAAACAACTTCCCAGATCTCCCTTTTTATTTTCATTTTTTAAATCTTAAACAAGGACTTGGAAGCCCTTGAAACAGAGAAAATTCTTTGTAATGTAAACAACATGGCCAACTGTTAGTTCTATTAAGAAATTACATCAGTTCATTCAAGTCTGTGTTTTAAATTGTTTTCTGAAAAACATAAAAGCATACCAAACTTCAAATAACTGTTAAAATCCATCAAACATTAAAGGCAGATTCATGTACTGATTATTCAATTTATACCCCATCCTTCTGCTTATATAAGTACAAAAGGTACTGGTAACTGAAATAAAAATACACTTCCCTTTCAAGGTAATCACTATTGTTACAAAAATCTAGAAAATAAATAAAAAGCTGTGAGCAAAAGAAATTAAAAGCATGAGGAAAAGGGAATATAGTTGACTTTAAATTACACAGTGTTCATTATACCTCCCAATCTCCTTTGCAAGCCATGCTTGCTTTCATCCACATCTTCATACCTTCATATAGGGTCTTGTCCACTTTTAAATTTCCCATCTCTCTTTTGGAGAATCTCATAAAATCCATCCAGCTACAACGTTCATTCATCCGCCATTATTTCTTGATTCTATTCCCATTTCCATTTCATAGTGTTTGCTGTTATGCTTTTCCTGGCATACACAGCTTCCACTTCCATTTAATGAACTGGTCCAAGTTGCTTTAATACACTCCCATTTTCAATTGTTTTGACAAACATTCATTCCTTGCCACAGATCATACGCAACCCATTCCCTTTCTAGCAACATTTTCATACTTTACAATTTCTTTAGCCAGTCTCTCACCTTCAGGAATTGTTCTAGCAACATATATAAATTCATCTACTTGTCAATCTTTTCTTATACTTCACATATAATTTTCACTCATTCTCTACATTTTCATTACCAAACATAACCATCTTTGTGTGCTTCTTGATGTAGGACCATGCAAACTATCTACAGTAATATTTGCTGCAAATCATTCAGATTCTCAGCCAGGATTGCTGCATGCATACTCACACAATCAACATCTGCTAATGAAAGTAAAAGCATTTTTAATTGAAGAAATTTGGGTGGAATGGATGGAAATCAAAGCACATTTTGAATCATAACTGGCATTATATTGACATGCTCAAGCACACCTATATGATACACCTGTGATCACTTATTAAATCTAATACTGACTCTTTATTTATCATTATTTTTGATGAGGTTACTAGTCCTCAATAAGTTCTGCCATTAAAAATACTAAATGTCTGTTTTTTATAGAGAGGCACAGAGAGAGAGAGAGAGACTGAGAGAGAGAGAGAGAGACAGAGGGAGAGGGAATGGGTATATCCCTTCAGTATGAGCAGGGCTGTCTGAAAGTAACTTTAATTCATCAACCACAGATTAATATAATGTAGGCATTTTCCCCATAAATTGGACAAAATGAAAAAGATACAAGAGTTGGAGAAATGATACTCATAGATTCATGCATCCCTACATCAAATGGAAAGGAATGGGAAGAATAAAGAGCTTGATTCTTACATTTTGCTATCCTGTGACTTTATTTCCAATTTTACACAAATCTATGTGTGAACTTACTACTTATGACATTTTGAGGCAACATAGAAGATTGCACTGTAAAATGTACAAACTTAGGAGATATCTTGAAGTTGTAACATTAATTTGAGCTTTATGACTGTCAGTAACATATCAGAAACTCTCTGGATTCCTAACCAGCACATATTGTCATGGTAACATGGATAGAACTTTTATGTGCTGATATTATACAGTCTACTCATAGCCATTGTGATCCTCATGGATCAGACCTCAAATCTCTACTTGAGAAACCTTGGCTATTTTCATTTAACTTGATTATTGGGGAACAAAGCAGAAGAACTTACGACTGGCTCAACAAAAACATCAATAAATCAGTTAGTAACAGGAAGACTGTAGAACAGGAAAACAACAAAACACATATATACCAGAAGTACTAGAAATAATCTTTCAATTGTAAAGAGCTAAACAACAATCTCTGTCTAGCAAAAATCAATAAAAGTCTTACAGGTGCAAAGGAAGGTTAAAAATAGCAGTAAAAAGAACAAAATGTTAAAAGAAGATATAATATCCTAGAAAAACAATTTTAACATAGAAGAAGTATGATGGGATAAAACACTAATACTGTGTGATCTTGCCACTCCTGAGGAAAAATGAACTAGGGAAGTATGAACTTAATCAGAAGTTACCTCTGAATCAGTAGAAAGGAAGAGTAGCATTTACTTCAATTTCTTGAAGAATTAGGTAATAAAACTTATCTATTTTTTTCCTCGGGTTTTCATGAAGTTTCTAGTTTCTCAGAAAAAGAATTTGGAGTATATAGTTGAGGATCTACTTTAATGCTCAGTGCTACTCTATACTTTGTTCCATTTAGCAAATATGCTTTATCCTTCAAATATTATTGTATGCTCCCAATTCTGCACTTAAATTCTCTAGATCCTATATTATATGAACTCCCCATCTAATTCCTTACTATATCAAAGCAAAATAACTCTTTTTTTCCATTAGTTTTCTTTCCAAATTGTGTCCCACCCACTTACTTCATAAGTCAGTGTTTTTCAAAGTCAGCAACTTTAAGATACTCATTAGGGCAGGGGTGTCAAACTGGCATTGTCACAGCAGCATCACATGATCTATCAGGACATTTTTCCCCTTTCACTAAACTGGGCATGGCCAGCATGTGATGCATCTGAGTTTAACAGCCCTGTATTAGGGTACTTTTAAAAAATTATTTCAAGGAGATGCAATTACAGGTCAAAGGGGGGAGGAGGAAAACCTATAGCAGGAGTGTAAATGTTTCAGATTTTAGGGTTCTAATTGATTTTGTTTTGTCTTCAGAACAAGCAGGTAGAACAGAAGATGATTATAATCTTCTGGGGGCAATTCTTACTTCAGAACTAAGCTGCTCCAGAGAATGGAAAACAGGAAATTACTGATTGATTAGATAACATGGAATCAAAATTCTTCCCAAATGACCACTCAAGGTTCTGCTTGTAAATTTCAAAGAATTTACTTTAAGATTCACTGATGAGAGATTATGTGATATTAAGTCAATAGAATTTCTCCCAGATGATCTGCCCCCATATCAATGATGTAACCATCACTCCTCTAGTTGAATCCAGTCACCTTGGTTCTGGTCATCCTCTTCAACACAACTGAAGAACTTTCTTAGTCAGTGTAGCCCATATTAATGTTTACTGGCTTTCTCAATTAGTCAGTATATATCAGTAATAATGTTGTTTGTTCCTTGGCTTTTTCTAAAACTAGTCTAAACCTCTGACATCACCCTTTCCATGTAAGCATTCTGATTTGGAATAGATAATGCTAAGCCTAATTTTGAAGTTACAGACAATCTGTAACAGTTTGCACAATATCGGTGTTGCACTCTCTTTTCCAATACATTATCCACTGTGCTGTTGTCCAGATTTACTGGTATAGTATGGATAGAAACTTTCTTTTGTCACTTGCCATAGTTCTATAGATATTCAGTTCCAAATGACCAGGTGTTGATTAACTTCATCTTGTAGTACTAGAGGTTCTTGTAAATAAGGAATATTTTCCAAGGTATCTTCGATGTTGACATTCCTATTGTACAGGATAAGATTCAGGACAGACTGCAAGATAATTTTGATGATCTCCTAATTTACAGATTAAGACAAAGAGATTTAAGTTGTGTAAAGCATACTGTTACTCAGTTTGGATAGACAAAATAAATCCCAGGGACAAAAGATTTAATTTATACATATACAATCAAAATACAATTTAATCATATGCAATATTTTTAGCAAAATATTTTATCTGCTTTTTCAGAGATAATTTCCTGGAATAAATTGCCCCATAACTCAATTATACATGAGGTTCCTCTCCAGAGTCCTGGAGACTATAATCAATGTACTTGTGAGAATGCAGGGAAAGGGGAATCAACCCAATTTTGGTATGGGTTCCTCTGAGGTTGAAGAGGATAATTTGACAGACATTTATGTCAACTTGTAAAACATTCCTATACCTGTTTCCAAATTGCCAAGAGAAAGAGGAGGGGGAACCTGAAGGAGCGTATGGCAAATAAAATCAGAAGCATATTCCATGCTTATCTCACAAAGATTGTAACTTAGGCAACCAGGTATTCTGCCCGCAAAAATCCTCTATTGGAAAAAGTGAGTGATGACACCCAGCGCATGAACGTGTTTCATTGGAGAAGCTGAATTATGATACACCCAGAGGGGTGGGGAAGAGAGGTTCATAGGTGATTGTATATTACATGTGTCAGAGTCAGCTTGCGGTCAGGATTCCATTGAAGCTTGTGAGGCTTATGATTTAATTAGAGTGATCGCCACAATCCTGACAACTTAGCCTCTAAATGGCAATCAGCAAGATATTAGCAATTTGACTATTTTTTATTTTATTGGATTTGATTTTTCAAATCCAGTTCAGATACAGCTGACAATTAACAGGCAAGGATTCAAGTTCTGAACTTAGTGATGTCTAAAGCATGGCATTACCTAAAGAGAGCTGAGTAGCAGAAGTTGGAATATCTCCTTAAAAGGAAATGTGTCTAATTAGGTAAAACCTCCAACCTCAGGTATTTAAGAGGACCCCCTCCCCAAGGATTCCTTTTTTGGTGTAAATAAATAAATGTACTCCTCCCTTTAGCCTTCCATTTTTTGCTTTCTCTCAATTCCTTGTCTTACGAACAGATTTTGGTTTGTGACCACTAGGATCTTGTGGGTACCTTTGACCCTGTCACTATTGCTCTTCTTGGTTATTTTAAGCCAGGGTTGCAAGTTACAAAAGAGAAATACTTTCTCTACAGATCTTTCTTTGCCTAATTTACAGCCCACAGCTCTACTATAATATGTTAACGCAGGGATGATAAATTTATTAGAAATGTATGAATTGCCTCCTGATTGTTGCTTAGCTTAGTTCAGGGTTGTTTTCCTTCTTTGCCTAATGCCTTTGTCTATGTGATCCCAAACCATCTTAATGCAGATTGAAAACATGATATGGTCAGCTGTTTCAAAATATGGAGTGGGGGACTAGGTTACCTAGGTTGCCTACAGCAGCAGTCGCCAACCTTTCCATCTTGGTGGCCCATCAGGGGGAGATAGAATGTGCAAGTGTGCATGCCTATCCCTCACACAAATGGAGCTTCGCACCTAAGCACGAGCGCCCACTGCTCAAGCAAATGGAATTTTGTGCACTTGTGTGGACTAGTTACAAACAGTCCATGGCCCAATAGTGGGGGTTGGGGACCCCTACAGCCTCAGAGCATCTTTGATTTGATGAGCAACATTATGTACATTAGAAGGAGCTTGTTTGATGTGCACTTGGTATTTCTGCAATAGTAAAATGTCACTGTTAAATAAATATCCTGTTGATAAATACAGGAAAATAGTTTTTTGTCAGAGTTTGTTGGTAATTAGCTTTGGAAGCAAGAAAATAATATGGTTCATTTAAAAGAACATCTATATAGTAATCCCTACAGGATTAACTATAATGCAGAAACAGTCCAATGAAAGGCTAAAAGAGAACATCTTGGAATGGAAGGCAATTCTCTTGCTATAATTCACTAAGCTCCCTTCTGGAGCTTTCTACCTTTCTGAATATGATAATCCTCTGCCAATATAAGTGGAAATTATTTATTGCAATGAACTGTGTTAAAGTTTGAATAAATCTTGCTGGGTGATTTTTTTTTTTTTTCAAAATGGCAGTTTGCCTCAGCTGTTTTTCTTTTTCTTTTTGCATCTTAGCTATAAGCTTTCCATCATTCTGACACCTGTGTGCACAATAGATATCAAACATCCAGTGTTTGATTAAAAAAAACTGAACAGCATATTTTAAGCGGGTCCCTTTTGATCAGCAAGATCAGCTCTCTTAACTCTTAGTAAAGGGAATTGCCGTCTTTGCACTGCAACTGTGTTCACCCAAGCCCACCTGCTTTATGGATAAGGAAATGCTCCATTATAAGTCCAGCTCCCGAAAAGCTCTTTACTCATTCATGTTGGCTAAAGTGATTCCTGCCAGCAGCACAGATGATTAACCGTGAGCTCTCCTGCTGTTCTCAGCCAGCAAGTAGCTATTTGTGGCTCCAGCAGATGTTTCCATTTTCTGAGGCTTTGAAATCCATAATTGGGCTAGAAAAAAAGCTCTGAGTTCCTCTTAGTGTTGCATGCATTTTACTCAGTCAGACAGTGTTTCAGGATTGTTTTGTGCATATGTAAGTGAAGAAGCAAAATATGGATTGTTCTTTTTGGTTCTGCCTGTCCAGCTTTGCAGGCCTTTTAGTGTCATTTCCGTGACTGTTTCCATCATTTATGTAGCAAATTATAAGTCAAAGTGTCAGTCCTGAGCAGCAACTTTGGAGAATGCAGGCATTATTCCCAAAATAAATCATATGCCTAGTGAAGACATGACAAACTATCTGGTAGGGTTGTTTTTAAATGTATGAAAAATTTTAAATGTATGAAAATTAATTGGATTTTAAGAAGAGGCTAATGTGCTTTTTGTATATGTTAGTATTAAGATAGAACACATCTAAATAGAATACTCGGTTTAAAGGCTAGATTGGGAAATATTAAGAATCCATAAAAAGATAATAGAAACTACTTTTTATTTTTGCAAAAAAAAAAACTGCATAAACATCTGCATGAAATCAGCAGGAATTAAACAGAACTTGAAAGAAACTTTACTTTTTTAAAGGATGTGTAAAAAAGCAAAGTGAGAAGAAGCAATGACCTACCAAAGTCTCTTAAAACCACTGGCAAATTACTAGATCATCATGGAACTTTCCAGAGAAGGTTAAGATACATTATTAGAAGAGGTTATTACATTATTACTATAGGTGTATATTATAGGCCACCCAATCAAGCAGAAAAAATAGATGTCCTTTTTGCCAGCCAACTAACAAACATATGCAGGAAACACACAACAATAGTAATGGGAGACTTCAATTATCCTGATATCAATTGGAAAACTAATTCTGCACCAAGTGAGAAATCAAATAAGTTCCTAACCAACCTAGCTGACATCTTTGTTGTCCAAAAGGTAGAGGGTGAAACTAGAGGGACAGCCATACTGGACTTAATTCTTACAAACAGAGAAGAAGTGATAGAGGGAGTTGAAACTGCAGGAACCTTGGGTGAGAGTGACCATGTCATACTAGAATTCAACATAACACAAACACAAGCAACAGAACATAATGACACCAGAGTCTTGGTTTTAAAAGAGCTGATTTCAATAAACTCAGAGAGAACTTGGGAAAGATTCCATGGATGAAAATCCTAAAGGGGAAAACAACTCAAGAATCTTGGGAAACTCTGAAAACTATGATCATAGAAGCCCAGACCAGCACAATACCACTGAGAAAGAAAAACAAGAAATCCAAGAAGAAACCAGCATGGCTGTACAAAGATCTCTCTGGCAAATTGAAAGAAAAAAAGGACAAGTACAAAAAATGGAAAGGACATACAACTAAGGCAGAATACCAGCAGATAGCCAGAATCTGCAAAGACGAAGTCAGGATAGCAAAGGCTCAGAACGAACAAAGACTTGCAGCAAAAGTCAAAGATAATAAAAAAAGTTTCTTCCAACATATAAATATCAAGAAAAAAATCAAGGAAACAGTCCACTAAAGAGAGAAGATGGCAAGGAAGTAACAGGCAACAGAGAGAAAGCAGAACTACTTAACTCATTCTTTGTATCCGTCTTCACGCAAAAAGAAACTATAGCTCAACCCACCAAAAACATAACTGTAAAAGACAGACCAGAAATAAAAGTTAAAATAAGAAAAAAAAAATAGTAAGAGAACACCTGTCTGATCTTGATGAAAACAAATCACCAGGGCCTGATGGATTACATCCCAGAGTTTTAAAGGAGCTGGCAGAGGTCATCTCAGAACCACTGCACCATATCTTTCAAAAATCCTGGAGCACCGGGGAACTACCAGAGGACTGGAAAAGAGCTGATGTGGTTCCCATCTTCAAAAAAGGGAAAAAAAAACAGATCCAGGAAACTATAGACCAATCAGCCTAACATCAATACTCGGGAAGATACTGGAAAAGATAAAAAAAAAAACATCTGCCAACATCTAGAAACAAGTAAAGTAATAAAGCAGCACGGGTTTGTTAAGAATCATGCCAAACCAATCTCATTTCATTCTTCAACACAGTGACTAAATTAGTAGACCAGCAAAATACTGTGGACATAATATACACTGCTCAAAAAAATAAAGGGAACACAAAAATAAGACATCCTAGATCTGAATGAATGAAATATTCTTATTAAATACATTGTTCATTACATAGTTGAATGTGCTGACAACAAAATCACACAAAAATTATCAATGGAAATCAAATTTAGCAACCCATGGAGGTCTGGATTTGGAGTTACACTCAAAATTAAATTGGAAAAAAACACTACAGGCTGATCCAACTTTGATGTAATGTCCTTAAAACAAGTCAAAATGAGGCTCAGTAGTGTGTGTGGCCTCCACATGCCTGTATGAGCTCCCTACAATGCCTGGACATGTTCCTGATGAGGTGGCGGATGGTCTCCTGAGGGATCTCCTCCCACACCTGGACTAAAGCATCCCCCAACTCCTGGACAGTCTGTGGTGCAACGTGGCATTGGTGGATGGAGCGAGACATGATGTCCCAGATGTGCTCAAATGGATTCAGGTCTGGGGAACGGGCATCAATGCCTTCGTCTTGCAGGAACTGCTGACACACTCCAGCCACATGAGGTCTAGCATTGTCATGAATTAGGAGGAACCCAGGGCCAACCGCACCAGCATATGGTCTCACAAGGGGTCTGAGGATCTCATCTCGGTACCTAATGACAGTCAGGCTACCTCTGGTGAGCACATGGAGGGCTGTGCAGCCCCCTAAAGAAATGCCACCCCACACCATTACTGACCCACTGCCAAACCGGTCATGCTGAAGGATGTTGCAGGCAGCAGAACGTTCTCCACGGCATCTCCAGACCCTGTCACGTCTGTCACATGTGCTCAGTGTGAACCTGCTTTCATCTGTGAAGAGCACAGGGCGCCAGTGGCGAATTTGCCAATCTTGGTGTTCTCTGGCAAATGCCAAACGTCCTGCACGGTGTTGGGCTGTAAGTACAACCCCCACCTGTGGACGTTGGGCCCTCATACCACCCTCATGGAGTCTGTTTCTGACCGTTTGAGCAGCCACATGCACATTTGTGGCCTGCTGGAGGTCATTTTGCAGGGCTCTGGCAGTGCTCCTCCTGTCCCTCCTTGCACAAAGGTGGAGGTAGAGGTCCTGATGCTGGGTTGTTGCCCTCCTACAGCCTCCTCCAGGTCTCCTGATGTACTGGCCTGTCTCCTGGTAGCACCTCCATGCTCTGGACTCTATGCTGACAGACACAGCAAACCTTCTTGCCACAGCTCGCATTGATGTGCCATCCTGGATGAGTTGCACTACCTGAGCCACTTGTGTGGGTTGTAGACTCCGTCTCATGCTACCACTAGAGTGAAAGCACTGCCAGCATTCAAAAGTGACCAAACCATCAGCCAGAAAGCATAGGAACTGAGAAGTGGTCTGTTGTCACCACCTGCAGAACCACTCCTTTATTGGGGATGTCTTGCTAACTGCCTCTGCTTTCCACCTGTTGTCTATTCCATTTGCACAACAGCATGTGAAATTGATTGTCAATCAGTGTTGCTACCTAAATGGACAGTTTGATTTCACAGAAGTGTGACTGACTTGGAGTTACATTATGTTGTTTAAGTGTTCCCTTTATTTTTTTGAGCAGTGTATTTAGATTTCAGCAAGGCATTCGACAAAGTAGACCACAACCTACTTCTTAGTAAGCTAGAAAAAAGTGGAATAGATAGCACCACCACTAGATGGACTCACAACTGGCTGGCAAACTGTACTCAAAGAGTACAGTTGATGGGTCTAAGTCTACATGGAGGGAAGTAAGCAGTGGGGTGCCACAAGGTTTCATCTTAGGCCCAGTACTCTTCAATATCTTCATTAATGACTTCATTAACTGTGAGAGGGATCTTGGAGTCCTAGTGGACAACCAGCTAAATATGAGCCAGCAGTGTGCAGCAGCAGCCAAAAAAGCTAATGCAATCCTAAATTGTATTAACAGAGGAATACAATCAAGATCAAGGGAAGTACTAATACCACTCTATAAAGCCTTAGTAAGACCACACCTAGAGTTTTGTTCACCACATCATAAAAAAGATGTTGAGACTCTAGAAAAAGTACAAAGAAGAGCAACCTGGAAGATTAAGGGACTGGAGGCTAAAACATACAACGAACAGTTGCAGGAACTGGGCTTAGCTAGTCTAGTAAAGAGAAGGACCAGAGGAGACATGATAGTGGTTTTCCAATATTTGAGGGGCTGCCACAGAGAGGAAGGGGTCAAGCTATTTTCTAAAGTGCCTGTAGGCCAGACAAGGAATAATGGATGGAAACTGAACAAGGAGAGATTTAACCTGGAAATAAGGAGAAACTTTCTGACAGTGAGAACAATCAACCAATGGAACAGCTTGCCCTCGGAAGTTGTGGGAGCGCCATCACTTGATACTTTCAAGAAGAGATTGGACTGCCATTTGTCAGAAATGGTGTAGGGTCTCCCACTTGTGTGGGGGGTTGGACTAGATTACCTATAAGGTCCCTTCCAACTCTGATTGTCTGTTATCTGTTATCTGACTTAACAGAAGCCTCTTAGCTAACTTTTCCTTATTAGGAAAGTTGGGATGAGGGGGGTGAAACAAGAAGCTGATAAACACAAAGAAAGAAACAGCTATTGTGTGGCAATAATTTTACATAAAAGACAATGGAAAATTTGACAGTGCTTTCATCAGGAACAATAGAAATGAATCAAGAAGTTCAAGAAGAGAAAAATCGAACCTGCAAAATGAATCACTAAAGGAAATGGGATGGCTGTGTATATTTGATGAAGATAAATTGTAGGCCTAGGTGGATCCTGAAGGATCCATTTGGATAAAATGCTTTTCTCCACAGAGATGTGGGTGTTGTTCTGCCAATATGTGGTAAAGTAGCTTGAATCATTCCACCTGCATATTATATTGAAGCATAGCAACAAGAAACTCCTGCTATCTGAAGAAAAATACAGCTATTCTGTTCTAACAAATAGCAATTTAAAGGGATATTTAGCACAAATCTTTGATGAAATAAAGTGTCCTTGTGCGAATCTGTAGCAGTCTAGAAACGGGAGTGAAGAGCAGCAGCGTATAAAACAGGAAGCTGATAAATCTGGGCAAGAAGCGATTAAATCCCACATAATTGTTTGAATATAGTCTTCAAAAATTATCAACCAAAAGAAGATAAAAATGCCTACTTTGGAGAGTTTTTAAAAGTATTCTATGTTACAGGATACACATGTAACAAATATGCTCTTTTGAATAAAAATAAATAGAATTTCATTTTAAAAATTGTTCAGGATTGCTGTCACTCTTAATCACCTGAAAGCAGCATTAACACTGAACTAGGAAATTACTCTCATATTGTTAGTATATTTTTTCTGTTAAGCTTAAATAGCTTGGAAATGATCATTACAGAAGGTGACAATTCAAAATTTTAAAATGTCTATTTTAAGCTATTAAGTCTGAAACAGCACTTCATTTAAATGTACTATTATGACCACTATATCTTCTTAAAATTGACAAACATGTAGGTACTGAATTTATTTTCAGTTTTAATTGTTTTTATAACACAGTTCTGGCCATTTTCTTTTTGACTAAGTAAAGCTTCTTTTTTTAGTCCCTTAATTGACTATTTGTGGGCAACAATAAAATAAATAAATTTATGGTTTATGATTTTGATAGTAAGGAGAGAGGAGAGATGATAACGAAGGAAAGATTATAAAAAGAAGAGACACATATTGTAACTTTAGACAAAGAGGACAATTTACAATTGTGCTTGTAACTACTGTAAAGAAGTCCCAAAGGGTGCTTTTTCAAAAGGCAACTGGACTTCCTTTGTTTTTCCTTGAAGATGTTTCACTTCTAATCCAAGATGTTTCCGCAGTTCTGCCTGAATGGTGGAGAATGGAAGGATCCTTCCATTCTCCACCATTCAGTCAGAACTGAAGAAGCTTCTTGGATGAGAAGCAAAATGTCCTCAAGTGAAAACAGAGAAAACCCAGTTGTCTTTTGAAAAAGCATCTTTGGAACAACCATGACCTGGATGAATGAGCATCTCCATATATACTATAAAGAAGATCTGGAAGCCACTGCTTTCTAACTTTTTCTTTTCTTTTGTTTTACTTTTTTGTACTTTTAACTTTTTCTTCTTTCCTCCTTTCTTTTTCTTCCTTATTTTATATTAGTTTTTATGCCTTTTTCTCTTCCTTTAATAAACTTTCAATAAAAAAAAATTGTAAAAAAGAAATGGGAGATAAATATTTTCTTTCCCCAATGTTCATAATTTGTGATGCTTGGCCAGATAAGGTTTTAAGGCAAAAGAGAAAACATTTTTAATCAATTTTTTTAAAAAATATTCAAATACATTTAAGTACAAATTCAGGGGAAAAAAAAAGAAAACAAAGCCAAACAAGGCCACGCAAAAAAGTACATAAAAACAAAACAGACATATACACAAATTGTCCCCCCAACTGAATACTGATACATATATTTCAAAGATAATAACTTTTCCCCACCTTACAAAGCAGGTACACAGTTTATAATTTTCTACAATATTGTTTACTCAATCCATTTATATGACCTATATCTACTATATCCAAATATAGTTAAAAGGTAAAACCAACAATTAAATTAAACTTCAAAACCCTCTGTTAACAATCTATTTATTGTATTTCAGTCACAGAAAGTCCACAATGGCTTCTGTAAGCCACTATAGGCATTATCTCTGGTCTGTCCTGGATCAAACATGCTTGATTGATTCTTAATAATAAGGCTTTTCCTTAATATATTTATTGAGATCTTTTCTAACAGTTGGAATTTATTCCAAAGTCATAAGTCTCTGTTGTGTGTATCTCCACCACATTTGTTGTACAAAATAGTCTCCTCTATTTTCCAAGTCAACATTATCTTTCAGGTCTGCCAGCAACAAGTTACATTCCAATCCATCTAATTGCAAATGTTGTTGCTGTTACTTGCATCTTTTAAAAACATTGTTACTTTATCAAGCTTTTTATCCAAATGTTTAAGTTGAACTTGTAAGTTAAAAAGTATTCTTTATGCCCAACTTTCCCAAAAAGCTTTGTCTTGATATATTACTTGCATTTTGACCTCATTTTGATGTAGTCCAAAATACTTCAGTGGTTAAACTTTTGCAGCTGGAACTTTTACATCCAGTCATAAACAGCTCTTCCTCTCAAAGACAGGAAAAGCAGTATAATAAATTCGATAAAAACATTTTGATACCAATGTAAATCAGATATCTTTCACTTCCCAAAGTTGCATGCAGAAGAGGCAGAAATGATTTATGGCAGCTAATAAAACAATAAAAAGAACATTAAAAAGGAATTACTGTAAGATCCAGCAGTATTAGATCAGCATTCAATCAGTAGATTAACAGTTGAAAGTAAAAACGCAAAGGAAAAAAATATCAAAATGTGCCAGGCATTCTTAAAAAAATAGGCAGCTGGAAAGGAAAAGATGGAGACTCAACCTTCTGATCACTACCTGAGAATTCCTCTTCTCAGGTAGGTCCAAGTTCATCCAAGGGTCATTCTTAGTAGCCCCATGCAAATCCAGGAAGCAGGCTGCTGAAGAACCAGCTTTGCCTGGGAAACTACCGTATTTGCCGGGCGTATAAGACGACTGGGCGTATAAGACGAGCCCCCAACATTTCCACTCAAAATATAGAGTTTGTTATATACTCGCCGTATAAGATGACCCCCCACTTGGAGACATGTTTTTCAGGGCAAAAAAGTCATCTTATACGCCGGCAAATACGGTAAGTTGTAACACTTGGGGTATTCTGGATATAATTCTTGATTGACACTCCCGCCCCTTTCCCCCAAACTTACAAAGCCACCAAAATGCTTTAGAGAGGCAGCTTCGCCTTTCTCAGGCTGGCACTCAATTCCCTTTCTTTGTGACACTGTTGAGCGATCTGCTTTTTCAGGGAAAATAAATAAATAAAAATAAAACTGGACGAAAAACAGTCGAGTTGTTTCTTAATATCTTTCCACCTCCCAACCAATTTGTCTCCAAGGGTTCTGAGTGCGAAAGGGCCGCCACTGATCAGGCACAAGAAACTGGTCCTTTTTTCCCTTGGCTTTGTGGTTGTTACTTCTTACAGGGAGGGATAATGAGATACCCACGCTGGGAGAAAGCGGAAAGGATGTCTATTTTCCTGCTCACTAATTTTCCAGAAAGCGTCGAGTTCCTACCCCGAGACTTGCCAAAAGTCCAGTTCATTCATTTGCTACCTTTCTCCAACGAGATCCAGATCTGTTTCCACAACGCGCTTAGGATCTTAGCTTATTATCTTATTATTATCTTATTAGCCTTGCTCGGTCCGTCCAAGAGAGAAGAAGGCAGACGGTTTTGCGCTCAGGGAGAAAGGAAAGGAGCCTCTCGCTCACGCTGACACCTGCCCCCCTCCACCCCAGCAACGCTTAGGAAAAGAGTTATACAAGCATCCTTTCCAGAAGTGAATCTGGGGTGGCGGGAGGGGGAAGGATTCGAGCAAAGGCTGAAACCGGGAAGAGAAAATTCCCAAAGAAAATCACACGAGCAGCATCCCATTCCTGGGAGAAAAACAAAAAACAAAAACACGAACTCTTCCCGAAGTGCAAAAGCAAGGATGGCGCTTTCTCAGCTTTGAGTGGCGTCGCTGCTCTCCCACCCCCTCCACTCGTCCCCACGTGTGGCAAAGTTTCTGCCACTGGGGGTGGAAGGAGGTGAGGGATGGGGGCAAAGCCTGGAGCCTGCCAGTCCGCTCACACGAGCGGAGTGGGGGGGTGGGGGAGGAGGAGGAAGAGAGACTCCGGCTGGCCTTGAAGGGGCTTTCGCAAGTTGCGGAGCTCCGCCCCCATCGCTCTTGCACCGAGTGACAACAACGTATTTGCCGGCATATAAGACGACCTTTGTTATATACTCGCCGTATAAGACAACCCCCCACTTGGAGGCATGTTTTTCAGGGCAAAAAGTCGTCTTATACGCCAGCAATACGGTAGTTATCAGTCAGCAGAGAAAAGAAACCTGAATCAGGATGGATGCCATCTTGGGGAAACTCCTCAGTTAAAATACATTGTAATTTTAAATGAGTGATGCCAAGATTTTTGTTTCCCTGGTCTTGTGGAAGATACTTTGAGTTCTTTCTTTGCCTTTTAAAGTAATAGCATGTCAGTGTTTCAACTTCTGCTGCAGCTTTTATGTTTCCTGGCTCAATATCTCTGAAAACTGTTTCATCAATTTTCAGCAGTAATGGCCATAGGGGCATAAGAGGTCATAAAAGTTTTGTCTATCTTTATTTTAAAGAAAAAAGGAGATTCTTGTAAGGTTATAGATAATAGAGATTATTACTGATATTATTTTTCCTCCATAAAATAACTGTATATGTTTCAAAGTCTTATTGAATAAGTGAAGAGAATCTCACTCCTTTTTTATAGGGCAAAACATAATGATCAGTGGAAAGGAAAGAAGTTCAAATAACTCTGCAGCTAAATAATGTTTTGGATCTTGTAACGTTCACTTGTTTTATGAGGCAGACTTTATAAATCCTTAAAATTCATTTACAAGATGAGCTTGGACAGTTTTACTTAATCTAATTAACTATCATCTTCCAAAAGTAACTTAAGATGCATCATATCTCTGTAAAACAATTCTTTACAATAATCTAATTTTTAGAAGAGGGTTGTTGTTTTTTTACAGAATTTATATGTGAGAATTATAGAGAATATTTGTTTCATTTACTCTTAGGTTTTACATTTCACTGTCAAACTGGGCTAAGAATAAAATTTCTGTAAATATTTTTATTCTTACTAGTAACTTAAAGTCCTACAGAATGATATTCAAGATTGGAAAATTATTGCCCTATGCTGCCTGTATTATGAAGTATTGACATAAATTAATATACATGTTTTTATTCAGACATTGCAATACATACACTGTACACAGTGTAAAAAGCTCGCTTTTATCTAATATTGGTAAGGTTATATTTGAAGCAATTGTTTGTACATCTGCCTTTGTCAGCAAACTATTACCAATTTTAAGGAGAAAGTGTCTAGATCAGATACTGCACAGCTAAACATCTGGAATTAAATGCAATTAGAAATTAAGCAATCAAATTATGCGGCCTGATTGTAAAACATTAAAACAAATGGCTTATGCAAATTCAAAGTTAGTAATAAGATTTGTTGTCTTTACTGAAAAAAAGAAGATAATCAAATTGGATAGTTTCTGTGCTTTAAACCATGACTATTCACAGTTCTGTTTGGTAATGACCATCATTTAAGAACTCCATTGTGCATTGAACTGACTTATTTTCTCCCAATTAGGAAGTATCACTGCCCCACTAAGGAAAATACTAAACTTTTGCTGTTAATTTTATTGGCAGCTGGTTCAATATTAGAATAGCAATAGCACTTAGACTTATATACCGCTTAATAGTGCTTTACAGCCAGTGGTGGGATTCAATTTTTTTTACTACCGGTTCTGTGGGTGTGGCTTGGTGGGGTGGCAGGGGAAGGATATTGTGAAATCTCCAGTCAGAGGTGGTATTTGCTGGTTCTCCAAACGACTCAAAATTTCCACTACCTGTTTTCCAGAATACCACCTTGGTTTACAGCCCTCTCTAAATGGTTTACAGAGTCAGCATATTGCCTCAAACAATCTTGGTCCTCATTTTACTACCTCAGAAGGGTGGAAGGCTGAGTCAACCTTGAACCAGTGAGAATCGAACTTCTGGTGGTGGACAAATTAGCCTGCAATACTGCATTCTAACCACTGCGCCACCACAGACTCAATCCATAAGACAAACCTGAGGGCAATCTGTTACATGCCAAATTTCCTAGCTTAAGTATCCTACTAAATTCACTTTAATCTTCCACACTTTCTTATATCAAATGTTTTTGTTTTTAAGAAGACATAAAGTATAGTAGCAGTAGCTTCCAGGGACTTTCAGACTATGCTGATGTTCCAACTATCTAGGGACATTTGCCTACTTTTCTATACTTAGAAAGGGAGAGAACCTGTTTAGACAAGCTACAGTCGTTTTTCCTAGTTGCTGTCTGGAGTGTCATGCCACTTTCTTGCCCAGTGCAAGCTGCAAACTAACAAGCCCCCTACTCTGACTTAATAAGTTAATTGCTAACAACTTTCCCCTTTGGCCTACACCTCACTGCTAAGGCAAAGAGCTCTGTTACTGTATAGCAGATCCAGACAGATGAAAACTTGGCCATCTTGGACTGTTTGAGGTGTATTTTGGGGTGCATTAATGGTGGAGATATGAACAATTTGTCTCTCAGAGTCTGCTATTCCCACTCTTGAACCCAGAATAAACTTGTACAAGTGAAATAAAATCAGATTTTAAAATGATTGATTTTGAGGGAGAGGTGTCTTGCAGATTAAAAATACTGTAGATATTCACTTATTTTTTCACCAACTTCTGCATGTAATTTTGGGGTCCTGGGGAGCTGCATTCTACCTGTGGGGCATGGTTGACCACCTTGTCCTAGGTGTTCATTTTGCCTTCCATTTAATGCACTTTTCCTTTGAAATGAGATGAGAATGAGCACAAAATATAAGCAATTATAGTGCATCTGTCTTTTGTAATAAAATAGTGATGTTCCCTAGACCAGTTCCCATTTTGCAAATTTTATTTTGCCTGAGCTAGCATTGCTGTCATGATGAATCATAGTTTCCTTCAAAAATCACACAAAGGCATATTTAGTTTTAACCCTGATGCATGGAATAACCAAGAGTCTTTTGCTGATTCTCATGTAATTGAAAATCGCAAAATATGGTTTCAAAGTCATAGTGTCAAGATTGACACATTATATTGAGTCACATTATACAAATATGCTACAGCTTAGTGTTATGTACAAAGTCAGTAGCAAAAGCCCAAAACATACAGGATTTCGGCTTGTCTCCACTTATTTTTATAATTGAATGCTCATTCTTAACAACGACAATGTTATCTTCCAAATGTACCAAGAGAATATCATCAATATAGATGGATGAGAATTTTGTGCTTTTTAAAAAACAAGAATTCCATTTTTTCCCCCTCACAAGTGTGATGGGAAGAATTTGGAGAATAAAAAGAACCTATGTATAGAAGAAGATAGAGATATTGACAAATCTTTTGCCAACATTTGCTATGATGATTTTATCAATCACTTCTTTAATATTCTTCATGCTTATTCTGTCTAGCGAGAATACATATAGGCTTCTCCAAGCAAGGACATGGCAGTAATTTGAGAGAGAGAGGGGGGGGGAGGTTGCCTTGAAGGGGATATTCAGGAGCCATTTTAAAACAAAGGCAGAAGCATTCCTGAGTCCCAGAGAAAGGGCATAGTGTTAGGATAATGCTCAGACTGGCTCCTCCTTGATTCATTGGGTAATTAGAGGGAGGGAAGGCAAAACACAAGTACTCTATCTCAATAAATTCTAATTCTAGTCTATGGAGTTGGTTTCCTGATCTGGTCTGTCTCATAAGACTAATCATACCATATAAATGGTAGGAAGCAGGAAGAAGGGATGCCAGAAACCTCCAAATTGATTCAATCCTTTGCATATCTGAAAATGGATTTGTAATTAAAAGGTTTATTTCATGATACATATATTGCTGACCTTACCACAAAGTAAGAGTAAGAAGCTTTCAGTACAAGCAATATTAGCTGCAGGAAGGCAAACTAAACACAATGCATCAGCACACAAAACATTTCCATTAAATACTTAACAGCATGAAATGCCAGCTTAGCTTTTTTCTTGAAAATGCGATTTTCTGGGATATTTAGATTAATTTTAAATATGTTACCACATTTAATGTACTTGTCTAGAAGGTCATTTATTCATAAGTGAGCTCCTCCGTAAATTTGCACATTAATCTGTTCAGAACCATAAGATGTCATTGACCCCTAAGTGGAATTATTGCCATGTAGGCACAGATTTCATTTGCATGCAATCCCATTAATTAGCAGATCCTGTGTTTTATAAACATTATTAGCCAAGAATTCAAAAATTGCTAGGAATAACTTAGCAGGGCATTACTTTCACTCTCTAGTTGTCAGTCAGAATACAACCTTATCCAAGTTGTGCATTTTTTTCCAGTTAGCTCAATGGCTTTAATCCTCATGGCTGCATAACTCTGCCATGGGACATTCATGGCTATCCTAGCTATCTCATGTAAAGTACATCATTATAATCTTTGAAGTACATTGAACAAACTCCAACTTTAGGACGGGATCAGAGAATCAGGATAGCTAAGAATTAAACATTGCTTTGATTTCAACTGTGAAACAGGATGACGAGCAATGACAGGTTCAGCTTGTTTATTTGTTTGTTTGGCTTACATGGCCGCCAATCTTCTATACCAGGGCTGTCAAACTTGCAGCCTACAGGCCAGATGTGTCATGTGCTGGCCATGCTCATGTCCGGTTTAGCTTAACTGCCCCAACACACACATTCACACCATCAACAGTTTTAACTGTACTCATTCTACTACGCTGTAAAAATTCTTGCCTAGCTGTGCTGTAACAAATGTCTGGCAAACTTCTGCTGATTTGAAACCAGAGAATCAGATCAGGCAGGAAAATGCACAAGCTTTACTTGGGAGAGTAGACTGTTTTCTCTGGAAGTACTGCTAGCCAGATGTTTGGGAGACAAAGTTACACATTTGACTGGAAGTATTATTTGCAACATCTGAAGACAGTGACTATGATCCAAAGTTCCACGGGGCTGTTTCAAAATTCAAAATATACAAATAAGAACAGAGAATATTGAAAAGAGAACAGAGAACACTGAACAAAGAACAGGAAAAACTGATGAAAAGGTGGAGAACATTCAACAAATGATGATGAAATATGACAAAAGATTCCAAAAAATTGAAGAAGATAAACAAAGAGATAAGAAGATTGGATATATTGATAGCAGATTAACTGTGGTTGAACAAGATAAAAGTAGGATGCTGAGATGGGAGGTGGACAGATCAGAATTTTATCTCAGATTCCAAAAAATAGAGAAAGAAAAGGGACAAAACCTAGATGAGATAATTATAGAAATCTTGGCGAGCTCTGGAATAACCAAAGAGAAGATGATGGATGGAATACCTGTGCCACATAATAAGGCCGGGCCTTTTTGACCCAAAAATCGGAGGCCGTCTTTTCGGGATGATTCCCCCCTGCATCCTCGGTGCGACAGCTTGGATCGGAGACCTTCCGCCACCGTTAATTTTCCTTCTCCGTGCTGCTGGGCAAAGTAACGCCGCGGCATTTGCGCAGCCATGTGGGCCAGTCAGGCTCCTCCTGCAACCGGAGCCCAGAGGGACAGCTCAGGCGCTCCTGTGCTGTTCCTTTGCTCAAAGGTAAAGCAATTATTTTAGCTCATCCCATCAGGTCGCGGGAGCCTTGCGAGCTGGGCAGAGCCGAAGCGAGCCACGGATGTTTCCTGGTTCTGCCCAGCCCGCACGGCTCTGCCGCGCCCTGGTGGGATGAGCGGAGGTTTTAAAATAATTCACTTTACCTTCAAAGGCAAAGGAAGGTGCCAAGTATACCAACACCAAAAGGCAAATCCTCAAGGTGGGCCCTATTGGTGGAGGCCGTATTGTTGGAGAAACACAGTAGATGATATTTTTTTAGTCTTCACAAGATATGCAATGAGAAATAGCTTACCGAGAGAAGTTCACATCAGATTTACAAAGAAAGTCATTAAAATGCAAATATTGCAAGTGGCAAGAGAGAAAACATTGAAATATAAAGACAAAGAGATTGTGGTCCTGAAACAAATACCCAGAAGAGTGAGAGAGGTGAGAAGAGAATACAGATTCCTGACTAAAATTCTACTTAAAAAAGAGGTGAAGTATAGATGCCTATTTCCAGAAGGTTTAATGTTCATATGGCAAGGACAGAGACACAGAATTGACTCAATTGAGAAAGCTGAATTATTTTATACAGAATATTTTGGAGGGAAAGAGGAGGAGACAGAAAAAGAAATGTCACTAATTGAATTCCAAGAGGACTGCCAAATAGCGACTGAAAAAGAAGAAGGTGCGGTAGGCGGAAAGGTGGAAGTTAAAGAACAACGTGAACCAAGATCTACGAGAGCTGCCAAACCTACCTATAAAGTATAATTATGGAAGAGAAAAAACTGATTACAATTAACATAAATGGACTTTACTCAGCTGTTAAAAGAAGGAAAGCTTTCCATAAATTAGAGAAATTAAAATTTGATATAATCTGCCTACAAGAAGTACATATTAAAAAGCAACATGAACAACTGTTGATACAGCCAAAGTTAGGGAAAATATTTACTTCTTTGACACAATGCAAGAAAAGAGGGGTGGTTTTATACATTAAAAATATTATCCCAGCCAAATTTATACCGATGATGATGGAAGATTACTAATGCTGGAAATAATGGACAATAATATGAAAACACTCCTGATTGCAATTTATGCCCCGAACAACAATCAAGAAGAATTTTACAGAAAATTACATATGAAAATAATTGAACTGGACTATGCTAATATAGTTATGATGGGAGACTTTAATGGAATTGTAGACAATAAATTGGACTATACAACATAGAAAACAACAAAGCAAAACAGAAAGACTCTCCCTAAAACCTTTTTTAAAATGATAGATGAAATAAATTTAAAAGATACATGGAGAGAAAGAAATGCTAAGACTAAACAATACACCTTCTATTCAAACAGACATTTATCATGGTCCAGAATAGATATGATATGGATGTCAACAGAATTGTTAGCTAATATCCAAGAAATAAATATTGAAACAAGTACTTGGACAGATCATAATCCAATGACAATTAAATGGAAAGGACAAAGAAGAAGATCTAGATGGATGTTAAATAATACTATACTAAAAGAAAAAGACTTTATACAGAAGATGGAGAAAGAACTGGCTTTTTTAAAAAATAAAAAAATAAAAAAGAAGACACATCAATGCAGAATGTATGGGATACAATGAAGGCATATGCCAGAGGCTTGATAATAGACTATACAAGGAAAAGAAATACCACGAAAAGACTAGCCTCTAAGACATTGGAGGATGAGTATAAAGGACTTGAAAAAGAGTTACAGAAAATGCCACAGAAAAAGGACATTAAGTTAAAAATGGACATAATTAAACATAAAATGGGATTAATGGAAAAAGAAGAATTAGCACAGAAAATCAGAGGTGCGAAAAAGAACTATTTTGAAGATGCAAAAAAACCCAGGTAGATGGTTAGCATATAAACTGAGAAAGGAGAAAGAATCAAGGAAAATATTGCAATTAATAGATGATCAAAGCCAAGTTTGCTATGGAAGTAAAGAGAAGAAGGAAATCATACGAGACTATTATGGGAAACTATACACACAAGAGAATATTGACGATGAAAGAGTTAAACAGTACTTACAGAATGCTAACCTACCCCAGATACCTAACGAGATTGAAATAATGTTAGAAACAATATAACGATGATGGAGTTAACTGAAGCACTTAAGAAGCAAAATAAGGGAAAGGACTTCCAGCTGAATTTTACAAAACACTACAAGAATCGTTGAATCTTCCATTGCTAAAAGTTATGAATGAAGTTGTGTTAAAGAAGAAGATACCTAAATCATGGTCAGAAGCTTACATTACACTTGTCCCAAAAGAGGAGGCCGACCCATTACAAATCAAGAACTATAGACCTATTTCCCTACTAAACACAGAGTATAAAATTTTTGCTTCAGTATTGGCAGAAAGACTTAAAAATACCTAAATAATTTTATTCATCCTGATCAAAATGGATTTCTGCCAAAGAGACAAATTAAAGACTATATGAGAGTAATCTTGGACGCTTTGGAATACTACAAGGCACACCCTGAAAAACAAATGGCTTTGATATTTTTAGATGCACAAAAGGCATTTGACAATGTGATTGGCAATTCATATTATTACAGCTGGAACAGATGGGCTTTGGTAAAAAATTTATCCAAGCAATAGAAGCTATATATCGTAACCAAACGGCAAAGGTAATGATAGAGGGAGAACTGACAGACTCTATTGATATAAGAAAAGGAACAAGACAAGGGTGCCCACTGTCACCTTTGTTATTTGTGTTAACCTTGGAAGTGCTAAATAGAAATATTAGAGAAGAAAAGGATATAAAAGGGATGAAAATGAAAGTAGATGTTTGGTGAGCTCATTCAAATCCACTCCATTCAAATCTATCAAACAGCAATGCTTCCTCTTTAAAACAAAAACAAAACAAAACAAAAACCAAAAAACATGGCTTTAAAGAAAAACAAAGGAACTTTACACAACAAACCTCCAATACTTCATTACCTCCACTATTTCAGTACCTTAAGACCAAATATTTATAGATAATGCTTTGTCTATAATAATTGATTTATCATATAATAGTATAATAATTAATTGTTAAATGACCACTAATTTACTGATTCGTTGAACTGATAGAGATTTAATACTGTATCATTGATATCTAGTCTATTGATTGATTGATTAATTCTTAGTAATAAGTTGATTGATTGATTTTTAGTAATAAGTAACCTACTTTTGATTTGTTCTCTAACTTATCAATTAACATTTAGTAATTATCAACATTCATTAAGTAACTGTCTACCTATCACATTAATTAGCTATTGTAATTGTTTAGTGTACTATTGTCATTGACCATGACAGCCAGAAACTCCAGAAACTCCAAATCCTCCACTACCAAACAACAACAAAAAAATAATATCTCTACCAATGACCTCCCAGTCTCCTATGCATGCTTCAGATGTCTTAAAACCATCAATGAAAGAGAAAATAACATCAAATGCTACCTATGTGACAATCAAGCCCACCTTGCCTGCTTAAACTTAAACAAAAACCTAGCTGATCTCTTAAAAGCATCAGATACTTTCCCTTGTCTATGTCCATCATGTTTTCCTAAGATAAACATACCAAATACCCTGCCTGACAGAGTTGATAGCATAGAATCACTCATGCACTCAATAGAAAAATGTTTAGCAACACGTTTTGAAACAATTATACAAGAAAGTCTAATTTCTCCTGGAAAAAAAAATACAGCACTGATAAGTGACTACCTATCAGCTCAAAATCAAATCCCAACTCAACAACCACTACCACAACTACTACCTCAACTACAATCACAACTACAACCAAAAATAACCACCAAACCACAACCACAAATAATTACTATCCCATCAAATAATTCCACAAATGATATCCCCTTACTCATCAGAGACATCATGGAACATGATCAGAAACGTCCAAATGCCATCTTATTTGGTCTTGAAGACAAAAACAAATCAGACGACATCACCAAAGTTCGCAATATCGTAAGCAACTCAAATACAACAAACATCTCTCCTGAAGATATCATTGAAATAACCAGAGATGGCCCTGAGTTCAAATACAATGATGGCTCGGTGGCCCCAAAATTTTGTAGAGTTGTATGCAAAAATGAGTCCAGCAAACGCATATTCATTCATACAAAAAACACCATTGCAAAAACCAATCCCAACCACAAAAAACTTCGCTCAAGACCAGACTTATCCATACTGCAAAGAATCCGCTCCCATGAACTCTGCAATGAACTCAAAAGATGTCTAGACAATGGAGAGGAGGATCTGTACATTGATTACCGCGCTGATTGTATCAAAAATAAGTCACACAACCCACAACTCCACATGCAACCCACCCTCATCCAACCTATCATCACTCAAAACTAGGCACGCATGCCCCAAACTACCTCAATTCCAACTACAACTGGCCTTAAATGCAAGCTACTCAATGCAAGAAGCCTTGTGAATAAAATACCTGAATTTCTCCTCTTACTAAATATAGCTAAATTCGACATCATATTTGTCTGTGAAACATGGCTCAACGCATCTCTCCCTGACTCCATTGCCACAGTAAGAGACTATCGTGTTTACCAAACAGATCGTGAAATCCGTAGAGGAGATGGTGTTGCTACCTTCTATAAAAAGTCCTTACATCTAAAAAACATCCAAGTTACCCAGGAGCTTGCTATGCCTGAGACCATCATCTGTGAACTGTCCTTAAATATCACATTTTGATTCTTACTATTCTACAGAGCCCCTGATTATGACATTGAACATGTAAACAAGCTAAATTCACTACTAACATGGGCAACATCCTGCCCACACACTTTTATCTTTCTTGGTGACTTCAATCTACCTCACATTAACTGGACCCTAAACGAATGTAAAAATGAACCCATACATGCAACCTTCTACAATGATGTAACAAACCTGGGACTTGAACAACTAGTAACCAACAATACTAGATTTAACAATTGCCTCAATCTCATCTTCTGCAAGAGTTTGAATTCAATTTACAGAATACAAATTAAAGAACCCTTTACCAACAGTGACCACAGCATGATTGACTTTTGTCTCAACATACATCCACACAAAAATCAACACAACGATGTGATCCCCAATTATAACTTTAAAAAAGGCAACTATGATCTTATAGATAACAATCTCTCATCCCTTGATTGGCAATTTCTATTCACTGGATGCAATACTGTTGAAGACCCTTACAACATATTTTTACTTGAAGTCAAAAGAATCATCAAACTATATGTACCAATAATAACCCCAAAAACCAGAAAAAAACAGATTACCTATAACAATAAGGAAGCTTCAATCCAAAATGAAATCACTTTGGTGGAAAAACAAATCTGGTCACATTGCCAACTTCAAAAGCCGATACAAAAATCTATGCCACCAGATAAAGACTGAGTGCTCCAATTATCACATTAAACAAGAGGAAAACTTTCTATGCACCAATTCCACCCACACTTTCTACAATTTTGTAAACAACAAGCTAAAACATTTAAAGTCCATCCCACCCCTGAAAGGACCTAATGGTAAAGACTGCAATGACGACACCATTAAAGCCAATCTCTTTAACACATTCTTTGGCTCAGTATTTGTAAACAGCAATGGATCATGCCCAATATTTCCTAGTCGAACCACAGACAACTACAATGATCTACTCAATCTAGAACCATCTCTATCTATTGGACCGGACGGAATATGAGCATACTTATTAAAAAAGCTATCCACTGCCATAGCCGAACCTCTGGGCATCTTTCAGGACCAGCTCCTTGCTAAAATTATGGTCACAAGCCACGGTTATCCCCATCTTCAAAAAGGGAGACCCCAGCCTAGTTGAAAATTACAGACCAATCTCTTTATGCTGTGTCACCTATAAAGTCATGGAATCAATTATTAACCAATCCATTATCCTCCACTTAGAGACAAACAACCTACTCTCTAATAAACTGGTTTCAGAAAAAAACTATCCTGTAATCGTGCAACTCTTACACTGCAAAAACATATGGACTACACAACTCAATCAGGGCAAAAAGCAATAGACGCAAACTACATTGACTTCTGTAAAGCCTTTGTTTCAGTGGTACACCACAAACTACTCCTAAAACGAAAATCTTATGGTATCTCTGGACACCTGCATAACTGGATAGAAGCATTCCTGTCAAACAGACAACAAATGGTCAAAATTGGGAGCGTCCTATCAAATTCTGTACCTGTCAACAGTGGTGTCCCCCAAGGCAGTGTTCTAGGACCAACTCTCTTCATACTCTACATAAATGACCTCTGTGATCATATTAAGAGCAACTGCATTCTCTTCGCTGATGATGTAAAGCTATTCAACACCACAGACAATACTGCTACCCTTCAAAAAGACCTTGACTATGTATCAGAATAGTCAAACAAATGGCAACTTCAAATCTCAACAAATAAATGCTCTGTCTTACATATTGGGAAAAAAAAAAAAAACAGAAAATAAAATACAGGCTGAATAGTCAAGACCTTATTGATGATCCAAACTCTGTAAAGGACCTTAGAATACTCATCTCTAATGATCTGAGTGCTAGAGTCCACTGTAACTACATAGCCAAAAAGGCATTAAGAGTTGTTAACATAATCCTACGTAGCTTTTTCTCTGGTAATATCACACTACTAACTAGAGCATACAAAACATTTGCTACACCGATATTTGAATATAGCTCATCAGTCTGGAACCCACATTACGTATCTGATATTAACACAGTTGAGAAAGTCCAGAAATATTTCACAAGAAGAGTTCTCCACTCCTCTACGCATTGCAGAATACCTTATGCCACCAGACTTGAAATTCTAGACCAAGAAAACCTAGAACTACGCCACCTTCAATCTGATCTAAGTATAGTATATAAAATCATACATTGCAATGTCCTACCTGTCAATGAATACTTCAGCTTCAACCATAAGAATACAAGAGCACACAATAGATACAAACTCAAGGTTAATCGCACCAAACTTGATTTCAGGAAATACGACTTCAGCAACAGAGTGGTCAATGTCTGGAATACTCTTCCTGACTCTGTGGTTTCTTCCCCAATCTCCAAAAACTTTAACCGTAGACTGTCTACTATTGACCTCACTCCTTTCCTAAGAGGTCTGTAGGGGGTGTGCATAAGCACACCAATGTGCCTACCTTCCCTGTCCTATTGTTTCTTTTATTCTTCTTATATGTATCCATGTATTCATAAGTATGTTTTTACTTATACGTATTATCTTGTAAGCAATTGACAAATAAAATAAAATAAATAAAATAAAAGAGAGAGGGGGGGAGGGAGAGAGAGAGAGAGGGAGAGAGCACAGCTTACCCCAACCGAACATATGAGCTGTCAATATATCTGACCATCAACCATCAAATTCTTAGGAGGGCCGGCTGGAATTGGAATCTAGGCTTTCAATACCTTTTATCACTAATGTATCATTTGAGAAAGCTAGCAAATGCCAGTTTAACACTTTTAATTTATATTTGCAGTTAATCTCAGCAAACAGTATCCTTGCTATTACAAAGTTGGATGTTATATCATATAAAGCTCATCTTAATTATTCATATTAAAAACACATGGGGCAGATAGGATAGATTGATTCCTTTTGATCAGCAGAGAATCAAAGTAAGTTGCTTTATTCATGGTTTCCATTTATGAGTTCTGATTTGAATTCAGGAAGCATCTTTCAATCCAATACTGGAAAGGCTGGAATATATACATGCTGTTAATTAATAAAAATTACATACATAATTTTATTAAGCTTATGAAAAATGTAAAATAGAAATGCAAATAAAAATCATGGGAAATGGGGGGAGGGAAAGGGGGACAGATGGAACTGTAGGGGAAAGGGGAAAAAGAAAGAAAAGTATTGACTTTTGACTTTTTTTAGCATGGTAGAATAAAATAATATTACAGCCTCAGTTTTTTGGTTTTATATACTTAACATATACTAATCAGCAACCCTCAAAGGTTTCATTTTTTCCCCATATCAAGTACAAAATTCAGAAGCAGTTTCCAAGTAGAAACAAAAATGGGTGTATTTTTTCTTTGATTAGAAAAGTTAATTTGGCCATTTCTTCTAGCTCCATCGGTTTTTCTAGCCATTTATTCATTGTGACAATTAAAGTATCTTTCCATCTTCATGCATAAAGCATTTTTGCCTCTGTCAAGATATATTCCAGATTTTTTTCAAGTTCTTTGTCCATTAAGTCTAAAAGAAAAGTCTCTCTTTTAATTTTTATATTCATTTTAAATAATTTCTTTGTCAAAATATGAATCTTACCCTAATAATCTTTGCTTCATCCCAAATCCACCAGAGTTGGTAAAAAGTTCTTTCATTACATTTAGATTTCCAACATACATTTGAAATCCATTGAACATCTTTGACAATTTATTGGGTGTTAAATAACAATGGTGATATGCACACTCTTCATGGCCTGGAAAGTAGCAAGTTGGTTTACCTGGTATGCATACACCTGTATTCAGTGGTGGGATTCAAAAAATGTTACTACCGGTTCTGTGAGCATGGCTTGGTGAGCATGGTGTGGCTTGGTAGGTGTAGCTTGGTGGACGTGGCAGGGGAAGGTTACCACTGTTGTGTCCCTGACTAGCTAAGTCTTCAACCTGGTCCGCATTTTGAGCGGGACCACCGACTGTTCCCATTGGTTGGTGCCGTTTGACAGCAGACTATATAAGGAGCTGTCAAACGGCATCAACTGGGCTTTTGGGGCTCCGGCTCCAGCCAGCCGGCTGCCAGCCCAGCTGGGCAGCCACGTTAATCTGTTACTACTTCAAATAAAGAAGCGTTATTCTTCAGCTCCTGTGTCTGCCTGGTGTGTCCGTCCGACCAATACAACACTGGCGACGAAGGTGGGATGTCAGAAGAGACACCCAGGCAAGAAGCTAAGTCACTGAAGATAGAGCTGAAGCCACAGAATGTCTGGAGCCGCAGACAGTCTCTGCGCACGCCAAATTTAAAGAGCCTCCTCAGCTGAGGAAAAAAAGTCTCCCTGAGCTGAGGAGAAAGTCTCCCTGAGCTGAGGAGAAAGTCACTGCCTGACAGGCACTCTAGCCTCCCGTGCGAAAGGCACCCCGTTGGCGCTATCAAGAGCGCAGAAGTCTGAAAGCCTCCCCAACCGAGGAACAGACGTCGCCATCAAGGCCCGTGAAGGCCGGCGAAACCCCCGTAGAGCAGGCATAGAGCCGCCTCCTGTGCCAAGGGCACCCCGTTGGCGCTACAAGAGCGCAAAAGCCTACAACTCCTAGCCGAGGGACAGGCGTCGCCTCAAGGCCCGTGAAGACCGGCGCGGCCTCCACTGCCACCCCCGACTCGGCCGCCGTTACCGTCCTGCCGCCGCTGCGGCCTCTTCCGCTCCGCCGCGGCCTCCGCTGCAGCTGTTTCCTGTTCGGCCACCGCCACCGTTTCCGCCGCTGCCGCCTCGCTCCGCCGCTGCGGCCTCTGCTGCAGCTGCCTCTTCAGCCGCCGCGGCCTCCTCCTCCGCTGCCGCACGGCCTCTTCGGCCTCCGCCGCCACCGCGGCCTCTTCGGTCTTCTCCGTCGCCGCCGCCCCGCTGGCAGCCGCCCCCATCTGGGACACCGCTGCCTCTTCAGCCGCCGCGGCCTCCGCCCGCCGCCGCGCGACCTCCGCTGCAGTCGCCTCCCCGTCCCGGCCGTCGCCGCCGCTGCCGCCTCCGCCGCGCGCCGCCCGACAGCCCGAGCGCCTCCTCGACTCCCACCGGCTGCCGAGCGATGGGCCACTGCCGGTGCAGCTCTTCACCATTGTGGACTGGGTGCAGCCATTGGCTCTGCAGGTCTGCAGCCCCTCCGGGGTTGAGCATGGCTGGTGTTCGTTTCCATGATTCACTGAGTTGTTTGAGACTTTTCTTCATTCTCTCACTTTTGTTAATTAAAATTCTCTCTGCACCCCTCCTTCCCAGTGACTCTGGGGATGGGATCCGGTATTTAGGGGTGGTGGGTGTCAGGCGTTGAACAAGGAGGTGCGCACCCACCATTAGAGTCCTTCCATGCACCCACCTCCAGGGTCTCTCCCACCTGGGCTTGTCTCCCTTGACAGTAGCACTACACTCCCCGGGTAGCTAGGTAGGTGGGAGGTTGGATGTTCGTGTCCCAAGGGGCCAGGAGAGCACAACGAGCCTCCAGCCTTAGGGTTCAGGCACCTCTGCCCTACCCCATGCAGGCAGTCACCAGACATGTTTATTCACCATCTTATCTGGTTCCCCTTCTCAGGCTCCTGCCTTGTGACAGGTGGGGTGCCATTTTTTTGTAAGCCTAGTGGATAGGTGTGCAAAGCAGCTACTAGTTCAATTTCCTTGTTATACCATTGTATTCCCAAAAGGCTGGGCAGCGCATGCCCTTAGCTAGGGGAAAGGGGTGTTGTGTCCCTGACTAGCTAAGTCTTCAATCTGGTCCGCATTTTGAGCGGGACCACCGACTGTTCCCATTGGTTGGTGCCATTTGACAGCAGACTATATAAGGAGCTGTCAAACGGCATCAACTGGGCTTTTGGGGCTCCGGCTCCAGCCAGCCGGCTGCCAGCCCAGCTGGGCAGCCACGTTAATCTGTTACTACTTCAAATAAAGAAGCGTTATTCTTCAGCTCCTGTGTCTGCCTGGTGTGTCCGTCCGACCAATACAACAACCACAAAATCCCATTCCCTCCCCACCCCAATAACCTGATTTCCAGCTCCATTCTCCTGTATAGGGCAACAAAAGAAGACCCAGACGATCAGCTGGGACTCGGGAGGCAGAGAATGTGGGGGGGCAGTCAGAGGTGGTATTTGCCGGTTCTCTGAACTATTCAAAATTTTGCTACCGGTTCTCCAGAACTGGTCAGAACATGCTGAATACCAGCTCTGCCTGTATTGCATATATTCATCATGGTTATGGGTCTTAGGTATGGAATGGAAGAAAAGTGCTCCATTCACTTTCTATCTCCATATTGTGTAGATTTCTTAGATGCTGACATTTTTGAAATGTCATAGTTTATGAGGAAAAAATGGTAATCCAGATAACATGGCGAGCCACTGTGACCTTTCCATAAGAACTTGATATGAGTTCTCAAATAAACTTAGGAAGGAATTTGGAGATAAAAATCAGGTTCTAATAAGTAATTGAAGGCTTCAAAGGTCAGAATTTTAGCAAAATTTGTCTGAATATATTGAAGCCACCTTTCTTTATATTGGAAATGCCATCTTGGTACTTACATTGTGCAAAACAACTTTTCAGATTGCAAAAATAATGCCAAACAGGATTGACAATTTTAATTTAAAAGTTGTCATCATTTTCCTCGTGCAGATTGAATAATTAGATTTAGAGACCAACAAATACCAAAATTGGTTGCCTGGCACATGTAAGTAAAATCTCACTGGCTTTCATATATAAGCAACTGTGTCAACACACCAAATCTAGAAAGCATTTTAGAGAACTCTACATTTCAAAAGCATTGGAATGTGATACATGCAGTAGCAAACGTTCCAGAATAATTGGTGAAAGAATGGATATGTTCTGAATACACAACTGATGTGTAAAAGCTGGTAAAAGATGAAAAGCAAAGCTAACTGGACATAGGAAAGAGATTTTCTTAGGACTTATTTTGTGCCAGGAAGGAAACTTACTTCTCCACTCTGATTTCATCTTCAGAAATAGGCAGTGGCCTATTTCAGGTGATCAGATCCCTAAAGGAAGGTGTAAGGAAGGTGTGAAGAAGCCCCTGCAAAGTTTTTGGGAGGAGTTTTCTCAGCACTGTCAGGTGCAGTTGTTCAGCTTCAACTGCAGTTGGATACCAGCAGGGCGCATCCTATTGAAGTGCCAAAGGGAAATCAGGGAAGAGTTTGAACCAGTTGATAGGAAGAAGAGAAGAGGGCCTGCACATTGGTCATCTGTGTTCAGTTGGTTTAGGCTTCTAGGGACATAGTATGTGGTTAAATGGTGTCTCACACACTATCTTGTGTGAGAAGGTAGTGATTCACCCCTTTCTCAGGAGGTCCTCCTTGAATCCAGTGGTGTAAACAACTTCCAACCATGTGCAAGATTCTGTTAATGTAACTTATAATAAAGTTAGAGAGATAATACTTCTGGATGTTCATCATATTTGGACTATCTTGCAAAGCTGACATCAATATTGCAATTCTAAAAGTATATCTCTCCCTCCTTGCCTTTACAACCCAAGAAACTAGGAAAGTCCCTTCTAAGACCTTTGACATGTCCCCATTGGTTCTCTTATTTGACTGTTGTCTAGTATGTAGTTCTTCCATCTGTCTCCCAAGGTTATTTCCACATACCATTAAAATGGCCCCTGGAAGCCTTTCCATTCAAACTGTAGTAAAGCTTCAGTAACTTCTGCCTTGATGAGGTCAAACTAAACTATATTCATGAAATGAAGACAATTTTCTCATTCAGCTTATTCAGTATTTGGATCTCAGTTATTGAGAATAACTCCGATGTCACAGATGACTTCGGGTTTGTAAACAATTACAAGGACTTGAATTAGATTGAGAAGAAGACAATTTAAGCTAATGTTTATGGAGATTCTCAGTCATCCTGGTTGTGGTTGTCCCAAAGGTGCTTTCTCAAGAGGTAATTAAACTTTCTTGTCTTTTCTTTGAAAACATTTAGCTTCTCATCCAAGAAACCTCTTTACAGCTTTGACTGGATGGTGATGGAAGGATTTATATTCCTTGCAGATAGCTGGTCATTTGCATTTTTTTAGAGAGTCATTGAGGCCACCTGGAGGTTTGTCTGTGTCTTCAGGGTCACCCAAGTAGTGCAAATGGGTGTGAAGCCTTCTTGGAACTGCTGAAAGGCCTGTGTTGTGAAGCTGTGCTTTCTGCAGGATATTTTTCTCTGCTCTGTGTCCCTTCGATCTTGAGCACAGGCGCAGGCTGTTGGGGATGAGTCTGTGTTGTCTGCATCTCAAACTGAAGCACAAATGGTTCCTGCAGTCTGTTGTTTTTTTCTGGAAATTTATTCGTATTCCCATACCATTCGAAGGGTGCTCATCCCCAAATGCATAGCTAAATGTCTATGGAAATTCTCAGTCATCCAGGTCATGGTTGTCCCAAAGATGCAATTGGAGGCACTTGGATTTTCTTGTTTTTTTCTTTGAAAACATTTTGCTTCTCATTCAAGAAACTTCTTCAGCTCTGACAGGATAGTGAGGGATGGAAGGATTTATATTCCTTGCAGACAGCTGGTCATTTGCATTCTTTGAGAGAGTTGTTGAGGCCACTTGGAGGTTTGTCTTTGTACCCAGGGTCACCTGAGTAGTGCAAATGGGGGTGGAGCCTTCTTGGAACTGAATGGTGTGGGAGTATGAACCATTAATTTATTTTGAAAAGTGCACACACTGACTCCATTCATCCCAGAAATTGATGACATTTCCCAATATCCATTGTTCTTTCCTCAACATGGAACACAAATCAATATATACTTGGGAACAAGACTTGTGGATATCTGTTGGTAAAATGTGTGCAAAAACTTGCATCTGGAAAATTGCACACAATAAATATGAGGTATAGATGTATAAGACAGCTAGTCTTTGCCTCAGTGAGACTTTTTCTATACAGAGCTGATGTTGTTCACCTCACTGAGATAGAAAGATCACACCATTTTCCTCATCAAAGTGCTTTGACACATATGGTCGTTGCAGCTAGAAGAAGCATCTGGGCTTCCTTTTATTAATATAGGCATTGTCCAAAGAAGCTGCTTCAAAACAGATTTTCGAACAAATGATCAAAACCTACATATAGGATGTATAGGGGAAGGTTTGTTTGCTTGTTTAATGGAAACAAACCTCACTTCTTCTGCAGCTTGTGGGATGTTGGGTGATGCTCCGAGAGTTTCCTTTCACAGATAGATAGGCAGTGTTAAGGTTATTAGCTGAGTCCCCACCAATGAAACCTCAAAGAAAAACAAGGAGTTGACAGGGAAGAGGCAGGAAAAAAAAACCACAAGGAACTAGAAAGTCTTCAACTAAGGAAAACAGCTTTTATCTAAGCAAAAGCAGAAACTGGAAGTTAAGATTGACAGGAAAGGACAAGAGGCAAGAATTCTTAAGAAGCTTACTAACAAGAAAACATTTCGGCAAAACCTGAAGCTGAATGCTAGTTTTCTCATCTGAATTAAGCAAGGATAAGTTTAAACTTTCAGAGGCCTTCTAAAGATTCTTTCGTGCTTTGCCAAAAAAAACAGGTGAAGAAAGAAATATGTTTTTGTTCATATAGACCTATTCCTGCACCCCAAGCTTTAACTGCACTCCTCGTTAACTCTCTAGTTAGTTGCAGAGTCTCAGTATCTGTTTTCATCAGGAGAAACAAATATAAGAGCAAGGAGTTTTATTATCACCCAAGTTAATGAAAATACCACTTTGCATCTCTACACTAACATACAATAGTCAACATATGGCTCTATTTCTTCCTAAAGGCATAACCATATCTACAATTTAAATTTCTCTTGTCCTCTGCTCACGCTATCCAACTTAGGTACTTTGACAAAAACTTGAAAGATAATTAAATTGGACTACAGGGGACCATGTGTCTCCCCTGTTCCTAGGCCTCCTATTTTTCTATTAGAGGAAAGAAGACATGTGGATATGTAGATATAGATGTATATAAATATATACAACTGTAGCAACATATAGTTGTCATCATTGGGTAAATTCCATGTAGTCGCAGTGTCCAGCAGTCACATGACCACCATTTTTTACTTTCTGCTGGCTACCCCATTGACTTTGCTTGTTAGAAGCTGGCAAATGATGATCATGTGGTGATAGGACACTGCAAAGTCATAATAATTCCCCCTCCCCCAGACTTTTCTTTTATGTTTATTTTTCTTTTATGTTTATGTTTATTGGACAAAGAACCTGAAAACAAATCTTAAATATTTTTGTTGTATATGCTGCCTGCAGAGAGAATGCTTTATGGCAAAAATGGAAAGCAAGAAACATTAGTTCCCACAAAGGATGAGTGGCTGGAAAAACTGATGGAGCTATCAGAGGTGGTCAAATTAACTGCTTTAATCAAAGAAAGTAATAGATCTGATTTGGAAACCACTTCTAGATTTTGTCTGCAAGATAGAAAAAAATGAAATTCTGATTTTGGGATCTGCTAATTAAATAAGTTTATTTTTATAGAAATGGTTAGTACGTACTCAGTATGCAGAAGCAAAAAGTTAAGGATGCAATTGTATCATCTTTGGAATTTTCCCCCCCTTTACCCCACACTTTTCTCTTCCCCTTCTTTCCCTCCCCCATTTTCCTACTTTCTTTATTATTTTATATTTTAATGATAAAATTGATCAATAATATATACATACATACACATGTATGTATGTAGATATGTATATACATAATAGTTTTTTCTTGCTAGCTAGATTAAAATAAGTCTAGGTCTTTGTCATCTGCAATAGAATGGTTTCACCAACAGCCCCTGAATAGTTCAAATAATGATGCATTACCTGGGAGTAAACCTCTTCTTTTCTTCTTCTTTACTTCCTGTTTACTTCCTGCTTCAGCTATTGAGGGAGATACTCTGATGAAGTTGCAACAGGCCCAATCTAGCTGTCAATGGATAATATATTGCTACAGAAATAATAATGAGCAAACCCTTTGGCTGATTATTTTATTTTAAAGTCCTGGGCAAAAACTAGCCTTCTGGAATGAGGTCCATCTTGAACCCTAACCCTAACCCATACTGATGGCATTGTGGAAGGCCCTAAGATCTGGCTATTCCCCCAAACCTTGGGTTATGGTGAATGGAAACCCTTCTAGATGAGATTGGGATCTGGATTGCCATTTTATTTTATTTCCTTGTTATATTTTTAAATTTATCTTGTTGCATTTATATATGAGCCACTTGGAGTTGTTCTGGACTTCGGTAGTACCAAAGTTGAAATAAATACAAATAACAACTTTTAAAAAACTCAAGTAAAAAAATCCCTCTTCTGCTGGTTTTTAAATATCTTAATCACTATGCTATTTCTGCAATGCAACTGGGCATATGTATAGGTATATGTGAATGTTTCTGTGTATAAACACAAACATGCACACACAGATACATAGAGTGAAGAATTATGTGTGTGTGTGCGCATGCGTGTGTATGCGTGTGTGTGTGTGTGTGTGTATGTATATGTATATATATATGCAGTCACAATGGGAGATGAATGGTGTATATAGAGGTACATAATTGAGCACTCAGGAGAATAATGTTCAGACAGGATAAGTGATGAACAGAAGTCATGCTATTTTGTAGCAATAGTAGTTAGACTTATATACCACTTCACATTGCTTTACAGCCCTCTCTAAACAGTTTACAGAGTCAGCCTATTGCCCCCAACAATCTGTGTCCTCCTTTTACCCACCTCAGAAGGATGGAAGGCTGCGTCAACCTTGAGCCTGGTGAGATTCAAACTGCCAATTGCAGGTAGCTGGCAGTCAGCAGAAGTAGCACTTGCAGTGCTGCACTCTAACCACTGTGCCACTGAGGCTCTTAACAAGGGAATTTTTTTAAAGGATAGGATGAATAAAAGTTACCCAGCATTCCTTGCAGAGGGAACACATAGCTCATGGACACTGCTGATCTTTCCCCACAAGAACAGGTGTACATGTGTACTGATGCTGTATATTATAAAAGCCCAGCAAAACACTGAAAGGCATGGCCAAGCAAAATTTCAAAACTATAATGGAGAATATCTAGGTAGCTTACTTGTATGCATTTGAACTGATTTCTCAGGGCTCATGGCAGGAAGCTACACTTAAATAGATTTAAAGCTCAATATCCAGATACACTGCTTAAGAATAATCCTGGTACTCTCAAAGCTTGTTGGACAGAGGGTCACCAACAATGAACTTAGGTGGTGAAATTTGTCAATAACCTTTCAAAGTAGATTGATCTAAAGTCTAAGAACTTGTAGGAGTAGATCTACTGGGGAAGAATATTAGCCAAAGTTTAAAAGGTAGCATGAAGCTCTAGCATCCACAGTGACCAATCTTATCTCTAAATGTAGAACAGCATTCCTAATACATGTTGAGAATACAAAGCTAGCTTTAATGAGGGACAACTTCAAGAATTTCATGCTTTCTAAAAGTGCACTCTTGGACATCATAGAGAAATGGAGAAATGACCTTCACTATGAAGATTTTGTATCTTGAAAAGGATAAAATAAGCTCTCTCTGTACAGAAAAATCTCAGGATATTTGAAGAGCCAGGCTACATAATATTTTTTTCTTTTTCTTTTTCTTCTTCTTTTTCTTCTTCTTCTTTATTTTTATTTATTTATTTTGATTTGTCAATCACTTACAAGATAATAGGTGTAAGTATAGACATAGTTATGAATACATGAAATGGGTACATATAAGAAAATAAAAGAAACAATAGGACAGGGACTGTGGGCATGTTGGTGCGCTTATGCACGCCCCCTACAGACCTCTTAGGAAAGGGGTGAGGTTAATAGTAGACTGTCTAAGGTTAAAGTTTTGGGGGTTTCGGGAAGAAACCACAGAGTCAGGAAGAGTATTCCAGACATTGACCACTCTGTTGCTGAAGTCGTATTTCCTGCAATCAAGTTTGGTGCGGTTAATCTTGAGTTTGTATCTATTGTGTGCTCTTGTGTTGTCATGGTTGAAGCTGAAGTATTCATTGACATGTAAGTCATTGCAATGTATGATTTTATATACCATACTTAGATCAGACCGAAGACGGTGTAATTCAACGTTTTCTAGGTCTAGAATTTCAAGTCTGGTGGCATAAGGTATTCTACAATGAGTAGAGGAGTGGAGAACTCTTCTTGTGACATATTTCTGGACTTTCTCAACTGTGTTAATATCAGATACGTAATGTGGGTTCCAGACTGATGAGCTATATTCAAATATCGGTCTAGCAAATGTTTTGTATGCTCTAGTTAGTAGTGTGATATTACCAGAGAAAAAGCTACGTAGGATTATGTTAACAACTCTTAATGCCTTTTTGGCTATGTAGTTACAGTGGGCTCTAGCACTCATTTCATTAGAGATGAGTATTCCAAGGTCCTTTACAGAGTTTGGATCATCAATAAGGTCTTGACTATTCAGCCTGTATTTTATTTTCTTTTGTTTTTTTTTTTTTTTTTTGCCAATATGTAAGACAGAGCATTTATTTGTTGAGATTTGAAGTTGCCATTTGTTTGACCATTCTGATACATAGTCAAGGTCTTTTTGAAGGGTAGCAGTATTGTCTGTGGTGTTGAATAGGTTTACATCATCAGAGAAGAGAATGCAGTTGCTCTTAATATGATCACAGAGGTCATTTATGTAGAGTATGAAGAGAGTTGGTCCTAGAACACTGCCTTGGGGGACATCACTGTTGACAGGTACAGAATTTGATAGGACGCTCCCAATTTTGACCATTTGTTGTCTGTTTGACAGGAATGCTTCTATCCAGTTATGCAGGTGTCCAGAGATACCATAAGATTTTCGTTTTAGGAGTAGTTTGTGGTGTACCACTGACATAAAGGCTTTACAGAAGTCTATGTAGATTGCATCTATTGCTTTGCCCTGATTGAGTTGTGTAGTCCATATGTTTTTGCAGTGTAAGAGTTGCAGATTACAAGATAGTTTTTTTTCTGAAATCAAATTGTTTATTAGAGAGTAGGTTGTTTGTCTCTAAGTGGAGGATAATGGATTGGTTAATAATTGATTCCATGACTTTACAGGTGATGAAGCATAAGGAGACTGGTCTGTAATTTTCAACTAGGCTGGGGTCTCCCTTTTTGAAGATGGGGATGACCGTGGCTTGTGACCATAGTTTTAGCAAGGAGCTGGTCCTGAAAGATTTTTCAAAGATAACGCTTAGAAGTTCTGTTATGGCAGTGGATAGCTTTTTTAAGAAGTAGGCACATATTCCATCCGGTCCAATAGATAGAGATGGTTTTAGATTGCGTAGTGCTTTTTCAACATTGTCTTCTGTAAAATCAATATGTATTAGATCATTGTAGTTTTCTGTGGTTCAGCTAGGAAATACTGGGCATGATCCATTGGTGTTTACAAATACTGAGCCAAAGAATGTGTTAAAGATGTTGGCTTTAATGGTGTCATCATTGCAGTCTTTACCATTAGGTCCTATCAGAGGTTCTTCTTCCTCTTCTTCTTCTTCTTTCTTCCTCTTCTTCTTCTTCTTCTTCTTCTTCTTCTTCTTCTTCTTCTTCTTCTTCTTCTTCTTCTTCTTCTTCTTCTTCTTCTTCTTCTTCTTCTTCTTCTTCTTCTTCTTCTTCTTCTTCTCTCCTCCTCCTCCTCCTCCTCCTCCTCCTCCTCCTCCTCCTCCTCCTCCTCCTCCTCCTCCTCCTCTTCTTCTTCTTCTTCTTCTTCTTCTTCTTCTTCTTCTTCTTCTCTTCTTCTTCTTCTTCTTCTATTTATTTCATTGTTTTTTAATTTGTAACAAAAAAGAGGAAAAAATCAAAACACATAGATAATAATGCTGGAGGTGCATACATTATCAAAGATAAGAGAAAGAAAAAGCAAAAAAAACCAGATACAAAGTGATGCCAGATACATGCCAGATATAAAAAATGTTCTCTCCAGGACAATGAGGCCTGGAACAGCATTCCAAGGTATTTATAAATGCACACCTGCTTGATAGCATTCCAATTAAGTTACTAAATGTAGATTTTAATCATCGTTTTCTGCATCTACTAAGACTTTAGTTTTCTGAGAATTTATAACTAGGTTTTCCTCCAGAAAAAAAAGGATAAATGTGTACAGACATGGACCTGAGAGACGGATTATAACATCATATGAATATAAAATATCTGTAACAACTTGACTTACTAATTCAGAGGGATGATGAGTGAATACAGAAATGGTCTGGATTACTAGGTTACATACATAATATACAAGTGAAAAAAATAGGATAACTAGAATGCACCCTGCCTCACCTACCTCTGGGTAGTAGCAAGTACAGAGAGATTTCTTCAGAGGTATTCAGGTGGTATTCAGGTGGTATGACCAGTTCTGGAGAACTGGGAGTGGAAATTTTCTGTAGTTCAGAGAATCAGCAAATATCACCTCTGACTGGCCCTGCCCCATCCATTCTCTGGCTCCTGAATGCCAGCTGATCAGCTGGATCTTTTTTTGTTGCCCTGCACAGGAGAACAGAGCTGGAAAGCAGATTAGTGGGCTCACAGCAAGCCTTATGGTTTATAGAGCCTTGGGCCTTTGTAAAATGATCTGCTATATTGTTTTCTGACATACAGTATTCTAGCTTAATCATCTTACTTTGCACACATTGTCTCATATTTAAATATCTGAAATCTGTGTGTTTTGAACTTGTCTTAACAGCAATATTTGAAGCCATCTGTATTGCTGATTGGTTATCTTCATAAATAACAATAGAATCTGTTATGTCAATTCCCATATCAATCAATAGTTGCTTATACAAAACTAAATCTGTACATAATAAAGATAAGCATGAGAATTCAGCCTCAATTGTTGACAAACTTAAATGTTTCTGTCTAATAGATCTCCATCCAATCAATACTTTCCCCAATAATACTACAGTACCCGACGTAGATTTTCGTGTATTTATGTCTGTAGCAAAACTTGCATCAGCATATGCAGTTAAACTCAATTCATCTTTAGGCTCCAAATACAATGCATAATGCATTGTTTGTTTCAGATATCTTAACACATTTAGCAGCTTGCCAGTGCCTTTCAGTCGGCTCAGCTTTAAATCTCGCTAATTGTCTAACACAGGATGCTATATCTGGCCTTGACACAATTACTGAGATAACATAAACTACCAACCAAGGACTGATAAATATTCTTATCAAAAATAGGACTTTGAACATCACTGTGGCTAAACTCCTGGCTCATTGGTATTTTAGCCGGCTTACAAAGTTCCATTTTAAAACTTTTTAGTAATTGGTTAATTTTATCTGCCTGTGAGATCTTGTATCCTCCCCTAGTTCTATCTATCTTTAAGCCAAGATATTGTTTGATTTCTCCTAATTGTTTTATTTTAAATTTCTTCTCTAACAGTGAGATTTTTTTAGTAGCTTCTTGTTCAGTTTTGGTGATTAATGCTATGTCATCAGTAAACAATAGAACAATGACACTACACCATTACTTTCTCTTTTGAACAAACATGGATCAGCCATGTCAGCTACAAAACCTATCTTAGTTAATTCTTTAACTATACATTGGTTCCACTCATATCCTGATTGCTTCAAAACATAAAGACTCTTTTTCAATCTCCAGCAATCAGTTGTATTATCATTTTTTAGACCTAAAGATTTCTTTAAATATATAGTGTGTTGCAACGGTGCATGCAGATATGCCGTCTCTACATCCAAATGATTTATAATGTATTTCTCCTTAGCTGCCCACACTAATGCTGCCCTTAATGTAGACTAGGCGCAAACACCTCATCATAGTCATTTGCTGTCTGATTGAACCCTTGTGCTACTAACCTGGCTTAATGGGTAACAGTCTCATCCACACTAGTCTTAAGTTTATATATCCATTTACATCCTTTGGCATGTTTACCTAGTGGTAACTTAATGTTTTCGTATACCTCCAACTGTTTTAATGATTGCAGTTCCTTATCCATTGCTTCCTGCCGAGCAGCCTGATCCTTAGCAGGATATAGTTTTAGTTCACTATAATTACTTGGAACTGTATTCATTTGGCATACAACACTAGCCTGATATCTATCAGGTGGTCGTTTTACTCAGGTTGAACATCTTGGTAATACAGGGCTTACTGGTGGATTTTCCTGTGCTACCTGCTCCTGCTCTTCTACCTCCTCCTGTGCCTGTTCTATTACTTCCTCCTGTTCTTCCTCTTTAATGGCTATTTGGGGTTTACTTATTTTATCTTTAGGCACTATTTGGGTGTGAATAATAATATCATTGTTGGATTCCTGTTCCTGTTTATTCCACCCAACATGCTCAAGAAATTTTGCACTAGCACTACAATAAACATGAGCTGTGCCTTGATCCCAGAATCTAAACGATCTATGATTGGCCTCGTAACCTACAAAAAATAACTTCTTAGCTCTATATTGCCCTTTCATTCTTACTTGTGAGGGAATATGCACCCATGCTGGAGCTCCAAATGTGTGTAGGCAACTTAAATTTAGTTTTCTGCCATGCCAACGAGTGAATGGCAATTCTCCAGTTGTTGTGTTAACTACACTGTTTAAAACATGATTACTACACATTATGGCTTCACCCCACAGTGTTTCAGGCAAACCTGAATCAGATAATATAGTGCAAGCCATGGCTTGTAATGTTTGCCCTCTTCATTCTACAAACGAGTTGTGTTGTGGTCTGTAAGGTGCAGAACGTTTATGCTCAACACCAGCCAATTTCAGCATAGTTTGGAATCTCTTGTTAACAAACTCAGTCCCATTATCAGTAACTAAAGTAATTACTTTACTCCTCATTTTTTTCTCAGCAAACCTTAGCCAGTTAAAGAAATGTTGGAATGTTTCTGTTTTGTTTTTCATGAGATAGCAGAAACTGCACCATGAATAATGGTCCATAATACTCAAAATATACCCTGTTTCTCCAACAATACGGCCTCCCCCAATAGGAAGTCCCAGCATGTTTTATAGGCATGAAATGAAATTAAGCCCCTCTCCCCAAATTAAGGCCTATATTAAAACATGCAAAATGGGGGGGAAATGGTGGGGGGGCTTGCCATTAGGAAGTACTTTTGTGGCACACCCGGATATGGTGCTGCCTGCGTTGACCCCGATATGAAGTGCCCCACCAACGCCGAGGTCAACATCCAAGCCGTCGCCGCCCACCCGCCCGAAGATGCAAGGGGGGGAATTAAGTCACCCCCGAAAAGACGGCCTAGCCATTTTTTCGGGGCTCAAAAAAAAATAAGACCCGGCCTTATTATATGAGAAACACGGTAGCAGGCACCTCCCAAACTTGGTTTCTTAGGACCAACTATGTCAGCAAACACAACCTCTAAAGGTTCTTTGGTCTTAAACCCATTTAGTCTGTTTGCTGGAGTAACCTTGCTTTTCTCTTGGCTACAGGTATTACAGTTTAAATACTTGCTACAGGGTTTCAATTTTACTCCCTCTGACAATTCAACAGTTTGTTTGAGCATTTTGAAATTAATGTGCCCCAGACGTCTATGCAGTAAATGTACACATTCATCATGTGGCTTAACATTGTTATAAACTGAGTTAGCCATCTGCAACTGGTCATCATGTATCACATATAAATCATTCTCTAAATTAGCAGTAACATTTTACCCTCTTTCTCTATTATACAGTTATCTCCCCTAAAGGTTACTACATAACCAAGATTAACTAAAGCCCTTACTGATAACAAATTACATATAACATAGTTAAATGCTCGTTTATACAAGGCAATATACAGTACCTTTACCAGAAGCCTTCATCTTCCATCCATTTGCCAATGATACATGTTGCTTTCTCGTGGACATCTTTACAAACCTCTTTCTATCTTTAGTAATGCATTGCGATGCTCCACTATCAACAACCCACAAATCATAGTTTACAGTTGAATTGCTAGACATAGCTAAACTAACATTCTTCTTAGCCTTCTGGTGATTACCAGTATTCTGTAATTTTCCCTTCTTACAGAATCTAGCTATGTGTCCCCTAGCCCCACAAGAAAAACATTTCCTAACAGTATAGGCAGTTGAAAATAAATCCTCTCCTTGTGGTTATTCCTTTCTCAGTTGGTCCCTATCCAGCCGTCTTCTTGCCTCTTCTAACAACCTTCCGGTTAGGTCAGTCAGTGTCAGTTTATCTCTGGTCAGGACTTCCATTGAAGATACATAATCATCATAACTTTCATCCAATGAGGAAAGAATGGTGTAAACCGGATACAGCTCTGAAAAAACCAGTTCCTTTTCATGTAGCTCTTGAAAAGTTCTTTTCATGAAGTTTAAATGAGCTACCATATCTCCACCTTTCAGAAGACATGCTCTAAACAGTTTACGTGTAAGATGTATATGTGCACCTACACTGTCACGAACATAAATCCTCTTCAAATTCTCCCAACACCTAGCAGCAGATTCTTCTCCACGAATATGGACTAGCTGCTGGTCACTCAGTGTTAGTCCAATTATATAAAGAGCTCGTTCATTGTTCTGTTTAAAGTCAGCAAGCTTCTTGGCATCATCCTCATTTTCTGGATCCCAAGCATTTACATCCAGTGGATTTTGAACTACATTCCATAAACCTTCTCTACGCAGAAGTAGACTGCACTTCATAGACCAGGAAACATAGTTTGTTCCATCCAACCGGGTTATCAGTGATAGACTTGTTGAAGTGCCATCTTTACCAGGATAGTAACCCACAATTAAACAGTAAAAAGCTGTCTGTATACAGTAATGTGCATTCACACCAACTCTCAGTTATCTGAGCCTGGTATGGCCTGGGCCCATAACCAATGTTGAGGTAATTCCCCGTTAGGAGAATGAGCGCATACAGGGAGACGTAATAAGAGAAGTGTAGAATAACACACACACAGCATACAAATACACTGTACAGTAAATGTAGGTTTTTACTTCCAATAAACATTTAAGCACACTCCAGGATAAGCAGTCCAAGTCATTCACAGGTAAAGCAGTCAGTGTTCAGTTCAGGGATAATCCAAATATCAAAGTCCAGTATCAAAAAACAGTTCAGTAACAGACTTACATCAACGATCAGTAACAGTCATTAGGAGCAACGGCAACTCTTTCCAACAGAAACTACAGAGAGACTGAGACCAAAACAACCCAGGTTTCTGGCTCCATCTTATGGCCATTTGCGGAACCACACCCAATTACAGTTTTTAGGATTCTCTTAAAGATACAGTATTAAAATGTCTATCCTAGTTTATATATTTCCAACCCAAATAACTGTTAGGTGACTTACACTCCTAACATCATCATCATCATCATCATCATCATCATCATTATTATTATTATTATTATTATTATTATTATTATTATTATTATTATTATTATTATTATTATCCATCCATCCAATCCAATGTTAGTATGTTTTCCATAATTATCCCATTGTATAAACATAGACTGGAGTCCACCAACTTAAGATCCTTTGATATGATTAACATAAACAGTAAGCTATATGCAGATATTTGGCATATAGCTTATTGTTTATGTTAATCATATCAATGGATCTTTAGTTGGTGGACTCCAGTCTATTTTTATACAATGGGATAAACATGGAAAACTTACTAACATGGATTAAGAATACATCCAAGAGTGGAGCCCAGGAATCCTAGTTCTCCCTTAGTAATTTCAGGGTAATAAAATCTCCTCGAGAATTTTTCCAAACCTAAATTAAGAAGCAAAGTTTTTGATATTAGATGTAGACAAGAGGCTAGTCAAGAAAAACATTTCAGAGAAAACTGATTTTCCAAAGGATTTTTTAGTATAAAAATACTCTAGAAATAGTTCTTTCAAGTTTCTACAAAAACATGGCCATCTGCACCAATACATCTATCATTAAGGTATTTGTTAACTAAGCACCACCAAGAAAGGTTCTTGAGTTTAGCAGCTACAGTAAAATTACCCAATCCTGTTTCAAACTTTCCCTTGATGTTAGAAGATCTTTGCTCTAGAAGTTATTGGAACATTCCTGAACAGCTGCTAAGTCAGAAAGCATTTACTGCAACTAAGGTCTTCTTCTTTTTTTTGCTTTGCTATGATCAGTATCAAAGCAAGGTTTGGATTTAAAATGAGGGAGGCTGTGACAGTGTGAGGTTAATTTTGATAAAGAAGCCTAAACGACAAGGACAACCAACTGGAAATAATTTAACACCTGCTGAGGGGAATCTGCTGGGCCTGAAGGAATGATGCAGGTCTGAGAGATTAAATATATCTTGTGACACACTGGAAGACCAGTTACTTTGAAGATGCCCTTTGTTTTGCTTAAGACTATGAAGCTTTCTCAGAATGTCCTCTCATCCATAGGCAGAATTCCAGAAGCACTGATAAAATGGCTCCAATTGCATCATGCTTGGATGCATACAAAAACATTGTTTAGCCATAATTTCAATGGAGCCATCATACAGGAACAGCTTCTGCTAGTTCTGCCTATGCATAGTCTTATTTTCTTCAGGAATGACAAATGAATTAGAAAGGGTGCTGAAAACCATGAAGGATAGCTGGTGATGGAAGATAGACCTTATTTTAAATAATCTGTGAGAAGTAGAGAACAATACCCTTGCTTTTCTAGTTCTGTTTAATGATCTCATTCAAGTCTATTGGAAGCGGAAATGGGAATCGATGCATTTACAGCTTTCTTGGACAGTAAAAGTTCTTTTATTGTTTATCTAACTTAGATGAAGGTTGAAGCCTGGGACTAGCACTATGGTATTTCTTCCTTTTGCCTATTAGCTCCAGGCAGATTTCTTCTCATAGCTTCTCTTAAGGGGACATATAAACCAATTAGAATGTATGAGAAGCATTAGCTCAGTTGAAGGAGCAGCCATTCTTCTGCAAAAGAACAATGAACTGCTGAGTTTGGTTTGCAACATACTGAAGTGCTCGTTGAACAGGAGCACTCTAGGCAATGGAACAGGGAAAAGCATACTTCAGAAGTGGAGCAGAAAAACAAAACATGCCCTGAGGTGCTTTCAAGGTGAATGGGGAATTAATGAAGGATGATAGCATCTGCTTCTATTCTTCCAGAAAGAGTTGTCTGGTCTGTTTTGGTGATAGGGCAATCTAGCAGTCTGGACAAGCCCCATTGTTGTTATTATTTTAACTAAAGGGTGGGGGAAATGGTTTTGCATTTTCATAAAATGTCACTCATTTTGTATTGCTTCAGTCAATGTATGAATCAGAATATAGGTGTCACTGGGTATTTTCATTTCTCAAAATGTTATAATGTACTGTAGTTCTTCAAACACACACACACACACACACACACACACACACACACGTATGTAGATGCATACTTACTGTATGCACACCCACAAATCTTAATTATTCATTTTAAAACAATTCAACAGGAATTGAATAAGTTTTAAAAACGCAAGACCAGCTTGAAAAAAAAATGTAATGACTCCAGTTTGTAGAAATTATCCCATCTTAATGGAGTGGGCAATGAAAATTAATCTAGGAGTTAGGCATGAGTTGCCTGAGTATATTCTTATAAAACATAGAAACAGGATGGATTTCAGGGGTGACATCAGACAGGGTGTTTTGCTTGTGTATATCTGCAAAAAGTAAAGATTGTGCACATAACAATGTGACTGAAGCCCTGCTCCTTTTAAAATACATGTCATAGTCACACTATTCACCTTCATTTCTTAGGAAAGAGTATCTCCCCTTGTAGACATCTGTTAAGTTTCAACATCTTTTGATAACAGTTCCATCATTCTTACTGGAGGGGAGTGATGGCAGCTGAATTTCTGAACATTTAACAGGTGCTACCTTGCCTACCTTGGTTTAGCATCTAAACGGCCAAATTAAAATGCACTAGCTAAACCAAGTCTTCAGATAAGCCTTGTTACCCTATTCATCTTAGCTGATTTTGAATATACTCATTTTCCCCCTCAGCTTTAGAAACTTCATTGGCATTTCAGAGCCATATTAAGCAGCAATCAGGTTGCATTTTTCACTCTGCTGTAATGACATGTCTCATGCCTCAATGTCAGCAAGGAGTCACAGTGTGTACTAACTTATGATGTGAGGCTTATCAACATATGTGAATAGTGATGTCCTCAAACAAAACCTACATGATGCCGACTTCATTCACCAGTGCTTTAGGCATTGTTTCTAATGCTTCATTTCCCAAAGGGCTTCAGTAAACCAAGGTGTAATCTGGGATTGGTCCCCAGAATGACTTAGGACAGCAGTTCCCAAACTTCTTCAATCATGGAAGCCTTCAGAAGACATTTTTCTTCTGTGGAATCCTAACTCTGTCCCTGAGTTTTACTAAGCATCGGGAAGCCACAACATTCTTTCTTCTTTCATCTATTCCTATGGCCTGAGAGTTTTGCATAACGTAGTAGATTTAGAAATAAAGAGAAAACATTTTAAACAAAACCCCACACCTTTATTTTGGCACAAGGAAATACTGGATTTATACTTTGTATGATTAAGAAAATTCAGCAAATTTCATTTTTGTACTTAAAGGTCAATTTCAAAACTATTTTTATGTCTGACAGTGAACACGTATATCAGGGGCATCATCCAACTTATTCCTAAATTTGTTTTTCATGTAAGCATAAACTAAAAAGCCTAATTTTCATTGATAGGTGCACACGAAGGGGAGTTGAGCTTGGATAGTCTTTTCATCTACTGATGAACATGTCTATCAGTCCTATCCTATTCTTAGGCGACTGTATCCAGTGGCGGTTTAGATGGAAAGGATATAGGTGTGTGGAAGACTTATTAGAAATTAGAGTGCTACTGAATGCTATCAATGCTATAGGTTCAGAGGTAGAATACTATTTATGTCATAGATGTAATTCATAACAAGGTGCAGAAATCATTTGAATTTTATTTTTAAGGACATTGGGACAAATGATTCTGTGAAACTGAGGATGGATGCAGACGGTCTGAATTTCTCTCTCTCTCTCTCTCTCTCTCTCTCTCTCTCTCTCTCTCTCTCTCTCTCTCTCTCTCTCTCTCTCTCTCTCTTATTTTAGAGGTATAGGAATGATTCAAAAGTTGAATGCATGTTTCATATGTACTGTAGATAGGTTGTGGGGTGGGGATCCCTTTACTCAGAATAGAGAGCTGTATGGACTTAAACTCTACCCAAGTGTTTGATCAGCCAAATCTAGGTGAGGAGAGAGAAATATCATCTGGGCAATTTCAACAGAGAGAGTCAATTTTGATAAGATTTTGCATTTCTAGACAAAAGTTCATTAGTAAAGCTGCCGATTTTCATCATAAGAAGGGTATTTCCACAGAAAAGACTTTTCAAAAATATTTTGAAGAAGATCTTGGCATTTTACAGGCAGGCATTTTTTATCACAGGTAACCCCAGCAAGAAAAAGACAATGCTTTTATTGTCAAAACTCATTATTGCAGGATTGACAATGTCAAGGACTTTTGGGTGGGTAAACACGACTGCGTCCAAGGACATACACAATTGGCAAAGGAGGAGAAAATTGTTTGTAAAGATAATATATGGGATGACACCTGTGGGGTCTATGACTTTAACCTTTACAAAAAGGTCAAAAGGGAGAAGGTGTACAATGCCATGAAAAGATTTAAAGCAACTGAAAGTCAAAAGATTTAAAGTAATTGAAAGTCACTTCTGTGTTCTGAATTCATTGCTCACCAGTGGCAGGCATGAAATATATTGTTTGTGACTTTGAGTGTTGTCAGGGAGCAAGCACAAGTTTCTCACAGGCACAGAAGGGGGCATTGCTGTATGTTACTCTGGTGTCTATCTACATGGTTCTGTACATGTAATACATGTATTGGGAGAAAATGGCAATCACATTAGCACCATTAGATGGCTACTGGTGGACATAGAAAGAGTATTCCACCTTCTCTATTAAATGGTTGATGTATAAAGCATATAGCAAGAGGAATATTTAGTATACATTTCAGGGGGCTGAAAAGACGGCCATAATTTTTAGGGGAATGGCTTTGTTTTCAACAACACTCCAACACAGCTTTTTTCCCTCAGTGATCAATATTTTATTGTGCAAGGGACTTGCACAACATGTGCATGAAGTTCTGTACAATTGCATTTGCTTAAAGAAGACTACCTCAAGAGTCACATTTCTACTGAATTTAGGATTAGGGAATACAAATGGGATGACAAAATGACTAGTGCTTCCTTGAATCCACTTGTGGTTGAGAAGAATAGTTACTGATCCCCTTGAATGTGAAATATGACTTGTGAGGCAATGGAACAAATGCTACACATCTGCATTTCACACCAAAACTAAATCATACTATTAAAGAGTAATATGTAAATCAGTCTATTGTGATACAATGTAATGAACTATCACCAGCTCAGATATTGATATGTAGAATATAATTGTCAAGATGCCCTTGACTTTACTGTTCTTGTTGGAAACATTTATTTTGATTTAAATTCTTTCACAAGTTATTGCATTATTATTTCTTTTATCTCACATGATCTAGGTTAGAATTTCAAAAAAGGTCTCAGAAGGATAAGTCTTCTAACAACAGAAATGAGAAAGAATCAAAAAATTGCTTTTCTTCCATTAAGATGGAATTAAGATGAATATCAACATTTCCAGTGCACCAGCCCTATTTCATACATGGGAGAAAACTGGCACATCTAATCCCACACACACTTTTTCCATGGTGTTCTTCCACAATTCCTGTTTCTTCACACCTCTAGTTGCATGCTCTTAAACATTGGGCAGCACTATGACATTATATCTTGCTCATAAATAAGGTATTTATGTGTTTACCTTGAAGAATTTCCATAATTTCTGACTTGGTCTTCCTTTCTGGCTTTGTTGTTGTTGTGTGTTTGTGATTAGCTGCAAGTATTCACAGTGCCAGAAGTATCAATAATAAAGCTGGAGAGTTATAGGGAAAACTTCTCTCCTGTCCTTTTATTTCTCCCCGCATCTTTCTGTCACAGAAAAGAGATACTTGGCCTACAGAGATGAAGACTTAATCTTGAGAGTGCAGATACTAGGCAATGTTACATGATGCTGGCATGAAAGCATTTTGAAGTTAGCATGTCTTCATTTAGAAGCAGACCAAATAAATGTGCAGCTATATATTTGAGTATAATTGTTGGAAAAAGTGACATTAGTTTCTTTGAATTCAAACAAGAGGCAATGGATGGAAAGGTAAATTTGCTCCTCACTTGGGATTAATAAGCAGTTCTACAAAAAGACCACAGCATTGCCAAATCTCGTCCATTAATGAGAGTTGGCAGAGCAATGCTTTGGAGGCATGAATACCTAGAAACCATCTCAGTGTCCCATGCCAATCTTTTCCTTGCTTTGTCTCCCAATTTTAAGGAGGATTCACAGTTCTATATAAAGAATTATATTCTATTCTACAGGTGAAACTTGAAAAATTAGAATATCGTGCAAAAGTTCATTTATTTCAGTAATGCAACTTAAAAGGTGAACCTAATATATGAGATAGACTCATTACATACAAAGCAAGATAGTTCAAGCCATGATGTGTCTTAATTGAGATAATTATGGCTTACAGCTCATGAAAACCCCAAACCCACAATCTCAAAAAATTAGAATATTGTGAAAAGGTTCAATATTCTAGGCTCAAAGTGTCCCACTCTAATCAGCTAATTAAACCATAACACCTGCAAAGGGTTCCTGAGCCTTTAAATGGTCTCTCAATTTGGTTCAGTAGGAATCATAATCATGAGAAAGACTGCTGACCTGACAGTTGTGCAGAAAACCATCATTGACACCCTCCATAAGGAGGGAAAGCCTCAAAAGGTAATTGCAAAAGAAGTTGGATGTTCCCAAAGTGCTATATCAAAGCACATTAATAGAAAGTTATGTGGAAGGGAAAAGTGTGGAAGAAAAAGGTGCACAAGCAGCAGGGATGACCACAGCCTGGAGACAATTGTCAGGAAAAGGCCATTCAAAAGTGTTGGGAACTTTCACAAGGAGTCAGTGCATCAAGAGCCACCACACACAGATGGATCCTGGACATGGGCTTCAAATGTCGTATTCCTCTTGTCAAGCCTGTTGAGGTAATTCCCCGTTAGGAGAATGAGTGCACACAGGGAGACATAGTGAGAGTAATGTTGAATAACACACACACAGCACACAGCTACACTGTATAGTAAAATGTAGGTTTTACTTCCAGTAAACAGTTAAGCAAAGTCCAACAAACAGTCCAAGTCATACACAGTTATAGCAGTCAGTCCAGGGATAATCCAAATATCAAAGTCCAGTATCAAAAACAGTTCAGTAATAGACTCACATCAATCCAAGAATAATGATTTGGGGAGCCATGTCATTTGCTGGTGTTGATCCACTGTGCTTCATTAAGTCCAGGGTCAATACAGCCATCTACCAGGAGATTTTGGAGCACTTCATGCTTCCTTCCACAGATGAGCTTTATGGGGATGCTGACTTCATTTTCCAGCAGGACTTGTCATCTGCCCACACTGCCAAAAGCACTAAAACCTGGTTCAATGACCGTGGGATTACATTGATTGGCCAACAAACTCACCTGACCTGAACCCCATAGAGAATCTATGGAGCATTGCCAAGAGAAAGATGAGAGACATGAGACCGAACAATTCAGAAGAGCTGAAGGCCACTATTGAAGCATCCTGGTCTTCCATGACACCTCAGCAGTGCCAAAGGCTGATAGCTTCCATGCCACACTGCATTGAGGCAGTAATTGCTGCAAAAGGGCCCCAAACCAAGTACTGAGTACATATGCATGCTTATACTTTTCAGAGGTCCGATATTGTTCTATGTACAATCCTTGTTTTATTGATTGCATGTAATATTCTAATTTTCTGAGATTGTGGATTTGGGGTTTTCATGAGCTGTAAGCCATAATCATCTCAATTATGACAAATCACAGCTTGAACTATCTTGCTTTGTATGTAATGAGTCTATCTCATATATTAGTTTCACCTTTTAAGTTGCATTACTGAAATAAATAAACTTTTGTACAATATTCTAATTTTTCAAGTTTCACCTGTATTAGCATTTGATTTTTGTCATCACATACAGTGAATTGCAGACAAAGCAACCCATTTGAGTTAAAAATTTCAAAGCACAATACCAATAACTCTTTCAACTGATGTCATCTTATGGTCTGCAGGACACCACATTGTAATAATTTAAAAAATCCTGTAAGAAAGAAATTGACATGGCTACCTGTGTGAAACCATGGTTCAAACATGCTCGTAGCCAGAGGTTCATTTATTTTTCTGTAACCTGTAGGGGTAGCTCGGCATGGGCTAACAGAAAGATACAGATGCTATTGTGCTCTTTTGCATCGTAAACATCAACTGGTGAAATTACAGATTATTCCAGTCAAATAGAACTGGAGATCTGTATACAAAATAAGCGATGACTGCTTCATGGACTCGTGGTCCTAAATTGCTTTTCACTAGGTCGCAGAAAAATCCGACATCAATATTTTATCTGTGCCTGCTCAAAAATAAAATTTGACAAGTAGAATCCAATGTCACAGTTCCAGAGAACTTTCCGGAGAAGATTTTGAAGTGGCAGAGGAGACAACACACATTAAATTTCCTCATTTCTTCTCTGTGAGGAGAGCCAGTTCTGTTCACAGAAATACAGCACTGGATTCCATTGATTGAAATCCATGGGATTTACTTCCAGGCAGGGGACTGCATTAGAAAAGATCATTCAGCATGATTTTTATTATGATTTGAGAGAGAAATCATTTGTAGAAATTGGACATCACAGTAAATTTCGACTGATCCTTCTCCCCTCCCTCCTACAGCTCCCAATCTCCCAGTTTGATATTTCCCTATTTTTGCAACTGAAATATATCAAAAGCATTTGATATTTAAGAACCAATCCCCAAGAAATTTCACTGTGCTCATCTAAATTCTTCGTGTTTTCCAGAAAATAAGTACAAGTTTCAATCAAGGAGCAAATATCTGAAACTTTAGTATTTATTTTTATGTGAAGTTTTCTATAACTGGAGAATTTCCAGGGGGTGCATCAATATATCTCAAATACATTTTTATAATAACTTTAATAAATATGAAATGGGATTGAAGTAGAGGCTTTTGAACTGTCCCATTGCCAATGAAGTTTCCTAAGTTGTGTTTTCATGAACATTTTATAACCAGATTCAGAATAAAAAATAATTTATACATTTCTTGGCCAATCATTAGTTCATAAACAATATGTGAAGAAAGGAAAAAGTATTTTAAAAACAAGCTGTGTTGTTAAATTGAACATTATTACTTTGGTGTAATTCACATGCAACAGGCCACAAAGACTTGCCTCAGGAGCAAGACACAAAGGTTTGCCCCTTCCCCATAGATTATTAGCCAATAGAAATTCAATTTCTATGCTTGCAGTTATAGTACATAGTGTTTTAAATAAGAGGTAGGAATTACCATGACGCTATGTTTCCATCATTCAGCTAGAGAATTATCTGTCCAATGAAAAAGAGAGCAGTAGAATGGAACACCCTGCAAGTATATTCATTCTCAGAGATTATTTCATATTTGCCAATTCTTGTTAGAGATTCAGAACAGTACACAACATTCTGGAGGACATACAGTTCCCTAGATGCTGCTGTTAGGAAAGCAATAGCTGTAGATGGACATTTGCCTCCTAAAAATATATATATATTCTCTAATTCGTTAGATATATATCCAAGATCATGAAAGATTGGACAAAGTTATCTCAAACCCTCTGAGATAGGCATAAATCCTCAGTTTAATACTAGAAGTCTGTGCTCATCTGTCTTGAACTTTATTGTCAACATTCCTATGTCATGAATAACTACACTTTTATAAAACAAAACCAGCTATGATCAACTTGTGTCTCAGAGGTAATTCAGAACAGCCTGTTGCCTTTCTCCTAAACAACAGATTGTGAACTAAAATATGAAGCTGCTTCCCAATGGAGGCCTATGAAAATATTAATGTAGGCTGATAATTAAACTACAAGGTGACTTTAATCTGTCTCTCAGCAGTACTGGGAATTCTACTAGAAGTTTCTTGATGGTCGGCACATGATGCACCTGGCATCTTTATCTCCATAGTTGTGAAAGAAAACTCTAAGAGTGTTGACGGGAAAGAACTCTGCTTAAAGTCTGGAGTGCTTCTGCTAATCAAATCAGTACAGTTTTGACCCCACTGGACAAAGAATAATGCTTGGCATGAGGCATCATCCTTATCCCTATCAAGATCTGATGGAAACTTCATTGCGTATTTTTGTATGTTCATATATACCTGCATGTATACCATACATGGATGGAGGGGCAAAGAGAGGAAAGGAAAGGAAAGGAAAGGAAAGGAAAGGAAAGGAAAGGAAAGGAAAGGAAAGGAAAGGAAAGGAAAGGAAAGGAAAGGAAAGGAAGAGGAGAGGAGAGGAGAGGAGAGGAGGGATATAGAGTGTTTATAAAAGCCAGTAGGGGACTATTTAATTAAGCTTATGGACAGATTAAATCTACCTGTCATCTCTTGAAAAGCAACAACAAAAACTCAAAACCTGTAATTGTTGATTTGGAGCAAAATTTGGAACATTTGTTCTGAAAGGAGAAACCCTGCCAAATTTCAGACAGGTGGGTGCAAGGTTGGAGGTGTAGAAGGATATTTATAGATTTGGAACTAAGAAATATTGTTTAGTAGACAATATTATGGAAATTGTAGATGCCCTTTAGCAAGACACCTTCCTAAAATCAGAAAAATAAATATTGGGAGATAGATTATTTTCATTTCATGGAACCACACATGTTGTGGCTCCGGACTTGGATTCAGCTCCTGTGGCTGATATGAGCTCAAGTGAGGAGGACATGGCAGAGAAATATGAGCCAGCATGGATCAGTGATTGGAATGATAATCAGGAAGAGGAGATGGACGTGACAGGAGAGGACAGACCTGATTTAGTAGAATGGTCAGGACCTTCGACCTCCTCTGGTTCAGTATCTGATCATCAGCCGGGAATGGCTGACAGAGAAGTTTTAAGAGAGTCTTCAAGTGGAGACGAGAACTTGGAGAATTGTTGGTTAGATGTTAGGAATAGACGCCGCTTTAAGAGGCAAGGCCAGCTGGAACGCAGGAGAAGGTCAAGTCAGTAATTAAGGAAATTAACTGTTGCCCTAATAACTATAAAAGGATCCGCCTGAGTTTGAAAATTTGTCAGGAACAAAGCGTTTAATTTACGTGGAGAAGCAATGGTCAAAGCTCGGAGGCTTGTGGATTTAAGCCAGGATTAATGTGCTGTAGACTGAGAATAATAGCAGCTGTTATCTTCTGAAACTCCTCTTCGTTTGTTTTGCTTTTGAGGACGACTGCTTTCGGCCTTGCTTATTTGCTTTTGAAGGTGGGACATAACACACACAATTAGCCCAAGGCTTCCCAACTTATTGTCCAGTTTCTGAAATTTATTTCTAGTTGATTGGTTTATTCATCTGTGTCCAGTTCAATTTACTAGCTTCTCAAAATGCATACCAAATATGATAGGTGTCACGGTTCCGGCAATTGCCCTAATTAAATCATGAGCCTCGAGCCAAGCTTCCAAAGAATCCAAAATATTTATTAAGAGCAACATATTGGGATTATCCCAGTTGAAGCCAACTCTGACATACATGATTTACAGTCAAGTTACCTGTTTCCCCTCTCCCCCCGGGTATGTCACCAATCAGATTCTCCAACGAAGCACATTCACAGGCTGGGCATCATCAATCACATTCTCCAATGAAGGATTTTTGTGGGCAAAAGATCCGGTAGCCTAGCTACAATCTTTGTAAGATATGCGTGGAATGTACTTCTGGGTTCTCCCCAATCCCAACCCCCACTTATGTCAACTCAAAAACAGGCATAGGAATTCTTTACGAATTGACACTAGGTTTTGTCTCTTTCCTTAGTTCAGACATAGGAAACCTGTGGCCATCCAAATATAGCTACATTCCAACTTTTCCTGGTTTCCTAATATCTATGGTATAGGAATTATATAGTCTTATAAAGTTTTTTTTTTAAAAAAAACTGTTCTTTTTCTTTATTTCAGCAGCATACAATCTGAGAGTACAAAGGCAGGTAACCAGGCACTCCAGAATGAGCAGTATGAAAGTTTAATCAAGTTACTCAAGTTTGACCTGCTAAACTGGGGTTAACATTAATTTTTGCATGTTTAGAATCTGCTACTATCACCTAATCAGTTTGAACTGGAAGCTATGAACACATGCTGTGGTAGTATTATGATATTACACATCAGAGAAAGTCCAGAACTGGCATGCTTTTATATCTTCTTCTTCCTAGCATACTCCCGCAGGTGCAGGGTCCACTTTTCAGATCATTGAACACAACTTTGCACAGTCAGCTCCATCTCCATGGTGCAGGCCAGTGGTGGAATTCATTTTTTTTTTTTACTATGGGTTCTGTGGGCGTGACTTGGTGGGCATGGCAGGGGAAGGTTACTGCAAAATCCCATTCCCTCCCCACCCCACTAACCTGCTTTCCAGCTCCGTACTGCTGTGCAGGGCAACAAAAGAAGACTCAGCTGATCAGCTGGGACTTGGGAGGCAGAGAATAGATGGGGCCAGTCAGAGGTGGTATTTGCCAGTTCTCTGAACTACTCAAAATTTTTGCTACCGGTTCTCCAGAACTGGTTAGAACCTGCTGAATACCACCTCTGGTGCAGGCCCATGGCTTGCATATTTTTGTTGACTGGCATGCTTTTGTATACCGTATTTGCCGGCGTATAAGACGACTTTTTTGCCCTGAAAAACATGCCTCCAAGTGGGGGGGGTCGTCTTATACGCCGGGAGGACTCCGACTCCCACTTCGAGCTTGAGTTGCAGCCGGGAGGGAGGCTGGGGGGAGCGGTGTGTGTGTGTGTGTGTGTGTGTGTGTGTGTGTGGCGGGTGTCACTCACCACGCGCTGCGCAACCTTTCCCCCTCTTCCTTCCTTAGCGGTGTGGGGAGGAGAGGATTCGAAGATCCTCACGTGCGGCGTACTTTTCTTTTCTTTTTTTTTTTTTTGCATGCAGGTTTTGCATGCGGGCGGCTGTAGGTTAAGGATGGGGAGCCCCGGGTGGGTTATCAGGTTTTACGGTGCTTCCAACATGTGCGAACGGTGGGAGAGCGGAGAAGAGCGAGCGAGCGCCCGCTGTGTGAAATCCTGCCGTCAAAGCAACACTGGGGGAGGCAGGGTATAAATTTACCAGGTTAATGTAGCAATGGTGATTAATGCCCAGAACATTGTTTGCGGGTATTGGGGTGTGTGTGTGTGTGTGGTGGTGGTGAGGAGAGGTTGTCCTTTGAATGCGGAAAAGTAGGTGTGACCTTGTGTAGGAAAATAAAGAGATCCTTTTTAGCGTGTTTGGCTTCTTTGCCTCCCCTCGTTCGTTTTGACGTGGAGATAATGGCCTTCGGGCGGGAGGGGAAGAAAACGGTAGCTGGATCATTTCAAATTTCACTTACTCTCCTGCCTCACTTCAATATGTCTGAGCGACTCCAGATACTGGAAGACTTTTTGAATGAAAGTGTTACCTCCATTTTTTTTTTAAAGAGGGCCACTTGGGGAAAAAAAAAGATTCTAAGGAATTCCTTGTTTCTTGATTAAAGAGAAGGCATTGAATATACTGTTCCTTGGCAGCCTTTTCAGTGTCCGGGTTTTTGGTGTGTGTGTGTGTGTGTGAGAGAGAGAGAGAGAGAGAGAGAGAGAGAGAGAGAGAGAGAGAGAGAGATCAGCTGTATTGAGAAGAGAACGTTTCCTGTGTTCTCATTTTATTTACAACATATTTTACGCTTAATGGTAAGCAATGAAAATATTTTTAAAACTCATTTCTAAACTCCATAGCTATTTGCATATTCTTGGTTCAAAATTGGATTAGCTCATTTCAAAATTGTCCAAAGCAGAAAAGTGCGTCAAAAAAAAAAAAAAAAGTGCAAAAGTGGAAGGTGTGTGGAAGAGGGGTAGTCTTATACGGCGAGTATATAACAAACTCTATATTTTGAGTGGAAATGTTGGGGGTCGTCTTATACGCCCAGTCGTCTTATACGCCGGCAAATACGGTACCATAAAATATAAATGGTGGTCACTATTATTGTGTTCCTAGATCAAATCTGTCCAAATGCTGTATGACTACCTAGAGAATTGGAATTAGAATTGGAATTTAAAATTAAAGCTTTGCAAACAGAATAATTTAATTTTTCAGTTCCATTCACATTTGGGTATCTCTGTTTCTTTGGAATAAAATATATGAAAACGAAGAAAAATGCTGCAAGGTATATAGCATGCAAATATGCTGGCCTCTCCAGAGAGTTCCAGCTTTCATCTAAGTTACATTGAGTTAAAATTTGTAACTTCACGGACAGCTTCTTGCCTTTTAATATTTTGTACAAGTTAAATTTGGCTTTCAGAACATAGAAAATTTCAGAGTTTCTAAATGTAGCACCATTTTGAGTGTGTATGTGTGAGTGTGTGTAAGAAAGAGAGAGAGATGACAAAGATTCTATGACTATCCTTGGGTGTTCTGATAGAATATGTTGATAAGATGCTTACTCTATTAAAGCTATAGCGATTCAAATTTTCATGCATCATTTGACAGAGAAAATGAGAATTTGTAGAAGTAATTGCTAATGTAAAGTATATTAGTCTGCAGTGCAGTGAGACAGGTGAGAAAATGAAGTTTACATGCTGATGCCACAGGGAAGAATAGGAAGACACAAAAAGAGCTTTCTCAGATGTACGAATTTGTAATAGAAAAACCGTCCCTGACTTGAATTATGAGTAGGAATGTTGATTCCACTCCTTCCTTCACAAAATTTCTGATTTTGTTTTGTTCCTGATAAAATTTTGATTGGTATGTGAAGCCATGCTAAGAATGGAAGTGGGGGGGGAATTAGGTCATAAAGAAACTGAATCTCTTCTGAGTGATTTGTCCAAATTCATCATTACTTATTTACTATGTCAAAAAAGAAAGCAATTCACTGGAGAAGGCCCAGTGTTGAATACCATTCTATAATCTACACATACTTATCCACTCCAGCAGTTTTCTTGACTATGCTTTGTTCAATTGTTTTCTTTTCTTCAATCTTATACAATTGTATCTTTTCAACTCTTTAATCATGTTGAAATCATGTAATCAAAACACTTCAGAGCTAGAAGAAATTATTCTGCAAGTATCTACAAATATATTTCTAAATAATAGATTTTCTGCCTCATCCAACCATGCATGTTCAATTAATTCTTGACTATCTAGCTTTCTGATTTATATGTTAAATAAAACATTTAATTCAGAAATGGGGAAACTGTGACAATTAGATGATGCTGGATTATAACTTTGCATCTATATAGGGGTATCACTTGTCACCGATGCATAAGATTGTTGAATTCATGGTGGCATTTTTTTTGGTTAGGTTTACTCAACCAGATTTATTGTTAGGCTCAAGGTTGATTCAGCCTTCCATACTTTCAAGATCAATAAAATAAGGAGCCAGATTGTTGGAGAAAACATGCTGACTCTGTAAACCAGGGGTCTCCAACCTTGGCAACTTTAAGCCTGGCGGATTTCATCTCCCAGGATTCCCTAGCCAGCTGCTGGCTGGGGAATTCTGGGAGTTGAAGTCCACCAGGCTTAAAGTTGCCAAGGTTGGAGACCCCTGCTGTAAACCGCTTAGAGAGAACTATAAAGTACTGTGAAGTCTAAGTACTGTTGCTTTTGCTATACTGACCAGTCATGAGATGAGTTCACTTTAGGGAAGGACTGTCAAAGTCCCAGCCAATGGGCCAGATGTGTCACATGCTGGCCACGCCCAATTTAGCAAAGGGGGAAAAAAAGTCCCAATATGTCATGTGACACCACTGTGACGATGTGAATTTGACACCCCTACCCTAGGGCCTTCATTTGGATAATTGAGCCATTGTCTAAAGAAGAGTTATGCCTGTATTATATTACAACTTTACAACTGGATGCCCGTATTATATATTGTCAGATAAGAAACTTGGAATTCCACTTTTAGTTTACATTCTTTGTTAACAGCACACCATAGTTCTGCAGTAAATATGGCTTGTTGCAGTCAAACCATAGCTGATACTGATGCTGTGGCTTCATTTAAAAGAATAATTCTTACCCAATATTTATAGAATAAAATTTAAAATTATCAGACGGAGCTCACATACAGTACATACAGCCTCCTGTGTCATCATCTCACTGGAAGTTCCCCAATTATAACTTTATGATTCCTAACTGCTGGCTTTGCTGGCACAGGTTGGCAGGAACTCGAATTAAGTGGCATATGGCAGAATACAAGCATCCCACCTCTGTTTTAGTTTAAGCTGGGAAAGTTGCCTTACAAGCCATCCTAAATTTGAGGAGGAGATGAAATGGCTACAGTACTTTGAAGGCACATATACTTTCCTTTAACTACATGAACAAGGAGTACCTCAAAATAAGTTTTGCAATCATTCATGGAAGTACAATGCATACAGAACAATAAAACATATTATATAAAAGTTGTTATGAAACACTACAAAACTTTGTACAAAATCAGTGTATCAGGATGTAGAATATATATTATATATATATATATATATATATATATATATATATATATATATATATATATATATATATATATATATATATATAACAAATAAAAAGTGTATGATTTCTGTGCTTTTTTCTAAGTTTATAACTGCTGCCAAAAAGCAGCATGAACCAATTATAGAGTCTAATTTGAAAGTGAACATGTCTGTAATTGCTTGCCCTCTTCAAAAGTTTAGGGATGGAGAAGAAAATAGTCTCATTGAAATACGGAAGAATATTGAACACCCATCAAAATGCATAAAAAACACCTGAATATAAAACACTGATGGTTTGAAACCAAAGACTGCTAAGAGTTAAAATGATCTGTTGCACATTCAGTTGTGAAAGTGGCTTCCAGTGACAAAATATATTACAAGCATTAAAACTCCTGAGCTTTGAGGCACATCATCATAGCAGGCAATCAGAATTTGTATTTGGTTTCTACAGCTCTTCATTGCATCTGTAACTTGATGGCACTCATAAGCAATAACCTGAATTGCCTTTCAGAAAAGTCATTTTTCCTTATTTACAAAACTGGGAAATAAATAATTTTAGTCACCACTAATGTCATAATGAAATAAGGTAAGCATGGCAAATATATATCATGATGCAAAATATTGCTAGAACTTCAACCTGAAAATATGAATATTCAGTACCTCAAGATTTGTTCCATAAAAGTTCACTTTAATAATATTTTTCTTCCTGAAAGATTTTTTCTTTTCTCTTGAAGAATGGTGTATTTCAAATAGAAGGTTATTCAAGGATAAGCCAAAAGAATTAAAGAAAAGTTTCATGGAAATTCTAAACATTCCAGGGATCCATTCAAAGGGGTGGGGGGTTGTTTTGTTTTTGTTTTTTAGAAATTGCTGGTACTGACCTTAAGGAACAATTCATTTGAAACAGGTGAGTTGACAGTCAACCTATACTGACATTTCATTTTATTTGCACTTGGATATTCTATTGGGAATTAAGAAAAATGAAGAAAACTTAACACATTTATGTATTAAAGATTAATGTATGACACCTGAGATAAAGTTTCTCTGGATTTAACCTAAAATAAAGTCTCAAAGTGAATTGCTGAGTTTCTAGTTGGAAAAACTGGGCTAAAAATTAACTAATTAGTTAGAAATTTGTTGGAAAAATTAATCTTTCATTTAAAATAATCCTAGTTATGCCCACTATTCAAATGATCTTATGGTAACCTCATTTCATAAAAGCAAGATAAATCCAAGGTAAAGCAATGGAATGTGGTACTTTAGGAGAGAATGAATGCGAACTGGATACAGTTGAGTGGCCACTATAAAGTATATTGAAGTGGTATGATTAAGTAGAGAGTGTGAATAAAAATTGAGTCACAAAACAAATATATGTGGAAAAATGGAGGGGGAATGTAAAGTGTTCTAAAAACATGGATATCATAACTGAGAAGGACGTCTCCCAGATCTCCTGCATCTTCCCATAATGCGTTTCTTTCCAATGTAGGATCTGAAGATTCCCTCTTTTCATTTCCAGATCTTAATATTTAGACAGATACCATACATATTAGTTGAGATTTGGAATTCTAAATGTTTAATTCCACAGAAATAATAAATTAAATTAGAAATCCAGCCATTATTATGTGATAGTCATTTCCAGCTCTAGGGGGGTTGTGCTCATTTCTATTACAAAGCCAAAGAGCCAGCGCTGTTCAAAGACATCTCTGGGGTCATATGGCTGGCATGACTAAACGGCGAAGGTGCAAGGAATGCTGTTACCTTCCCACCAAAGCGGTCCCTATTTTTCTACTTGCACTTTTACATGCTTTTGAACTGCTAGGTTGGCAACTACTTGTGAAGTAGTGTACTACTTTTATGGGGTTAAGTAGACTTCAAAAACTCTTTTTAACCCACTTTCCCAAAGCTGACTGACATGTTTCTAGGATAGCCAACTTTAGAATCACCATAGCCTTTGCTGAAGCTGCAAAACCTGGAAGACTTTTACCATGTGGCAAAGGCAATCCAGCCAAGTGCCTGCAAGACTGCTCAATTTGATAGAAGTCTTTCAGTTGACCTCTCCAGCACATGCTCCCGCAAATCTTCACACTACTCAGCCTGCAAATTTCCTCTGCATGCTGAATGTAATGCACATTTTAAGAATTTAACTGGTGTTTCTCCTAATACTGTTATCCACCCAATTTTCAATAGAGGTCCCTCATTCTCTCTTTTCTCCCAGCAGGATATATAGATACAACTTCCACAGATATTTATTCAGTAACAATGTAATCTAGTATGGCTAACTAGAAATAATCCACAGACACACAAATACAAATACAAAATGCACTATGAGATAAGATAGAATTACATTTTATTTCACTGTTGCTTTTATATTATCAATCTATAATGATACTAGAATAAAAATATATTTGTATGCAAAATAATTTGTGTATACACACACACACACACACACACACACACACACAGGGTATAAACTATATATGCTTTATAGATGCCATATAGATGATATAGATATATACAATTAGATAATTATCATCATCCTTTGAGACAGAGTACAAAACCAATAACATTTTTCAGGCTTGTAAATATTGCTACTGCAGTTCTTGGTACCTTGTAAAATAAATACAAATCAGATCTTCTGTTTCCAGTCAGAAGATTACAGAGTAAGTCAAAAGTGAATAATTTTGCCAATTCGAACATATCATATCTTGAGTTGGGGACTTTTGATCCAAATAGACAAGAAATGTTGTCACTGACAATACCTCTCTCGGGTGTCTAGCAAATTCCTATTACCTGCTGCCAAATCCCTTAGCTGGAGATATAACTGCGATCTTTCCTACATTCATCATCAGTGCCTGTTTTGTGTCTTTTCCTTAAATAAGATTCAGAAGCTGAATAAGAGGTGGAATGCTATTTGCATAATCTGTAACTTTTGAGTTCTATTATGGTATAGAAAAGGAGCAGAGTTCATCACAGTGAATTCATATGCCATATCCAGGGGTGGGATTCAGTTTTTTTAAACAACCGGTTCTGTGGGTGTGGATTAGTTGGTGGGTGTGGCTTGGTGGTCATGTGACTGGGTGGACATGGCCAACTCGAGATCACTCATGTCAAGGGGTGCTTCTCCTCACCTGGCCTCTCATGACAGTGGGGATGCTGCAATGGTCATAAGTGTGAAAATGGCCATAAGTCACTTTTTTCAGTGCCATTGTAACTTTGAATGGTCTCTAAATAATGGTCTCTAAATAATGGTCTCTAAATAAGTCAAGGATTACCTGTACAAAAATACAAAAAGCTTCTTTGCTTGCAAAAAGCTTCCCTAAATACCAATCATTAGATTAAAAAGACCTGCAAGCCGGAGTTACAAATCAGGCAGGGTGCCAGAGCACGTTGAGGAATGAAAATAATGATAACTATCAAGCAGCCCACCCTTGCTCATAAAGTGAAACCCTTTAGTAGAGAGGTCATTTAAGCTTCCCAGAAAAAGCACACCCAGGAAAAGTAATCCTTAGATCCATTTGCACCACTTTAAAATACCAGCTGGTATCACTCACCTCACAAGATATCTTAAGGAAATCATCCAGATTTAAGAAAAGGTCACATGCCCCCCCCCAAAGGCAGTTAAAAAAATAGTGCCAAGCTTGTATCCTGCCTCTTGGAAGTATACCCCAAAAGGACAGTGACAGGTAGTACTAAAGCAGTAAGGAAGACCCCCTCCCCAGATAGAAAAAGAAACCAAGAAAAAATTCAAGCACAATACAAATAATTAAATCACAACAGTAGCTGTTGCTTGTTGAAGCCGAATAGGGAAAAATTATCCCATCAATAAACACAGGATTAAACGTCACCAAGCACAGAATTAACCTTCACCAAAAACCAGTTTTAGACCAAAACTCAGAAAGGGTATGTAAACTCATGTTTGAATGTTAATCTTTCTAGCTATCCAAGAAGCCTTGCTGAATGTTACTCATCTTGGTTCCCTATCACTAGTTTTGCTTCATTATTCAATTATTTCTTCAAAGTGCTGATTGTCCAGGGAAGTATTTCCTCCCAACAGCAGTGTAAAAAATCCCTTCCCCTTTAAGAAAGGCAAGCCTCAAGAAGCTCCGGAGAGAAGAAGTCTAGGCGTTCTGGCAAGAACGTAATAAGGGTAGAAAAAAATAAAAGGAGATTGCTTCTAACTACCAGTTCTCCAAACTGCTTAGAAAGTTAACAAGGGGTTCTATAGAACCGGATAGAATCCCACCCCTGGCCATATCTATCTGTGTGACACAAACATACACCCACATACCAAAATTTAACTGCTGCAGATTGTTGAACTATTATAATTAATCCAGCTCATGTTTATAATCTGAAGCCTAGCTAATTACAGATAATGTTCTTGTATTAATAATGCAGGGGAAGCTGTTTCTTATAATTCTGCAAGTTTATTTGTGCTTTTTTTTTTACTGGCCTCTAACAAGTTTTACCATACCTCAACAACTAAAGGAGTGTTTTCTCCTTGTCTTCACTTACCATCCACCTACCCTCCTTTTTGTTATCCTTATCTTTCTCTTCAGCTGTCCTACTTCACACCTCTTGTTCTTTTTGCCTTTAGCTGATCTTTTCTTCCTGGCTTCTCTTTCAAGCATCTTCTCCTATCGAGGTCCCCTTTTTTATATCTAATAATTTTATTAGAGTTTCCAAAATTGTATTTTGTATTTACAAATACAAAAATAGTGTCACTAATGCAAACTGAGGAAAGTACCAGAAGAAAAGGGAAAAAAAGAAGTGCAATGAGATAGAAAAAAGAAAATGAAAAAGTAAGAGGAAGATGAGAAGTGCAATGAGATAGAAAAAAGAAAATGAAAAAGTAAGAGGAAGATTTGCCCCCCCCTCCGGCAAATATAAACAGCTTCAGTAACTTAACAACTTCTCTAATATTTTTAATAAAAATATCTTCCCTTATCTCATCTCATATTAATAATCAAATTATAAAAACTCATCAGTGTGTTTTAATCAACAAAACTCAATTAAGAACTAACAGAAATAGAAACATACCTCATATATTTTAACCTTAGTCAAATAAATTAATTTTGTATTCCAACTTATCTCTTTCTGTAAGAAATAATGCAAAAAAAAAATCTTTAAAGCCTCATCATTCAGTCCTGGTCAAAAAGAAATTCCATTAATAACTACCAGAAACCCAGCACATATATTTTAAACTCTGGTCAAGTAAGTTCACTTTTTATTTCTTTCACCATAATGGATGCATATTTGAAATTGCTTGATGTCTTCATTACTAAAGAAGATGCACAAAGAATAAATCAAAAGAATTATTTGGAAAACCTTCTAATCCTGTGTCTACAAAAGTAAACTATTGAAGTTATTCCTGAAAGGAGACAAAGAGAAAAGTTAAGAAGTCATTTTGTGGGACATTATTTGATGGGACTAATGGTCAAGACTGTTAAAAGTAAACCTCCTATTTAGCTTCTCCTATTTAGCTTGTCCCATTTAGCTTCTTTAGAGCCATGGTGGCATAGAGGTTAGAATGTAGTACTACAGGCTACTACTTCTGACTGCTGGCTGCCAGCACTTTGGCAGTTCGATTCCCACTGGCTCAAGGTTACTCAGACTTCCATCCTTCTGAGGTCAGTAAAATGAGGACCTAGATTGTTGGAGTCAATATGCTGATTCTGTAAACTGTTTAGAGAGGGCTGTAAAGCACTGTGGAGTTGTATATAAGTCTAAGTGCTATTGCTACTGCTTTTCTCAATCTCCTCAGTTACTGTTATGGTATATGGGAATGACGTTGGGAGATAGAAGAAAGAGCAGGCAACCATCATACAAAAGGGAGTGGGAAGCATCTCAGAAGGGACCTGCCCTTTTTGGAAAGTAAAAGTCAAACAGGGGAGACATGCTTTCAGACTTGCAAGATTACATTACTGCGACATTAAAATAAAGGCTTGTGCTTCTGTCTGGACTACTTCAAGAGGCTGACAATTGCAACATTTCTTGTAAAACATCTGTGAAACATTTTCTTCTTTTCTTCCCCTATCCATATTTTGTAGTTCCTTTTCCAAGGGAATCAAATTTCACATACTCTTGGTAGACAAGGAAGGACAGGCATTTTGGAATTCTGGCCATTTATGGATTTTCAATATCGTGATATGGAAAAGGGAAGGACTCTAAGCCTGCAGATCTCTGGCTTTCCTTGAATACAGTTAACTTTCTTGATTAGCCATGAAATATTCATTCTACAGATTATAAGAAAATCTGACTTTTCAAAACATAGATCAGAACATTCTGAAACCCATTCATTTCTGTGGTGTTTCCAGCAGATAATTGCCTCTCTTAAGCACAAGATAAATATGGCTTTAGAGAGAACTGAAAAACTATCAGAAAGATTCCTGGCTAATCTTAATAGATGAATCTTTCACTAAGAACAGAAGCCACTTAAAACAACAGCATGTATTCCCTATTAAAAATATTCAATAAAGTATGCCAATATGTCTTTCCATTTGGTCCTGCAAATGTCTGCTCATAATTGGAATTGAGTGCAAAATGAATTATTTAACCTTATAAAAGCTCTTTCTATTATGAAATCCCGCAATAGCCAAAAGGTTTGTTTTGCCTGCTCATACAGAGAGACCTTTAGCGAAAGAGTGATAGTGATGTGGAGCATATCAACTCAAATCTCTCCCTCTCTCTCTCTCTCTCTCTCTCTCTCTCACACACACACACACACACACACACACACAGAGGGAGGGAGGGAAGGAAAGCATTCAGATGATAAAAAGGGGGATGCCTAAATACCTTCTTATTAAACAAGTGGGTCACTATCTCAGTGGCTGCCATTAAAATTGCTTTGGGAAGGGAAATTTAATGCAATTTATTTGAAATGGATTAAATATAATTGTATGTTTAATGAAGCAGTGAAGAGTTTTCAGGCTGATGTTTGCATGTTTACTTCCCATGAATTTAAAGATTTCTCTGTTCTCATTATTTATCATTGGTTAATTTTTTGTAAAAGTCCTTCGGAATATATCCATAACTTTGAGGAATCGTATTTGATTCATCAGGAACTTCAGTTGGTGGAAGAGTCTTGTCTTAAATGGTCAAGTCTTGTTCTCATGCACAATCTTAACATGTTTTGACTTTAATTTTTATGGCTTAGTGGATGGATACAAAAAGATTAGATTCTTATTAAGTTGCTTGAATGGCATGGGATAATCTAACACGGCAAGCAGATCCTCAATACAGATGCAACAGAACAACTCAGGCAGCAGAAAATTAGTAAATGTTTTAAGGTGAGAAAAACTCACTTTGCCATGTAATGGATCCAGACCTCAGCTGAAGCATTGTAATAGAATAGATTATAGTATATAATTCTTTATTGGCCAAGTGTGATTGAACACACAAGGAATTTGTCTTGGTGCAAATACTCTCTGTATACATAAAAGAGAAGATACATCCATCAAGAGTCAAGAATCATAGGTACAGCACTAATAGTCATAGGGTATAATAAGTAATCAAATCATGCTAGGAAACAGTCAATATAAATCATAAGGATACAAGCGACAAAGTTACAGTCATACAGTCACAAGTGGGAGGGGATGGGGGATAAGGAGTGATGAGAAGATTAATAGTAATAGTAGTGCAGACTTTGTAATAGTTGAACAGTGTTGAGGGAATTATTTGTTTAGCAGAGTGATGGCTTTCGGGTAAAAACTGTTCTTGTGTCCAGTTGTTCTGGTGCACAGTGCTTTATAGTGTCGTTTGGAGGGAAGGAGTTGAAACTGCCAGGATATGAGGGGTCCAGGATATGAGGGGTCTGTAAATATTTTCACAGCCCTTGTTTTGACTTGTGCAGTATATAGGACCTCAATTGAAGGCAGGTTGATAGTAATTGTTTTTTCTGCAGTCCTAATTATCCTTTGAAGTCTGTGTCTGTCCTGTTGGGTTGCAGAACCAAACCAGACAATTATAGAGATGCAGATGACAGACTTAATAATTCCTCTGTAGAACTGTATCAACAGCTGCTTGGGCAGTTTGAGCTTTCTGTGTTGGTGCAGAAAGAGCATTCTTTGTTGTGCTTTTTTGATGATGTTTTTGATGTTAGGTGTCCATTTTAGGTCATGTGATATAGTAGAACCTAGAAATTTGAAGGTCTCTACTGTTGATACTGTGTTGTCAAGTATTGTAAGAGGTGGTAGTATTCTTCTAAAGTCTACCACCATTTCTACGGTTTTGAGTGTGTTCAGTTCCAGATAGTTCAGGCAAGTTGTACAACCTCCTGTCTGTATGTGGATTCGTCATTGTCTCAAATGAGACCAATCACTGTTGTGTCATCAGCAAACTTCAGTATTTTAACAATGGATCATTTGAGATGCAGTCATTGGTATATAGGGAGAAGAGGAGAAATCACACAACCTTGGGGGGAGCCCTGTGCTAATTGTACAGGTATCGGATGTGATTCTGCCTAGATTCACCTGCTGCTTCCTGTCTGTTAGGAAGCTTATGATCCACTTACAAGTGTGTTCAGGTACTGCTAGTTGGTCTTTTTAATCTGGCCCGCCAAAGATTGGTACAGAATTAAGGTTTGATGTGAATGATTGAATGATTGCATTCATTTGATTTTGACTTGTAATGACAGGCATTTTGACACCAGGTGGTGGCCCGCCTGTCAAATTTTAAAAGTCAATGAGGCCCCCGAGCCAAAAAGTTTGCCCACCTGACTTAGAAGAATGTCTGGAATGATGGTATTGAATGCTGAACTGAAGTCTACAAAGATAACCCTTGCGTAGGTATTTGGAGATTCAAAGTGTTGTAGAATGTAATGCAGAGCCATATTAAGAGCATCATCTGTCGATCTATTTGCTCAGTATATAAGAGGAGAAGGCTATAATTACACATGTGGAGATCAGGAGAAATTCTGACCATGGCCATCCTTAGACTGTTTTGTACATAACTGTTAAATATTTTGTTACAATAACTTTTATGTTGTTTATATGAATTTTCCTAATGCTACTGAATCTGAACTACTAAACAACAGATATTGAATGCTCTGTGGGGACTGGTTAATGAATGAAGGCAAATATACATGTTCCTGGGATAATGTTGCAGGATCCAATCTGTGTCATTCACCAGGATCAGAGGTTTTGTCTTCCAAGCTTTCAGACTCATGCTGGAGCCCATCTTCAGGGAACTTCTTTCTAGCACAGTGAGTGCTTTGGCCTGTTCTGTGTATGGTATTTACAGTATATAGTTGATGGAGTTCAATGACCAGTCATTTTGCACTGTGCCAAAATGTCTGACTGACTGCAGGGTGTTTATTGCTTTTATACAATTTTTAAGAGCAGGAAAAGGTAACATGGAAACAGCATTTTTATTGGTGAATCCCCTCACCAATCCTTAAGAATATACAAGTAAGGAAGTGGTGATGTTAGCAGGTGAGATCATGTACCAGCCAGGGACAGCGTTCTACAATATCCTGGTGATGTGAACTGGGTGAGATCATACAGGTATTTGAGGCTGATGTAGGTATTTGAGGCACGGCAGTGTGCTGCTCGCGCCCCCTACAGGACCTCTATCTCTACTACATATAGTGCCTGTTGAGTGTGGCTTTTTTTAAATTTATATTTTAATTTTAATTATGAGAATACAACACAATACATCCAACTTAATTTTCTTATACATATATACATTTTACTTCATCATTTGTAATCTCCTTATTTAATATATTAATTACTAATTAATCTAATCATAACTACTAATATTTCTATCTTGTCTTCTGCTATATAACTATTGATAAAAATTATTCCATGTTTTATAATATTTAAACTCTCCTTTTTCTTTTATTTCTAAAGTTAAACTATCTGATTCTGCACATGCCATAATTTTTCTTATTATTTCTGTTTCTGGAGGTATAATTTCATTTTTCCAGTATTGTGCATATATTATTCTACCCGCTGTCAATACATGTACTATTAGGTACATTATTTCCTTCTTTTTCTGATATTATACCTAGGAGAAAAAATTATGGTTTAAATGGAATGCACTCTCCCACCGTTTGTTCTATCCATGTTTGAATCAGTCTCCATTATTATTTTTTTGCAGCATTGCAAGTCCACCACATGTGATAAAATGTGCCTGACATATCTTTACACTTCTAACAATTTGGAGCTGTTGTTTTCTTGTACTGCCAAGCCCTTGCCTCCTAAGTATTTGATAACCTGGTGGTAAATCAGCATTCCTGTGGACCAGCAGTGGGATCCTACCTGTTCCACTACCGGTTCAGTGATCACACGTGCAGCTTTCCACACACCAGCTGAGGTCTGCAGTGCCAATCAGCTGAGAGGATAAAGAAGAGAAAAGCACAGGAGTGGATGGGAGGGCTGATCCTACACTTTTCTCTTCTTTCTCCTTTCAGCTGATCATGGGAGGCTTTTTTCCCTCCTCTCAGGTGATCATCAGTGGCTTTTTTTACTACCAGTTCGGCTGAACTGGTAACATACCACCATTGCTGTGGACTGACAAGGGGCCCATTTCCCAAGCTTCAATCACTTCCCTGGCTGTTTTTGTGCCTGCTTGTCCAACAATCTTAGTAGTTGCAAAACTGTATGTCCTTGTTCACTGCAGTGTGAGGCTACCATTGAGTTTGGGTCTCGCTTGCTTGTGTTCTTGCAGTCTGGTGGTCAGCTTCCTCCCCATCTGTCCTACATAGCCATAAGGGCAACCCCTGTAGTCATAGGGGCAATCCCTGTTTAAAACTAGCTGTGGAGCTATTTAATGAACATCCTACATAACCCACACTTAATTAGTTTATTCATCAAAGTATCATGAGGTACTTTGTGAAAATGTTCTGGAAATAACATATTTTAACCTGCATGGCATAATAAGTCTCATAAGATTTTTTCCCCCTTGGCAAATCTAGGTCGACTTACAGTAATCATTTGAGAGTGTTTCTAACTATGATGCTTTTCTTTTCCCACAAGCTAATCAAATTAGCAAAGGACATGTCAAATTAACAAATCCAGCACAAAGAAAACTTTTTTAAAAAAATATGCAAATGATCTATGTACAGTTCTATGTAAGAACTGGCTCACTGTGATAACCTGCATTCATCTGGCTCACTGTTCAGCTGAGTAAAGGACACCACTGGAGTAAATGATCAGATTAGTGATGTCATTAATAAAGATAGGGCACAGAAAGGCAACATTTGCTAGGATCTGAAATAGTGCAGCATTCCATAAAATCTCTATCATGCAGCTCTCCAGGACAATTCCAGAGACTAGTCATTCATGAACTACCAACATACAGAAATACCTGTAATTACACTTATGCTAATTTCGGTAATGCTGCAAATGAATAACAAATCATTGTGAGGAGTTCTAATTAGAAAAATATACATGGAGGTTGGCATGTGCCAATGTAATTTGCAGAAGAGAGGAGGGGAAGAAGGGAGGGAGGGAAGGAGGGGAAGAGAGAGAGATGGGGAGGGGGAGGGAGGGGGAGAGAGAGAGAGAGAGAAAGAGAAAGGGAATGCTCTACTTCTCTAGTTCTATGAAAAAAATTAATTCAAGAATATCAGTGCAATTGGGGGAAAGTTGAGCAGTATCTCTCTTTGTACCTTGCTGACTATTTTACAATTTTCTTTAGGAAAAACAAGTGACATTTTCCCCATCTAATAGCAAAGAATAATTAATTGCAGCATTAGATTTGTCTTATTATTTAATGTACCTTTAAAAAAGGAAAGAAAGTAAAGTGTACATTATATCAGGATAATGTACAGCATAATTTTGGTAATTCATTATAAATAGGTTCCTAGGTTCTTCCAAAATTACTCATCCAAATTTTAATCACCAAAAATGAAAGTATCCATAGTATTATACTCATTGAAGGAAGTAAAGATTATAATGTTTTTAAAAATGCTCAGTTTAATTTATACAATGGATGGCTGGTCATTGGCTAAACAAATTACTTTTCCATGTGCATTTGGTCCAGTGAGACTACAGTAATTGAATTTTCCCTAATATGAGATACTTCCTTGTAGACATGGCACAGAATCTCACAGTCAGATCTACAGAATCCTGAATTTCTGAAACATAACATAATTGTACACAGTATTCCTGTGTCTCCAAAGATGTTAAGGTATTGCAATTTAAGAGCTGACCAGATGTGGCTGATGCAATAAGAATGAATCAGCATAACATGGTTATTTCCCTTTAAGATTTGGGATGGGTTCTACCCCTTTAAGAGGTGTTTATATAAAGGCAGCCATTAGTGGGGGACTGTCATCTCTCCTTATGTCTGGTATTCATTACAGAGTTTTCCAAGCAGAGTTAAGAAGTTTGCTTACTTGTAAGGTATTTGCCTACCACATATATGTCTGTATATAACTGTTGTATATAAACCACTGTTAAATGTCTAACTTTCTGTGTGCTGTTTTTTGCTTCTGGGTTGTCTCATAATAGTAGTCACACTGCAAATGCTCTGAAAAAAGAGATCTAGCTCCAAAGTGATCTAAGCTGTCTCCAAAGAGATCCAAGCTGTGACTTCATTTTGTCCTTTGTAGGAAAGGCCATGTGTAGATCATAATGTAGGGAGAGCCACAGTTACTCAACTGTGCAGAAACATGCATGGTATATTTCAGCAAAAAAATAAGGAATTTCCAGGAAAAAAAATTTCTGCCCTTCCTAACTTTGTTTCTTGACTAAAGAACTTTCAAGCAACCATTAAGTGTGATGGCTTAAATCAGTCTGAAATTTAATTTGAGTCACTCATGTTAAGGTGTGTCACAAGTATATGTTATGTTATAGATATATAGATAGATAGATAGATAGATAGATAGATAGATAGATAGATAGATAGATAGATAGATAGATAGATAGATATAGATATAGATATAGATATAGATATAGATATAGATATAGATATAGATATAGATATAGATATAGATATAGATATAGATATAGATATAGATATAGATATAGATATATAGGTCTAGGTGTGTTTGGGTCTTTTCCCGTGTAAGATTAAGAGTATCTTGGCGACGTTTCAGCGAGGTCCCACTCGCCATCCTCAGGCTGGTACTTTCAACTTCGTGCCAGTGCAAGCAGTGTGTGATCGGAGCTGCAGTCTCTCTATAAATACTATAAATAAGCACAAGACCAAGGATACCAAAGCAACCCATTACCCAAGCCATTAAAACAAGAGAGGCTAATGGAAAAAAGATCACTACAAAACAAACGACCCAGGAGATTACAGCACAAGATCCAGGATATCTCCACAACAAAACTCACAAGGCCATCACATAGCCCATTATACCAACATCAACTCCATCAACCAATCAAGAGGCAGCAGCGCAGCCAACCAGCCCAGCACACCAGCCCCCACCACCAGTATTTATAGAGAGATGGCAGCTCCGATCACACACTGCTTGTACTGGCACGAAGCCGAAAGCACCAGCCTGAGGATGGCAAGTGGGACCTCAAAGAGCATGAAATAGGAGAAAGGATAGTTTCACTACCTTCTTATTGGAATTTAAAAGAGTGAAGATGATGATCATCATCATCATCCTCATACCATCATCCAAAAGTCCCTTTAACTGCAGTCCAAAATTAGTCATAAATTATAATTATCACATTACCCTCTCACCTTTCCAATACACATACATCATCTGCCAGCATTAAAAAAGAATAAAAATAGTTTAAAGAAAAATGTAAAAAGCAAAATAAATATAGAATACTGATAGATTTTAAAAAGATAGATGATAGATAGATAGATAGATAGATAGATAGATAGATAGATAGATAGATAGATAGATAGATAGATAGATAGATGAATAAGAAAAGAAGTTATATTTATATCAGATTTCCACATCCATACTACATCCACATCCATAATAATCACACCAAAAGATTTTAAGAAAGCTTCTGTAGTCTGCTGGATAATTTGTTGGACTAAGAAATGACTCAGGTTCAAGTCCATTCTTAGCCAAGGAAACTTACTAGATGAAATTAGCATTGTCAATCTGTCTTTCTTAGTCCAACCTATCTCACAGATTTCCTTCCTTCCTTCCTTCCTTCCTTCCTTCCTTCCTTCCTTCCTTCCTTCCTTCCTTCCCTCCTCCTCCTCCTTCTTCTCCTCCTCCTCCTCTACCTCCTCCTCCACTTCCTCCTCTTTTTACTTTTTCTTCTTTTGTTTTCAGGTACTGAAAATAGACCTTGTAGCATGCTTAGATATAAACAAAGTAATAAGAAAGCTAATATTAAAATACTAATACTAGAAGTTACAATCAATGTATAAATATTGGAAATGAAGCAAAAGACAAGGTCCCATTCATACATGCCCATCCTTCACACATTCACACATTACATTGTTTTTGTTGCATGAACAAAGAGAGATACCCAGGTGGTAAAACATGGAAAAGATGAAAATGGTTTTAACAAGGAAAATTTCCTCAGCTACATTGCCCAACCTATATAATCATAGAAGGTAACCCCAGAAATATTGAATACTTCTATATTGCAAGACGTTTTCAAGAAATGAGGGATTGAGCATTTAATATCAAGCAAATTGGGCAACATTCAATTTTATTCAAAGTTGTAATTCCTGATTTCTCCAAAACATCTTGCATTGTTTCTCCAAGAAAGACATCAGTAAGTCTAATGCAAAATATCCAATAAGCTTATGAGAACTGCCATTTATGTTCCAACCCTTAAACACCCAAATATTTTTCTCTCCTGCAATGTTTGTTTATTAGCACAGTGCATTTACTTTTAGACACCATCAGACTCACTGACAACATTTCAATTAAATGTTATCAGATCTGGGTCGGAAAGATTGAAGAGACTACTAGTATGGTTTTTTTTTCCCTCCTATCACCAGTGGATATTCAAGGCTTGTAATCCTAAGAACAACAGTATGGACAAGAAAGAGACAAGAAAGATTTTTAAACTAGGATCTAAACAATATTTTAAATTATTTTCAAATTTTCCACTAGATGGGGCCATTACAAAACAATTTCCCTAAATGACCAGCTTAAAAAAAATAATCACCTTTGTTCTTTTCATATTATCAATTCCAAGCTTTATTAATTTCATGTGCATATTATTGCATGCAAATAGTTAATTTGTATGTATATCAAATTCTTAAGCTGTGTCACCAAAGTATAGATAAAAATCATATAATCAAATCATAACATCAAGCAATAAACGTATACATATATCATTCGACTTATACGTATATTAAACAGTCAGTCTTTCCAATAAAGTTCAGTTGCCTTGTAGGAAAAAGCACTCTTGGTACAACCATGACATGGATGATTGAGCATCTCAATAGACACTTAAACATTGTAAAAAGATCATAAAAATTATAACGATCGGTTATAATCCCATGAATGCTTATTTGGCCACACGTTCCATTCACTGGAACCTGATTTACTGCCACCTGATTTCAGATGAGAGACAACCCATATCAGAATAATTAAAAGTGCCTTCAACTCCTTCCATGAGAAGTTGGATAGAGAGCAGTGACCTTTTTTTAGACTATCAATTAAACCTATCAATAAGAACAACCACAGTCTTGATTTAAGAAATGAGCTAAATAACAAATTGCTACTGAATGTCAGTAAGAATCCCCAAACCTTAATACAAATGCCTCTACAATTGTAAATCTATCTTCCCCCTATACAGTTGAAAAGTGTTGCAATCTTTTCCATACCCCAAAAAGGAAGCCTTTAACTTCTCCTTCTTGCTTTATTCACCTTCCGTCTATATTTCTTGTTTTGTTTTCTTCTATGTTATTTTCTTATTTTAGAGCATTTTTCAGTAATGATCTCTGCATATCCTGTAGCAATGAAAACCAGCCAATAAAATGGAATCGGTTGTTTTATCAGGCCTGCCAAACTGGCGGCCCATGGGCCAGATGCATCACACACAGGCCACACTCATCCTGGCTCTATAAAGGCCAAAAAAAAAAAAAATCACAATATGTCATGATATGTCATGTGATGCGATCAGGTTTGACACTCGTGCTTTAAGCCATTATTTTTGAAATACAGTAGTGGCCAAAATTGTGGAAACCTTTTGGGAAAAGTGTATTTTTGAGGTTTGATAGCTAATAATACCACTTTTTTGTTTTTGGAGTAGTACCATAAAATTATATATCAATGGAAAGTCTTTTCAACCTTTGTTTGAGAGATAAAAGTGGCTTTTTTCATGTTATCTAAGTTATTATGATTACAATGGATTCTTGAAATACCAAGTGGTACATTAAATGAAGTTAAAAAAGAAACATCAAACATCCAGCAAATATTGAATTCTACAAAGAAGAGATAAGAACCAAAACAAAACCCACAAAAGGAATGTTTTCTGAATGTGAAAAAATAAATTAGCAAAACATTTTTTTTGGACCATGTCATATGATGAATACTGCAGCATTTTAGAGGTCAAGTATTGTCAAAACTTTTAGGGCGAACAAATCCAGCATCAGATATTGATGCTGAAAGTTAGCTATTTAGCTATGAAGTCCAGCCTTTTCTTACATCAGTTGGGTCTGAGTATTGCATAGAGAGTTTCCCTGGAGGTGACAATCTCTTAAGGAGCAGAAATTCATTATTGACTTGAGAGGACCCTCACCCCAGTTCTTATAATTAGCTTTTTTGTTGCTGTTAGTTGTGAAGTCATGTCTGACCTATTGTGACCTCATGGACAACATTCCTCCAGGCCTTCCCGTCCTCTACCATTTTCTGGAGTCCATTTAAGCTGACATCTATTGCTTCAATGACTCCATCCAGCCACCTCATTCTCTGTTGTCCCGTTCTTCTATTGCCCTCAATCTTTCCCAGCATTAGGCTCTTCTCCAGTGAATCCCTCCTTCTCATTAGGTGGCCAAAGTATTTGAGATTCATCTTCAGGATCTGGCCTTCTAAAGAACAGTCAGGGTTGAACTCCTCTAGGACTGACCGGTTTGATCACCTTGCAGTCCAAGGGACTCACAGGAGTCTTCTCCAGCACCATAGTTCAAAGGCAGCAATTCTTTGGTGCTCAGCCTTTCTTATGGTCCAACTTTCACAGCCATACATTGCAACTGGGAAAACCACAGCCTTGACTATACACGCTTTTGTTGCCAGGGTGTTAATTTAATTTAAAACTAAATAGTTTTAATTTAAATAGTTTTAATTTAGTTTTAATAGTTCTTCTGTGTAATTTAATTTAGCTTTAGTATCCCAAAATATGATGGATAAGAAGGAAGAAATCTCTCATTTTGAAACCAGGTAATATCATCGTACCATTCAAAATGTGACTGTGATTGGTTTTGTCCTCCAAAGTCCCAATAAGACTCCAAACCAATATTTTCCAAAGAGATGGATAAGCATGAGCTTCAATGATTCCCTTTCAATCCAAAATGTACTTGACTTTCTATAATGAGAAATAAGGGTAGAATTCCAGAATCTTCCCCCTTCTGCGTCTAGACTCATTTGCAGGAATAATTAGTCCTCTCACCAATCAAGGCAAAGTAGCACTTTGCAGTTCTGCATGTACCTTCGTTGTGCTCCTGAAGAAAAAGAGAAAAACAAACAAACTTCTACTCAACTCTGCTGGAGTATAGCAGTTATTTATATCAGAGGTATGTGGGTTGGCAATAAAAAAGTTATACAGAATGTATACAATGCTAAAGTGTACTACGCAATGCAATAATCTATAGTATACAATCAGTGGTGGGATTCAAATAATGTAACAACCAGTTCTCTGCCCTAATGACTGGGTGAGCATGGCTGGGTGGTCATATGACTGGGTGGGCGTGACCATCTTGATTGGTCTCACCCTTAGGGAAATTTCTCCTTAGTCCAACTCACAATAAAATAGCACTGTTCCAATATTTAGAATAGAATAGAATAACAGAGTTGAAAAGGACCTTGGAAGCAGTGGTGGGATTCAAACATTTTTTACTACTGGTTCTGTGGGTGTGGCTTGGTGGGCGTGGCAGGGGAAGGATACTGTAAAATCTCCAGTCAGAGGTGGTATTTGCCGGTTCTCTGAACTACTCAAAATTTCTGCTACCGGTTCTCCAGAACTGGTCAGAACCTGCTGAATACCACCTCTGCTTGGAGGTCTTCTAGTCCAACCCCCTGCTTAGGCAGGAAACCCTACACTACTTCAGACAAATGATTATCCAATCTCTTCTTAAAACCTTCCAGTGTTGGAGCATTTACAACTTCTGGAGGCAAGTTATTCCACTGATTAATTGTTCTGTCAGAAAATTTGAGGGGCTCCTACAAAAATGAGGGAGTCAATCTATTTTCCAAAGCACCAAAAGGCACAACAATTGGTAGCTCACCTACAGAGAGTTATCCAAGCTGGAACTCTAAATTTCTCTAAAATTTTGATCCAGGGTTGTCCAAAATTCTGAGGATGCAGGTTTTTGAGATGAGGAATGATCTTCACAAAGAATAGGGTTTTTTTTTAAAAAAATTATAGCCTCAATATTTTGGAATTACCATTCAAAAAAGAAGGAACTCAGCCTTCTTCCCTACTTGCTTCTATGCGAAAGTTACAACTTCCCATATTAAATTGTCACTGAAATATGATGATGAAATATTTTTAGCTCAGCAATACCTGCTTCAGAATTCTTATGGGACTAAGGCATGGGAAATTTGTAGGAAAATGGAAGGAATGCAAGGCATGGGTTATAGTCACAAATTGTTCACCAATTCTCAAACGCAATGCAACAAAGTTTTATCTAGATTCTGCTTATCTTTTTCCCCCTTCCATTCTTGGTATACAGGGTCACAGATACAAAATTAAGGTCATAAATTTCAACATAATAGAAGGACAGAACTGGGTTCAGCAGGCTTTTGCAATGATGATATCTCTTTTCTTGCTACAAAATAGTTTCTTACTCTGCACCATAAGTAGATGACAATGGCTATCTTTCTAAACACATGCAATGATTAAAAGGCCACTGAGAGAAGAAAAGAAAATAAGGATAAAAGGAAAGTGATTTAACTTGAATAATCCAGATAGACTGTTGAAAGGTGTCAAAATGCCTTTCTTTTGAGGATTCAATTTTTCCGCTGGGAGAGCTCCGGCGCAAGGATACAGACAACTGCTTGAAAGCTGGATCTTTTTATTTTTCAGGAAGGTGGAGAACAGCGAGAAGTCTGCGTTCCTGGGCTAGCTACCTTCTTAGGGTAAGTCCCTGGTTTTTTATACCCTTTTCTCCCTTTGTAAGTTGATTTTGTGTGAGTGTTTGTATTTGTGCCTAATGTTTCAAATCCTGTTTGAGTTTGTCTTTATTTCCGCCAGAGGGCAAACTCCGCGGGAGTGGCCAGATTGTATTATTGGTTTTCTGTGATCTCTTTTAGCTTTAAGATAGTTTTTCATATTTGTTCTGTGGCAATCTCCTGTCTGTCCCTTTTGTAATTTATATTTTGTGTCTTTTGTCTGTTTGTTTTGCTTTTTTGGTATGTCCTGTGTTTGTAAGGGTTTTCTAAATTATCTTTTGTTTCCTTTTCCTATTTGTCTAGTTTTCTTAATTACTTAGGCTTTTGTCTATAGGGATTCTTTAATACTTTTTATTTGATTCCTTTTCCTATGTAAGTTTGTTTTCTAGCTGACCTGATGTTCCCCTTGGGCTTTTCCTGTTTTCTGTGACACTACTGCCTTTGTGAAATTCCCTTTCCACAAGACAATGAACTGTTCTTGAAACATAGTTTTGAAAGAGTCTAGACAAGTGCTTAATAAATTGGAAACAAAGTTCCTCCTACCATAGCATGGAAAAGGATTATAGATAAACTGAAATATGATTTAGAAATGGGCAGATTTCAGAGCAAACAGAGCTTGACAATTTTGAGATGTCTTGTCTGTCATCATGGTCAATAAAGCATGATAAATACATAGTAAAATGTTTTCAAAGTCAACAGCATATAAAAATGCTAACTTTGTAAGTTTTGAAGTAACACTGTTATCAGTAACTCAGCTGTGTGTAAATGTATATGAATAAGTGTATCTCTCTCCCCCCTCCCTTCCCTCTCTCTCTCTCTCTCTTTTCACACACACACACACACACACACACACACACACACACACACACGAGAACTTCAGAAAATAAATACTTTCCAAATTCTCTAAATCATTAACACCATTAAATATAACTAATGATTGGGAAGTTACATTGGCATCTTAAAAGTACTTAATTCCCTTCATGCATAATAGAGCTATTTGTTATTCAAATTCCAGCAATCATTGTAAGTGAAAGTGGCTTTAAAAGAATGCCAAGTCATTAATGAAAGTCCAAAATTTAAAACAAAATAGTACAAATCTTTCCAACAAAGAAGTAACTCATATGCATAGAACATCACTGTGGGTTGCATTAAGAAACAATAGGAAAAAAGGTGGCAGGAATGACTCTAAGAGCAGTAAATGTTCCTCCCAAAAACAGTTTCTGTTCACCTATTCTTTCCCTGTCCCCCTCAGTGCATCAACAAAATGTCAGACAACACATTATATTATAATAATTCCTTAAATAAAAAAAGTTCATCCATTCTGATGCTTCAGTATAAGCAGCCAAAGCTAACTCAGAAAGAGATATTGGCCGGAAGATCCTGACTAGGTAGTGAATTGGGTGGTACAGACCCTTCTTTCCTGCAGAGTTCAGCCAATGAATCCTGAGTAGAGAGTCAGTTTGGTCTAGTGGTTAAGGCACCAGGCTAGAAACCAGGAGACTGTTAGTTCTAGTCCTACCTTAGACATGAAGCTGGTTAGGTGACCGTAGACTAGTCAGTCTTTCACAGTCCATCAGAGGGATATTGTTGTTGGGAAATAGAAGACGGAAGGGATATTAGATATGTTCATTGCCTTGGGTTGTTTACAAAAATAATAAAAGTGGGATATAAATATAATAAATAAAATATTTTTTCACTAACTTGTGCTAGGACATGTTCCACATGGTATAACAGGGAAACAAAACTAGCCTGAAAATTAGAAGATTTGACCCAATGAAAAAAAAATATGGCATTTTCTGAAGCGTTTTCTGAATACATATGAAAATGTCACAAAAGCAATCACTGACAATCATAAAGCTTTTTGTGAAACAAAATGCTTCAGGGAGAAGCAGATTACAAAGCATTCAGTAAGACTTGCCTTTCATAAGAACAATCAGCAAGAAGATTTTTTCCCCCTAATACCGAAGAAAAGTGATGAAGCTGTCATGAATAATCAAAGTCTGTTGATACAAAGGAAGTTGTAAACAGATTAGTTTCTTGTCTGAACCATTCAGTTTCATTGATAAAGTAAATAAAGTAACATTAAGAACATTACTTCTGTAACTATTAATTAAATCTTTGTTCCCCTAACAGCATTCTTTTCCACTCTTTTGCTCCTTCACACTATTTATTTTAGAAAACCCATTATAAAAGAGTAATGTGAATGATAGTGTAAAACTATCAATCCATGATAGTATAATCAATGATAGTATAAATTGAATGTTTTGTATAATATACATCAGTGGCTCCCAACCTTTTGGGCACCAATGACCAGTTCTATGGAGAGAGGTTTTTCTGCGGATTGGAGAGGGTATGGTTTTGTGTGTTACCTGCATTCCACAATTGGCACGGTTTCTGGCATGGCATGGCCCAGTGCTGACCCCCTGACTGGAGGTTGGGGACCCCTGAATACAATGTATACAATGCTAAAGTATAGCACACAATGCAATAATTATAGTATACAATGCAGAGGTGGGTATTCAGCAGGTTCTGATCAGTTCTGGAGAACCGGTAGCGGAAATTTTGAGTAGTTCGGAGAACCAGAAAACACCACCTCTGACTGGAGATTTTAAAGTATCCTTCCCCTGCCACGCCCATAGAACCAGTAGTAAAAAAAATTGAATCCCACCACTGATACAATGTATAGTACTGTACTGTACTATACTATACTGTACTATACTATACTTAGTATATTCAAAGTTAGTATAAAGTTAGTATACAAAGTTAGTATAAAGCCAATGATAATATAAAACAATCTATAGCAGTGGTAGCTAACCCTTTTGGCTCTTCTGCCAAAAATTGCATGTGGTTAGCACGTGCACACTTGCATGCCGGCACCCAGAATGCAATGCACCCCCCATGCCCCTTTTGCATGCACGTGCAATCCCCCCATGCCACCCCCTTACCTGCACTGCACCTCACAGCTGATTTTTCGGCTGGTTTGAGGCCTTTTTCGGCCTTCCAGAGGCTTTGAAAAAGCCTCTGCAAGGCTTTTCAGGCCTAATATTATGCCTGTTTCGACATAACAACTCATATTGTCAATCCAAACTTATATATCCTAATATCGCTACAAGGCTTTTCAGGCCTAATATTATGCCTGTTTCGTCATTTCTGATATTACAGGAAGTGACGAAACGGGCCTATTCGTCCTGAAAAGCCTTGCAGAGGTTTTTTCCAAGCATCTGGGAGGCTGAAAAAGGCCTGAAACCAGCAGAAAAATCAGCTGTGAGGCACACACATGCGCAGTGACATAAGTTTGCATGTGGCTCGTGTGCCAGCACAAATGGCTCTGCATGGCACACATGCCATAGGTTCGCCATCACGGGTCTATAGCTACTTTATTTGGGTTGCAAAATGCCAGGGTTGCTAAATGGCAGAAAATGATGTTTTCCTTGCATTTTGTTTGCTGCCATCTAATGGTCATCTGAATATTTATACCCATATATGCAGCCATAATTTGTTTAGAGTGAAGTTAATCTAATAATATTTCATGGAGCTTATTACTAAAATAGCATAAGTAGGCAATAAGGCCATTTTCACCTGGATAGTTAGAAAATTTAGGCAGAAAGTTATTTTTTTTCCCCAAGGCTTCTGTTTCCACCTATATTTTGGGAAAGTCGTAGAGAATTTGGACTGCAGATGGTGATCAGCCTGTTTTTTGTGTTCAGGCCTATATGAATAATTATTGTCCAATCAGTGGTGGGATTCAAATTATTTTACTACCAGTTCTGTGGGCATGGCTTGGTGGGTGTGGCAGGGGAAGGATACTGTAAAATCTCCAGTCAGAGGTGGTATTTACTGGTCCTCCGAACTACTCAAATTTTCCACTACTGGTTCCAGAACTGGTCAGAACCTGCTGAATACCACCTCTGTGTCCAATGCACCAATAAATAAGAAAAAATAAAAGTATGCTGGGAGCACATGGAAATTTGAAAATCTTGGTACCTGAATTCTGTCTAACATGTCTATTTCGAAAGATATTCCTCAAAATTTAGCAGCACTAACTCTGAGATAAGTGGGTATAACTATGTCAGTGAATTCTTTGAATTCTACCCTAATTACACTTATAAAATAGCTTGTGGATACTCAAAGCGGACAATAATTGACTTTTAGCTATGCTTGCTGGACAAAGGATAGGAGGACAAAAAGGAGGACATCTCTCTTTTTTCTGGATGTCTGATAGCCTTAATCCTAATCTTAATCCATAATCTTTTGGTTTGTCTAACTGCATTGTATCCTTTCTATCTGTATTTCATACCAGTATCAGAAATTGGCTCAAGAAAGCAGGATGGTGGCTTAGATATGGAGCTCTTGCCTCACATCAGGAGGCTATGAGGTCGATCCTAAGTAATGGCAGATATTTCTTTCTCGGTATAAAGAGAAAATATCTGCTGTGAGCTCTACATAGACATCAGGAAGGGCACCTGGCCAGTAAACCCTCCGTTCCAGTTGCTCTTCCTCCACCCTGATCCAAGGAATTACAGGGTTATTAAAAGAAAAATAATAGAAAATGGCTCAAGAAGGAAGGAGACAGGTAGCATAAATGCAGAAAAATACTTCTGCCTTCTCATCAGGTGTTAATGCCAGAGGTGTGACATCTTTCTTTTTCTGTGTTAATATCTGGATTTGCAAATGTTACATTATATTGACTCTGATGTGCCCAAAGTCATCAACAGGTAAACTCCCTAGAGGAACTGTAATTGAGACCCATACATACTTCTTGAAACCAACATAGTTGGTGCATCTGCTGATCCATGCTGCCTCATTACAGGACTAATTAACCTGAAAATGCATTTTGCTTTCCTAAACAGATGACTGCTCCTTAGGCACACCCAACAATTCCCAGTTTCATTTAACTGGCAGATTAGAAGCCACTTTTTTCAACCTTTTAAAGGGGAAAAGTACAGACAGTCTCCCACTGCACACACACACACACACAGAGAGAAAATATTCCATCTGTGTTTAGTGAAAAAGTTTTGAATTCTACCATTGGTTAAATAGCTTACTAAGACTGAGTAAAAATCCTTTTCCACAGGAAAAGAAATGCTTCCAATCCATGCATTGGAAGTTTTTACTAATTTTGTGTGTGTCTTTGTGTGCGTGTTTGCATGGCAGACAAGTGCATGTGTGTGTGTGTGTGTGTATGTGTGTGTGTGTGTGTATTCATTTCTTCTTTGAAAAAAAGGGAAAAAATAATGTTCAGAAATGATTATTTCTTTTAAGAAAGGGCTAAACATTGAATTGAACACCTTCTCACAGAATCATAAAGCAAGAGTCCAGGAACAAAGGGAATTATGATATGATTTCCTGACATTGAGCATATATTTTAGAAAAGGGTGAGGAACTGGGAAAACTAAATTCATGTTCAAAGTTCCAAAGCTAACATATTAATGTTTTTAAATCATTATTTTTAATTAGTTTATCAAAATATAAATTACACAAAAAATTGAAAATAATAAAATAGAATAGAATTCTTTATTGGCTAAGTTTGATTGGACACAAAGGAATTTGTCTTGGTGCAAAAACTCTCAGTGTACATAAAAGAAAAGATACATTCATCAAGAGTCAAGAATCATAAGGTACAACACTTAATAATAGTCATAGGGTGTAATAAGCAATCAAATCATACTAGGGTTAATAATGACAAAGTAAGGGAGGAAAAGGGAAAGGGGAAAAAGTGTAGGATAAAAAGGGGAAAGCAATGTTCCTCAATCTTAACAAATGGGTGGACTTCAACTACCAGAATGTGCCAATTTGAGAAATACTATATTAAAGCCATGATGTAGAACCTACATTCCAACAGGTACCAACAGATGTACTCTAGATTTTCTTTTCAGAAATATTTGTCTGTTCTTCTGTCTCTCCATTGTTTTTCCATCTTGAGAAAGCAGGACATCAGATGGCTATGATGCAACATTTTTCACCAAGTCATTTATGCACACATTATCCATCTTCCATCTTACTTACAAGAAAGAGAGGGGGGAGGAAGGAAAGAGGGAGAGGGAGAGGAAGGGAGGGAGGGAGAGAAGAGGAAGAGAGAGAGAGAGACAGAGACAGAGAGAGATAACATTGTCACCCTACTTTTCTTTAAGTTTCCTCCCCACCTCTTACTGTTCTATAGTGAAAGTTGAAGGAAGAGAATTGCTGAAATTGGACATCAGTCAGGAGACAGATGCTATTGATGAAGGTATCAGTAGAAACCATCAACCTTGGAGAATTAGGATGCCAGGAAAAAAAAGATGAAAATCTCTTTAGTAACAACTTCATTTTGCATTAGTGACTTATAATTAGCAATTATTAATTGTCCTTCCTCCAAGGAACTGATTATCCCATGATATTTTATGTTATCCTTATAAAAACCTTATCAAAATTAGTAGCTGGTCTAGTTTGCTTCTTGCTTGTGCAGGGAGTCAAGCGTCCCCTGTCCAAGGTTAGCTCTTTGTCTGCAACCCTGCCTTGATAATAAATCTATCTAATATGTTGTGCTTTAAGAAAAAACAAACATGTAACAGAAAGATGATCAAGCAGCTTCCTGGACTTATAGCAAGCAAAACTATATAAAATTATGCCTATAATTTAAATTATGTTTTAATTTAATTTTATTGATTTGATGACAAGACTAAGATTGCAATATGAAATCTCATTATCAAAGTTATTCCCTTAGGTAGGGAAAGATTGCCATTCTGTCTTCTGGGTAATTATTTAAAAGAAATTGGACAGATCATCATAATCCCTCGAGCTGTGTATTGGATGTCAATGAAGAATTTGATGTAAGTTACCTTTGTTTATATGGTTTGTCAACTTCTAACCAAACAATGGCTTCTACTGTGGCTGAATGAGCCTTACGGCACTGATCTTTAATGATTCAGTGACAAATATTTTACCTAGTATGCAGGAATGAGGGTGCCATATGGGATTTAGGTTTCCTTTCTGTCTAGTATCCTTAGAATCCATATTTCAAACTGAATTTCAACAAGATCATAAACCTGAATATCATTCTGAAAAATATAGCATTTCTGACACAGAATCACAACTTAACAAGGCCCTATTGTTGCACGTGTCTCCTACCTTACTGTTTAATGAAAGGAAATTCAGAAGATTATAAGAAAAAAATCTATGGTTGGAATGCTTATAGCTGGATTAGGAAATTACCCCAAAACTGAAAGAGTACAATAAATAAAAAGAAAATATAAATTGGTATGACAGTGTGTATGGTTGCACCTTCATAGATGCTTTCATATCTTCCTCTACAGCACACTCAAAGTAGATCTGTGATATGCATTAACAACTGTACACGTTTTATCATATAACTTTCCAAGAACCTTAAGTGGCCATTCCCTTGGCCAAAATACCAGCCCTTTCTAACATCAAGCAAGCAAAAGGCCTCTTTCAATTAGTATGCACCACACTCTGTTATTTAAACTGTTCACTGATTTATCTATTTATTTTAGCTGCTCCTTATTACTATGAATTGAATATTTGTTCTGTGTCTTCTCAGTGCCACTAGATGGCATGGAGTTAAGGTGGTTGTTAATTATTAAGAGCTGCGGTGGCACAGTGATTAGAATGCAGTACTGCAGACTACTTCTGCTGATCATCGGCTGCCTGAAGTTTGGCAGTTCGATTCCCAGGGGCTCAAGGTTGATTCAGCTTTCCATCCTTCCAAGGTTGGTAAAAGGAGGACCCAGATTGTTGGGGGCAAAATGCTGACTCTGTAAATTGCTTAGAGAGGGCTGTAAAGCACTGTGAAGTGGTATATACGTCTAAGTGCTATTGCTATTATTGTTGAACAGTTGGAATTTGGGAAAGGGGTTTTGCTGTGGAAACTGGAGTGGAACCTATAAAATACTCCAAGATCACAATGGGAGGAGAGGAAGCAAGGAATCAGGCTCCTCTAAGTAGGGCAGTCCTTAGGAATGGCATTCTTTGGCATGTGAAGAAGTATAAAGTATATTCCCCTTTTATACTAATTCTTCTCTCACAGCCAAACTACTCACAGAATTGTTGTTACAGGAAAAACAGAGACAATATAAAAGCTGTTTTGAGCTCCTGTATAAAAAGTGGGATATAAATCAAATGAATGAATAAGTAACAAATCACTAGTATAAATTCATGATTAAATCAATTTAAATTAAAAAAAAGGTTTATGATTATCTACTGTCTAGGTCCACCATTTGATCTTTCTGCTACTAGTTAATAGCATTTCCCTCCTATCTTGGATGTTTGTCTGACTGCTTATTAAGATGACTAATAGACCGCAAAGAAGGAAACTAACATGTGTAACAACAAAAGAACAAAAGAACCCTTTCATGCAGTTTGTGATACCAAAAGAAATATAGTCAATGTCAGGGGCTTTCTGCTTTGCAGAAAGACTCATTGCTTGATCAACTCATGTATAAGGGCAGTGGATAGTGGGAGAGAGCACTGCTGTAGCCACCAGTGGCTTATCAGCGGATAATTGCAAATTTGCTTATTTCTCCTTGAATGACAGATATTCATTTTAGCAAAATCTGTATATCACATTAGTACCTACCTAATGCAAAATGAATGGAAATATCAGGTGGAAAATTGAAAATTTACACAGAGAACATATTATCTTTTTCTTTCATTCTGGAAAGAAGCTGATGGAAGTAGGTTTATAATACACTGCCAAAATTAAGCGGGGGGTGGGGGGAGAGGAGGAGGGAGAGAGAACAGGAAGAGATTACTGGTGGAGATCTCATCTGCACCTTACATTGTCAGTCATTTCATGCCAGCATTGTGCTGTAACAGAGCTTAGACTTAGAAGACTTAGAATAATTCTATTGTCACTTTGAATATATACTAATCGGCATATATTAAAATGATCATTGCATACAGCTCTCAAAGGGTCACCACCTACACTACATAAACTTGACTAAATAAATACAAAATTATGCATATTACGCATATTAGAGCCCAGACTAAGAAACTTGCTGGGGGGACAGAGCTGTCACAACCACCAATCCATCATAATAACATTTCCTCTGATTAAACCTTGATATGTTTGATGTTTAACCTCTGACCATGTCTTAAGTTCATTTGTATTTAATCAACATAACAATTTGTAACTAACCTCAGAGAGAAGCATGAGGTTCACCTAGTTCATATTATGTGTTCTCCCAGGGTGTCTGTGGGATGGGGAGCAGGCAGAGATGTCAAAATCTGTAAAATGGCAGGCAGGCCTTTGACTGCAATGCTGCACCTGGCAATTTTCAGATTTTGACACATGCATACATACAACATAGGCAGAAAGCCCTACCTTGAGTTACTTATAAAAATAATAAAAGTGGGATACAAATAAAATAAAATACTAAAATAAATATAAAATAATAAAGTAGTAAAATAAAATAACAAACACAACATAACACAAAACATAAATAAAATAAAAATAAATAATAACATATCCCAATGTACAATGGATCTGGAAGAGAGATTTTTCTCTATTTGATAGTATATATCCTGTATAGTGTTTTCAACAAGGCTGGTTGATTCCCAATTAGGAATCATCAAACCAGATTTTATTTTGTGGGATGCAAACTCTCCATTGGGTCTATTGGAAATTTAATTCTTGAACCACTCAATTTATATAACATTTTATACAACATTATATAATAATTTATATATACAGTACATTAGCTTTAGAACCTCTCCAGAACCTGGTGCTCAGTGTCAGAAGCAGACTTCCTATTCTTTTGTCTTCTATTGAGATTTCCTATTGTAACTATGGTACATTGTATTATATCTTAACAGACCTACTATTGTACAACAGAAGTGCTAAATCGTTTCTTAAGCCAAAGGCCACATTTCACATAGCATGATTGATCCGTAAGGTAAAGGTTCCCCTTGCACATATGTGCTAGTCATTTCCGGCTCTAGGGACAGTGCTCATCTCTGTTACAAAGCCGAAGAGCCAGTGGTGTCTGAAGACGTCTCTATGGTCATATGGCTGGCATGACTAAACACCAAAAGTGCACAGAATGGTGGTACCTTCCCACCAAAGTGGTCCCTATTTTTCTACTTGCATTTTTACATGCTTTCAAACCGCTAGGTTGGCAGAAGCTGGGACAAGGAATGGGAGCTCACTCCGTTACACAGTGCTAGGGATTCGAACTGCCAAACTGCTGACCTTTCTGATCAACAAACTCAGCGTCTTAGCCGCTGATCCACCGCATCCTACCTCCACTACAAATACAAAATAGAAACCTTTCCCTCTCCCCCACCCACTAAAAATCCTGCAGCAGTAACAAAAATCAGTGTCAACAATGGTTATAGATTATGGAAGTTTACACCTATTTATTGAAACACACTTCTAAAACATTTGTAAAGTATTTTCTTGTTGAATAGATATTATGAGAAATGTAACTGCTAGACAAAAACTGAACTGTAATTACAGAAGTTTCAGAATCTTTATTTTTCATTATGAAATGTTTGGATCAATGACAATGTTTTCTAATATATTACACTAGTTTATTTCTTGATATTAAACATTGAGGAAAAGCAGATAGTAAAGCAAAGTAATCTGAAACATCATACCAGGCTTATTTAAAACATTTCCAGTTTATAAATGTAAAACAATTTTTCATTAAGCCTACAATCATTTCCACATGCCTCTTTTCATGCTCAATCACTTAAGACAAAAAACTCCCAAAATATAATGCACCAGCATTCTCCCAGCTTCAACACATATTAATAAATTATGCCTAAATTAATCACTCCTGAATGGAATAGAATTACTCCGTTCACATGAGGGATCAAGCTCACACTTGCTGTTCTTATTTCCAATTTTTCTACTCAAATCTAGTTGAAATGCAACATACACATAGAGTTCAACCATACTCACAAGCAAAGAGTCATAATTACTTAAACAGAATATTATTGAAAGTCTTCAAACTGTACTCAAAGTTTCTCACATAAAGGAGTGTTACCAGGTTTTATCAGCCCATTCTCCCCTGTGCATTATTTGGAAACAGAATACATGTGCATCTTCTTTGTGACACTACTTGCCCTATAGAACAGCATGGCCCTTAAGAATAGGATGGCCCTAATCTTGCTGGCTTTTGAAGATCAAGCTACACCTTTGGGCATTGCACAGGACATCAGGTGAGATTGTATTGTGTGTCTTATGTTGTGTGTTTTGCCATTGTGATCTCTGCTGATCAGGATGTACAGGAAGGGTAGCAAATTATTGTTATCTTCTTCTTTAGTAAACTGGACTCCTTTAAAAATGTTATTGAAGGTTCTGTGGTGTTCTCTAATGTTCCCTTTTTTATTATGGTGAAGGGTAACGTTTATTACCTTGGCATATGTTTGTTCTTTCTTTATTTTTTAAATTTAATTTAATTTTGTTTGTTTGTTTTTAATTATTGCGAGATCCTTCAACTCCTTCCCTCAAAACGATGCTATAGAGAACAACTAGACACAAGAACAGTTTTTTCTCGAACACCATCACTCTGCTAAACAAATAATTCCCTCAATACTGTCCAACTATTTACAAAGTCTGCACTACTATTACTATAAATTTTCTCATCACTCCTTATTGCCATCCCCTCCCACTTGTGACTGTAACTTTGTCGCTTGTATCCTTACGATTTATATGGACTGTTTCCTAGTATGATTTCACTGCTTATTGTACCCTATGACTATTATTAAGTGTTGTACCTTATGATTCTTGAATCTTGACGAATGTATCTTTTCTTTTATGTATACAGAGAACATTTGCATCAAGACAAATTCCTTGTGTCACACTTGGCCAATAAAAGAATTCTATTCTATTCTATTCTATTCTATTCTATCCCCATACATATGTGAGTGGCTGAATGAATGAATGAACGAATAAATGCTACTTGCTTCTCTTTTCTATGACTTAGAACAGGGGAAGGGAGATGAATGAATGAATGGCTCTTGCTTCTCTTTTTTATGACTTGGAGCATAGGAAGGGAGAAGATTATCAATTCCTTTCATTTCACTAGCACATATGAGCTGTAAGTAAGAATGATGTTTGTTTCTTCTCTTTTCTTTTCCCTCCAATCTGAGGGAAAACTTAAAACTTAAAAGAAAGTTCCTTATTAACTTTTTTTTTTCATTTTTCAAAATGAGCTTAAAAAATACAGCAGTGTTAAAAACCATGCTGAAATCTTGTCAATACTATGGAACTGGAATAAACCCGTGGTGTTTAGATTTAGGGAGGGTATTTACATATCCCAGTAACTTTTTTAAAATAGCATTTTAATTTATTTTTTCTTCCCCTCTCTGTCTCTCTCTTTTTAAAAAAATTAAATAGCTTTCCACATGAGTGTAATCCTCAAAGAGATTTAGATATTCATTAAGCCATGGAGCCTTTTACAGTGAAAAGAAATGGGAGCTTTAAGAAAGGCGTGATGCTTGACGAGATTTCATAAAGAGGATTAAGTTCTACTATGCCATTTTAAAAAAATATTTCTAACAAAGGCTTTTGTATTGTTCAGGACTGCAGTGAAAGGCAAGATGAGACAAACACAGCTCAGGAAGTATAAAAAACTAGCAAGGTAGCCTTGAATCAAATATTTAAAAACCACTGTGTAAAGAAAGAGAACAGAAGAATTGGGACAATATTAAGAAGAAATGCAGGACAAGGTAGTATTTCATCTGTCTTGAAGAGCTGACAAGAAGAGACAATTTAGATTGCAAGCCTATTTTCATTTATATAAGATTTTAATGAGAGTCCAATAGATCCCAAAAGGTGAGTTATTATATCCTGTTTCTGAAGTTCCAGAAATTCCACATATTAATTTGCATGGTATCATAATCACCCTAACCTAATTAGTTGATTTTATTGAAGATAAAATGCAGAAAATCAAATATGATGCTTTGAGCAACTCCTCCAAACCTCAACAAATAAAAAGACATGATAAAGTATAATAAAAATAGGGAAGTATTTTATAATAATAAGCAGAAATATCATTCTAAACTTTACCTGATGAAAAACATTTTGTTGGATTATTTTCATAATATGGTATGAAAACAGAAGTGCACTAAATGGTACTTTTTCCTTTCACTGCATTTATGTTGTAGGGGAGAAGTAAACAAATGATAACAAAATCTTAGACAAGGTCATTCATCAACTATCATAGATATCATAAATAAACATGTGAAGCTAAATATTAAAGGATTAGGAAATGGCCCAAATAAGCTTTCTTTACATACATTAACCTGAAAAAGCTGAAGAAGACAAACACAGAAAAAGAATTGTGAAATGAACAACATCTCGCACTAACTCTCAAGCCAAAAAACTAATAGAAATGTGATCAGATCATGATCTTCCTGACTAGCAAAAGCGGAAACTAAATGCCTTCCTATCGTCAAAAGAAAAGACTCCTACACATCAAAGACTTTCAAATACATACTGGGTGCCACTGCCTTTGTTACCCGCATTTATTCTTTTGTTTGCCTCTTTGTGTGAGTGACATTTATAACTTTTGAAATGGCCCAGGACAGCCACATTTATGAATCATTTGCTTTAACATCCAATTTATGATTCATTTGCTTCTAGACTGAGAATTAAATGGCACCACAGATATAGAAGGAAGCATCATGCACAAGTTTTTAATGGTGCTGCTCATTTAAAGTAACACACACACACACACACACACACACAACCCTGGAATATGCAATTAAAATATTTTGCCTCAGAAAAACATTGATTTTTACTCTAAACCATTACATAGCAATATTTTGATGCTTTGGGAATTTATTTTAGCTCATTCCTATTTTATAAAACATTTCTTTTTCCCTTAAGCCAAATCTGTAAATCATTTGCAGAGGTCACTTTGACACATATAATTACATAATTTAAAATAATACTTTAAATGCCTGCAGGTTATTCAAAGTATAATTGATTTTGAAGAGGCATCAGATAGCAATTCTGTCCGTTTCAAAACTTCTGAAAATCCTGAACTTCCGGTTTGTCGGCTTCGCGAGCGGCAGGGATTCGCGATACTGTGCGATCCCTGCTGCGCTAGCCGCTTTTGGTGCTCCGATCCGGACGGGTTTGGAGCTAAGGCTGCACTGCAGGGGCGGCTGAAGATAGGGGGATCCGGAGAGGGGTTTGGGGGTGTTGCAGACCCCCTCCCCTGCCGGCAGAACCCCCTTTTCCCAAGACGGTGCAGCGGCGGTCCGTAATGGCCACCACAAAGAAGCCGGCAGCTGGGTAAGAATGCGCAGGAGGAAGAGGAGAAAGCCTTTGAAAGTGAAAGTTTTTCTTGGTTGACCCAGGACTCTAAGACATATTTAACATAATTCCTGGAAATTATGGCTTTTTGAATGATACTTTCCAGAAGAGAAAATAAGCGGCAATTTTGAGGTGCTGAAAGGAAAGTTTACTCTCCTTCCTTACGGAATCAATAAGTGGATACTGAGAAACCTGTCTTTTTCAGGTAAAAATTGGCTTTATGTGATAAGTGGGAAGGGAGAGGACAAAAAATATATTTATATGTTAAGATTTTGTTGGAGGAGATGCCTTAAGGATCTGAAGACTGAAATGTATTGCAATAAGGCTTTAAGATACAGATTTGGACTTTCTTTTTTTGATTGATACTACCCCAGGAAGAGAAAGTGAGAACTTTGTCTTGGCTTGGATTGATTGATGACTTTGGGATTGTTCTATTTTTTTGAAATATCTTGGTTGTTGCAAGAAGAAAGAGGGGGGAAAAAAAAGAAAAGAAAAGATTTATAATGGCTTTTTCTGTTGAGGAACTGAGAAAAGAATATGAGCAAACAAAAAAAGATGGCGAAGATGGTGTAAAAGAAGCCTTCCTTTTTTTTAGAAATGGCGCTTGCTACCTATCAACAAACACTACAACAGATGGAGGAAGAAGAAGAAGAAGAAGAAGAAGAAGAAGAAGAAGAAGAAGAAGAAGAAGAAGAAGAAGAAGAAGAAGAAGAAGAAGAAGAAGAAGAAGAAGAAGAAGAAGAAGAAGAAGAAGAAGAAGAAGAAGAAGAAGAAGAAGAAGAAGCCATCTTTAATGAATTTCAAAATTTAACTAAGAAAGAAGGAAGAAAGAAAGGAAGGAAAATGAAGGACTTAAGATTTAAAAAACACTCAAGAAAGAGAAAAATAAGGTGCAAAATCAATATAATGATAGTAAACAAAAGAAAAAAGGAACACAACAGAGAAGGGAAGCCAGTAAGGCAGAGGCTAGGAGAAGTGGGGGTAGAAAGGTCTGGTGGGAGAAGAAAGAAAGGGAAAAGGTGGAGAAAAGCCACAAAGTTTTGAAATTAGATGGGAAAAGAGGAATCTTTTTTAGGGACAAAGGGTAAAGTATAATTTCTTTAAAAAAGATTTTGCAAGGTACATAAGATGGTATTGTAGCATTTGTATTAGAAATAGAAAATTAGAATGGTTTAAGAGTTAATAAGAGATTAAAATGTTGAAATGTTTAGTAATGATTGATTTTAAAATTTAATAAAATATTAAAGGGAATGTTTAGAATATTGAGTTTCAATTAAAGAGTTTAATATGACTATGATATTGATGTTATTATAAAATTATTACTGTAGCATTTGTCTTTGGAAAAGGCAATGGGAATGTTATAAGATTCAATATTTAGATCTATTATTTAACTATGTATTTAATCATTTTGGATTTATTATTTTTCTTTTATTAAAAAAAAAATTAGTAGATAGAATGTACCAAGCAGAATCAGATTGGGTATTAGGTGTTATTTTAAATGTTAATCTAATTAATTTAGGGGGAAGATAGAAAGGCATCATACTCTGATTAGTGATTACAGGAGAAATTCTTTTTTTTTTTATTATAAGGAATGAGACAAAGGGATAATAAAGAATGGACAAAAGATACAAATATAATGACTCAAATTAAGATGGATTAAATAAGATAGAATTAAGAAGAGTGAAATGTGTGGAGAAGCTAATATAGAAGACATAGAATGGTAAATAAAATAGGTAATGACATGTAAGATGAGCATGAATATAATTGAAGTCCATGTAGAGAGAGGTACCTGGGGCCAAGTTACTTTCCTAAAAGATTTTTTATATGTTTGTGTGTTGTGTGTTTATGTTTTTGGGAGAATTAATAAAACCTTGAAGAAATATATAATGAGAATAATGGTAACCAATCAGAAAGAAATAGATGAAATAATAATAGTGAAATTGAATAAGAGTAAAGAGAAGTAAAGAGAAACTGGATATGCTCATATGGAAATGGTTTAAAATAGAATTATATTGTATAAAATAAGGTTTTATTTGACTTGTAAAATTTATAATGGAAAAAGGTTCAAGTATGTAATGGTTAATGATGATTTGTTTGTCTTTAAAATTAATAAAATTTGTTTTTTTAAAAAAAAAACTTCTGAAAATCCTCAAAAGCAGAAGCAGGGATTTTGCTGTTGTTGTTTCATCATAATGAATTCTAACCTGTCTAACTGTGGAAATATATATCTATGTAATTTTGTACAGTTATATTTAATTATATTATTGTATTTATTGTCTAGAAAGCATGTTGTCTAGAAAGCCTATTATTGTTCTCTTTTATTATCTGCCTATCAATAATGGATTAACTTAGAATGCAGGAAAAGAAATAAGCAATTATTCAGAAATTTTCATTTCTGGACTTTGCAGCCTTCGCGGGTACTTACATGTATGGCATTCGGCTTCGTTCGGGTATTTTCCCACGTCATTGTAGTTGTTCTTTTAAAGATGTAGCAACGTTTCAGCAGAATCTCATCTGCCATCATCAGGCTTCTGTATAGTGTTCGTCTGTGAGTAAGACTTTTACAGTGGTTTCAGATTTAAATTTGGGGCAGCCTATTGCTGTGCCAGAATAGTTTTTTCTTCATCCTGATTGGTTGGGAGTCTTGGTCTGTGTTTATTGGTCTCGGAGTTTGCTGTGTTCTGCTTGATTGGTGTCTCTAATATCTTCTGTCTGTTTTTTGGCTCTTTTTGTATCTTGATTGGCTGGCAGCATTGTGTTACTTTATTGGAGGCCTTTAGTGCAGCTTGGCTTCGGGTAAATGGAGGGCTATCATTAGTTCGTCTGACTCACAGACGAACACTATACAGAAGCCTGATGATGGCAGATGAAATTCTGCTGAAACGTTGCTACAACTTTAAAAGAACAACTACAATGACGTGGGAAAATACCCGAACAAAGCCGAATGCCATACATACATATATATATATATATATATAAACACACACCAACCGCTACCTCAACGCCCAATCCCAACGCCACCCAGCACAGATAAACTCCGTGGCTAAAACACTAATTACCAGAACCAAACGCCTGGCAGACAAGACACACATTAAGACTGAACTATGCACCCTGACTAAAGTACTGACAGCCAACGGCTTCCACAAAAGCAAAATCACCAGCTTGATCCACAAAAACACACTGAAACATAATAGAGACCCAGAAGATGAACAGACCTATGGAACAGCTGTCCTGCCCTACATAAGAGGTACTACAGACAAAATTAGTAAGGTACTACACAGACATCACATCAGGACTGCCTTCAAAACAGACAGAAAAATAGCAGCCATCCTTAGCAACCCCAAAGATAAAATTGACCTGGAAAACCAAGGCATATACGAAGTCCCCTGTTCATCATGCCCGGCCACATACATTGGACAGACCAATAGAAGAATAAGTACCCGCCTGGATGAACACAAAAATGCAGTCAAAAAGCTGGAACACACTTCCTCACTAGTCCAACACATGGAAGCTACAGGTCATAGCATCAACTTCAATGGCACCAAAACCCTGGCCACTATGGAAAACCCTAGCCACAGAGTCATCAGAGAAGCCATAGAGATTGAAAAAAGACCAGAAAGCATGAACAGAAGAGATGATTCCACCAGGCTGTCAATCATTTGGAAGCCTGCACTCACAAACAAAAAAATCTCCACACCACAAGCCAGGCAAACACCTGGGCACAAACAGATCCCCCTGATACCTCCAGCTCAAACACATCCCAACCAGGCACCCAGATGAAACCCAGCTTCCTAACTAATGATAGCTGTCCATTTACCCGAAGCCAAGCTGCACTAAAGGCCTCCATTAAAGTAACACAATGCTGCCAGCCAATCAAGATACAAAAAGAGCCAAAAAACAGACAGAAGATATCAGAGACACCCATCAAGCAGAACACAGCAAACTCCGAGACCAATAAACACAGACCAAGACTCCCAACCAATCAGGATGAAGAAAAACCATTCTGGCACAGCAATAGGCTGCCCCAAATTTAAATCTGAAACCACTGTAAAAGTCTGACCCACAGACGGACACAATACAGAAGCCTGATGATGGCAGATGAGATTCTGCTGAAACGTTGCTACAACTTTAAAAGAACTACAATGACGTGGGAAAATACCCGAACCAAGCCGAACACCATACATGTAAGTACCCTGAAAACTTAAGAAAAAATATATATATATATATATATATATATATATATATATATATATATATATATATATATATACATACATACATACATACATACATACATATACATATACATATACATATACATATATGTTGTGATTCCGGCATCTGCTACAGGTTTTTTGAATGACAGCTCCAGCGAGGAGGACTTATATGAATCAGCAAGTTCTAACGATGAGGAGGAGATGAATGCATTTGATTTGCAAGATCGGCTTGAACCTTCAAACTCCTCCACCCTTCAATTAGGTGGTCAGCCGGGAACGGGTGATAATGAGGAACCAATGATATCTTCAGGTGAAGAAGATGATAATTTGGATGATTGCTGGGTAGATGTCAGGACAAGATGTCTCCTGACAAGGAGGAACCAACGAGGATACAGTAGGAGAGCAGACCAGCAATTAGACTAATTAGTTACTCTATAAAGGGAGAGATATGACTTTGCACTTTGTCCGGAACAAAGTGTCTATTTGCAAGGAGAACTGAAGAGCACAGTTTGGAGGATTTTGATCTGAAATATCTTGTTGGGATTTGGATTTAATTCGTTGGAACTTCTACTTATTGGAATTATTTTGTGAAGGATTTTGATCTGAAGAATCTTGTTGAGTCTTGGATTTAGTTCGTTGGAACTTTTACTTATTGGAGCTATCTGTTTACTTTAAAAGGTGGGACATAACATTTTCCTGTTTGCTGCCTTTCTTTACAAGGACTGCTGCTTTCAGCCTTAACTGTTTATTTTAGAAGGTGGGACATAACACATATACATATATATTCAGCTTTGTTCGAGTATTTTCCCACGTCATTGTAGTTGTGCTTTTAAAGTTGTAGCAACGTTCGGCAGAATCTCATCTGCCATCATCAGGCTTCTGATGCCTGATGAGCAGATGAGATTCTGCCAAACGCTGCTACAACTTTAAAAGCACAACTACAATGACGGGGAAAATACCCGAACAAAGCTGAATGCCATACATGTAAGTACCCGCGAAAACTTAAGAATATATATATATACAGACAAAATTAGTAAGGTACTGCAAAGACATCACATCAGGACTGCCTTCAAAACAGACAGAAAAATAGCAGCCATCCTTAGCAACCCCAAAGATAAAATTGATCTGGAAAACCAAGGCATATACGAAGTCCCCTGTGCATCATGCCCAGCCACATACATTGGACAGACCAATAGAAGAATAAGTACCCGCCTGGACGAACACAAAAATCCAGTCAAAAAGCTGGAACACACTTCCTCACTAGTCCAACACATGGAAGCCACAGGTCATAGCATCAACATCAATGGCACCAAAACCCTGGCCACTATGGAAAACCCTAGCCACAGAGTCATCAGAGAAGCCATAGAGATTGAAAAAAGATCAGAAAGCATGAATAGAAGAGATGATTCCACCAGGCTGTCAATCATTTGGAAGCCTGCACTCACAAACAAAAAAATCTCCACACCACAAGCCAGGCAAACACCTGGGCACAAACAGATCCCCTGATACCTCCAGCTCAAACACACCCCAACCAGGCACCCAGATGAAACCCAGCTTCCTAACTAATGATAGCCGTCCATTTACCCGAAGCCAAGCTGCACTAAAGGCCTCCAATAAAGTAACACAATGCTGCCAGCCAATCAAGATACAAAAAGAGCCAAAAAACAGACAGAAGATATTAGAGACACCAATCAAGCAGAACACAGCAAACTCCGAGACCAATAAACACAGACCAAGACTCCCAACCAATCAGGATGAAGAAAAAACCATTCTGGCACAGCAATAGGCTGCCCCAAATTTAAATCTGAAACCACTGTAAAAGTCTGACCCACAGACGGACACAATAAAGAAGCCTGATGATGGCAGATGAGATTCTGCTGAAAGCGTTGCTACAACTTTAAAAGAACAACATATATATATATATATATATATATATATATATATATATATATATATATATATATATATATATATATATATATATATATATATATATATATACATACATATACACACACACACACACACACACACACACATACATGTGTATATATATACACATACATACATACATATATATATTGTAGATTTTCACGGGTACAGGTATGCAGGTCTTGGCGTGTTCGGGGTCTTTTCCCATGTAAGATTGAGAATATCTTTTGAAACGTCACCAAAAAAGTGATGTCCACATGCTTCCAACTCAAATTCCATTCCAAAACCTCAGCCACTGAAAGGATCCTGAAAAGAACGGAATTAGCCCTAATCAGAAACGAACTCCACAAGAAAAGATTCCTACTAGACCAAACCAACAGGGACCTACTTACTCTCCACCTCAAATTCAGCAACAAAATCCACCCAGCACAAATCCAAACAACTAGCCCTCTGGAGAGCCAAAACAGAAACCTCCCACAAGACAGACACACACACCAGCAAACTTCACAGATTAGAGAAACACCAGAAGCCCAACCCTCCCCCCACAACAACGCATGAAACAAACAGTACACAACATATCAAGACAGAACCCTCACCAGAGCAGAAATCAATGTCCTTTCCAAGGGATTCAACTTTGCAGTCGCCCCGAACGCATCCTCACCGAAAACATTATATGCGGAGTTGAAGCTATCCTAACCAAAATTAACCCAGATGTATAAAATCAGACTTGAAGTCACCAATGTCCTCTGCTCCAGCAGTCCACCCAGAAGCAATTTACATAGAGAAGAACAAAATGCACTCACCAACTTGAGGAAAGACAACAACATTATCATTCTCCCAGCAGACAAAGGCAACGCCACGGTCGTGATGAACACATCAGACTACCAATCCAAACTATCCAACCTACTCCAAGACCCCGCTTACAAACCTCTAAATACTGACCCCACCACCTACCTGGAAAAAAACCACCAAATCCAAAATAAAAGCCTCCCCCATCAGTGAAGAGATCCAGCAAAGAATCATCCCCAGAGAAAAATCATCCAGATGCCCTAAACTCTATGGCCTCCCCAAGATACACAAAGAAGGAACACCACTCAGACCCATAGTCAGCTCCATAGACTCACCTTTACAGAATCTTGCCAAATTTCTTGCCAAACAACTCCAGCCCTACACAGAATCCATCACCTCACACGTACAAAACTCTTTCCACTTCATAGAAACAATAAAGAAACAAAACCTACAACCCGGTGACCTACTCATGACCTTCAATGTCATATCCCTCTTCACCCAAGTACCTATTAAAGAAGCCTTGACAGCCATCCAAAACAAATACAACCCCCCTAAGCACATCCTAGATCTGACCAACCACTGCCTAACCAACACATACTTCATCCACAATGGACAAAGATACAACGGCAGGCATGATATTCCCCCAAAAAATCAGGGCCAGCCAAGAGACCCCCACCGCGGCCAAGAAATCGCCTGCCCGCCGCTGTCCGCCCGCCCCTCGCCCGCCCGCCCGCCGCTCGCCCGCCCGACCGCCGCTCGCCCGCCCCTCGCCCGCCCGCTGCTCGCACCGACCGCCCGACCGCCGCTCACCCTGACCGCGTGCACCCACCGCTCGCCCGCCCCTCGCCCTGCCCACCGCTCGCCCGCCCCTCGCCCCGCCTGCTGCTCGCCCGCCCCTCGCCCTGACCGCCGCTCGCCCGCCCCTCGCCCGACCGCCGCTCGCCCGCCCCTCGCCCCAACCGCTGCGCCGCCGCGCTCGCCCGCCCCGCCCGCCGCTCGCCCGACCGCGCGCGCCCGCGCTCGTCCGCCCCTCGCGCCGCCCGCACCGGAAAATCGAATTCGATTTTAATCGGAAAAATATCATGCCTGCAACAGATAGAAGGAGCACCTATGGGATCACCCCTCTCACCCATCATCACTAATCTATACATGGAACACTTTGAAACCAATGCTCTAGACAAATCTGAACACAAACCCAAACTCTGGCTCAGATATATAGATGACACTTTCATAATTTGGCCACACGGGAAAGAAAAACTGGACAACTTCCTCACACACTCAACAGCCTACACCCCAAAATACAATTCACCATGGAAACAGAAGCCAACAACCAACTTCCCTTCCTGGACGTCCTCATTTACAAAAAACCCAATGGCTCCCTAGGACACACCATCCACTGGAAGAAAACACACACCAACCACTACTTACACGCACAATCCCATCACCACCCTGCACAGATCAACTCCATAGCCAAGACCCTCATCTCCAGAACCAAATGCCTAGCCAACAAAGACCACCTGAGAACAGAATTACACACCCTCACTAACATATTAATTTCCAAAGGATTCCAAAGAAACACAATTACCAACCTAATCCTAAAGGAGACACCCCCCAGAAACTGAGACACAGAACAGGACAACGGTATCACCCTCCTCCCCTACATCAAAGGCATCACAGATAAAATCAGCAAAATTCTCCACAAACACAATATCAGGACATTTTGCTTCTCATCTAAGAAGCTTCTCCAATTCATTAGTTCATCAGCTTCTTCAATGAAGAAGCAAAATATCTTTAAGAAAAAAATAAAGTCCTTTTGTCTCTTGAAAAAGCACCTTTTTGGCTACCATGATCTGGATGACTGAGAATCTCCATAGACATGTACATGAATGAAATGTTTTTGCATGACCAGCATGTAGCAAAAATGATCTTTTGTAATGCAGACCAAAGATTGGAATAGCTTAAATAAGAAGAACCTCAGAAGGAACATTGACATAAACTGGACAAATTTACCCACCCCCATCAAACATTGTGGACTACATTCTTAAAACTCCTCCATATCATCAGTAGGATATTATGAAATCTAGTGCATTGGATTGTAATGGGTTAGCTAAAGGAAGGAAGTGTTTTGCTTGAGAAGAAATGAAATCAATACTTCAATAGAAGCTAATCCACAAATCCATTCCAAAGCAATCCTTTAGACTTGGCACACTGAACAGAGATTCTGAAAATCTATCTATGCATTGTAACTGCAGGGAATGTAATAAAAATTACTGCTGTTCAGTGGCTATGTCAGTCCTTTGGAACAACCTATTTGTGCCCATTTCTTTGGCTCCTGTCCTGGTTGTTGTTTTTTTTAAAAACTACTCAAAACAGAATTCTTTCAGACTGCTGGCTGAGGAAGCCAGGAATATATATCAGAAAAATCTCACCTTATTTAGTAGTAGGCAACTCAGTTTCTCAAGAACTTCAAGTTCCATCAGTCCCAAACAGTGCGCATCTTGACAAAATAAATAAATAAATGATGAGACTAAAGTCCAAAGATTTCTGAGGATATCTAATTGTTTACCATTGTTACTGTAGGTTCCAAATTTCGAAGTTCACAAGCCTCCTTCTCTGCATTAAGCCAACTGCAAGAATTTTGTTAGAAAAGGATAAGCAGGGACAGCATGCATTTAGGGAGATGACCTTTTGTGACATTCAGTAAAAAATGATACTAAGAACACCTTGTAACGTTCTTCTTTTTAAAAAAACAAAACAAATACATTTTAAAAGTAATTCTTGCATTGCCAAAATCTTTAAGGTTCACTTAATTTTTTTAGCCACCTGGTTCAACACAGTATCCTGGTGCAAGGGATCCAGAATATTGCATGTTCTGTATTGTGCATCGTGCTATGCTGGAAATGCAGATGGTTTTCAGGCTGGAGGCTACACTTGGTTTCTGTGTGATATGCAAAACTTGCGTACAAGAAAACATGTGGGACCCAGAACAAAAAATAGATGGAGTTATAACAAAGTTCAGAGGTGTAATCTTGAGAATATTAACAACTGCAGCAATTGACAAAATCATGTTGGATACTTACGAGAATCCTAGTGGCAAGTTCACCATTTACTAAAAATGGACCACTATTTTACTCCATAACCTGATCTACTTGTGTACATACAACATCCCTTTTTCACAAATGGACACTGAGGAAAAGTTACTGTGCAATACCAAGAAGTAATAAGATCAGTGGTGGGATTCAGCTGGTTCGCACCAGTTCAAATAAACAGGTTGTTAAATTACCACCACCACCCCACAACTATCAAAGTGGATCCTGGATGCTGCAATGGAGAAACAGGCAATGAAGCGGCCGGCGTGAGGGAAAGAAAAGGCACCTTCCCTCTTTCTTCTCCCTTCTCCTCCTCCCCCCTTGTGGCGGCCACTGCATTGCCCATTTCTCCATTGCAGCGCAGCGCCCAGGATCCATTTTGAAAGCAGGGGGCTAATTTAACAACCAGTCCATCCAAGATCAGGTTGGCCATCATGGGAGGTTTATCACGGGAGGACACGGTTGGGCCACGCTTCCCACGACAGCCAACCTGACTCTGGACGAACCGGTTGTTAAATTATTTGAATCCCACCACTGGATAAGATGTATCTGTGAAGATCACATGCCTCACTGCTTCACAATTACAATGTTTCCTCAGCCAGTAACTATTGAGGATGCCCTCTGTATTTGTTTCTGGAAGAACTGATATAATTTTTTATTTGCTGTTTATTTGCTAGAAAAGCTACCACATTGTTTTCTGTAGCTTAAGTCAAAAGATATGGATGAGCAAGAAGTAAATGCTATCTACTTTGCTCTCTGAACAATGATTCTTCTATTGAAATACGGCTCAAATATTTTTGTCTTAAAAGATCTCTCTGAGTGATGTGCAGAGAACATACACGCATCCAGAATTTTTACAATGCCATACTTAATGTAGAATGTGCTCAAAAGACACTCTTCCTATATTTATCCATGCTTGTGGTCATTACACAGCTGTTCTGGACAATTTTATTTACCTATCCTGAAATGGGTAATTTTATTTATCTACTGGGTTCACTCAGTGTCAATAAAATTTGGACAATGATATGTTGTAATCACCATCTTGATATTTTGAGTCCAGCCCCTCCCCAACATCCATTCACCATATTTCTAATGCTTTGCCCAGCAATCCAGAATCTATGTAGTTTCATAACTCCATCTAGGTATTAAATTTTCAGATAAACCACTTCTGGAAGAGTAGGTAATATCCAAGGCATTTTGTGATAAAGGCAAGTCACATTTTCCAAGGAAACTAAGAAAATGTCTACTGATTTAAAACATAATCTTTTCAATCTCTTTCTATAAATACACCCATTGATGTAAGCATTTTGGCTTCAGCTGACAACCGCAGAGGGGGAATTTTGTAGAAATCATTACAGATTAGAAGGAATATTCTACATAAGAAAATGGCTTTTATTCATTCACACAGCTGACAAAAATAGAGAACTAAAGAAATTATCGGTGCATGTGGCTGGAATTATAGCTGATTCCTTACAATGAATACAACAGTCATTTAAAACACCATCAAATGCAGTAAACAATCATCACATGCATGAATAATTTAGCTGAGCAATTTTGGCATCATTTTATTTGTACACATAAACTGGTAGCAGTTTTTTCAAATAATATAGAAAACAAAACCTGTACATTTAATGCGAATAATAAGTTAAAACTTCTCTCAGCCTTGTTCCTAACTTACTCCTCTGTCCTACGGGTGTAAGCTTTTATATTAATTAATAATATAAAGCAGAAAAGCTTACATATTTACAAATGTTACAGAAGTAAAAATTATATAAACATCCCAACTCCCATTAGAAACTTTGGATGGCACCTTTAAAAAGGCTGAGGGCTGACCATGTTTCTGTGCAGCCTGATTCTATCAAGATCTGTAAAGAAAGATGATACCATTCACATGGTTTCATTTAAAACCAAGATATTGTCTGGCATATCACTGGCCATCTGAAGTGACTCCTACAATTCCACAATAGACATTATCGTTAAAGCCCAGTCAAAAATATGACCCCTGTTTTTACCTTTTGCTTACCAGATTTCTGCCTCTTGTTCAGCAAAATTGCAGGCTAGTGAATCTTTATATTAACTACTCTTTATGTATACACAATACACACTGGAATTTGTATTCAAGACTAAAACTGTTGGTTTACACTAAACCGAAAAAAATCTATGGATTGCTTTGGGAATCCAAGTCTTTTCTCCCAGAGAAACTGTCATCTCCTTTACTCCAGAAATCTGGAGAAATATAATACTTATTTTCTGTTTTGACATTCCAAGTGACCTACCATTAAAGGAATAGATTGGGTAATCATCCCAAAGCACCTGCAATGCTATATCTTCAGAGAGTCCATATTCTTCAACCCATCTTTAGCAGTCCCTAATTTAGCAATACGCATTCACAAATAAACATTTTTTTTTTCAAAATAACTTGGTGTTCTCAATGAATCCTAAAATCTTCCAAATTCCTCCTTCCTGTACAAATTTTAATAAATATTTAAAGGCAATTGGTTTCCACACCATTTTACATTCTTAGCATTTGGGATCCATTGTCTATTTTTCTATTTGTGAAATGTATACTTGCTCTAATTGTTTTAATACTGTGGGGGGAGAGGTGTGTCAAATTTAAACAAACAATGGTTTGAAAATAGCATGGAATTAAAAATTCTGGAAAAATATATGTTGTGTATAAAAATATAATGGGCTAAAGGAGGCAATAAAAATACACGGATGATTATTATTGCTCAAAGCTTAAGCAAGCAACAAACTTACTGAGCTTTCATTTGGAATTCCAATTTTAAGATAGTAGAAAAGGGAATTGTCCGAATCTTCCTTACATTATCATTTTATTTGCACAAATCAGAATTTTATAAATCTCGAATGCAGAACTTACAATATGCACTATGATATTGTGGTAAGAAATGGTTGCAGAGTGGTTAATTGAAACCAAAATAACAAATATGATTTTGAGTACAGCATTATTATTTTTTCTACTTTCTATTAGCAAACCATGGCATACTTACTTAGATTTTTTTTATAGTTCTGCTCATTTTAATTCCAGGATCTGAATAATTATTTAAAAAATCTCAGACAATTTTTCAGAATCATTTCTATAATTCAAATAAAACAGTTGTTCCATTAACATCCATTGACCATTATATCCCAGTTCTCAGTAGAGTCCAGTTATACTAATTCGTCACCACTCAATTCCAAAACAGTTATTTGTATAAAAATGTCTTTCCATTATTGAACCATGTGATGTATCAAAATTGTGTTTCTTCTCTGTTGTCTTGACCAATGGCATTGCAGAAGCTGTTTTTCTGGCAAGATGCACTTTTGGGAACATATGACAATGGATCTGGGCGGATCAAGTATCTAAACACAACAAAGAAAGACCATTCTCATTCATCAGGTTTAACAAGAAAAAAAATCCAGATGAACAGAACATTCCGTTCGAAATTCTGCAAATGTACTTTAAACATGTTAGAATACTTTTCCCTTTGGACTAACTAAAATATTTCTGTAACTGATGATTACAAGCAACATGTTTAAATATATATATAAAACAAAGGAAGATAATCAAGCAGTGAGATCCAACAATTCACTTTAGCTTTCTCCAGACATAAAGATCCTATTAAACAATGTCTTGCCTGGCATTAAAAGCTTGTGAAGTGTTTTGTTGTTATTTGTTGTTGTTGGTTTTTTTTTTTTTTTTGAGCTAAGCAACTGTACATTATCTTCTGATTCATTACTACTTCTTTCATTGGCTCCAATTCAGATTTTACTTTGCCAATTTTCCAAAGACAGTTAAATTATAGAATAATACATCCTTAGCTGGATGTGTAAATTAAAAAAAATAAAAATAAAACAGGAATAAAAAATAGTGTGCAACAAGAGTGCTGTGATTGCCAGAAACACCAAGATCATCCAAACAAGAAGAAATGGCAAAAAAGTGAAGAGCAGACTGTAAACATTTTTATTATTTGGAAAATTTATTTTCAAAGTTAAAAGGTCAGTTTAAAAACAAAAGTATTCCATGAAAGTACAAATCAGAAGTCTGGCACATACTTACACAACATCATTCAACTCGAGTCGGGTGTCTGGAGAAGGATTGATCAAAATGTATGAAAGGGTGTTTTGGTGATCATTCATTTCATCTACAAGGGGGAGGAGAGAATATAAAGGCTGTTTTGAATGACTGATCATAACATTTACTCAGATGAAAAGGTCATGTTTCAATCAAAGTTGATCAAATCAAAAGCAATGTTATATTTTTGCAATTTTTTAAAAAACAAGAAAAGGCAGAAAAACAGAAAACCACATAGACCATGGTTATGTTATATGCTGTGGTCAGAAAAAGTAAAAAAAAAAGGTAGACAAAAATAGAGGGAAATGGTCACTTTTATTATAATTATATTTAATGAATTAGGTACAATACTTTTATACCTGGTTATTCCATTAAGTTTACATTGAGAAGAATATATTTGAACAAAGGTCCAGCAAATTCCTAGCATGTTCTTTGCACTCAATTCATTTTAAAAATGTTGAATCTGTTTCCAGAATCTAATGCTACTGCTGACTCCATTATTCTTCAAAGTTTGAAAAGTTATGGCCTTCTTAAATAGTCCGTGGAGACTAATCTGCGAGTCCTTGAAATTTGGTGAAGTTGAGCCCCAGGGTATGAAAGATGGAAAATTGCCAGATTGTTTTACAGAACAGTTCAGAAGTAGTGGTTGTTTTGGGAGCAGCTGAGCAATATCACTTCTGCTTGGGAGAATACAAGTAGCTTCTGCAATGTAAACTTTGGATTGAATTCATTCCTATGTATTTATTTATAAATTGAATCATATAAAAGTGAGCTGCCTTCTCACTTCTACATGATTCAAGGTGGCTTACAATAAAACAAATAAAAACAACAGCTGGGCATAATTTAAACTATCATCCATACAACCAAGAGACAGGGTCAAATCCATGCCCAGGTCTCAGGTTCAGGCACAAAACCATGTTTTTAAGGTCTTGAAAAAAGGCCAAGTGAGAACTTCTTTCTTGGCATGTGCCCAAAGCGCACATGCCAGGACAGAAAAGGCTCTCCTTCTATCACCTTCCAACTAACACTCTGTTACTGAGCATATTTTCTACAAATATTGGAACTGTTTGCCTGGCCTGCTGGAGCAGTCTTTGATGATAATTTTGCTACTGAACTTTGTTATGAGTGATGTGTTGAATTTTTGACCTGGGTTGTTTGGTTGACATCTTTTGCTTCTCTGTGTTAAACCCTGGAGAACACTGAGCAAGCTTTAGTACTGTACATTGTTACTCCGAGGGAAAAAGAGGGGAGGAATTTATCTGTTTGGTTTGTTTTTTTAGAAAAAGAGAGAAAGATTTAATGTCTTTTCTCAAAAGCTACAATTGTATTCATTTGCCTGTAAATAATTTAGTGAAGAAATTTCAGGTGATATTTTCTTAATGGAAGTTTATTATCACTCAAATACTACTCTAGAGCATTACTATTTAATAAAATAATATTACTGTAGCATGAGGAGAGCCAGTTTGGTGTAGTGGTTAAGACACCAGTCTAGAAACTGGGAGACCAGCCTTAGACACAAAATCAGCTGGGTGGCTTTAGTCTGGTTATTCTCCCTCAGCCCTAGGACAGTCTCCAAGAGTCAAAGTGGACTTGAAGACAAGCACACACACTGTAGATCAGAATGTCAAACTCAAGGCCCCTGGGCTGGATCCGGCCTGTGGGATGCTTAAATCTGGCCCATGGGGCCAGCCTGGAATAGAGCAAAGAACCAGCCTGTGGTGCCTCTGGCAGCCAAAAATAGGGTGTAGGGAGCCTCATACAGCTCCCCCACATTCCATTTTGGCCAGCAGGGTGCTGAAGGAGGCATCCATCCCGTCTCCTCCCGCCTGGCCAGCGGAGAACTACAATGCTGATCTGGCCCTTGAAGAAATCCAGTTTGACACCCCTGCTGTAGATGAAAATTAATAGGAAGTTTATTTATGCATGTCAAAAAACATACGTTCTAATTCTACAAGAGATGGATATATAAATGTAGGAAAAATTGTCAATTTGTACATTTGATTTTACTTGAAACACTTAGTTATCTGTAAGAGAAGGTGACTTTCACCCACGATTATTAAATTTTCTCAGGAATTTTTGAGAGAGTATTTACCATTCTACTCCTGATCCAATGAACTTCCCTAACATTTATCTATCTCCCCTTTATGTACATTGGTGTGGGTATATATCACAGTAACCTACCATATCCTGCTGTTGAGAGTCCCAGATGTTTCATTCTGTTTTTCACCAGTTCGGCTAGTTCTTGTCTTTCTGACCTTCTGTAAAGATTCATTCTCTGCTGACTTATTTTCTCTGCTGTTTTTGCTGAATGCTTTGGTACTTTTCTGCTTAGCCGCCGAGCCCACTGCATGCTTTTTCGTCTTAATAAAGGATGATCTGACTGATCACTTGATGTTGAGTTACGGTGGTTGCTACGGTAGTTACATTGTTCTTTACTATCCTTGGTGTCCTCCCACTCTTCCACACTGATAGAGATTTGAGACTTTAAAGAGAAAACCATGAAAGAAATTAAATCCTTTGGGGAATACTTTTCCACCATATAAGTAATCTTGCCTTAAGTTTCTTATGCTATTTCCCATTCTTCATTTTCTTGATTCCAATCTTACGAGCCTTGCCCAGAGGTTTTAAATCTTTTCTTCACCATGGACCCTCCTTTAAATAACTTTTGTGGCCATGGACCATGGACATGGACCTCCAAGACTAATCTCAATATTTAAATCATAACATTTCTTCAAATCTTCATGGACCCCCTGTGATGACATTGTGGGCCCCCAAGACTCCATGGACCATGGGTTGACAACCACTGGCCTAGCCAATATCCACCCTTATGAAATCACAATATGAATTATGCAAAGGAAATGATGTGTTTATGCTTTTGATACTTGCTTAATCAATATTAAAATATATATATAAAAGCCAAGTATGTTTACAAGTACATTTATATAAATTTGTACCTTCATTCATATTTTTGTACACACTAATGCTGTGCCTAAATTATGTCCACACCTAGACACAGACACAGACACACAGAGCCAAACACTGAAGATTCATGATCTCTTCATGTATTTTTCCATTCCACTATTATTTCCACTCCATCTCCTCATTCCTTGATATGAAGTACAGTATATGTAAAGCTATGTATTCAAGGAAGTTAAATCATATTCCTGCTTTTAACAAGGTCAATATCTATGTGCAGAGGCAGTGGAGTAGCTCAAAAACCTCACACATATCTGCTTACCTCCTTAGTTATGTTGAACACATAATCCTGAGAACTCTTAAATATGCAAGTGATATATGTTTAGAAAAGTATATAATATTTCATCTTGTATTATGACTGTGACCTATACTCTATACTACTGACTGACTGAAACTATTTGGAAGAGATTATTGGCAGAGATTAGAAGCAATACAGCCTTTCTCTGTATGACAGTTTAAAGATTTTATTGCAAGATCTAATCTGGGTCAGTCACCTTGACCAGAGATGTACTTTTCTGAGCTTTTGGACTTGTGCTGGAGCTCATATCCAGGGAACTGTAGAACCCTGAAGATGGGCTCCAGCATGGGTTCAAAAGCTCAGACCCCAGATTAGATCTTGCAACATTATCCTGGGACACATATATTTGCTTTGATTTGCTACAGATTTTACTTTTTAGGCCAACACAAGGGACATAGTAACACATGACACATACTTACTTGTGAAGCAATTTCTCGAGACTGACAAAAAATGGAAATCAGAAGGAGGAAAGAAAACAAAACACCATTCAAACAACAGTTTCCAAACAAAGAAAACACATAGACAATTTCATGATATTATGGTTGTGCAAGGAAATATAGAGTTAAATCCTTCCATAGTATGTCATGACAAAATTTCAGGTTTGAGTATAGGATAAAACGCCTGATTAACCACATTTCTTAACTGTCTTTCTTCTGTTTTCTACCAGCTATAATATGATTCTAAATCTTGGCCATTTAAATAAGTGTGGACTTCAACTCTCAGAATTCTCCAGCTAGCCATGGAATTCTGGGAATTGAAATCCAAATATCTTAAAGTGGCCAAGGTTGAGAAACACTGTTCCAAATAAAAACAAAAGTATACATATGATATGGAAAATGGTAAAAGATCAAATTTCTATTGAAATCTATTTTAAACATGACCAAGAATATAATAAATTTAATAGGGCTTTTTACTAATAAATGTTTATACCAATTTTAACATCAAAGAATTTGTGCAAGTTTGTTTTACATTAAATCTTAACAAAGAGGGAAGTGAATTCATTAAAACAGTGAAGCCTTCATATTATAGACTAAGGTTCTTGCCTCAGTAAATAATATTTGAATGGACAATTAAAAATACAATTACTTCAAAATTTCCTTAAGCACTTGAGAAAACACATCCCTGAATTAATTTCTATAACAGCTGAGCTGTATTCTAATACAAGAATAATTATTCCTGTACTTAATATATAGAGGAGATTATTCTATGTTTTCACATTTCAGTGTTACAATCCATTCCAGTCATGCAATTTATGCATTTGCAAGTAATTTAAAATGGTAACTCAGGCAAATAATGCCAATTTCACACATAAATAACAGATTCAAATTAAATACTATGCTACATAGTTGAGATAATAAAATTCTTCCCAGCTAGAATGTTTTAAATTGCAGATGGAGGTCCTTATGATTGAATGCTCCTTCATAATATAATAAATATATATTACATGGAAGAGATCTAACAGGCATCCCATGACATGCCAGACTGCATGTGACTAGATGGATAGAAAATAGATTAGATAGATAGATAGATAGATAGATAGATAGATAGGTAGATAGATACCTGGTATTATGAATTAGGCCTGGACACAAGAAGGGAGCTATTGCCTACAGAAGTTCAGGGTATATCCTCTATTATCTCAAAGTACAAGACATAGAAGAATAAATTTACATTACAGCACAGTAGATTCCTATTGAATGTCGGGAAAAACCTCCTTATGTTACAAGCAGTTCAATAATGGGACCAGTTATTCAGGGACTGGTGGGCTTCTCTTCAATGCATCAGTTTGAGGGGAGACTAGACAGCCATCTGCCTAGCATGCTTTAATCTGGATTCTTGCACTGGGCAGGAAATGGGCTTGGTGGCTCCATTTATGCATCCTTCCAACTCTGGGATTCCTTTTCATTATAAAATTAAAACAAAAACAAGTTTAACAAAACCGAGATACTAAAAAGAAAAAGGAAAGAAAAAAAAGAAAAGCGTTTTTAATCCTCATTAGGGTTAGAATTAATATTCCTATTGAGTATTTCTACTCAGCATAGGAATATTAAGAAAAGATGGATAAGTATATTGGGGCAATGCTAACAGTACCCATGTCTGAACTACTCTAGTCCTCATCCAAATGGGTGGAACATTTACACAGACATATATTAATGGATGCTTGTAACACAAGGACTAAATATGTATTTGAGCTACCAACAGTTTTTACAAAATGATGGCATACACATTATGACAAATACATAAAGATTCATATATATCACCATTGTTAAATTTTGTGGACTACTAAGTCAGAATGAGAGCCAATTTGCTGCCATGTAAGGCCCTAGGCTACAAACTGGGAGACCATGAATTCTAGTCTTGCCTTATCACAAGGCCAGCTGGGTGACCTTGCCAGTCATTCTTTGTCAGCCTTAGGAGGAGGCAAGGACAAAGAAGTAGGATTATGCACTTGACAATATATAATTCTGCTTTAATTCAGGAAAACTTGCCTCGCTATAAATTAATATTCATTTAATACTAAATACCAGTTCAAGCAATCATAGGGAAAATTACCAAATTCTGCAGATAAGTTGGACTACTTAACCAAAATATCTTCTATATCATAGTTTTAAAGCCATTACAGTTTGCATAATCATGGCATGCTCCATTTCTTTATGTACTGAAATGAAATGGAACCGTTATGCATGAATATTTAATGCTAGTATCGGATTGAAAATTGTCCTCCAACCAAACTTACATAATTATGGATCCCCTCCACCCTCCTTGCTGTCTTGAATTTTCATTTCAATTTATATTTCTTATAATATAATTGTTGCTATATCTCAAGGTAGATGGCTATACAAACAAGCGCTTTATATTTGCTATGATTAAATTAAATAAGCATATTTTTATTTTATTTTTATGGTGGCATAATCCAATAACAATAACAAATCAGTCTCTTGCTCACCCCCTTTCCACTCCCCAATGATGATTAGTTATTTAATCATCAAAACCCTGGTATTTCTTCCCCTAAATATTGTTTCCAAGGATCTGAGAAATGGCACAGGCTTTGGAAGGTAACTTTGAAAGCTTCAAAAATTTGGGGTTGGAGTTATACAAAACGATGAAGGTTTTTGGTATAATTTTTTCTCATTTGGAAATAAGATTTGAACAACATTTCATGGAAGTTTCAAAGGTGCTTTTTCAAGAGGCAACTAGGTTTTCTTGTTTTTCTTTGAAGACGTTTTGCTTCTCATCCAGGAAGCTCTTCAGCTGATGTGAAAAGTGAAAAGCGAAATATCTTCAAAGAAAAAAAAAAGTCCAGTTGTCTCTTGAAAAAGCAGCTTTGGGGCAACAATAACCTGTATGACTGAATATCTCTATAGACATTTCATAGAAGTGTGTCTGGATATAATGTATAGGTTTCTTCAGATGTGCTCTTTGAATTTTCATGGAAAGAGTTTTACTTGCACATGCCAATTTATAGGGATAACTATGTTTATGAGGACAAAGGGGAACAAATCCAGCTTTGACCTCTTTCTCTACATACTCAAATATTCTTGTAGAAACTATAAATAGATTCATATGTGCCTGGTTTTTCAATAATTGAATGTGAGCCGAGTGATTCACAATAGAGAGTAGCTTTCTTCTAGCAGAATTTACTAGAAGAGAAGAAAAGCCAGAGCAGAGAATCATGTAAACATATTCTTCTGGGAACAGAGGGCTTGGACCTAAACCAATTTATATCTTGCACCTTAGCAGAACAATTTGGAAACTATTAATGTAGAATATATATGTGATCCCCAAACACATACTGGATAGATGTGAGAGGCTAAAATCAATGCTGTGTGAAGCATATCCATGGCATAGCAACCAATATTTTAAGACATATGATGCCCCTTCATATTTTATATGTACCATGAACAGAAGCATTCTATAAGGGATAAATATTATCCCATAATGAAATATCAGTCAGTATGAGTGAAAAGTAAGTGAAATATTGCTAAATAAAATTACTCCCCCACAAATCATTACAAAAATTTCATGGGTCACATTCTTTACAAATGTCTGTATGAAAATGTCCAAACCTCAGATGTCACTAATTTCTGTGATTCGGTCCTGTAGATTCCTATAGGAATATCTCCAGTTGAAGAACAAAGCTTCTGATAAAGTCTGGCATATGTTCTGATCCACAAATCATCTTCTGTGATTTTCATCTAAGCAATAAGAACAGAAACAGCACAGCTCAAATCACTGATTTATTTATTCATTCAAACAGGATCACCCAAAATATTACAGTGAGCAACAAATCTTACAAAGCAAAGCATTATTTATTGTACTCTACAGTCCTTCAGCCCTTCCTGAGCATAATATATGATATCAATCCAGGTCCAGGTTCTAGAAGTGTGTGGTTATTACATATGCCACATATAACAAGTACAGAAGGAGAAGTGCAGCTTGTGACTGAAAAAAAAAATCATCGCAAACTTTGTGCTTTGTATTGTTATAGGTACTTTTTAAATTTAAATGAAACAACTGCATTACATTTTAACTTGTTGTAGAATTCCCTATCTACTAGGGCCATCAAATCCTTCAGGGGGAAAAATGGTTTGATATGGCTGCTTTGAAAGTTGCTTCAGTCTGTCTCTGCAAACACAGTTTCTTTCTTTTGTTCACACATCTCTACCTTCTATCTATGTTACCTCAGCTTCTTTCCCTTTCTTCACTTGTCTTCTAACGTATAAGTGCTTTGCAAGTAGTCCTTTTGAACACATTTTCTGTCACTAAAGAAATGGCAACCATCCCTTCATAGAGACAATACCCAACTACCCCCTGCAGAGGAAAAAGAGAAAAATGGGACACAGAATTTAATCAAATAGTTTAAAAGCGTTAACTTACAGAACAGAGAAATCCAGATCCTGGTGTAGTATCTAGTCCCAGCAGAAGTCTAGTGATAGAGATCATGTAATCCTTAACGAATGACTAAAGATTTAAAATAACATAAGAAATGTTTAAAACATCAGCGAAGTAATTAATATCCACAGAAAGTAGAAATTGCCGTTTTTGTGTGTGGCGGATGTTCATTTGATGCAGAGAAACCTGGCTTTATGGCTGATACAATGATTGTCTTTTGAAAGCTATACATCTGCTATATACCCACTATTAAATGACTTCTTTCTCCAACCTTGGCAATTTTTTTTCAGTTCTTTTCCAGGTTTCTAATGGACGGTGAATACACTGTACTAAATAGCATAAATAATAGCTTTAATTCATACTGTAAGGTCTAAACTGGCCCTCATGCACCTGACAGCACAAGGATCTCAGTTAACTGAAACCTTGGAGAGATCCTTGCCCTGCATGGACAAAAATAAACTAATTAAATGACAGAAAGTTGCCCTAACAAATTTGTATTTCTATTACAGAGACTCCACTGGCTGTTTGGCTCAAAAGGAACAAGACAAAGCAAGACAAGGAGAGGAAAAAAACCCTCCAAACGGCTTTTATTCACTGGAAAGATGTTGACTCATTTACTCAATTATGTTTATATAATTGGAAAACAAGCCTGCTAGAAGCAATAGGTAGTTTCTGGTATAGTAATACTATACCAGAAAAAACACACAAATTGTTTAAGAAGAACAAAGGATTGGAGACCTGATTGGCTTACAAGCATGTTGTAAAATGTTTTCACAACGTAAATGGATTTCCCCTGTTGGGATGGTAGAACTATTTTTAAGTCAGGAAATGCTATATCATCAAATGGTGAATGTCTTAGACCTAATTCAATCCTATATCTCAGACCTGTCTTTTTCTTGTACTTTTTAAAAATGATGACAAAAAACCATATGCATTAATGCAGTTTGATAAGATGCCCAGACTCTTGATGATATTTATGTAGAGTAATATGCCTTTCTATGCAGTAAAACTTGTACTCTAGTTTTCAATTCTACAGTTTTTTTTTAAACTGATGAGCTCCTGTTTTTCAAAATCTTTCTTTTCAAACAAATAATCAGCAAAGACAAGAACACAGTTTAGTTGCTCAGAGATGAAACTCAGGTCAGGAAAAAAAAAATCAGCATCATTTTTATTGTTAATGGCAGCAAACATCTGAAGCCTAGATGTGCTACGATGGGGTTGTTTGAAACTTCATAGCTCCCTAAGCACAACTCGGCAGCAGCATATTCATTAACTCTGTGGTAAGTACTGTGATGAAAAATGAATATCTTGAAATTGTATTGCGTGCCCAGCTTTTGTTCCCTTGACCCTAATTTTTGAAAAATGGTCTCCCATTTAGTTCACATGCCAGAATGCGATAACTGTTTGGTTGCAGTTTTAATGGTATAGACATGTTGGGCTATATCTAGAGCAATCCTAAAAGTTAAAAATGATAAATATGTATGGATGTGGATGCACTGATATGTCTACACAGCACATTCAAATATGCAACATGGAAGTATTATTAAATGACTGACCATTAAGAGTTACACTTCTAAAATAAGGAAATTAAGTATAAGATTTATAAGCTTTGAAAGCTATGTGTGATGTCTCCCTTGGATTCTTCCTCAGAGGTCAGCTCAAGGGAGAATGAGCTCATTTCTGGCACATCAGAAATGGAGTTGATCAATGGCTCTGAATAGCTGGTTGAAAGAGAATTGGAGGAGGCTTCAGCTGGGGAAAACTTACAGAGGAAGACCTCCAGCAAAGAGTAGGAGGAGCTGCCTTCTGCACTGATCTGAGAGAATGCAGGGCAGAGAAAAGGCAGGAGCAATGGAGATCAGCCAGATTACTTGGGAAGAAAGGGCCCCACCCATCTTATGGACTGCACTAGAGAGCTGGCTATTTATGACAGCAGGTAGAGGGAGACATTGCTGGGAGCAATGTGTTGGTTTTGTAGGTGTTTGTTTGATAGTCGTGCTTCCTGCTTTGCTATGTTTGGAATTGTGCTTTGGAGACTTTCTTGCCAAGAGAGCTCTCATGTTTAAATTTTCCCTGTTGGATTTAAGTTAGTTTGGTAGACTTATTTGTTTGAGCAACTTTCAATTGTTTTATGGACTATTGGCCCATTGCTTTGTGGACTAATCTTGGCCTGCTTGTGGCTGGACTTATTTAAGACAATTCTGAGTCTTGGTGAAGGGAATTGCTGGGGAACATTAATAAACTCACTAAATCATTGTTGTGTGTGTGCGTGTGAGTGAGTGAGTGGGGCAGCTCACTATGTGATAGAGTGGCTTTCAGGTGTTGGACCAAGAGCCTACCCTCAGGAAAGAAAATTGTCTCTGTAACTTGAGACCAGGCCCTCTCTCAGTCCAACAGGGGAAAAATAGAAAGGAGGAATGCTGTGTATATTGTCTTGAGGTCCTGATGAAAACAAGGATAAACAGAGTTCTCTCTTTATGGCTTAACTTGGTAGATAGAGGGATTCTTAAGAACACAGGAACCCAAGTGATTCTTCAGAAAATCAAAATGATTTGGTTGTTTTTTTTTAAAGAATACATTTACCCTTCACTGTACCTGATACAGCAAGGTGTCCAGCATGCTGATACTGAAAACTCTGCCAGCAGCAAAGGGCAATCGAAACATGAATGCCAGGTTAGAACCTTTCTCTCGTTCTTTCTATTTCACATCAGAGTGAAATGTGTGGAGGGAATTGGGTGGGGGGGAGTTGGTTGGAGAGGAGGAGCAGAAAAAGACAAAAAGACAATGCCAACATGTTAATGCCTTAAATAAACTGCAGTTGAGAGGGATCCATGAGAAACATTACTATCACAGTAAACATTTCCTAACTCCTTGCTGTGAATTCATTAATTAATTACCCAAGGCAGTAATGGTGTATCTCAAGAGCATTTCTTTTATTTTCCAGGACCCAACATTTTGAGTTATCTTCTGAAACAAACAACAATGAAATAGGACACTTGTGTACACTTATATGAAGTAAAAATGCTGCCAGTGCAATACAAACCAAATTCCAACATGAATTAAATTATTGTGAGTCTCACCATATGAGGGTATGCCACTTTCCAGTCTGCAAAGAGCTACCCAATACTTTGAATATCATGAGCAGTGGTTTTTCTACCTCCAATACTTGTCAATCCACAGAAAATTCCTTGCTGAATCAGCATCTTGGCATGGTTATCTATTTCTGTTCATGTGGGATATAAATGAGACCTACATGCTATCATGAACAATCTCCATGATAGGAAAGGACATCTACACCTCTGAAAAATAGACTGGAAATGGCAGACAAGCTGTCTCTTAAATAAGCTTTCTTACCATTTGATAGTAATGGCTGTAAAATTAATAATAGAAATGAAAGAACATTTCAATTTCCTAAAATATTACAAAGCTATTGATTTAAAAGTTGTAGTTCACCTACCAAAGATTCTTTTGAGTATGAGCAAAGATTATGGTTCCCTGTATTAATTGCCTATTATTAGCACAACACAATGTTCTTTTAATGATCTTCTGAATAGCGGGACTGTTTTCTATATTTTCACACTTCCGTTAAATTGACACTTAATATACAGTGTAAGAGATTTGTTTAAGAAACTTCCCTGAGGATCTTTCATTGAGCAATTTTAAATTTCAATCCATTTGCTCTCAAGGCCAATATTGTAGGATATGAAATATATTTTCCTGCAAAAATGGTGAGCAAGAAAATAAACTATAATTAAAAGAATATCATTCTTCATAGTTTAACAATATTGAAAATATCTTAATATTACCATATACATTGATTTGCATTCCAGTTTGTATCTTATACAGATAAAGATATTGTATCTTATATATGTATTATTGAAACTATAATGCTCACTACCTGGACTGAGCCCAAAAGTAACATTATACTCGAAAATGGAAAGCAACTATGATAAATCAAGTGAAAACATGAAAAATAGGGCATTTGACTGCTTAAAGGTATCACAATTCAACCATTTTATTAATTACAAACAAACCTGAAATTTATCAGTCTTTTTGGTTGTGGTGTTAGTACTGTATTTCAAAGAGTATAAAGCAAATGTCCTCATTACAAAACAAAAATCTATTGTTTGCTGTTGGAATAAGGGATATACTGTAATTACATTTGCTATTATCACATTAGATCAGAGTATTATGGTCCATGATCAGGAACCAGGTCACAAAGAATATGACCCCAAAGCAAAATCAATTTGTAACAGTTAATAAACCGAAACATTTATATAATCTTGAGTTAGCTATGGATATCATTATAAAACCGATGACATAACAGCATATGTGACACAATATCAATTGTACCTGCAGGAAAAAAACACATGCAAAGAAATATATCAATGTTTTCCTTACAGTAAGGACAAAGGCAGGGTATTAAAACAAGCTAAGATGAAAGCCTTGTGGCATTTTGAAATCTCTTCATTCTATTAAAAATATATATATTCAAGGAAAATGTTTTCTTTAGGTTTTATTTCTTTGGGTTCTTAGCATTATTTCTCTGTAAATCAATATCTATTATTTGCCATTTTGCTATACATTTAACTTTAGACAAATCCAAGGATTGCAAGACAACTTAAACAGACCATAGTTGTATTATTTTATCTCCAAGGTCTTCTTTCTATTTCAGTGAAAGTTATCTAGCAGACTCATAAGAGCTAAACTTGTCAATTTAAGCCAATAAGTGAGCTTGCTTATCCAAATCTGTCCTTCTCTTGAAACAAATTCTGTCTCGAAGCTATGAGCATATTAGCAGAATCCAAAGAAAGCCTTCAAATATTTGAATTGAATTGTTTCTAAAGAGAAAAGTCCTTGTACATGAAATATGTATGTTATATAGCAGTTTGGCAACTCCCTTGTTTTGGAAGACTCAAATGACAAAGAAAATTGGGAACTCTCTTTAAGGGAGAAGAGAGAAGGGAGGGAGAGGGAAGGAGGGAGGGAGGAGAGAGAGAGAGAGAGAGAGAATTGCACCTTCTCCAGGAATTTGAAGACTAGAAAATAACATCCATCTATCTATGCAAGTTGCCCTGCTCTAGCTTATAGCCACCAATTTGCTATCTATATTTTGTTAAGCTTTTAGAAAAGATCAACTATGGTCTTAAAATAGTTGATAATGAGTTTTCCTTCAGAAAAGAAAGAGGTCTGTTTTCTTAGCTACTACTATAATTTTTTTTTAAAAAGGTTACATCAGCAGCATTCAACAAGAATAGAATAGAATAGAATAGAATAGAATAGAATAGAATAGAATAGAATAGAATAGAATAGAATAGAATAGAATAGAATAGAATAGAATAAACAGAGTTTGAAGGGATCTTGGAGGTCTTCAAGTCCAACCCCCTGCTTGGCCCGAATCCCCTATAGCATTTCAGACAAATGGTTGTCTAATCTTGTCTTAAAAACTTCCAGTGTAGGAGCATTCATAACTTCTGGAGGGAAGTTGTCCCACTATTTAACTGTTCTGTCAGGAAATTTCTTCTTAGTTCTAGGTTGGTTCTCTCCTTGATTAGTTTCCATCCATTGCTTCTTGTCCTATCCTCAGGTGCTTTGGAGAATAACTTGACTCCCACTTCTTTGTGGCAACTCCTGAGATATCGGAACATTGCAATCATGTCACCCTTGGTTCTTCTTTTCATTAAACTAGACATACCCAATTCCAGCAACTGTTCTTTATATGTTTTAGCCTCCAATCCCCTAATCACCTTTCATCTTTGTGGGAACAAAGTGGGAACCTGCTTGTTAATTACAGTTGAAGATTGAAGACCAGGGTCAGAGACTACTTGGATTAACAAATTAGACTACCATGCTTCGTATACATTTAAATCATATCAAACCAGAAATAAAGTTTTCATACATTCAAAAAATATAAATTCTGAGTAGATGATTAGTTATAGCATGTGAGATTTTCATGCAAGTATCAAGATTTATGATTGCATATTCTAAATGAACATTTATTCTCTTTCTAGACAGTTAAAGAAACTTAATCTTTTTCTCACTCACATTTAAATAAAAACAAGTGTCATGTACATGTTGAAAGATTAAATATTTGCATAAATCTTGTACCTTCCTACATTTTGGTTGTAATTCTTTTTTAATCTTTTTCACTGCAGATATTAATCATATAACCTTTATAGAATATGATCATACATGGAATTGAATTAATGAGTTGCAACTGAATGCCAATCAATGAACTTAACAGAAAATACTGTTTAATGCATGCTTCATTTTTTCTAAACATTAATTCAGTTTTAATTGCAAATATTAGGGCCATATTACACAGTATTTTCTTTTAAATAAAATATTGGATTGCCCTCTATTCTTTTTTATTGGTGATTTTCAAAATAAAATATATAATACTCCATAATTAGTTTCATTTTATCTTATCTACATTACTCAAAGAGAAGGAAGACCTTACAAAGGTAACAAAAAAAAGGAGGAAAAGGTGAGGCAAAACAGCTTTGATAAAATATGGAAATGGTTCTTTTTATTCTTATGTTTATGCCTGTTTATTCTGCTTTGTTTTCTTTTAAGATTTTCCTCTCTGACTGCTTGTGAAGTAATCAAAGATTAACTGCACTTTGTCTGGAGCTGTTGTCATGTTTCTTCCATTTAAAGGTATACCAGGGAGAAGTATGAAAATACATCTGAAAATATCCTAAAAATACTCAGCCTCTCATGATAATAAACCAATAGCACTTCTTTTGTTCTGAAATTGGGCTTCCGGAGTGGAAAAATCACTTATTTGCTGGACTACTTTTAACAAACTGGTAGAATTTGGAGAGACCAGAATTTCCCTTCTAAGAATTGGCTTCTTTCCCTCTGTCTATATGCATCTGATAAGAGAAAAAGATATGCATACCAAACTATAAATCCCTGAAATAGCCACACTCCTGAAATCATAGGAGTGAACTTTAATTGGATTTAGTTTTCATTTTAGAATTGTATTCCAGTAAATACTAATTGCATTTTAGTTAACTTTACCATCGTTTTTGAAGTTTATTTGTAAGCAGTAAAACATGGGCTGGAATATCTTTGACTATTACCAAATTTACTATAACTTTTGTTGCAAACAATCCCACCACCTCAACAACAATAATAATACTGTAGCCCCATAAATACTTGTATTGCATTACTCATTGTCTCATTATAGACAATCTTGGGTATCATTTTATATATCTGACAAGAGGGTCCTTCCTTCCTTCCTTCCTTCCTTCCTTCCTTCCTTCTTCCAACACTCTTCCGCACAAATTTGGTACAAGACAGAAAAAAGTTTAACAACAGGATTAGATTTCCTTTTCTTAATTCTCATCTCCAGTCTTAATATATTTTGCCCTTAATAAACCTGAAAATCAGACCAGCATTTAACACTAATCTCTTATGATTACACATTTTCCTCCCAGCTGCCCACAATTTTGTGACAATTTAAGCTACAGTCTAGTCCCTGGTATGTGATATGAATAAAATGTTCTCCTCTTCCTGTTGCCATACATAATGATAATGCCACGGATATGACAAGATGGTGGTATACATCATCCAAATCTCCAGTAAAGAGGACGGAGTGTCTATTTGCTACTAGATTAAGAAAAAGAACCTCCCAGTCCTTAAAAGTATTTAATCCTCAAAATACATGCTTAAACAATGAAGAAAACTGTTTTTTTTATTTAAAAAATGCTTCATTAGCTTTCAATCTGTGGGTTCTATCTTCAAAAAGTAGTGGATTAAGAATATTAAAGGAAGGTTTGGCAGAAGAGTGAGTTTCTATCAGATCATACAAAATAATATATAACATTAATTTGTTTGGGCTGCTGCTGCTGTCAAGCCCATACCAACTGCTCATAACCAAGAATGCAAAGAGGTCATTAGTCAGATTTATGGAAAGGAAAATATCTATCTTGGAAACTTTCATTCTCATTTACCTGTGAGTACACTAAAGCTTTTTTTTTTTAATCATCTTTTTAATAGCCCCCTTGACAGGATGGAAATAATTCCCCCCTGCTTACCAGTTATAGAAAGAATATACAACTGTTAGGGTTCAGCAGTATTTTGCAAATAGCTATTCCCATTCCAGGTTCATAAAATTTCATTACATCTGCTTTACTGTCTGAGTTTACTCTTTAAAAAAATAATGGCTCTTTTAACTGCTTGTTTATGATTGTTTTACATATGGAAGCCATCTAGAGTCTTATGAATGGATTGGCACAGAAATTATTTAAAACAATCAACTAAATCCTCGTATTTATGGAAATGACTTTGTATTCTAAACTGAACACATTATAAACTATTTTTTTAAAATCCCACAAAAGTTAAAGTTGATTCATACATATTTGCTCATCACTTTATGATTCCTGCATGAGTTTCTTGGAGCAACACAGAACTGAAAGTACAGGGAAATGTTTTATTTCCCTTCACATCACTGAAGTTATTTCACATAATCAGAAGCTCATCATCAATTGTATCGTAATGAAATAATGTACTCATTGTTGTGAACTAGGCCTTAACTGTTTTAATCCCACTGAACACAACTGGAAAACTGTATAATAAGGATGGCCAACCTTGGCAACTTTAAGACTTGTGGACTTCAACCATGGCTGAGAATTTTGGGAGTCCACAACTCTTAAAGTTGCAGAGGTTGGACACCTCATATATATAGGTTAATAGCCAGTTCCTCTTTTCAACAGAAAATTAAAAATAAAATCCCCATCTTTCCTGGAATATATTCATCTTCCTAGTCATACAGTGGGGGAGGAGTTCACTTGAACTTTAATTGGCATGAAGAAACCAGAAAAGTTAGTTGGACTTTGGGCATATGAAGCCTCACATTTTTCTGCTGAACAAAAGGCTCTTTGCTTGATCAGCTGCCAACTGTGATTGCTTAGCTATTTCCAAAGAGAAAAACAAGGGAAGCTACAGCTGTAGCAGCAGATGGAGTTCTCTTTCTGACTTAGGGAATTCTTGCTTTGGAAGCCCATTAAGCCACCAAGTCAATTTTCCATGTTTGGTTATACACTTTTGCTGAAGGCAACAGTTGCATTTTGGAGTGCCTTTGTGCTGCAAAGGGCCTACCTCAGGAATTAACAGTCGGCTACCCATCATATCACACAAAGCAATTTCCTGTCAAATATGTAATTGCCTTTCATTGTGTACAAGGGAATTTTGAGGAAGCTTAATGAACTGCAGTTCTACCATGATTGATAACTGGAAAAGGTGGGGTGATTTAAAATACATCAATAAACACAACCCCAAGCAAGAAAAAACTGAGCTAATTTTTCAGTTTATGGGCAAGTAGAATTGGTAACTTTCTGCAAGCATTCAGATTTTTAGGTTAAGAATGGGCCATCTGCTGCCCTCAACTTAATTGAAATACCTTTAGCAAGCAATTCAGTTCAGACATGGGCCAAGCTCATTCTCCCTCTTGGCAGTCTGTTGGAAAAGAACGGAGGGAAGGAGGAAGGGAGGGTCACCCTTCAACACTAAACTCGCATTCTTTATGCATATGCATTTCTGGCAATACGTTGGAATGAGTCATAGGAAGTATTCAATATGACAAATTATGAGAGGTGAGCCAAATTGTATGTATTTATGCAAACACACATATAGGGACATATAGGGTGCCTATATTCCACCTCTCAAGACATAAAGGAATAGATCTATTAGAATAAGAAATTACTAATTGAGTTTGCCACTGTGGGTGCCATTTCTGCCAGGAGCAATGCACGTCTCAATACACATGAGCACTGCAGTGAAACTGTGAAGGCACGCATAGTTTATTTTCTGGATCATGGCTCTCAAAATCTTCTGCCCTCTGCACAAACATGAGGAACTGAATAGAGTATTATTACATTTTGGCTTGAATTTCTGTGTGGTAAAAACCTTGAAACCATGCATGGAAGTAATAAGCAGCTTTGGAATACAAACTTTATTTAGAGATAAAATTCCTGGACTGTAGTCATGAGTATCTTTGAAAAGTAAAAGACTGTTTTAAGAAAGGCCATAGCATTCATTCTTTTGTTCATAGCTATCAATCAATGCATTCTTCAGCTAGATAGTTTATGGTTTAAAATTTTCAAAGATACAAAGAGAGGTGTTATCACTTCATCATACAGCCTATAGAAATCCAGTAATACATAAGCTTGTATACTGATAGGAAAATACTTAAAACAACTAAGTATAGTTCAAAATATCTTTCAACTTGAGTACTTTCAAGGAATAAATAATTTCAATGGTAATGGATGGGTAATCTCTGAAACATAACTAAACAATTGGAGCTATTTTCTCTATGTGTTTACTCAAAAGGATAAGACAAGAATGGCAAATACATTTATGGAACAATTTGATTAACCTAAGAAATTTTAACCCTCTCATTTCAGTGAAACAAATAAGGAAAATGCTTTTGCTTTGAGACTAACACTGAGAAATGTGAAATTATGCAAAATATTTCATTTTTCCTTTCAGTCAGATTTTCCCAGGTTTTCTCCAAGAAGAAACTGACTAGTTTAATCACTCACAGGATTGCTATTATGGGGGTAAAATGAAGGGGCATTCTCATATAAACTCTCTTTGAGGTGCTAGAAAAAAAACCTAGTATACAAACAAGTACAGATACAGATAATCAGAGTTGGAAGGGACCTTGTAGGTCATCCAGTCCAACCCCCCGCCCAAGCGGGAGACCCTACACCATTTCTGACAAATGGCAGTCCAATCTCTTCTTGAAAATCTCAAGTGATGGCACTTTCACAACTTCCAAGGGCAAGCTGTTCCATTGGTTGATTGTTCTCACTGTCAGAAAGTTTCTCCTTGTTTCCAGGTTAAATCTCTCTTTATTCAGTTTCCATCCACTATTCCTTGTCTGGCCTACAGGAGCTTTAGAAAATAGCTTGACCCCTTCCTCCCTGTGGCAGCCCCTCAAATATTGGAAGACCACTATCATGTCTCCCCTGGTCCTTCTCTTTACTAGACTAGCCAAGCCCTGCAACCCTTCGTTGTATGCTTTAGCCTCCAATCCCCTAATCATCCTGGTTACTCTTCTCTGAACTTTTTCTAGTGTCTCAACATCTTTTTTATAATGTGGTGACCAAAACTGGATGCAGTACTCTAGGTGTGGTCTTACTAAGGCTTTATAGAGTGGTATTAGTACTTCTCTTGATCTTGATTGTATCCCTCTGTTAATACAATTTAGGATTGCATTAGCTTTTTTGGCTGCTGCTGCACACTGCTGGCTCATATTTAGCTGGTTGTCCACTAAGACTCCAAGATCCCTCTCATAGTTACTGCTATTGAGCCTGGTTTCACCCAGGCTATATGTGTATTTTTGGTTTTTCTTGCCTAAGTGTAGGACTTTACTTTTCTCTATATTGAATTTCATTTTATTAGATATGGCCCAGTGTTCTAGTCTCTCAAGATCCATCTGGATCTTGAGCCTATCTTCTTGGGTGTTAGCTATTCCTGCCAGCTTAGTATCATCTGCAAATTTGGTAAGTTCCCCTTCTATTCGCTCATCTATGTTGTTAATGAAGATATTGAAGAGTACTGGGCCTAAGATGGAACTTTGTGGCACCCCACTGCTCACTTCCCTCCATGTAGACTTAGACCCATTAAGGACTACTTGTTGAGTACGGTTTGCCAGCCAGTTGCGAGTCCTTCTAGTGGTGGTGCTATCTATTCCACTTTTTTCTAGCTCACTAAGAAGTAGGTTGTGGTCTACTTTATCGAATGCCTTGCTGAAATCTAAATATATTATGTCCACAGTATTTTGCTGGTCTACTAATTTAGTCACTGTGTTGAAGAATGAAATAAGATTGGTTTGGCATGATCTGTTTTTAATAAACCCGTGCTGACTGCTCGTTATTATTTTACTTGTTTCTAGATGTTGGCAGATCTGTTTTTTTATTATCTTTTCCAGTATCTTCCTGAGTATTGATGTTAGGCTGATTGGTCTATAGTTTCCTGAGTCTGTTTTTTTCCCCCTTTTTTGAAGATGGGAACCACATCAGCTCTTTTCGAGTCCTCTGGTAGTTCTCCGATGCTCCAGGATTTTTGAAAGATATGGTGCAGTGGTTCTGAGATGACCTCTGCCAGCTCCTTTAAAACTCTGGGATGTAATCCATCAGGCCCCGGTGATTTGTTTTCATCAAGATCAGACAGGTGTTCTCTTACTATTTTTTTGCTTATTTTAACTTTTATTTCTGGTCTTTCTTTTACAGTTATGTTTTTGGTGGGTTGAGCTATAGTTTCTTTTTGCGTGAAGACAGAGGCAAAGAATGAGTTAAGTGGTTCTGCTTTCTCTCTGTTGCCTATTACTTCCTTGCCATCTTCTCTCTTTAGTGGACCGACTGTTTCCTTGATTTTTTTCTTGTTATTTATATGTTGGAAGAAACTTTTTTTTTATTATCTTTGACTTTTGTTGCAAGTCTTTGTTCGTTCTGAGCCTTTACTATCCTGACTTCGTCTTTGCAGATTCTGGCTATCTGCTGATATTCTGCCTTAGTTGTATGTCCTTCTTTCCATTTTTTGTACTTGTCCTTTTTTTCTTTCAATTTGCCAGAGAGATCTTTTTTACAGCCATGCTGGTTTCTTCTTGGATTTCTTGTTTTTCTTTCTCAGTGGTATTGTGCTGGTCTGGGCTTCTATGATCATACTTTTTAGAGTTTCCCAAGATTCTTGAGTTGTTTTCCCCTTTAGGATTTTCATCCATGGAATCTTTCCCAAGTTCTTTCTGAGTTTATTGAAATCAGCTCTTTTAAAATCCAAGACTCTGGTGTCATTATGTTCTGTTGCTTGTGTTTGTGTTATGTTGAATTCTAGTATGACATGGTCACTCTCACCCAAGGTTCCTACAGTTTCAACTCCCTCTATCACTTCTTCTCTGTTTTTAAGAATTAAGTCCAATATGGCTGTCCCTCTAGTTTCACCCTCTACCTTTTGGACAACAAAGTTGTCAGCTAGGTTGGTTAGGAACTTATTTGATTTCTCACTTGGTGAAGAATTAGTTTTCCAATTGATATCAGGATAATTGAAGTTTCCCATTACTATTGTTGTGTGTTTCCTGCATATGTTTGTTAGTTGGCTGGCAAAAAGGACATCTATATTTTCTGCTTGATTGGGCGGCCTATAATATACACCTATGGCCATGTCATTCTTTTTTTCTTTTAAATTGACCCATCGGAGGTTTTCATCTTTGTGGACCACACAAATAAAACCCTTAAAAGGGGTGGGGGTTGTTTAAATAGGTGGTACACTTTGTTTAATTCCAGAATAAGTTTGCATGAAACAAATAAGTGTTTAATCCCCCAAAGTGATTTTGAGAACTTCTTGAGTAACAGTGATACATTATCAGTCTTAATTATACTTTCAATTTTTTAAAAAATTAACTGGGATTCTCCAGCTGGATTATACCTTTTTAAAAGATTACAAACAACCTAATCACCAAAACAACCAAAAAGGGGAAATGCATGATTACCGTATTTGCCGGCGTATAAGACGACTTTTGCCCTGAAAAACATGCCTCCAATTGGGGGTCGTCTTATATGCCGGGTCGTCTTATACGCCGGCAAATAGTAATTGGGAAGCACTGTGGCTGCCCGCGGCTGAGGCACTTTGCGCACCGTGGAAACGAATCCCGTGAAGCCGAAAGGAGCAGCCAGCCTTCTCCCAGCTCCCAAGGAAGCGAGGCTTGCACCGCCCGAGCTCCACTGAGGTATCCGGCTGGGGCTGTCAGGAGTTGTTACCGCTGGCGCGGTTCAGCGCTGCTCCAGTCCCGCGTTGCCTCGGGAAGGGAAAGGCAAAAGCCGTGGCTCTTCCTTTTGCCTTTCCCTTCCCGAGGCAACGCAGGACTGGAGCCGCGCGGAGCCGCGCCAGCGGTAACAACTTCCTGACAGCCCCAGCCGATACCTCAGCGGAGCCCGGGCGGCGAGCCTCGTTTCCTTGGGAGCTGGGAGAAGGCTGGCTGCTCCTTTCGGCTTCACGGGATTCGCTTCCACGGTAGACAAAAGTGCCTCAAAAAAAAAAAAGTGCAAAAGTGGAAGGCGTGCGGAAGAGGGGCGAGTATATAACAAACTATATTTTGAGTGGAAATGTTGGGGGTCATCTTATACGCCGGGTCGTCTTATACGCCGGCATATACGGTAATAAAAATGCATGGGATCAGACAAAAATCCTTTTCCTTGAAATTACCCAGGTAATGCTTTAGAGGATAATCAGTATCTCCACCAAATGCAAGTCTTGCTATTTAATTTTAAGGATATGTGTTGTTCCAAAGGTGCTTTTTGAAGAGGCAACAGGACTTTCTGGTTTTTCTTTGGAGACATTTCGCTTCTCATCCAAGAAGCTTCTTTAGCTCTGGCTGGCTGGTGGGGAATGGAAGGATTTATACTCCTTCCAAATGACCAGCTGTCTGCAAGGAGCATAAATCCTTCCATTCCCCACCAGCCAGCCAGCCAGAGCTTGGATAAGAAGTGAAATGTCTTCAAAGAAAAACAGAAAGTCCAGTTGCCTCTTGAAAATACACTATTGGGCTAACCTTAAAAACTCGTAGAGATAAAACAAATAGTAGTGTACAAATTGTCATGAAAGAAAGCTTATTTCTATGGTCTCTATGAAGAGAGCTAAATACATGTATTAAAGTATGTGTGTTTTAAGTATTTCATAAATTGGTATACTGGCAATATTTGTTGGCTGGAAGTAATGGTACTTTTTATTTCACAGTACAGTGCAGAAATCAATATTAGATCATTGACAGTTCATGAAATATCAGAGATGATCTTATCAAGGATCCAATTCTATATTTAAAATATGCTGATATGCCAACAAAGTTAATACATTTACATTCAAATTGTTGCATTAAAAACTCACATCAGCATATCACATTTCTCCTAGAATTTGAAAAACAAAGCTAACATCTGCAAATATTAATGTATAGTAATGGACACCATTCTTTTGCTCACTATTAAGAAATTATTTATATTGGTTAGTTGCTATTATGGCAATATTTTAAAGTAAGCAGCTTATTTCAATAATTAATTCATATTGTATATGTAACACAGAGAGGCAGCACATATCATTCACATATAATCAATTTATATACTGACCATGTTTCAGAAGAAAATTCTGTCTTTTGGACATTGAATATTTAGCAAAAATTTGATATATGTTACAGATAATAGGCTTTAGTCATTCCTGGTGTCTTAGCTAAGAGAGATGTGATCCTTTGAATAAAATATTTCTCCATTACAATCATTGTAACAGCACATGGATTATTAGTTTAATCTTATTGGCACCATTTGAGAAGATAACATCTGCCTATGTGAAGGTTTCTTCAAGAAGGCTGATAGAAGTACAGAGAAACGCACATATAAATTGTGAATAAAAAGGCTAAAATGATGGGTGATTATATTACACATTATATTATTATATTACAATACATTATATTATAAAGCTACAGTCATCTTTTGTGGATGGAGAGGATTCAAGCTGGGAGATGCAGTTAAATAATTGTTTCTCCCCAGTCTAAATCAGATGAATGTCCTGGAAGTAAAATTAGCCAGTTTGGAAGATCAAAACTGTTTTGAATAAAACTCTATTTAATCCTTTTCAAAGTTGGAGTAAACCTAATCAGCTGTTATAAATAATTGTTATTTGAAGGGGTGCGTTTTTATAGAAATTTCAGAGCAGAAGATGTATCAATTGTAAAAGGCCAGAGTTTATATCAAAATCTATTTTTAGAATTTGTGTCAAAGGCTGAGTTCAGTCAATAAAATGCCCATGAAGTTTATGACTGGATTTGGCCATATTTTCAACCACCTGGTACAATGTACATTAATAGTTGATTTTCCTTCTCTGAAGCCAGCCTACTCATCTTCTAAAATGTTTTCAAATTTACCATAATTATCTCCAAATAAGATTCCCAGCATAAATGTAGAAACTGTACTTAAACTGATTGATGGATAATAGGAAGGGCTAGACATGGTTCCATTCTTATGAATGGAGAAAATAACAGGTAGTATCTCTTCAAGAAGATGTGTTGTTTTATTCATTTATATCTAAAACTGAGTCTGAATAGCCATCATTTCTTTTATTCAGCTCAGAAGCTGTATGTTCTCTGCCTGGAAATTTGCCATTTTCATTTGGTATATCATTTTGTGAACTTAGTAAATGTGACTAGAATCCATTTAAGCAATGCATCCAACGTTATCTCAGGAATAGCACAGGGTTCTGTCTGAGGTTATTTAAAGGTATCTTTCTAAAAGCTTCAATATGACAATCTATTCTTGTTTTGTTCTTGCTAATGCTTTATACTATCTTTTAAATGAAAAAGATCCACTGGTAAGGATGGACAATTATTAAATCTATGTACTCTGACTTTTCAAAAAATGCTTAACATTACATGGTCTTTGTTAACTCTATGTCCTTAGTATTACATCACTAATAATTTTGACTCAGTAAACATTCTTAATTATAATCGTTTCCTGACAAGACTAGAATATATTTTATCCCTTTCCATCACTCTCTACCAACATTTTGCTTAGCTGAAGAAAAGGCATTGAAGTCTCTTGGTACATTAGACAATGTTTTACAATAGAAGCCCAATAACATCAGTATATAGATTACTAATTTGGTATTAATCTGTTTATAATTTCTGCTGGGAGGGAAGGGAGTGGATATTACTGGATACTTTAAACCTGACAAGTACAATAAGGGCCATCTAGACACTTTTATTAACTGTTATTACACAGACTTGATAGATGTAAAAACTTGATAGATGTAAAACATCTGGATCTCCCAAGTTCTGACATATCCACGGAGATAAGCAAACAAGAAAGTTAATCATTATTTTCTAACATTTATAGCTAAAGTATCTTTATTTATTTTTCACTATGGTAGTAAATTGGTTTAGTTTGTTATCACTAATTAATAAGAGCAGATCCCAGGGTTATTTTTTAACATTACTACTATTTATTTATTGTTCATATTTATATAGCTGCCAATGTCACAAACAAGTGACTCTGAGCAGCATACAACAAAGCTAAAACACTGTGAATATTTACAAACAAGGGTATTATTACTATTATTAAAAGCTCTAAAATTATAGAAAACATCAAGCTAAAAAGGAATAAAGAGTATGCAAAGAAGAGATATTAACAACAGTAGAGCCACTTCAATATTTCCTTGAGGTTCCCCAAACCTGATGGCACAACCAGGTCTTGAGGGATGAAGTCAGCCTCACTTTGAAGACATGAATAGGAGGAAGGATGGAGTATAATCCATGAAGCAGATGCCCAAACAGAGAACACTCACTACCTTGACACTTCAGGCATAGCACTACAGTTGGTGACATATCCTGTCTGCTGGATCTGGTGGGATGGCATATGTAATCGGGAGAGGCTATCCTTCCAATAACCTAGTCCCATGCCATGTAGGGCTTTAAAGATCAAAACTAGCACCTTGAATTGGACTGGAAACTGATTGGCAACCAATGCAGCTCAAAGAGCAGAGGTAGTACATGTAATATAATCAACTAGAATCTATTTGTGCTGCTGTATTCTGTACCAGCTAAAGCTTTCAGATACCCTTCAAGGGCAGCCTTCTATCTATGTGGTGACAATACCACAGAACTGTTAAAAGTTTGATTTACCAAACTCAGATTACTGTAATCAACTTAGCTAATGTAAGTGGAATTTGAAAGATTAATTTTAGTTCCTACAACTACAAAATTATGCTCTTTTGTATTTCCACCTGCAGGGGTCCAATAAGATTAATTTCTTAAAGGTCTAATTCTAGCACCGTATAGAATGTGTGCATCATTTGCTTTCCAGAATAAGGGAAGAATTTCTGTCTAGGGAAGTGTACTGTACTACTGGCTTCTGCTGATTAGAAACAGTATCCTTTCTTGTTAAGTAGCCACTTTGTTATAGTTAGCACCATGTGCTAATTCTGCCACTTAAATCCTTGAACTACTGAATTTATATTCGTAATCAAGTTGTCTCCTGTTGGTGTTATTTTTTAGTAAACCTCAGCATTACCTGTTTCATTTGCAACACTTAGGCTGTACTATCAGTATCATTAATTCTGCAAATTTTGCACATTCTTTTCACTTTCTTTTTGAAAGCGACATGCACTTTTATGTATGTGGAAGATACTCATTGCCTCAACAAAGGTTTCTTTCAGGGCTCAGACAAGAATCATGTTATATCTCTCCTGATTATTTGCAGTATAAGAATTTATTATTTGATCATGATTTAAAACAAATACAACAATGGATAGTTTCAGCTTATCTTTATTTTTTGCTTGGTGTTTGCTAACAACAACTGCTGTAATTGCTGTTGGAAAGTATTGCTCCACCATTTATTTTGACCATTTCAGTTTTAGTTTAGTTACTATATGCTTACTGACTCTCATTTGCAGTGGGCATGATATTCTCTGTATTTAAAATGGCAGAATTAATACTTAATAACTCAGCATGATGATGGGGATTAAAAGGTTCTCAGAAAAGAGCTGATGATTTTTATTAGGCCTAGTAGAGAATCCTGCACACACCAACACTACGACAAGATTTACCGATTGTTTTCCTATAATTTCACCTTTGGGGAAGAAGTTGTTACAGACTCATTCTTGGCCATTTTTCTTTAGTTTCCCATCTGTAATTTTATAGCATAGAACATTTTGAATTATCAGTTTCCAGAGCAAATTAACAAAAACAACTGCATCTGAGTGTCAATAAATTACGTATATTTATTATAATGCAATGAAGCTTTCTTACCTTTTCTAATTTTGATAGAGCAAGAGAATAGCAGTCTTTGGCCCGGAACTGCATGAATCTCATGTTGGCAGGATGAGTTAATTCAGTAATTATGCTCAGATTGGAGAACAACCTAAATGTTTTTCCAAGGAGATAATATAGTTATTTTTCTAATAATGTCAGGTGGATAAACATGGTAACATAAAACAGATTAATCCAATCACACCAAATTATTTGCAAGAAAATTCTACCTACAAGAAAGAAAGAAAGAAAAAGAAAGAAAGAAAAAAGAAAACAGTAAAAAGAAGAAAAGAAAGAAAGAAAAATAGAAAAATATTCAGTGCAAAGTTATAATATCAATAAGCGGACAAAGATGTTTCAAAAGTTCTACAGTTAGTGCATACATTTTTAAAAATATCTGAACTGAATGATAATGTCTCCATTATTTAATTATTTGAAGATCTATCTATCTATCTATCTATCTATCATCTATCTATCTATATGTCTAAGGCACAATATTCAAAAGGATTCATACTTCCTCATGACATTCCAGCCCTTATTACTAGATCTTCTATTCTGAGAATTACGGGCAGAGTTATACACTATCTATACAACATTTTATACCAGTTTTCTCTTAAATATTAGCCAGTGTAAGTTGTAAAGATTTGTTCCACAGTTTTTCCCTTTATTGCATTTGCAATCAATTTATCATCCAATTTTTGATTTGTTCAATCTCTGTGTCACATGCCCGTGATTCTGTATGACTATTTCAAATTCTGTCATTTTTCTTCTAACCCCTCCTGAAAAATGCCACCTGTTGGTGGAAGCTAATTAATTCCTATAATGGGATAAATGTCCTGCAGAGTTTCAGAGTGCCCATTCCATTATGTTAAAACATATAACATGTATTAACACTTCGACAGATAAATACTTCATTAGTAATTACTGTAACAGTGATGAATAACTTGTTTCCAAACAACTGCAAACAACAATGAAAATACAGAGGAACTAATATATACATTAAGTTGTCTGAATGGGCTATAAAATACTTTTACCAATGTATAACTTTATAACTGTGTTGAGAATTTAACTTTTGAGAATTATGCATTTTGAAAACATTAGCCTTCTAGGCAAGAATCGGTCAGAACTTTGCATTAACATTCATTGAGAAGTTTTGTTCATTATCTAAAGACATTTAAAAAGTATTTGTATCAAAGTTCAGATGATAAGGTCTTTGGGAAATATTCTTAATCCTTATGTACAGGAGATGAAAGTAAGGTTTTGTAACGGGGAAGAAGATGTTGTGAGAAAAAGGAGCAATTAATTTGATTAAAGAAATGCATATTCAGTTCCTTGTATTCTATTTTCTATTTGGTCTGTTCCCCAAATGGAATACATATTCCCCAGATATATATTGGGGAATATACGTATTCCCTTTGTATAATATAATTACCCATGAAAATTATAAGTCGCTCCCTAAATAGTAACATCTTCTTTACAAAACAAGTTTATAGCAAAATGAGGATACTGAAAGAGAATTCAACAACATTTCTAAAATGATACATTTGCTTTTTTCTTGAAGGAGCATGGATTTGGAATGTCTAAAATAAATCCTTTTCTCGAAAGTGAAATGCTAACTGAGATGATCATAAGAAAACTGGCGTTACAAGAATTTGCTATTTAGGTTCCCAGGCCATTGCCACTATTTTTGAAGCTGAGGACAAGCTTCTGTGTTTTGGGACTATTGGCTTGATTATGATAACTGAGATATTTTCTTAATATGGACACTGAAAGCCCAACATAGTAAAAAAAATGAAAAGAATAATCCAGGCATTCAATTCAGCATTCTTAACACACAAATCTTATTTGTGTAATTATTAACTGTTAGATATTCAATGGGGAAACGTCAGTGATGTCAGACTTCCCCCATTGGTTCATTTTCCAGGCGGGAAAATGAACAGCTGTCAGTGGCTGAAATTGTGGACAGCAGCCTGTAAAAAGAACAGCAGGCACACCGGGCGGCAGTCTTTTGTTCAGAGCTAAATAAAGAATTCCTTTCCTTCTACCATTGTCCCGCCTCTTCAATCTAGCCCATATCTAACATTAACTGTAACAGTGATAATAATGAGTAGTCTCTATCACACTAAATCAGTACAACTGTAATAAATAAACTATAGTTTATTAGCCAAGACTGCACTCTTGTGGATTTTAAAAGTAAAAAACGAACAGATTTTGCAAGTATCATATATAAAAGAGCAAGAAAAGTATCAGATCATCTGCCTTGTTACATATATATTTGTAGGAGCACATGGCTAATAAGAAGTTTGAAAAGCTAAATGGGAATAGAATGGAATTATTTACATACTTACTTGGGATTAAATTTGCTGGACCCAAGATATTTCCAAATACAATGTAACATGCGAAAGGTAATTTTACCTAATGGTTATTCGTTGATGCTGTTTATGATTTTGTTCACATGGGTAACTGAATCTACCTTTAGCTAATTAGTTAGGTGCCCCCTTAGTTAATGTTGATTCTTGCTGATTATCTTAATTTATGTTATCATATTTATATGATCAACCAAACTGCAACACAAAATCCAATCTTTGGGCAGCATACAATCAAATATTTAACTATTTTAGTCATAGTTTCCAATTCTTACAAAAACAGTTTCTATAATCTCTTTGATCCCATTCATCCTTCTTACTCATTTTCACTCACTCACTCACTCATTCAGGAGAGAGGAAGGGAGAGAGGGAGGAAAGGGGAGGGAGGGAGAAAGAGAACTGGATCTAGTGCCCAATAAATGTAAATAAATGAATAAAATATATAACTATCTGCTTGTACAATATGCCCAAAGTAAATGAGTTTTTGCATGCTCATAATTGTTTCAAGGAAGAAATCAGCCTTAATGTGATCTCAGACTTATTGAGTGTTCTTCAGTCCATGGTTCTTTCATAAACTATCTCAAAATCTATAATACCTTATTTCTCTCACTTTTTCACAGCTCTGCCTCACAACTGGAAAGGTAATTTATTTAATTGCTTAGATCTTTGTTATCAAATGAAATGCTCTTATTTTTCATGATGTTGTTTAAATTTGTCATCTTTAGAATTGATTTCCTTTTTAAATGTGTATTCTTCAATCTCGGTTCCTCTTCCAGAGGCCTGGGAGTTTGAGGGTTCTGTGCAGTGTCCTCGCTACTACTAGCACTTCACTCTTCTGGACAGAGAGATCTCATGTTGTTCTTGGGATCTGATGAAGTCACTCTCCACAATGACATTATTATGAGATTATCCTTAATTATATAGTTTATTTTAATTAAACAAGCCAGAATAAACAGCTCAAAATACAGGAAATTAGCAACACTCCTTAAAATAATGCTTTTCTAAAAATCAATTTTGCATATCAAATTATTTTGACATTTACCCTGTTTCTCTGAAAATAAAACCTATCCAGAAAATAAGCCCGAGGATGTTTTACACGTGTGCCTAATATAAGCCCTACCCCCAAACTAAGGGACCTGCACAACTGCCCGCCTCCCCATTACATCTGGTTGCTAGCAGTGCCACAGCTATGAGGTGGGGTAATGGTGGAGCTGCCCTATGCAGCCCACACCACCTTACCTCAGAGTCCCTGCAGCCAGGCCATCCATGCCCAGACACCTGCCTGACAACAGCAGCAACAGTAGCAGGTGCATCAGGAGCCCATGTGGCTGCCAGCTCACTTTTTCTGCATGCTCGCAACTACAATGGAGCAGGAGGCCAAGTGGTGTTGTGGTGCCATGGCCATGAGGCAAGAAAGGTGTCCAGGGTGTGGATGGTCTGGCTGCAGGGGCCCTGAGGTAAGCTGCTGCAGGGCGCTTGGGGCAGCTCCACCACCACATCTCACGGCACCAGTGAGCAAGCAGAAGAAGTGGGCTGGCAGCCACATGGGGTCCTGCTGGATGGAGCTGCTGGAGTTGCCACTGGAAGGCAAGGCAGTTGTTGAGGCATGGGTGGCCTGACTGCGGGGACCTTGAGGCAAGCCAGTGCAGAGCTCATGGGGCAGCTCTTTTGCCCCCTGCCTCATGGTAGAGGCACTGGTACACCACATGGTCTCCTGCCCCATCTCAAGCAAGCAAAAGAAGTGGGCCTCCCATACATGAAAAAAACCTCACTCCCTGAAAATAAGCCCTAGTGCTTATATTGGGGTCCCAAAGAAAATAAGACCCGGTCTTATTTTTGTGGAAACACAGGCAGTTTGCCAATATGTGATTTCTAAGCTATGAAAAAGAGACTGTTTAAACAGAGTATTTTAATATTTGATTCTGTAAATTTTTGCATATTAAAGTTCCATCTTTCTAAATTTTTGATGTTGGCTAGATCCTTACACTTCAAAATTGCTAACATTTGTTTTTTTAATAGTGTGTGAACTATATTTACTATGCCAAACTTGAACTGAAATCTTTAGTTTTTACCTGTTTCTTTTCTTAGTACAAGGAAAATCCCTACATTTTTCTACATTTTGTGTAGTTGCCAGTACATGTAGAAAGTCTGCCACCTTGTGGTTGTATGCTATAGTTAAAGTAGGAATAATCCAAACTGTTACAATTTCATTACAAAGTAATCACACTTGCAAATGTTTTTACATTAAGGATATGCAATTTTTATTAGCTATTCAAGTACCTTTTCTGAATTGTGAAAGTAAGCTTTAAATTACATTTTTACAGTATCTGTTGGATATTTCTCTAGTGATGTGAAAATTAGTGTTAAATTAAGAAGAAAAAGAGTTATTTGAACTGCAAATAACTGCAAATAAACTGCTAGAAGGATTTTTTTTCCTTTGGATAGAAAAAAATAGAGGTGAAGTAATTGTAGACACTATAATATGAAAGCAAGAATTTTACCACTAACGTTCAGATTCCGTGATGAGGGTTTTTATCACTATTAATATTCCAAGTTACAGATGAAGAACCTAGGCTTAAGTCATGCTGCATATATATGGCTACTTTTGGGAACAAATTTCAAGTAGAATCTTTTCTCAATTTTTTTTTTTTTGGGGAGGATCAAGGAATCTGAAGAAAATTTTGCTGGATGCTTAGAGGCTGTGTGAATAAAGTAGGTGGAAGTAAATGCTAATGGAAAAAGCATCTCCCAGATGAAAGTCCTTCTTAATAAGTATAGAGGACATTTTTATAGAAAAAAGATGTAAAAAAGACATATATGTTAATGAACTAGAGAAGACCTGGGCATTTTATGCATCACACACCACAACCGGACTGTGAGTAGTCCCAGTCTGTCCCACAGGGTTGGCAATGTTGGTGTTGTGGCTGGGGCATCAGCAGGATGGCATTGGAGGTAGGGACAGGGCATCAGTGGAAAAGGAGGGACAGTGTTGGTGGAGGATGGGGCTTCAGTGCAGAGTTGGCAGTAGTGGTTGGGCTGGAAGCAGCAGTGACCCTTCACAACAGTCCTGGCTTCTCATGTGGTCCCTTATGAAAATTAACTAGAGCCTGCACCACCCAAACAGACATAGAAAAGTTGTTAGATTCTTCCGTAGAAGACACAACTTCTACTGTAGTTGAGACAGGTATCCACCCTATGCCTGTGTTAAACCAAAGAAGAATGTAGACCAGCTAGAAATGGGACTAGGCTCAAATAATTGGGCCAATACCAATAGAGAAATGTTGAAGAAACAGCAAGAATTTGATTAATTAAAACAGAGAAAGAAGAAGGAGACGAAAAGACAATCAGATAATGATGGTAGCAATAATCCCTAACTTAACTCAGGGTAACACAGGAAGAAAAACAGATGCACATGCCACTGAATTGTTATAGATAAAAAATAGGCAAAGATATGAATGTTAATCAGACTCATGCAGAATTGATTTCCTAATCTGCTCCAGTGTGGTTGGTATGAAACCCAACTGAAATACTCCAAGTAAGGCATTTCCTCCAAGGCACATGCAACCACAGCCCGACCACCTTCTTTGGAAGAAAAGAATCTGGATGAGTGTTGTCCATTTGAGTCCAGTAACAGCTTCTTGGAGGAGAAAGTGGAACATTATCTCCTGTAAGGCCAGCCAAGCCACTCCCTCCCTCCATCAAGGAAGCTAACACCATTGCATAAACCCAACCATACTGGAAGAGGGACATAAATTGCTTGATTGGCCTCAACAAACAACTTATGCCCTCCAAAATTGTTCTTGGGGAAAATGTACCTATACAGATGACAGATTTATAATCTGAAAGACCTGGGCATTTCTTTGGGCGTTTCAGGCTCAAACTATCCTTCTTTACAAATGATCATGCAGCTCACTTCTCCCAAACAAGTAATGTCCAATAAACAAATTATTGATAAGGACCTTCTATATATCTTCCTTTCTTTCCAATGTTTGAGGAGTCGTCTAACAATGATCTTCATGACCCAAACTTTTGAGGGGAGAAAGGGAATTTTCTTCCCCCACTGCTTTTTTAAAATCCAGAATGCTTCTCTTATTTTCCCTTCCTACACAAAGTAGCATCTATCCAAAGGTACCACCCCTTAGCATACATTTGTGTGTAAGTATGCGTAAGTGAATGTTGCATCTCATAAATCCAAATTGCTGGCTTCCTTTGCTATTCCCAGAATCTTCCTGCCTTCCACTTTCATAATTGTGCACAAGAAATGCTTTCTTCAAACTTTCCAATTTTTCTATCATTCTTTAAATGTACTGAATTCCGTATGACACTGTTTCAACTTCCCTCTTTTTTCCCATCAAACAGAACACTCTTGTCTCAGAATGTTTTGCTATTTTCTCAATGAACTGAATAATATTCTAATTTTTCATAAATTATTTCTGTTCTTATTTGATTTTTTTATTTCATCATTCCAAATATGAGTTGATAAATGGTTTGGTTATTAACTATAGTTTTATTTCTGCATCTTGAGAATTCCTAAACCTGTTCTTCATCTTCATCAGGGGCGTCAAACTCAATTTCATTGAAGGACGCATCAGGGCTGTGGTTTAGCTCAGAGGGACGGGTAGGCGTGGCTAACTTGGTGGGCGTGGCCAGATTGACCCCACTCCCCAAACTGATGGCATGTTTCCTCTTCGCATTGGGTAGACTGTGCCAACACAAAGCAGGTAGACCAGGCTGAAGTGACGTGGGCCGGCCTCTTACATTTTCCAGGACAGCCCTGCAGGTCAGATCAGGGTCTTGATTTGATCACCGTGTGCGGGCAAGCCTGGGGGGGGGGAAAGCGCGACCCCCCACGGGCTGCAAGAAAAGCCTACGGCGGCCTGGGGTCTGGGTGCCCACCCTTTCCCCAAACACAAGCCCCAAGTTAGAGAGCAGCTCGCTTTCTCGGGGCCTCACCCCCTTTCGCTGGGCCGCCCAAGGGGGGACGCCCACCTGTGAGGGTCTCTGCCCCTAAGCGCGGGTTCCCGCGGCGGCCGGGAGACCGCGGTGGCTCTGCAGGGCTCTCAGGGAGGGCAAGAGGAGGATGGGAGGCAGGGGGGAGGGGGCTTCCCCCTCCCCTGGCTGGGTGCCCGCCCGCCCTTCCCCCCGCCCCTTTCAAGAGGAGGAGAGAGCCCCCCCCGCGCCCTCCCCACCTCCCCCCCCCCGGGCCTCTGGGCTGGCTGGCGGCCCACCCCCCCCCCCCTCCAGTTGGCCTCTGGCCGCGGGGTTGGTGGGGGAGAGGAGGAAGAGACGGCTGGGCTTGAAGGGCTTTTTTGAGTGCGTAGGCACTTGAGATGTTTTAGGGCTAAAAGCGTCTTATCAAACGGTATATCAAACTCCCCTGATCTATATTGTTCCAATAGAATTGGCTTTATAAAAGCTCAGTTTATAAGAAATTCCTCACTGCTGCAGAAGTTAGGCATGGCATATAGATCAAAACTAATCAGGTTATGTTCTTTGATGAGCAACAAAAGGATTACTGAGTAACCAGAAACTTATTCAAAGCAACCTACACAATATAATTAATTAGCAATGGACATCTGCTTCACTGTGACTTAACCACACAGATTACCAAGAGGTTAAATACAATATAGTAATGTATTATTTGATAACCATTCACTTGTAGGATTACTAGGCAAAATACCCCAAAATATTGTTTACCTAGTGAATATTTATATGGTCCATGGAGATGGAGCATCAAAGATCATCAGAAACAGGATTTCACTCATAACATTTGATAGCCAATAGAACCCTTTCAAGTGAAAGATTTTATGGACATGTTAGTCACTAATGTCACTAATAAATCTGATATGATCAAATCTATTTATATTATTGAAATTATATATTTTCATGGAATGTAAATGGAACAGTGCATTTCCATAGAAACATAGGAAGTAAATAATTGAACAGCCACTTACCTAAAGAGGGTTTGTACATTTACAATTGTCTTAGCATCTGCCATGTATTCTTCTTCAGCACTCATTGTGCTTTCCTTGTCCACCACAACCATATTGGCAGCAAATGTCACACCACATTTTAGCAAATCATCTAGACTTTTGCAACAGGACAAAAAGTTACATGAAGTCAAATATATATTGATCATAACAAGTTAGCCATATATTCTGCCAAATGCACAGTGTTATATAAAATAAAGTAATTGTGACTAAATTGTAATCATAAACTTATTCTTAGTAGCTTCTGGGATAGATTTTATCTTCTCTACAGTATCTTACAATTGACAGGGCTCATCCCATATTACCTCTTGGCATGCCATAGCCTTTTTTATGTAGAGGGTATTTTTTTCTTATAATTTGTAGGAATGAATAAATAGAGACAAATGGACAAATGAATACCATGTTTTCAAACTGCTTAACTTGTTCCCCAAAATGATGTAGTTTGAAAAGATGAGCAGATATCAAATTCTGGTTCCATTTTATTTGTAATGAACAAAGCAGGAGCTTTGAGTATGCATGTTTGTTCTTCTCCTCTCAGATAGAATTCAGTTCTCAAGCCCATGAGTAACTGCAATTAATTTTATCTACATTTGTTTATAGTTAAAAGTTAGGTTTTGTTCATTGCTAATGAAAGTAAACTGTTAATGTAATTTAGTACCAGATAAGTACAACCTTAGGTTTCCTTTAAATGAAGCTCTGACATTTACTATTATTATTTACAAGTTTTTATTAAATGTGAATGTTAATGATAGAGCGTGTTATAAACTATATAACCATAGGTAAGTGAGGAAGAAAAAATAATTACTTAAAGAAGGAAGGAGAAATTGTGCAAAAGAATGTTATAATTTGTTGTGGATTTAATTGCTCAGTAATTCTACTGATAACTGAATTACCTTCTGGACAATAATATGATCAATAAACAGAAGTGACTAAACCTGCTAATAACAATGAAGGGTGAAACATTTACATGCTTGAGAATTTATATTAAAAGTTTATTTTAAATCAAAAAATCGTATTTCCTAAGAGCTTAATTAAACTCCATTCTAAATAGTTATGATGAAATGATTTTTCTATGCAGTATTAATCTGCATCAAAGGAGGAAGACAAAATGTAGAAATAGTTCATATAACATAACCCAGGCAAGGCATGGTATAATTAAAGCTTCTTGACTCGGGGGACATATTTGGTAGAGAAAGCAGATTCCTACTATCATAGGCCATCTATTCTTGCTCACTACAGCCAGTTGATATCTTTTATTATTTCATTCTACATATATTTTCACTTCGATGAAATTATATTTATCTATTACAGGGAATCCTAGATTTACGACCTTTCATTTAACTTCTGTTCAAAATTATGATGCCACTGAAAAAAGTGACTTACAGCCAGTCCTGGCACTTACAACCTTTGCAGTGTCCTTATAGTTATATGATCAAATTTTAGGCACTTGACCAGGGGTCTTCAAACTTTAAGTTTTCAGATTTGTGGACTTCAACTCCCAGATTTCTTCCTCTTGTCATGTTAGCTCAGGAATTCTGGGAGTTGAAGTCCACAGGTCTTAAACTTGCCAAGTTTGAAGACCCATGCATTTGACAAAAAGCATGTATTTACTTCAGTTGAAGCATCCCAGGGCTATATGATCACCATCTTTGATATTTCCAGAGGGTTTCAGACAAACAAAGTCAATGGGAAAGCCAGATTCGCTTAACAGTTACAGCAAAAAAGGTTGTGAAATCATATATGACTAATTTAATAACTGCATTGCTTAGCGATGGACGTTCAATTGTGGGCATGAGTTAAGGACTACCTATTAATTATACACATATTCTCTCCAGGATTAACTCACCTCCTATTTATCAATCTGAGGGAGGAGTTATAACACTGTATAGTAGTATCTCATTTAGGATGGTAAAGCAGGGGTCCCTGACCCCCGGGCCATGGACGAGTACCTTCCTGTTTTCTCTTTGGAACCAGACTGGAGGTGAGAGGCTGGTGAGCAAGTGAAGCTTCATATGTATTTGCTGCCACTCCCCAATGCTAGCATCAATACCTCAGCTCCATTTCAGAACATCAGGTATTAGATTCTCATAGGAGTGCAAACCATACTGTAAAAGGTGCTTTTTCAAGAGGCAATTGGGCTTTCTGTGTTTTCTTTGCAGATGTTTTGCTTTTCATCCAAGAAGCTAAATGTCTTCCAAGGAAAACCAGAAAGTCCAGTTGCCTCTTGAAAAAGCACCTTTGGGACAACCATGACCTGGATGACTGAGAATCTCCACAGACATCTTGCTGTAAACTGAGCATGTGAGGGATCTAGGTTGCATGCTCTTCCTGCCCACCCCACCCCAGTCCATTGAAAATTTGTCTTCCATGAAACCAGTCCCAGGCCCCCAAAAGGTTGGGGACTGTATGGTAAAGAAAAGAATAATATGGAACTTTTTTGTTAAAAGTGCCATTATGAAAGTAGAGGATTGGAAAAGCATTTCTTTTAAGTGACAATGTGTTTTGAACTATATCTCCCATTGCTTTTCTCGCTTTGTTCATTATCAACAAAATTGTTTCAAACATTTTTCTATGCATTACATCCTTTGAGTGCCCAGTTTTATCTAAAATGTATAAAATAAATTATGAGTTGCATCAAATATGTTAAGAGGCACTTTTCTTATACTAATGATCTTTGAGGAGGTACTAAAGTAAAGTGAGTTCTCTGCTGAATGTAAAATAAACCAATTAAAACTTTGGCTTGTTGCCATGTAATATATGAAACAGCTGTTGGGTACAAATATATTCTGTAATAAAAAGTATTAGAACAACCATACATAGTATCTTTCCCATCTTTGAGAAAAGTCGAAAAGATACAATTAAAAAAAACATTTTATTACAGGCTATTATAAACAAAAACAAGAAAGATACTTTAAGTTTGAGGCATGCAAAGTTAATTATGAGGAAAATAGGATAAACAGCAATCAAGTGGCAATATATTGAAGAGTTTTTCTTCTTCGGGATCATAAAAATGAAATGAGTACCTCAAAGTGAAGCATCCTGTTTGATTTATGATAAATTCTACATTATCTTAAAATAGCAGCTGCTGGTACAGCTAAAGTGTAAACTTTTGTTTTAAAATAGGTTTTTTTTAAAAAAAATCAAAAGGTTGGATTGGGGGCTCTAACTGTTTGTAGCAACTGCAATTCCAGTTTGGGTAGACCAGAGTAGTGGTGGGGATATCCTAATGCAGGGATCCCCAACCCCCGGTCCATGGACTGGCATGCCAGGAACCGGTCCATACAAACAAGCAAAGCCCCATCTGCAGGATACAGGCAGCTTGCAAAACCATACCTCCTTCAGTCCACAGAAAAAAACCTCTCCACATGGAACCAGTCCCTGGTGCCCATAAAGTGGGGGGGGGGGGCACTGTACTAATGCACAAGGAGAACAGCCAATATGCATTTTAGCTGAGTATTTTACAAACAGGGTTTATCAATTAACCCTAACCCTTGCATAAGGACTTGGAGATGAGAATTCCTTACTACACATCCAAACAATGGATCACCAGGTTCTAGAAATAATTCAGAAGTGGATGAAAGTGGAAAAATAGTGAATTAACCCAGCCCAATTCTTGTGCAAATTAAAGTTTTTTAGAAAGGTGGTTTTCCGGTCCCAAAGGTGCTTTTCCAAAAGGCAACTTGACTTTGGTTGGTTGTTTTTTTCCTTGAAGGGAAAAAGAAACAAGGAAAAAAACAAAAAAAAGCTGCCTTTTGGAAGAGCAACTTTGGGACAACCATGACTTGGATGATTGAGAATCTCCATAGACATAGTTCTCCAGTGTCTACTTAACTCAATCATTTATGGAGAGCTGATCTCAGCAGATCCATTGTGCCTACTGTGTACATATACTGTCAAACATAGAGTTACTATATACAAATGTAACAAATAAATGAATGAAGACTGAATTGCATATCAATTCAACTATAGATTACCATCTATAAAACTAGAGGCCTCTTTTTAAAAAGGAAAACTTAATAAGCAATATAAAAGGTTCAGTATGTTGAATAAGTAAGCATGCAACTATACAACTTCAAAACACTAGCACTACATCAAAGCATGCAACTACATGGTACTGCACACTACAATACATTACAATATTTAGTGCACCAAGAATCATTTTACCTACTTGTCAATAGAGCCCACCATGTAGTAAACCATTGGAAACCAACAGATTGCATCCAGAAAATGCATATCTGGCCTAAATAGCAGATGAAATTATATTTACAAAGTGAAAGATAGTATCACAAAAATTGTGTGGGTACTGGAAATTATTTAGTAGTAATTATGTTAAATACAGTTTAATTGAAAAAGTGGAAAAATCCTCTAATATTGCTAATGATTCATTTCAACAACCACGTTTGCCTTTTCAGTTTCTTCATTAGTTTGAAAAATGTTACAGCGTGTAAAACTCTGCTTGATTTCTCATACACATTTCTTCTAACAGATAAATTTTTAGAGACATTCTTACCTATTGAGAACCATTTTTTTTTTGGTGTGTGTGAAAAATCCCTTCATATATTTGGCAATTATTTAACTAATTTCTCTAACGAAGTTACGACTTCAGGAGGAAGAGAGATGTACAGGAGGTGGAGAGGGTTGGTAGTTTTAAATTTCTGGGCACTTATATCTTGGATGATCTCTCATGGACTATGAATGCTAGCATGCTTGTGATGAAGGCACAGAAGAGGCTGAACTTCCTGAGAATGCTCAGGAAGATAAATCTATCTCAGTATCTACTTCTGTCCTACTACTGCAGCACCATAGAGAGTGTCCTGACATAAGGCATTCTTGTATGGTATTGGAGCATCTCTGCAGCGGACAAAAAAGCTCTACAGAGAATCATTAAAACTGCCCAGAATATCATTGGGCTCCAGCTCCTCAGCCCTGAATGACATCTTCACATCTCACAGTTTGAGGAACTTGCACAACATTCTCAGAGACTCTTCCCATCCTGCTTACAATCTTTATGAACTGTTGCCTTCTGGCAGAAGATACAGAACAATTAAAACTCGGATCACATGTTTTCTGAATAGTTTTTATCCCAGAGCTATAATTGCACTTAACAATGAACTTAAGGCCCACCATCAATGAGCTGTTGGACAGTATTACTTGGTCTGTTGTGTGGATGCTTGTGTGTTTTAGGAGGCGGAGAATTTTGGTGGGTGGGGAGGTGTTTGGAGATTGTCATGTGTGTGCGCATATTGAGTCTGGTTTCTGGGTGTTATGTGAATTTCGTTGTATGTATACTGTGTATACACGTACAATGACAATAAAGAATTCAATTCAATGTGCACATTTCTGCCTTAAGTAAGCAGACAGACTACTTTGGCCTTGCAGGATAGGCATCCTCTGGGTTCCTTCCATTAATTCCTTCAATCAGGACCCTTGAAGCCTGCCTTCCTTGTAGCTGTGCCGGTGTTCTGGAATGAGGTGCTCCCCGAGATCAAGATGGCCCCCCATTCTGCTATTGCCCTTGGAGAGGGAGGGTGTGACCTCATCTTTCATTTCATCTGGTCTGTCACACTTGCCATCTTTTATTGATTTTGATCTACAGGAAGTCCCTGATTATAACAGTTTGTTTATTTGTGACCATTTTTCACACTTACTTGTGACCATTTACTTGTGACCATTTTTCACACTTACGACCGTTGCAGCATCTCCAGGGTCACGCGATTAAAATTCGGTTGCTTGGTAACTGATTCATATTCATGACGGTTGCAAGTGTCCTGGGGTCATGTGATCAGCTTTTTACTGCCTTCTTATAAGCAAAGTCAATGGGGAAGCCAGATTTACTTAACAACCGTGTTACTAACTTAACAACTGCAGTTAGCCACTTAACAACAGTGGCAAGAAGGGTTGTAAAATGGGCCAACATTCACTTAACAAAGTCCACCCGGTGTATCATCTTCTGCTTAGCAACAGAAATGTTGGGCTCAATTGTGTTCATAAGTAGAGGACCACCTGGAATAACTTTGTTTGATGGTTGTGAGATATCCAAAGTCATTTGGAGTTGGTTTTCAATTTGGAACAATGTACGTATGCAAATAAAAGCTACATTTGGTATTGTATAGCTGGTTGAAAAATACAAATTTGGTTATGGCAAAGAAGGCGATGTCTATTGTGCTTAGTAGCTATTATGCATGTTTTCTGGACTGGATTTCTCATTATCTCCCAATTTGGCATGGGGAGGTATTACGGATGTTTTCTTCTTTTAAAAATTGTATTAAGTTTACTTTACAGTTTAAATAACAGTTTACAAGTATTTCCTGTCTCAAAATACATTGTAGTATGGTGAGTGCAAAAAGAGCTGAATGCAATGGTACCAATTCCATGGCATTTAAGCAATAGTGAGGCACACAAATAGATATTTCTTACGCTTATGGGGATGACTAAGGAGCTTACATGTAAACCAGGGGTTCCCAACCTGGGGTGCTCGCACCCCCTGGGGGTGTGAGATGATATTCCAGGGGGTGCGAGAAAAGTCCAGGTAAATAATAGGATATTGGCTATATGTTGGCATTTTTATTTATTATGCAATGGATTAACTTTGTTTTCATTTTAGAGTTAAGTATCGTTATTTAGTGGCCGTCACATACATAGCTGAAAAGATTCAATCCTACCATATATTTAACGCGTTCAGTAGTTCCTAAAGTCTAAATTTCAGGGGGTGCGAGGTTCAAGTGAAATTTCTTTAGGGGTGTGGGGCGAAAAAAAGGTTGGGAACCACTGATGTAAACTGTATTTCTTACAAACATAAAAATGATCCCTAAAATATTTGTTATGCTGGATGTTGGATCTCATAATAATTGGTGCTGGAAGTGTTGATAAATTCCCTCCAAAAAAGAAAAAAAGGAAATACAGCTAAAAGCCATAAGGAACTATGATGAAATGCAATTAAAACTATAATAGAGAAATCATATCATATATCAAAGTTCATGTACAGTATTTAAAATATGAGCCTTAAAATTTCAATTAAACACTAGAGGGCCCTATACTTCTACCTTAAAAATATCAGTGCACAATGAGATTTGCAGTTAAACTTAGATGTAATATTAAACAGAGAGGGAGGAAGGGAGAGAGAGAGAGGGAGAACTCCTATACAAGAGAGATCCGAAACATCTACAAGAGTTGATAGATTCAAGATACCAATGATTATATATGGGAAGTCCTTGACTAATCACAGTTTGCTTAAACAACAGTTTGAATTGATGGCCTCTGAAAGTCAGTTAGAATATATACTTAAATTTATGATCATGTGTTTGCAGTTTGGGTGCTTGACATTGGCTCCCCATTTAGGACAGGTTGTGGCATTTAGGGGTCACGTGATTGCAATTTGTTATGATTTTTGCTGGTTTCTGGAAAAACTTACCATTGGTAAGGCTGGACTCGCACTTACAACCATGATAAAAATTATAGTAAAATAATTGATGACTCAATTTACAATTTACAATGACAACTTATGATGGAAATTCCATTCCCAATTTTGGCCATAAGTCGAGAACCATCTGTAGTTGGCTTTTCTGCATTATAAGGCATAAAGTAGGAATGAGCAACATTCAGGTTCATACCAGGTTTTGTACACGGCAAGGGCTACATTTCAAAAATAGGGATCCATTATTTGACATTTCAGGGATTTTAAAGAATGTGGTAAGTATATTGCAAGAACTGAAAACATGGCAATAACTACTCTAGGAACTTCAAAAGAGATGGTGATATGCTGTAGTCGTTGCACCTCTGGAATAAGAAATAAAAACCTAACCCTGTACTTTCTCTGGGTACTTAAATTGCCAGAGGTTTGTGCTAGAGAAAGGATAATCCAATCTATGCCAAAATAAATGTGAAGCAACTGGGCACATTTGAAGTGTTCAGATATAACTTTCACTAGAGACATATTGTTAATATATATTTATTGGTCCAAAATTTAAAAAAAACAAATTGACATGATGTCTGCCAAGAATGGATGAGTAGCAGAGAAAGATTTTTTAAAATCTTGACTGGAATATTTTAAAGATCCAACAATTCAGGTAAAGTTTTACAGATTTTCTTTATGATTTCATGCTACAGTGATGTCAAAATTAGATTTCTTTTTCAAGAAAATGGCATCATGATCTTTTGCTGTTTACAAAATCATCTTCAATACAACTTATTTCCAATACCAACAGGCAAGTACATACAGCCCATAGCCTGGAAAGTTACTTAAATAATTGAGGCAAAATCCCTCCAACTAAAGTAAAATAGTAGTAGTGGTAGTATGATGAGGATAGTACTAATATAATATGAAAACTTTGTTTAACTTACTTAACCTAAACAAATTTCCCCCAAAATAAGACCCGGTGGTTTTTTTTTGGTCTTATTTTCGGTGTGTGTGTTGTGTCTTTCACTGACTCACCTTGTGGCAGAGGCATCAACAGCCCCACCTAGCAGGAGCCCGCTGCTGGTTTGCGCACGTTGCCCCCTGGCTGTTTTGCTGTCAGAGGCCTGCAGAAAAGGTCTCTGCAGCTGAGAAATAGGCTCTGGACTGATGTGTACGGCACCCTCGGCCTCATGTCACCGTCAGAGGCCTTCAGGAAAGGTCTCTGCAGCTGGCAACAGAGTTCCATATCAGATGATGGCAAAATGGAGGGGGGGGGCAAAGCGCGCAAGCACTGACAAGCGGCCACAGAAGTGGGCTGTCAAGGCAAGGTAGGTGTCAGGGTGTGCAAAGCCTGGTAAATAGGGCAGTTCCACCTCCCCCCCATCCCCATTCTAGGTTATTTTTTATCCGTGCACCTCGCCCCACCTGGATTGGGCAGGTCTTAACTAGGGCTTATTTTGGGGGGTAGGGCTTATATTGGGAGCAAGTGTAAAAATCAAGGTACAGCTTACTTTTGGGGCAGGTCATATTTTTCAGGAAAACATGGTATGTATAGGAGAAAAGGAGGTGGAACTGGGGATAGAGCAAAACGTGTCATCAGTTTAGCCTCTCAGAGTCTTAAGTCTCATCCCTACTCCTGAATTCCATTGACTTTATATAGCACTAATTTAGTACTGACCATTAGCTGACCAGATTCTTGTGTATAACCTTCAATATTGTTTATATTGCAACCTACATGAATGATCCTGATTCTTTTTGCCTGATACTATGGCATCCAAAGTCATTTATCTGTAGCAAAATTATATCTCGGTATTTCAAATACTGAGTATTTCTATCTTTGATGCATAAAAAAAATTTGATATTTCTCCTATAAATGACTGTCTCCAAGTATTGGTGATGAAATCCTTCTGAATTAAAACATGTTTATTAAATTTGCTATCAATGATACATAATACATACAAAGTTCCAGTTCCAAATCTAAATATGTACCTCTGAGATAAAAGAGCAAACATTCTACTTACGGATTATCCAGCAGCAACACAATTGGATTGAGTTCTTTCTTTGGTCTGTAATAAGCCCTGAGAGGTACAATAAAGTTGTAGAGTCCATTTCCTGCAGTCTCCGCAGCAACTATAATGATTCTGTTTTTAAATCCATAAGCTTTGGCATCTTCATAGTAATTATGCTGGCATCCCTAAAATCAATTAATTAAAACAGACCCCAGAAAAGTCACAGGAAAAAATAATAGTACAATAGCTATCATCTGTTTGTTGTAAAATTTTCTTTCTTCTCAAAAAATGTTTTTAAAGTATACCTCAAAGTATAGGTATGCCTCAAAGTTTACCTACAGTAGATTGAAAGTATTTGTAGCATTTTATGTCCAGCTTTTAATTATTTAAGATATATTTAAATCTTCACTAGCTACATCTTTAAGGAAAGCCTCACATTTTAAATACTCGTGTGTGTACTATACACTAATTCCATGCTATATACATTGTCGTTATAATAAGCCTCCCCTGAAAAACATGGAAGATTTGGTTTTATATTTGCCTGGTGGGATTGGAAATGGATAGGAAGTTTATATAATCTGGCATACAGGTAATCCTAGATTTACAACCATAACTGGGACTGGAATTTCTGTTGTTAAGTGATGCGATCTAAATCATGATGTCAGATAACCACATTGCTTGGTGACAACAATCCCAGAAATCCTATTTATTGCCATAATTACAGACCCACAAGTCCTTAAGCAGGAAGAAGAGAAAGTCACAGGTAAGAAGTGCAGGTCTGCCATAATGGGCTGGCAGAGTCCCTGGGAGGCCCAGCACAGGGTGCACATGTGTTGTGGGGATGCTTTAGTCTGGCACGAGTGCAAGAATAGACTGTGACCCAGAGGCTTCTTGGTATGCCCCAGCTCTGGGGCTACAAAAAAAAAAAATGAACTGTTTCTGGAAGCCTCAGTACCCTTTCATAAAGTCAGGCCAGGCACGTCCTCCTCAGCAGCAGGAAGAAGATGTGTGAGGCAGGTTATATGAAGTACAGGATGGGAGGATTTGCAGTGAAGTAGCTGACCACAGTATGAGGCTTGAGGAGACATTTGTCAGTGGTAGCAGTAGCATTAGGACTAAAATAGAGACTGCTCAGAGGTTTTACTTGAATTTCAGCCTCAGTACTCCCCCAAGGATTGTCCTTATTCAGGGTGGATGAAAGGACATAGATAGGGGAGAGTTAAAGTGCCCATCAGTTTTAAGTTAGGTGGGCTGCCAAGTGCACATATTTTGATCATGATACAATGCAATACTGGCACTGTAACAGCCATAACTTCGCAGACCAGTTGTAAGTCCATTTTTTTCAGCACCATTGCTAATTTTGAAAATTCGCTGACTGAATGGTTGTAAGTTGAGAACTATCTGTACCAAACAAGAGAACCATAGATGAGAAAATATTTTCCTTTCTCAACTTGCATCGCCTCATGCTGAAATAAAATTGGGCTACGCTTAGCTGTATATAAGCATACAAAAGCTTAAAAAAAAACAAAATAAAGCTAGCATTTGAGTACTTTACATTGCAATTCTATTCACAACAGTCAGTGAAATTGGAACCCAGCCCAAGTTTTAAAATGAAATTCCATTTCAGCGGGAATAATACTTTAGGATGTGGGTGGATTATTCTCTTAAATTTAATATGACCACAGTGTTTTTACAGCCATACGGTTGATTTATCCAATAGAATGGTGAACAAAACCACAACTTGAAGTGACTCAGTATTAATTTTGCATTCAAAAATGTGGTTTAAGTGCTTTTCCTCTTAAAACAAATATATGCACAGCAGTATTGTATCTACATACCTTATCTAATCTCAGGCAGCAAAATGGCACTTTTTCATGGAGCAAATGGCAGAAAGTAGGAGAACTTCCTATGTAAGGTGAATAAGGGGGATAGCCTTTCAAATACCTAAAAGAAAGAAGAGTCTGATCTCATTTTTGGCATTCAACAGCATATGCACACCCGTTCCTTTTGTTTCTTTTGTCTGACACGTACAGCGACTTCTCTTTTTTAAGCAGACACTTGAGAGATACTTAACATTAAATCCTGTAACTCTAAAGCAGCATAATGTCTCTCTAAACAGCCAGTTGTTTCTCGGTGTGAAATCTCTCTCCTCTTGAACTTTCTAATGTTCAGCCATGACTCAAATAGGGATGGTGTGTATTTGTCTATACCTCCCTCTGTGTGTAATAAACTTGTTACTTTTTGGAGTACTTATTGTACCTTTTTGCTGTAACTCCTAGAAAGTCTCACTATTCTCAAATATGAGGGTTGGTTCTCTTACTAGTTATATAAGTTAAATAAGTGGCTGCATTAATGATAACATCTCCGATTGTGTGATCTAGGATTATTTATTTAGCTTTTAGCCATGCTTATTGTTTAAGGCAGTGGCCCCCAACTTTTTGGGCATCGGGGACTGGTTCCATGGAGGTTTTCCTGGAGGAGGTGTAGTTTTGCATGCTGTCTGCATCCCATGGATGGAGCTTTGCTTGTTTGTGCAGCCCAGTTGCTGCCATGCCGTGGACCAGTGGTGGTCCATGGACTGGGGATTGAGGATCTCTGGTTTAACTGGTTTAATTGTGGCTTTATTGTACGCCACCCAGTCACTTTTATCGAGAAGGGTGGCTGTTAGGGTTTGGGAATTAACCCCTAGCAGAGTATTGCAGCAGTAGTCAAGCCAGGCAGCCAAAGCGAGAGCGGAAGGGCCCCAGAGTATACACACACTGAACACAAACACTGTTTGTAGTTTAAATAGTTTTTAATCCAGTTAGAGTTTAAGCATTGTCATTCAGTCCATTAAGTCATTCACAGTATTTCCATCCAGTAAGACTCACTAGTATAGTCCAAGTTAAGAGTCCTTGCAATATCTTTATCAGCCGATAAAGATATCTTCTCCTCCTCCGGTTTCACTCTCCAGAGAAACAAACGCTGGATATTCAGCAAACAGTAGCAAACAATAACAGTTCAGTCACAGGCACTCACAGTCAGTAATCTCAGTTAGTCACAGCAAGACACAGTTAGTCGCAGCAGCACACAGTTACAGACAGACAGTAAGCTTTCCAGCTTCTAATGCTTCCTTATATTGTAACTTCTAACCGCACCCTTAATCGGCTAATTGCCTGCTGCATTGTGTTTAAAGTGATAAACACTTAAACCATGATATCTAAGTTTTATATATTTATTCACCCAAACCATATTAGGTATCAATGTTATACCTAACATACTCCCTTTTGGGTGAAATAAATATATAATACCTTACAATCTAACCCCATATTTTTCACAACTCTCCTGGTGCTTACTGGCACCTTGGGCTTTAGTAAAATTATCAGCTAAATTGTCCTCCGACATACAGTACTCTAGCTGAATCATCTTACTTCTTACAGATTGTCTCACGTTTAGGTATCTTAGATCTGTATGCTTGCTCCTTGTTTTTACTCCAATATTTGTGGCCATTTGAATTGCTGCCTGATTATCTTCATGAATAATTATAGGATAATCTACAGTTATACCTATATCAATTAACATTTGTTTATACATTATTAATTCTGTACATAACAATGATAAACAGGAGAATTCTGCCTCCATAGTAGACAAACTTATATGCTGTTGTCTTATTGACTTCCAGCCTATTAATGTCTTACCCAGCATTATGGCTGTTCCTGAAGTCGACTTTCTAGTGTCTCTTTCTGATGCAAAGCTAGCATCTGCATAAGCACTCAAAATTAAATCACCCTTTGGTTCTAAATACAATGAATAATTCATTGTCTTTTAAGATATCTTAATATCCTCTTAGCTGCATTCCAGTGTCTTTCACATGGTGCAGAATTGAATCTAGCCAACTGATTCACACAGTACGATATATCTGGTCTAGACCAATTACTAATATAACTCAAACTACCAATTAAAGATTGATAAATCACCTTATCAAACTCCGGGCTTTGTACATCAGTGTTGCTAAACTCCTGACTCATTGGAGTCTTAGCTGGCTTACAAAGCTCCATCTTGTAATCTTTTAGTAATTTGCTTATCTTATCTTCCTGAGATATCTTAAAACCTTTCCTTGTTTTATTTATATTCAAACCGAGATACTTCTTTATCTCCCCTAATTGCTTGATCTTTATTCTCTTTCCTAATGATGCTATTATTTTATTTGCTTCATCATTAGTTTCAGTAATCAAAGCAATATCATCTGTGAATAGTAATAATAATGATACTTTCCCATTTGTCTCCCTCTTAAACAGACATGGATCGGCTAAACCAGCTTTAAATCCTATATTGTTAAGTTCATTTACAATATACTGGTTCCATTCATAGCCTGATTGTTTTAGACCATAGAGGCTTTTCTTTAACAACCAACAATCATTATTATCCTTATTTTCACTTTTAATACCAACAGGTTTTTTCATATAAATAGTATGTTTTAATGGGGCGTGCAAGTAAGCAGTTTCCACATCTAAATGGTTAACTATATAGTTTTTACTAGCTGCCCACACTAAAGCTGCTCTCAAGGTTGCTGCCTTAAGACTAGGTGCAAACACCTCATCGTAATCATTAGCATTCTGCCTAAAACCTTGGGCTACTAACCTTGCCTTATGGATTAAATTACCATCCTTATCTGTTTTTACCTTAAATATCCATTTGCAGCCAATGGATTTCTTTCCTACAGGTAATTTGGCATTTTCATACACCTTCATATCTCTTAATGAATTCAGTTCCTTATTCATTGCTGCATACCATTTTCTTTTTCCTTATTAGGATACTTTTTAATTTCTTCTACAGAATTAGGAACTTGATTAATCTGACACACTGTGTTAGCCTGGTACCTATCAGGCGGTCTAGATATACGTGTAGTTCTTCTGGGAATTACAGGGCTTACAGGAGGACTTTCTTGAACTACTGCCTGTTCATCTTCCTCATCCTGTTCAGCTATTGAATCTGTTTCTTCCTTTATGGGCACTATTTCATCCTGTATTTGTCTCTTTACTTTATTTTTAAAATTACAGGGATAACTAATGGGATTTCTATAGGATTCAATAATTACATCTTTATTGGCATCCTGTTCTAATTTCTCCCATCCTTCATGTTCTAGAAATTGGGCACTAGCACTACATAATACTTTAGATGTGCCTTTCTCCCAAAATCTATATGCCCTATGGTTTGCCTGATAACCAACGAAGAAAAATCTTTTAGCTCTATGTTGCCCCTTTTTTTCTGAGTTGTGCAGGAATATGCACCCATGCTGGTGCACCAAATGTGTGCAGGTAACTTAGATCAGGTTTCCTGCCATGCCACCTGGTGAATGGTATTTCACCTGTTGTTGTATTAACAACGTTGTTCAATATGTTATTAGCACACATTGTAGCCTCCCCACAAAGAATCAGGTAACCCAGAATCATTTAACATTGTTCTAACCATTGCCTGTAGTGTTTGGCCTCTTCTTTCAATAAAAGCGTTATGTTCTGGCCTGTATGGAGCAGACTTCTTATGCTCTATTCCAGCTATCTTAAGTCTGTTCTGGAATTTGTTATTAATAAATTCCGTGCCATTATCTGTCACCAGGGTTATCAGTTGTCGTTTAGACTTTCTTTCAGCAAACCTAAGCCAATTGAAAAAATGTTGATATGTTTCAGTTTTGCTTTTCATTAAATAGCAAAACCCATATCTAGAATAATGGTCCATAATGCTCAGTATATATCTAGCACCTCCCATACTGGGTTTCTTTGGACCTATTATGTCTGCAAATACTACTTCTAAAGGTTCTTTTGTTTTGAAACCATTTAACCTATTTGCAGGCAATACTTTGCTCTTATCTTCACAGCAAACATTACAACGCAAATATTTATCACAAGGTTTTAACCTTATTCCTTCAGATAACTCAACTGTACGTTTTAGCATTTTAAAATTTACATGCCCCAAACGCCTATGCAATAAATGGATACATTCTTCATGAGGCTTTATATTATTAAATACAGTATGTGCCTCCCCTTTCTTACTATTATCTAAGACATATAATGTTCCATTTAAAGCTGCAGTTACCCTTTTGTTATCTTTTTCAATTATGCAATTATTATCTTTAAAAGTAATTACATAACCTAATTTATCTAATACCCTTACTGAAAGCAAATTAAACTTTAGTTGCGGTACATACAACATTTTTATATCCTGGTTTATGTACGGACAACGTGCAAAACCTTGACCTTTCGCTTTCAGGTTCCAGCCATTGGCAAGAGATATATGTTGAGAACTTGTAGACATTTTTATAAATTTTGTCTTATCTCTTGTGATGCAGTGGGATGCGCCACTGTCAACCACCCATAAATTATTCTTCACATCAGAGTTGCTAAACATGGCTAGTTCAAATGCTTTCTTTGGCTTTTTTACATTCTGGCTTTTTCTTTTTGCAGAACCTTGCCAAATGTCCTCTGCCTCCACAATTAAAACACTTTTTAATTGTGTATGCCGTTGAAGATAAATTCTCTTCTTCCGGTGCTTTATTTTTCTTTGCTGGTTTCTTTCAAGCTTTGAAGATAATTTCTCTTCTTTCTTATCTTCTCTCAGCTCGTCACGCTCACGCCTTCTTCTGGCTTCTTCTAGTAGCCTGCCTGTAATCTCGGTTAATGAGAGGCTTTCTTTTGGCAATACCTCTAACGAAGTCACATAGTCATCATAGCTTTGATCTAATGAAGATAATATTATGTAGACTTGTTGCAGTTCATTAAATATAAGCTCTTTTTCTTGCAAATCTTGAAAAATGCTCTTCATACAGTTTAAATGAACTAACATATCTCCATTCCTCTGAAGATGCGTTCGAAAAAGCTTCCGTGTAAGATTTATATGTGCTCCTACACTGTCCCGAACATAAATCTTCCTGAGGTTCTCCCAGCAGTTTGCAGCATTTTCTTCTCCACGAATATGGACAAGCTGCTGATCACAGAGAGTCAGTCCTATGATGCATAAAGCCTGCTCATTCTTCAGTTTAAAGTCTTGTAACTTTTCTTTATCATCATCATTAGCAGGATCCCAGCTACTCACATCTGGTGGGTTTGCTATAATGTCCCACAAACCTTCTCTGCGTAGAAGTAAACTACATTTCATTGACCATGAAACATAGTTTGTTCCATCCAGCCTGGATATCATGGACAGTTGTGACAAATTTACTTGTGCCATTGCTCTTCAGATATTTTGACTATTTTAAACTAATTAAAACAGTTTGTTTTTACAGTAATGTGCAACTCACACCAACTCTCTCTGCTATATCCTGGTTAGTTAGACTATGCTGCTGGGCCCATAACCAATGTTAGGGTTTGGGAATTAACCCCTAGCAGAGTATTGCAGCAGTAGTCAAGCCAGGCAGCCAAAGCGAGAGCGGAAGGGCCCCAGAGTATACACACACTGAACACAAACACTGTTTGTAGTTTAAATAGTTTTTAATCCAGTTAGAGTTTAAGCATTGTCATTCAGTCCATTAAGTCATTCACAGTATTTCCATCCAGTAAGACTCACTAGTATAGTCCAAGTTAAGAGTCCTTGCAATATCTTTATCAGCCGATAAAGATATCTTCTCCTCCTCCGGTTTCACTCTCCAGAGAAACAAACGCTGGATATTCAGCAAACAGTAGCAAACAATAACAGTTCAGTCACAGGCACTCACAGTCAGTAATCTCAGTTAGTCACAGCAAGACACAGTTAGTCGCAGCAGCACACAGTTACAGACAGACAGTAAGCTTTCCAGCTTCTAATGCTTCCTTATATTGTAACTTCTAACCGCACCCTTAATCGGCTAATTGCCTGCTGCATTGTGTTTAAAGTGATAAACACTTAAACCATGATATCTAAGTTTTATATATTTATTCACCCAAACCATATTAGGTATCAATGTTATACCTAACAGTGGCCATAAAAAACTGATACATAAATAAAAATATATGATAATATAACGCCTAAGGTGGCCTTATTTTGCATTGATTGAGACACTTTGGGTTGCAAAGGTCACAGCGTTGAAATCAAGTGGGAGGGTCTGGTTTAAGCAACCTAGTGTGTCTCCCTGTGGGTTGTGTGGTATCACCTCATAGGTTCACTCAGCACTTGCAAAAGCTTCTGCACACAGCAGCATTTTTTGCACATGCACAGAAGTCCCTTCTGCTTTTGCAAGCACCAAGGGAGGCTGTAAAAGGAGCCTTGGAAAACGATCACCAATAACAACATTTCTAGAGGCGTTTTGCTGAATCCTTTGTCAAACCAAAACAATTTATTCAGTATTTACACCAGCATAAGAGTTACCCTGATTCCAATACAATTGCACCTGTGCTTGGTCGTTGTCATGAAGTACTATGTAACTGAATGGAATTTGAGTGTCTTTTCATTTTATATTTTAATTTCAGTTATACACTGTAAAAACGGAATTATTTTATACTGTAAACTGAATGTATTGTAAAAGGGGGCACAAGGGCACAGCTTGCTTGTCATGCTGAGCTTGTCAGCTAGAAAACTGTCCATTTGGTTTGAGACCCAAGCACTGCACGACAGGGTGAGCGCCTATTACTTGCCCCAGCTTCTGCCCACCTAGCAGTTCGAAAGCCTGCAAAGGTCAGTAGATAAATAGATACCACTTTTGGTGGGAAGGTAACAGAATTCTGTGCACCTCAGCATATAGTCATGCTGGCCACATGACCATGGAAAGAATCTTCATCCAATGCCGGGTCTCTCAGCTAAGAAACAAAGACGAGCATTGTCCCTTAGAGTTAGATATGTCTGGACAAGGGAAACCTTTATTTTTTACTTTATTGTGAACTATAAAAGTATTATATGGCTTTGCTGCTGTTTCTCATTGTTTCTTAATTTCATCTTGTTACTATCAGACCCTTCAGACTACGTCTGCACAACATATGGCATCAGTGTTTTTTTTTAAAAAAATTAATACATTCACTGTGGCCACTCTGATGTTGCCACTGCTCTGCTAGTCAGAAAACAGCTGGTTTCTGTGTCAGATTGCGGCTGATGAGGGGATTTTTAATTCATCAATGTGGTCCATTCCCCATTACGGATTGCGTAGGCCTACTTTAACTCAAGCACAAGCAGTCCTTGTTTAGCAATTGTTCAGAGTTATGGCAATGATGAAAAAGTAAATTTGTGGTCATTTCAGGAGTGTAAAGCAAGCAAAAACTGAATTAAGATCACAAGCACAGTCGCGGTTTCACTAGGGGCCCCTTCATTTAACAACTGAACAGCTAATCATGATTGTGGTTGCTAAATGAGACTACTTGTATATATTGTGGGGCTATCAACTCTCAAAACGACTTTAGCTGAAGCCATATTCTTTTTACTTTGTTTCTAAGTTGCCATGCATATGGGCGGAGGGAGGAACTATGGGGATGGAATAATTTCCTCCCAGGTGCTAGACATAACAGCAATAAAACCTGTGCAAATCAAGGTTGTCTCAATGAGAGCTCATAACAGCTGGAGGGAGTAGCTGAGTAGTCTGCCATCTATCTGGTTGGTCAACATGACCAGTGACACTAGGGGTGGGTGGGTGATACCTATATCTTTTATTATACTGGGAAATATTTAGAGTTGGATTTACATGTGAATGTGCCGATATGACGTACCCAATAAAATGGATTATTGAGAAAGCTACAGTCTCAAAATCTTGAATTGATTGGGACCACTACTCGGTACCATGACAGGAGCTATCTGGAGATGTCTTAAATGAACTCTGCAACAAGCTACTAATTTCCCTTTTCTGCATTGTTGTGTTTAAAAACATATTCACTTAAAGTGCACTTTACATACTCCAGACCATTCAACACTTCTTCATCAGAGGGTGTGGCTTCATCTTCGAACTGATCATTTAAGATATCACAGCTATGAAGTGCCGAAGTGTCTGCAACCTCCAGAACAGGTGCAATGCTTGGCCTTCTGCCCGTTTTAGGTGCTTCTGAAGGAAGAGTTAATGTAGCTGCATTTGGAGATCTACAGCCTGTATCTTGCAAATCTATAGCAACGGTACCTGGGGGCAGAAGGAAACAGACGAAAATGAAAATGATTTAGGATTTGAAGGGAGGAGGGAGAGCCATATCAGCATACTGTAAATGACGTACTCTTCCATCTCTTCATAAATGACTTAGATGAGGGAATAGAAGGGGAAACTCATCAAATTTGCAGATGACACTAAGCTGGCAGGAATAGCCAACACCCCAGAAAAAAAAAGCTTGGGATCCAAAAAGATCTTGACAGACTTTTGAACAATGTCCCCTATCCAACAACATGTAATTTAATGTGGAGAAAAGCAAGGTTTTAACCTAGCCAGGAAAAACCAAAGGCATAAGTACAGAGTAGGCGAAACCTGGCTTAAAAACAGTAACTGTGAGAGGGACCTTGGAGTCCTAGTGTACTATCATTTAAACATGAGCCAGCAGTGGACAGCAGCAGCCAAAAAAGCTTATACAACCCTTGGTTGTATCAACAGAGGCTTAAAATCAAATTTGTGATGAGAAGTATTTGTACCGCTTTATAAATACTGCATCCAGTTTTTGGTTACCACATTACAAAAAAGATGTTGAGACTTTGGAAAAGGTCAAAGAACAGCAACTAAGATGATTAAAGGCCTGGAGACAAAAACATGTGAAGAACAGTTGCAGGAATTGGGTATGGCCAGAAGGACTAAGGGTGACATGTGGGTCTTCCATAAAGAATAAGGGGTCAACTTCAGTGATGGGATTCAAAAATTGTTACTACTGGTTCTCTGGGCATGGCTTGGTGGGTGTGACGTGGCTTGGTGGGCGTGGCAGGGGAAGGATACTGTAAAATCTCCATTCCCACCCCAATCCAGGGGAAGAATACTGTAAAATCTCCATTCCCACCCCACTCCAGGGGAAGGATGCTGTAAAATCTCTATTCCCACCCTACTAACCTGCTTTCCAGCTTCCTTCTCCTGTGCAGGGCAACAAAAGAAAACCCAGCCGATCAGCTGGGACTTGGGAGGCAGAGAAAAGATGGAGAGGGGCCAGTCAGAAGTGATATTTCAAACTACTCAAAATTTCCGCTACTGGTTCTCCGAACTACTCAAAATTTCTGCTACCGGTTCTCCAAAACTAGTCAGAACCTGCTGAATATCACCTCTGGTCAACTTATTTTCCAAAGGTCCAGAAGGCAAGACAAGAAACAATGGATGGAAACTAATAAGGAAGAGAAACAACCTGGTATTAACCAGAAACTTCCCAACAGTGAGGATCAACCAGTAGAACAGCTTGTTTTCAGAAGTTGTAGGGGCTTCATCACTGGACTTTTTTTTTTTAAAGACTGGACAGCCACCTATCTGAAATGATATAGTGTCTCCTGCTTGAGCAGAAGTTGGATTAGAAGACCTCCAAGGTCCCTTCCAGCTCTATTCTGTTTGATTGAGATGTGACCATGAAAATTAAAAAGCCTAGCAAGGAGGAATGTACAAGATTTGAAATGCTAACAAACCTGGATGCAAAGTTTATTTTGAATATTTAGAGCTGGAAGCAAAAAAAAACCATCTGAGTGTTTTGTTTCAAATTCAGAACAAAAATATACCCTCTTTTAAACAATGTGATTGGACCTTAGATTTGTTGCTTGTGATTGGGTTCTTTCTGAGTTTTTCCTCCTTCCACACTATAACAAGTATAGCAGCAAAAACTAGTCAATACTTGTGGCTTAGACTGAGTGGTATGATATGCGGGCGGGGTGGGATGTTGTGGCAGACCAACTATTGCTAAGCATATGGCTCTCCAAAAAAAGAGCCATTTTAATAGGCAGGAAAAAAATCTATTTACAGCTGCTTCCCTGTAGATAAACTGTTATTGTTTTTTTTTAAACCCTTTGCTGAGAAGAAGAGACATATGGATAGGTTCAAAGAGCCTAGGAAAGAAAATAGGTAATGGAAGGAAAAGGAAGACAAGTATATGAATTCAGATTGCACCTAAGCTGCCTATTATTAATAGCACTAGTATTGATCCAACTTAGAATTAAGGAGAAATTTCCTGAGAGAAAAAACAATTAATCAGTGGAATGGCTTGCCTTCAAAAGTTGTGGGTGCTCCAACACTGTAAGTTTTTAATAAAAGAATATTTGTCCAGAATGTTACAGGGTCTCCTGCTCAAGCAGAGGGTTAGACTAGAAGACCTTCAAGGTCCCTTCCAACTCCATTATTCTATATTCAGTATGATTACATGATGTAAGCTTTTTCTAAGCAATACTGTTTTATTGCAATTGACTGATAGTGATTTGGTCAATCGATGGTGTTCAAATAGTGTTCCAGTTGCTTTGGGATTGCACCTAAGCTGCCTATTATTAATAGCACTAGTATTGAAAATATTTAAAAAATTCCTAAATAAATATTTGAAGTAATCATAGTCCATCAAATGTATGAGAAGAAAAGTATATGGTGATCAAGGTATAGGACTTTTATTTTTCCTTGAAGTTGCTGATATACTCAGCTGCCAGTTTAGTGAGTCTCCAAGGCCTTGCAGGTGGGCTGGAGCTATCTGAAGTGCACCATCTGAGACTGGAGATTATTGGCTGTGGGCAAGCAATATTGGAAGGGAGGGGGTGGCATTGTTGGGCCCCTGCCACTGACAACATTTGTTCCTTCTGCTTGTTTGCAAATTCCATCCTCTATCTTTTATGACCCCCATTCTCAGCTCACTTGAATGGTCATCACATAAAGACTGACACAGCAGCAACAAAAAACTTCTTGGATCAGTCAGGGGAGCAGCTACCACCAGAGCCAAGAAGGACAGAGTATGGGAGACAACAAACAGAAGAATAAGCTGGAGAATTCCCAGAAACAGAGCTTGCTTGGAGAAGCAAGCATACAATCATCCAAGAAGAGAAGCAAGGAAAAACCAAGATGGAGATGGATGAGTAAAAACACTGATGCTGGGTGAAGTCAGTGGAATATCTCACTGACCAGGCTGTTAGATAGGTCAACAATAGAATGAAGTCTTACACAAGACATGTGTAACTGAACCTCATCCCTTAACAACATTATTATTAACAACATTAAGATTATCACTCTTACCCTTAAGTACTTTCCCTTGAGACAATATGTCATTGTTAAATGCCTTAGCTCAGGGAGTGGCTTAAGTAACAGAAGACTGTTTATTACTGAGAGACTGTAATTCCAGAAGAGAAAAAGTAAACCCTATTTTATTTGTGTTATATTTCAAGTTAATCCTTGTTCAGAGAAATCTCCCATGAGTAAGGAAAAGGATACAAATAAACGTGTCCTTTGACAGGATTATTCACTGCTTCTGTCTCCATCCTTTGCGAAATAACCTACCGCAATATAGACAATGTGCTGACATCTCCTTCATTTTGCTAGTAACTGCAAAGCCTGAAAAATCCCCTTAATTATGATTTCATTTTCTGTAATGTGTCTGCTCATCAGGAAGGAATTCCTCAGAATGGGAGAGTGAACAATAAAATCAGTTTAATATTTGATTCAGTAACATGGAAACTTGGGCTGATGGAATGAAAAGCAAGCACCATTTCGGTTATTTAAATGGAAGTTTCAGTATTCCATTTCTACTGTTCTCCCCAACTCTACTTCATTGGGTATATTAATTGAAGAACACTAAAAATTTGTATTTTAAGTTTATTTCAGTTCTAAAACTGTCATCCTTCTCAGGTAGACCAGGCAGGAAATACAACCAGATGGACTAATTCTGCTTTATTGTAAGGCTACCTTAACATAATTTTGCAAGACTGAAGGTACAAATTTCTTACCGTCTCTTTTACAGCCTGAGAAGTTAGAGAACTTCCTTTCTGACTCTCTTTTTCTGCCTATTATCCTCTCTTATTTAACATTCCCTAGGCAGCATCTCTTCCCCTCCCCTCCCCCTCCCTCAAGGTATTTTTCACATACCAGGGATCTTCAAACTTGGCAACTTTAAGACTTGAGGATTTCAACTCCCAGAATTCCTCATGCTGGCTGGAGAATTTTAGGAGCTGAAATCCACAAGTCTTAAAGTTGCCAAGTTTGGACAGCCCTGCCATATACCATTACCTTTACTGAGGCAACATTACTTAGTGTGTGTCATGCCCCTGTCAGAGTCTGAATCTGAGGAGGAAGCCAGACAGCTGACAGGGAATGGGAGTGTGGCTCCGTTGGCTGTGGAGGAGGCTGGGGAAGGGCAAAGTTTGGCTGGGAAGAGCAGGGAAGAGGTAGAACAAAGGAGAGAATTCAGAGAAAGAACCAGGCCCACCCCCTCTTCATCCTAGGGCACGCAGGGAGGAATGGAGAAGAGAGCAATGTGGGTTGCATGACTTATGGGGGAGGAAAGGGCCTTGATTCTCATCATTAGCCACACCTGGGAAGACAAAGTTGATAAGAAAGGCAGGCTGCATGTGGCAGGCTGTTGGGAGCAAATGTGACTTTATCCTGTGTTGTTGTGGCTTATCTGTATTCTTGGTGTCTTCCCAACCGTGTGAGTTTTGCTGTGCCTTCAAGTCTGAAATTCTTGCTCCTGCCCTGCCACACTAATTACTTCAGTTTGGCTTGTTTGGACTTTAAGTTACAGCTTGTGTTGACCATGTTTTGGACTTAATTTCTTGCAGTCAAAGGCTGTTCCTGAAAGAGTTTTTCTCCAGCCAGAAAGTAACCTGGACATTGGAGGCAAAGTTGGAGATAATAAAGGGACTCTTATTGATTATCTGACTGTGTTGCCTTTGAGCAACACCCCGGGTCATCACAGTGTAGCTTACCCATACTAGCAATTATGCTGTGCACTGGCAGCCGAGAAGGACCATGATAAAACAACCTTGTTGGGTGATTTTTCCGATGCTGCTCTTGTTGCTTAAAAGCAGAATTTTCTTCTTTTGTGATGTTAATATAAAAACATATGTCTGAAGCACTCATAATATACCGGGGACCTGGGTTCAGCCAAATATTTTTGTTATCTTCCCTCCTAACACCGATTAAACAAACACCAAACCTAATGTCAAAAATAAAAAGAAACTTAGTTAGGAAAAATTGAACAGCATACAGTATATGTGCTTATATCAATTCCTTCGCATCTCATGTTACAATAAAATCAAGAGGGACAACATGAAAATATTTTAGATCCATTTTAGCTGCTTAAGACTCTGTATACAATTCAGCTCAAGAGCAATGTGCTTTATTCTGCTTTTAGAAAATGTAGCGACTTTGTAAAACATTCCAAAGAAAGGATCTCCTGGATTATGGAGGGCTCCCTTCACTAAAATTCTAGCTTCCAATGAAAGATAATTCACTGATGAGTCATCTATCCTAGCCTTTTATCCTTCGAGCTTTTTCCTTCCTACCTTCCTTCGTTTTTGCATTTTAATGTTTAATTTGGGAAAAGAGGTCAACTTAACAGCCTTAGATTCCTAACTAATCAAGATTACTTCTACAGCCTACATCCAGAGGCAATCTAATATCCCCTCAGTTGTAGGCTCGTCTTCTTACATTGAGCCAAACAATACTATGAAAACCCAGTGGAGCAAAAGTTTATCAGGCTATAAAATAAAAAAGTAAATGAAATTATTGGGGAAAGGGGGAAGGAAAGGGGGAAAATGTAGGGTAAAGGGGAAAAAGAAAGAAAAGCATTGATTACCAACTCTTTAGTGCAAAAGAATATGGTAATAATATTGCAGCCTCAGCTTTTTACTTTTACGTTAATATATACTAGCCACTTCAATAAAAACAAACCTTTCTAATCAATGGAACCCAAAGTCAAAGTTTCATTCAAAAGGGGAATTTCTAAAAGGATCTTGATTGTATTTCACTATAAGAAACTAAACCTACTTTTTGTGGGCATGGAAAGATGCGTATGTGAAACTCTTTCCTTCATATTCAGCAAAAAAAACACTCTCCTCCAAGTTAATGTGATATACTTCATTCCCTGAGCATCTCCCATACATTTTCTGCCACTGTTCTGGTGACTGTTGGCCCTCTCTGAAAAAGAGATATATACAATCAGTTAGCATCAGTCTGTTCGTGTAAGCGGTAGATATATGTAACATGAATAGAATCGAATCGAATAGAAGCATGCCCACCTCCGGTTTAGTGAAAGGGGGAAAAAGTTGTGATACATCACATGACAACATGTCATCTTGAGTTTGACACTCCTGACCTAGATGATTGAGAATCTCCACAGACATGACCTGCATAATTGAGAATCTCCATAGTCTCTTGCCCAACTATGTTCAATCTCACAGCAAAGATAGCATCCTGCAGCAATATTTAAGCACTCAGTTTTGGTCTGCTCATATCACAGAAAGCACAGCCTGGGGAAAAAAATTCTCCTCATTACAGACCATGTTTTTAATTGCCATCTGCAGTTGACCCTTTCGCCCTTTGAAACATTTTGCAATAATATTTGAAAAGTTCACAATGGGAAAAAGGGTCAGAAATTGTTTTGTTACATTCCAAATAAACACAGATAAAATGCAATTTGAAACTAAGACAGAATAGTAATTAAATGACAATCGAAACAATATTTTTATGTTAATATAAAGTCTTATGTTAATGAATATGATTTACTGATTTACTGAAAATTCCTAGATTTTCATGTTCTGAATTCTGCATATAATTGGCTGAGCATAGTAATGCTAATGAAGTTACTGTACCATTTTTCCCTCTGCCACTTTCAGCTGGCAAGCAAGGCTGCTTTTCAGCTTGCTAATAACATGCACACTCTTAGCATCTTGATATTTGCCTGGCTCAGTATTGTGGCAAGGTGTCCACCTTGGGGTATACACAACTCCCACACAGAAGCTAAACAGCCTTATGGGTTAATGTCAATTTTTTATTTCTAGCTTTTTCGTAGCTTTTATTTCCAACTTTTGTATGTTCTTCATTAAGTACTCTGCTATATAACTTTACCCTTCACACCTTTGGCTTGACAGAGTCTTTTATTTTAGAAGCTGGAGGGCTGGTAGAAATATATCAGCTACATCTTTTGTATTCTTATAATGGAAAGCTACAGCTGTTCCTTGCTCTCTAGCTTTTTAAGGTTTGGTCAGAGATTGAGGGAGGAAGGATGAATTCAAATGTTAAGAAACAAAAATGTAAGTAATAGGATTTTACGAAGATGTACAAATTAGAGGTTTAGGGCATTTCAATGAACAGCAGTCAACTTTTTCAGATTATAATAAAAACAACCTGCTGCTTTGATCGAAAAAAATCTTTTTTTGAGAAAATGAGTGTGATATTAAAGATTTGTAAAAATAACATCATTTTGCAGGAACAGTTAATAGGTTTGGTGGGGGAGCATTTATATAATATGGCAAATTTCTCTTCAGTTTACTTTACTTCCTGGAGTAAATCTCTCTTCTTGGTCTTAACTATAGTTAAGGTACATATGATATCACATGTTGATTTTAGTATCTTTAAGAAGAGATTAGCTACAAACCTTCTGAATATTTAGAAAATAATAAACACAAAGTAGCTTGTATTATGTTTATTTTTTACCAAAGCCAGTAGACAATGTTAATACTATATATTTAATTGGATGCATAGATAGATGCATTTAATTAAAGCTAATTTAAATACTATTTAAGTGAATGTAACACAGCTTTTTCTCCATTGCTAGCCAGTTTAGGAATCTTTTATTCCATAATAACCATGTGAAATGGAGTAAAGATTTCAAAAACGACATTGGGTGCCAATAGAGAAAAGCTATGCTATCTACTGTATCTCTCAGAAGAAAGAATACAAGGTAAAGTATTGAATATTAGAGGCTGGGAAAGTGCGCACAGGAGAAAATAATCTCTAAATTCTGAAAATAATTAACCTAGTCTTTCCTAATCAGTTGACCTCCAAAAGTGCTATATTTTATTTCCTGTAATTACCAGTAATCACCTGTGTTTGTTATGCTTACAAGAGCAGAAAGCACAAAACATTGAGAAATCAGTGGACAATGGACAAAGGCCACTTTTAAGTCATGGATAGGATCAATGTACAGTCTTTCCTGTTCAAGGAATAACAAAAAAACACCCACTTTCACATATTCACTCCATCCAATGAGATAAATGTTATACTTACTGTCCTCTTGAAGTATGAACTAATAAAGTGATAAGTGTTGATGTAGCTGGGCAAATACAGTTCAAAGCCAACATTGCATATTTGAATTCCTCTTCACATACAACATGATCTGCAGAAGAGGAGGAAGAGTTGGAGGAGAAAAACAACTTTTATTTGAGGCACGAATTACCAGCTTGCATCTTAGAAACTAAATTGGCCTGTGAGTTCATTTGTTGTTCATTTGTTGAAAAACAACAGAAAAGTGTGGAAAACAAAGGTACTACAATGTGATATTATACCGCCCTTATTTTTGTGTACAGGATGGAAATTATAGTAAAATGTCTTCCTAGCAATGATGTTCCACTCCTAGAATATATTCCCAGGAAAAATCAGTAGTCTGATGAGGTTTAAAAGCTAAGCAAAAGCTATTAAACACACAAACACAAAACATCCTGGAAGTTTAATTCTTTCCACAGTTTTATTGCTATTTTCATCTTTTCTGCTTTTTGTTTTGTTTTTGTACCATTTCAGTTTGTTTGTTTTAATTTACTGACTAACCTGCACAGGATGCTAAGATACAAAATTCAACAAAACAACCAAGCTAACATATGACCTTCTTTGCATTTTACACACACCAGAAACATTTCTATATGAAGATACAAACCAACACAAAAAGGTATCTTGCTAAGCTTAAATGTACATATGAATGTGTAAAACCTCAACATGCTCTTCTATGTGAAGTTTTCAGATTTGTTTGAAAATGCAGCATATGGTGAAGACCTGGTGGTGCAGTGGTTAGAATGCAGTATTGCAGCAAACAATGCCCACAGCCTGCAGTTTGATCCTGATGGGGCTCAAGGTTGACTCAGCCTTCCATCCTTCTGAGGTCAGTAAAATGATGAGCCAGATTGTTGGGGGCAATATGCTGACATTATAAACTGCCCAAAAAGTGCTGTAAAGGGGCAGTATATAATTTAAGTGCTATTGCTATATTCAATGAGATGTGCAGTTTCAAAGCCAATGCATACTATTTGATCCAGCCAGGTTGATAATTGGTAGCCAGCAACATCATCAAATGTGTATGAAGTTAGGCAGTTAGCAGAAGAGTTGAAGGTGGAATATAAGGAAAAAGTGATGGCCAACTCTCACTAAAATGCACAAGTATAAGTGACTAATAAAGAGACCTCCAGTGGTTTTTTTAGTATCATACTGAGATGCTCCTCAGAAACTGGAAAATCATCCAGGTGTCTCATGAGTTCTCCATCCATTATGACTATCAATCAGATACTGCTCAGAATCTAATGGAGGGACTGGGGAAGTACCAACATAAAATACCCAGTCTCCTCCATTTGGGTTGCTACTCTTTATGACATGAATCAGGGACTTACCCCAATATGATGTGTGAACCAGTGAATGTGAAATAAACCCAGAGTGCATAGGGGGAAGATAAATGCCCCTTTAAACTCTAAATGGGCTTAAAGGAAATCTGAGAAAGAGGAATCTCCCATTCTCTTTCTAATTATCTACCTAATTCAACTGTTTTGAAACTAAGAATCAATCCCCAAATAATGTATATATGAATCAAAATAGGATAAAGAAAAATGTGGATTGTCAGGTAGGCAAGCAGATACATATACACCAATTCTTGCAATAGAAGAAGCAGTGACAGTAGTAAATTCTACAAAGTCACTGGTTATTTGCCACGATCCTAAACTTCTTTTTACCAATTGTAGTCAAAATCAGAGTAATTCTTTTCTCAATACTATTTCATTGGGCAAAGCAATATTAAAAATAAAAGGTAAACTTAAGCATAGAAACAACAAAAAGGAAGGTAACATTTCATTGCCTCTAAGTTTCAGAGGCTTCCTCAAAATATAGTTATTCCATCAAGCCTGGGACCCCAGCAGAAGGGTGAACTAGTGAGATGCTGCCATTACTACTAATATATCCCTCCATCTATTATTCCTGTTTAACTGTTTTTATAGTTTTTAAAATTGTCTTAATATTTGTGAATCTTAGGTGTTTTAAATATTGTTTCATTTTGTTGTATGCCACCCAGAGTCACTTCCTCATGAAATGGGACAGAGAGGGGGGGAAGAGGGAGAGGGAGGGAGGGAGGTAGAGAGAGAGGTGGAGGGAGGGAGGGATGGAGAGGCACCTAGAACAGGTCAGCTCACTCCAAACAGTGCTTGAAATGACCATACTATGTCCTGAGTACAGGATGGAGAATTGACCATATTTTGTTTCATTCTCAAAGACACTTTCACAACCATTTAAAAACTTCTATTTTAAGAGTGGTAAGTTTGGAAACAGCTTGCATTGAAACTATTCTGTGAATTTTCATTGCTTGGTCAATTTTTGACAAAAATAATGACTTGGCTCCTTTTGTAGCATTTGAGTAAGCATATCAATATGATAATAAAATGCAGGATTTTATTAGAATTGACAAGGGTGAAAGAGTTTACTGCAGGTATCCAGTTGCTTTTAATGGAAATTTCATGAGTTTTGAACAAAATGGATTTATGTTGGCAAAATGTAACAAGGAAAATAATATGAACAACAAAGATAAATCATTTATTTAGTGCAATTCATGAACCACAAAGATTTATTCATTCTAGAGTAGATAACTTCCACTTATTTTCACTTCAGTATTTCCCTACAAACTTCCTGACTGAATTAAGAATTTAGATTCTTGGATGGGATTGAAAAATAGTTTTAGAAAATAAATCTGAGAGAAGAATTATATGCTTTTGCTAATGTGGAAGATAACTTTTACTGTCCTGTCTAAAAGCACTGCTATAGTGAGAATGTGAAATAGTTTACAAGAATAATACTGCAATTAAATTTATAGTAACACCTTTATTTACAGGAAATTGCATATGGATCCTGTCTTTTGATGTCTTCTAGAAATATTATATACTAGCTGGCCAGCAATCCAGAATGCCAAGTAAAGGGGGAAACAGCTAGAATCTAAGCCACAAGGCATAACTCTTTCATAGCAGAGTATAGTTCCTCATTTTACTAAGCCAAATTTAGAATAGACAGCTTCAAGAATCCAGCAAGACCTATTGAATAATTCTATACTTCAGCTAGCAAGGCATTATAATTTTATACCTTGGCGTCATGTATGACGTCTTTCTGCTTTAGTTTCTAGGGTTGATAAAATGGGAGAGTTATACGTGTATTTCCTTATCTGAGAAGATTGAGAGCAAAACCGATCTTATGAACGAAATTTTACTTCTTTTAACAGTTGCCATAGGAAAAGGCTCTGAATCTGATCACAGCAAGAAAAAAAATGTTTGGGAGACTTAAATATGCTGAATCAATACAATGTGTGGTGAATGTAGTCTGGATTCCCAGGAGGTTGGGACTACATTCCAAAGAAGAAAGAGATACCACCAAGAGAGTTGTGATAGTTTGGTTGGGAGAAAGAGGGTAAAGATAGCTCTTCCTTAGATGTTTTCAGATATGTGTCTTTCTCGGTTTTTGGAGCCTGACACAACACTGAATTATTGACCTTCTTACCACTGGAGACAGATTTGGTTGCATGAAAGTATCTTTCACAAAAATAAAGAGGGCAAAAATCTTGAGACCATAACTATTTACATAAATTTTTAAACTTTCACAAATATTATTCTTGTAAGAAAGGAAAGCATTACCTGAATTACATATCTGCCTGGTTAATTAATAGGTAAATACTTGAAAGAATTTTATATTTGAAGTATGTGGTGACAGTTGACCAAAGTTGGTCAGATGAAATGAAACTCATCATGAAGAAGACTGAGTAATATTTTTTGCTATTTAAATTAAGAGGGAATGGCATTTCTGAAAATCTTAATCTTAATCTTAAAGGGCAGATTTGCATAAAGTTGCTGAATCAGGCTGAGAATTTGTAATGCTGGTTTGTAATGTAATTTGTAATGCTGGATTACTGGTTTCTAGAAGGATCTACAGAATCTGTACCAAAATGAGAACATAATGGATGAGGGGAAGCAGGAGCAAGAGGACAAACAGATTTGGCTTTTCCTTGAGCTGGAAGTAATGAACCATTAATCTTAAAACAATAAAATATACAAATTGGATAATATTTATTTGGCTCTAGCATATTTCAGACATAAATTTTACTTGTTAAGTTAAGGAAAAAAAGGTCAATGTTTTTATTTTCTGTTTTCTGTTAAGTTACAGAAAGCTGTATCTTGTGTTGTCCTAGTGGATTATAGTCACCTCACAAACTGCTTTTATTTGCTTGCTATGCCACAGAATACCTGGCTAGGAGAAGCTGGGCTGATCAACCACCTTCAAAGTTAAATCCCTATTACAAAAGTCTCATAACCACAGCTCATTTTAGCTCTGTATTCTTTGCAGTCTATGGGCTCTCGACAAAAGATATTGCTTAATTAGAGAAGAAATTAAAGAAATATTTGTATCTTTTACTTGATCAAGATAAACATCAGATCAAAAATCAAGTAAACAATACCCAAATCAAAGAACTGCCAAACAAGCTAACAGTAAGCAGCTCAATCAAAGAAATGCTAGGAACCACCACCATCAACATTGACAGGGCAAGCCACTAATATATAAACTGAGAGCAAGTCCCACTCCTTACTAGCACTGATGATGTTACCTGGTTTGGGTGAGGAAATGTTTGCAAGGAAACAACCAAGCTCAGGGACCTCTTAGAGAGAAAAAAAGCAGGGCATCATCAAAAAATGATGATTATGTAATGTGTAATTGTGAAAGCTGGTTGTCAATTCTAACTCCCCACTTTCAAGTTAGGTAAAGGGTTGGATCACCCCTCTGGCCATTGCATCCCAGGGGCTTGCTCATATGATAGGTGGTAGAACACAGTTAATAAAGTAGCAGTGGTTAGTAATATTGCCTGGTCTTCCATCTCAGTTAGTGGGGCTTCTAGTGGTCTTCTTGACTAGAAAAATCTAAAAATATATGCCACTATATGTTTTGTAGGTTTTCCCATTGTAAGTTATTATACCTTTCTTGAAGTTTAGAGGTATCTAAGATACAAGCACAAGAAACCCAATGTCCAATCATTTTATTGATTTATATTCTTTCATTTATATTCCATTTTGAAATCTTTTAATTAAACACTGTGGGTGTTTGATAGATTTTGAGCACAGGTTATTATGAAACTGAAGCCGTGTGTTCTTGGAGAAAAGCCAAACTTCCCCCTTTATTTGCTCATAAAAATGGCTTGCAAGACTACAATCTGATACATGCAGAGTAGTTTCAGCTCAACAAAATACTTTCTTTAGAGACAAATATTGTAGAAAACACTTTCCAGCTTTATATGGTGCACACAAAGCTACTTCACTTTTATGCTGAATAAATAACAGAACATTAATATTTATTATTCAATATGCAAAAGACATCACAGATTAGATCAGGTGCAGAAAATGAAAATTAAATGTCAACCCAAGGACAACCCAAAAGCATTTAGGGATTTCTAATGGAAAAAAGAAAATTACATGGAATAAGATAGAACAATAGTTTTCAAACTATGCTTGGAGAAATCAAAATTATTTTCAAAGTATATTGATGATTCATCCATTATTTTTTTCTAAATATTCCAGTAATATTAATTATAAAATTGGTATGATAACTATGTTAATTAAAAGTAGAGTTCTTCAGGCTTACATGAAATCATAAACTTGGTATTATAGAGTTAGGTGTTTTCATACTAAATAAATATTTGTCTACACAAGTGGAAAGTCATTTGTTTATAGCCTAGCTTTTTCCCCACTACCAAACATGCATTTTCTTGCTTTGCTGAAAACATTATTTAATTAGGTGAGCACTTATCTGCATTTTAATTGGCATGGTCTAGATCCAAATTTATCACTTTATTTCTTCTTGGAGAAACTTGGTTTTATTTTGGGCACAAACCTCCTGTTCAGTCAAGACTTTCCAAAAAACAATGTGTGATTCACATTGTTCAGGCAGTTGTAAATTCATTCTCCAAGAGCAGGTGGTCTGATCTTTAAAAGGTTGTTGTGCATCCAGTGAGATCATCCAACACCATAGGGTCAGATAACATCCATACACTGATGATAATCAGTTATATTCTTCGACCTCTGGTCGACCCAATGTTCTTGTTAAGACTCTTTCTCAGTATAATGAGCACTACTCTACTGTGCTTACTACATTGTCAGTTCTTTTCTGGGTGCAATTCAAGGGGCTGGTTGCCATATAAAACCTTTCATGGCACACAGCTGAATTATTTGCAGAATTCCCTGTCTGCTTGTCCCACAAGTTCAGACAAAGTTGGCAAGGTTTTAGACCCCTTGATTAAATAATGTCATTTGATGGGAACCAGGAAATGTGTCCTTTTGTGCTTTTTCTGCTCTGTGCAATACCAAGTACTAGATTTTTCTGACCATTATGGCTTTTGTGCTGCATTAATAACTTGGCTTTCCTCCTGCTCCCAAGTATTAAGTGAGCCTGTTTGAAGGCTTGTTGATGTGTATGTTTGTGTGTTGCTCTAAAGACAATGTGTCTTACAAAATGAATGGGAAAAAAACCAAGTCAAGTATTTGCATCATTCCATCTAAAGTTAGTTTGGTCCAAACCCTGCTGCCCTTCTTAGAATCCCATTCAAACTTGGTTTACCATTGGACATCATGGAATTGTGGAATCCATTTAAATAGTTGCAGTGTTTATTATGTTCAACATTCACTCTCCTATAGTTTTGGTTGTTATTATTATTACTGTTATGGTTTTACCTATTTTAATTGGCTTTGGGTTTTTAATTATTTTAAATGTTTGGGGTTTTTCATTGCATGCTCTACCATTGCATGCACTTCCCAGAATCATGTGTGAGATTGGTGGCTATATAAATTTGATCAATCAATCTCAATCACTTTCATAACTGTTTGTGAATTCTCAGAGACATATATAGGGGTAGTAAGGGATGCAAATCCAATGCAAAAAAAAGTTATATAATGAGGACACATGACATTTAAGGATGCAACTTAATTCTTCAAAGTTCTGCTTCTCACCTGTCTAATCTACATTTTCCAAACAAATGTGAAAATGGTTACCTGCAACTTTGTTCTAAAAACCTAAAAAGGCAAAGCCCACAGCTGAGCTGACATTTGGCAGGTTGATTTTTTTGTGATGAATCCAAGCTTCCTGCAGCAGAAAGGAGAAGATGCTTCTTTGGAGGTCTCACTGGAATTTCTGAGTTAGAAATGATTAAAAACCACCTTCTGTCTGGCCTAACTTTGCACTGATATCTCCCTACTCTGGCTGGAGTTTGAATGCAACGCCCTCTGGGTTCATTCACCTGTTGATAGCCTTCCTTATTTCCAATAGGTATTCTGTTTTTGTGGTATATTCAAGTGAACCAGCAGAAAAGGATTTCAGCTAATAAAAATTACTGATTCTAATAATCAGTTTCAGGCCATTTGTAGGGCCTTAAGGGATAAACGCAAAAGTACAAAAATGAAAGCAAGCCAAAACAAGATATATTTGGGTGGGTTTAATGGTAATTTGAATTAAAACAAAACAAAATGCACTATGAGATTCAGCGATTTTGTTTGTTTGTTTTACTGAATCTGAGTAGAGTAATCTAAGGTTGCCGGGGAATAAATTAACACTTGTGAGCCACAATTGGCCTGAATGTTGCCCACACCATTCTTACTGCAGAAAACATTAAATGACATTGATCAGAACAGAAAAAATTATCCAATTCTACATCTCAACAAGAATCAATAAGTTATCAGACTTACCTGCAAATTTAATGTGAAACTTATTTTCAGGCTTCAGTATCTGAACATACAATGGACAATTTGGAGCAAAATCTTTAACTGCCCAAGCTCTTAAAATGGTTTGATGGTCCTAGAATAAAATATAAAACAGCACATCAGAATGTTTAAGACAAGATACAAAATTGACTATATGAATTAATATAAATGCTCATGTATAGCTGACAATGTGCTATTAAGCAAAAACAAAAAACAAAACCCCCAAACCTTTATTTGACACATTCTTTTGCGAGAAACAAGTCTTTTAGCTTCTAGTTTCTATACTTTAAACTATTTTTCAAACATAAGAATATCCTATAGTTTTGTACCAATTATAGCAGAATTCATAAGCAAATACTGCTGTTAAAAGTAACACAAAATGATTCAGACCAGATTTCCCCTTAAATGACTTGAATATGACTTAACAGTGTGAGTTTCTGGAATTCAGGTAGATCATGAATGTTTCCAAAACAATTTGGGAACGGGGTATCTTACCCATGCAAATTTTATTTTTTATCTCTATTTAACTCATATAATGCATTTTCATCTCTATATGGGCACTTTTAGATAATTTTAGATACAGAATTTGAACTGGGAGTCACTGGCTTGTAGATCTCATTTACATAAAACTATACTTTCTCAAAATATCAACTGTTTTATTATGACATCTTCTTTGAAGAGAAATTGGACTGCATTACATGTTACACATATTTCATACAAGTAGGAATCCCAATAGAATGACAAAACTATATACGCAGCAAGCATCTGGCCGATAATTTTCTGCAATTTCTACATACTGCCATATAATAAACAGTATTGTTACATCCAATGAAAATGAGAAATCAAAGGCTTGCTCCCAAACTCTATTATCTTATCCAACTCTATCCTATCCATTTGAAAACCTCAGAATATTTCATCATGTGCAAGGAAACATTCGTTTGTGCAATGTTTTCTAATAATACATGTTTATAAGCTGAGGAAATACATCTCTACCATAGGTAATTTTTTTGGACAAAAAGCAAGATAATTTTTTTCCATTACTCATTCAGAATGCTTAAAATCTCATAATACTGACCATAAGAACTTAAGAACTAGTTACTACAAATTTACATAAACAAAGCTCAGAAGAATGAATAGGTATAATTAAGCAGTTGACGTATGAAAAAGATTATTGTTTGGGGTAGGCAGGGAGAGAGAGAGGGAGGGGGGAGAGAGAAAAAAACATGCACAAAGAGAGATTTACACATACATGCATAGGGAAAGCACATTGTAAGTATTTGGAATCAAAAGAGTTTTAACAGAAAATTTTCACACATGCAATTGTTGGGAGAATTATCAACAGAATAATAGATCAATTAATTCATTTTACTTTTTAGGATCTTCACTTTCGTTTCAGTACTTTACAACCAGTTGCTCTTTGCAAACATAAAGAGCTTGACTGAAAAGTTCTATTAGGAAATCACAAAATTTCAGCACATTAAAATGTTCCTTTTAAAAATGCTTCTAAATTCTATGACATTGTTCTTTTGAGCTCTGTATCAGTCTTTTTATATTTTTAATTGTCTTCTGAAAAATACAAGACAGAATATAATTTACAGAACCTAATGATGCTAGGAAATGGAATGGATTGTCTAGTCATAAAGTTGCTTGGGTAAGAAAAGAGAGAAAGAGAATAATATAATTCATTTATATTGTGTAATGTCAGCAGATAAATATGGTCTGATAAAGAAAGAAAATTTTCATTTGAAAAGTTAAGGACAATTAATATTTTTAAATTAAAGGCATTATTCCAACAGAAGTAAGATGAAGCATTTTTGCTTAGAATTAAAAGCAGCATAGCATGGCTACACTTTAGGTTTTTGAACTCTTCAAGCAAGAAATCTTCATGAATCCTATTGATGAGTAAATTTCTGTTCTCAGCTAAGAATACTGAAGAATAATAAACAATCAGAGGGGGATGTTTTCAAAACAGTTTTAGCCGGTGGGGTTTATATTATAATTTCCTTGCTGAACTTCAATAAATAATGCTTGAAATTGAACATTGACAAGTCTCTGGGACAGCTGACTTTTAACTTCTCCAGAGCATTTCTTGTTGTCCTTCTCATGTAATATTGAGAGCAACTGATCTACAATGAGATACTTACTACCAGCGTAGTGTTATGTTGGGTCTGAATTACTTCTATAGCATATTTACTGTTCAAAGCTTAAGTCCGTGGATCTTACTAATCTTACTTCTCCACTTTATACCTTTTGCCTGATATGACGATTATGATAAATATATCAAGTTGTACAGTTGCTCAAAAAATCAAAGTGTGTTCTCTATCTAATCACAGCTCCTGTGACTCCTGTGAAAGTAGACATTAACTTCATTTTATTCTAATTGATTGAAGAGGGAATTCTTTCAAGATAACTTGTCTGGACAAATGTGTGGTTCACCCCTGACAATACAGAGCTGACCTAATTTCTGAATGTTCAGGAAAAAAAGTATTACACCTATAGTCACACAGACTTTTACTGGATTAATATTCAGTGAGTATTTCTCTTGAAATTTTGAAAATCTGCAGATAGTCTGCAATAGCCTACATCAAGGGTCTTCAAACTTGGCAAATTTAAGATTTGTGGACTTCAACTCCCAGAATTCCTGAGCTAACATGACTGGAGGAGGAATTCTAGGAGTTGAAGTCCACAAGTCTTAAAGCTGTCAAGTTTGAAGACCCTTGGTCTACACGGACCAAGAATTTGATTGGTTAGAAAACAGCTATCCCGATAAAGTTATTTAATTCCTTTCAAATTTAAAATAGTATTAAATGGTATAAAACTACACATTAAACTTTGCTTTTATAAAACAATCTTGACTGGGTAATATCTAACATTCCTATTTAGCTAATTTTCACTTCTCTGTGTTTTTATTCAGTAGTTAATATCAGTTGTACAAATTTATATTGTAAATAAAATCCTGGGACAAAAATAGCTTTGTGGATGAAAAGATCTTGAAATATAAGGACAAATCAATTCACAATCCTCCATATTTCTTCAAGAATTTTGAAGTGATCCCAATTAAGCAAGTTTTTTTTTCATGTGTGATTAGATAGATCATACATACATGCATACATACAATGTACTGAAAGTGTGTGTGTGTGTGTGTGTGTGTGTGTGTGTGTGTGTGTGTGTGACTGGGTTAAATTCACTGAGTGGATACATTTTCTGATTTCTCTTATTAGTGATATTAATAAAGAGTCTTCAGGAATAAGAAACAGAGTTTCTAAACATTTCCCAGAAATCAGTTAAGATTTATAATACTAAACTACTGCTGCTCAGCAAAATAAAAGAAAATTTGGCATATATTTGTTTTCTATATTCTATATGTACGGACTGAGGATGGCTTCCTATTTTTACTCTCTAACCATTCCCAAGTATGGAAGAACTTTCTCCCTAGCTCGCTTTAATGTCTTGCCCTCAGCACTACTGGATGGGCGATTTAAAAGGCTCCCGATTAACGAGCGGCTATGCCCCTGTGATAGAGCTGAGGTTGAAACTGTGGAGCATGCCCTATGTATAATGCAGGCAGATCTAAGTTACTGTCTCTCCTTGAAACAGACCCTTCTAGACCCAATGTTAGTACAGTAATTTGTTCTTATATTGTCTCGGGGATGGCTCCTCATACATCACTTCTCAGGTTTCCAATTTTTTTTTAAGAGCTGTAACCATCAGTGGAGAACGCTGTAATTCCCCTTAGTCAAGTTTTTGGTGACCAATTGTTCATGATTAATTTTCCCATGTTCTTCTTTTGTTGTACTTGTGTTTTGGTCTGTGACCGGAAATAAAGTATTATTATTATTATTATTATTATTATTATTATTATTATTATTATTATTATTATATTCTATATGTTTTATTTATGCTCTTGATGCATTTTAATTTAAAACAGAATAATTCTGTTTTAAAGGGAACTTTAAACAAAGATACGTGAGGAAATGATTTTGATATTGAATTAATGAATTAAAATATGAAATGGAAATTTATTTGAAGATTAGTGGAGTGGATAATAATTTGATGTGATATTAAATAAGATAGTTGAAAATGTAAGTATAATTATGTATAAATATTGTAATCTGGAATCACGTTGCTCACATGAAGAGATATATAAAAAACAAAAATAAAAAATGTTATAAAGAAGATGGCCTTATTTCAGTCAAGCTAACTGATGAATTATTACTTATGTTGTTGCTTTCGGGAGGGAGGTTGCAGATAGTTAGCCCTAAATGAAATGATGGTTTCTCTTTTCAGAAGACAAAAATGCCTTGTTGTAAAAATAGAGCATCCCCAAATCTCATCAACCATCCCAAACTGTAAGTTATAAAATCTCTCTCATAGATATTTATTCAATTCATCAGATGATGAGTATATGATCCATGAAAATATATGCAATAATAAAATTAGTGTCTAAGACAAGGGTCTTCAAACTTGCCAAGTTTAAGACTTGTGGACTTCAACTCTCAGAATTCCATGACTGGAGGAGGAATTCTGGGAGCTGAAGTCCACAAGTCTTAAGGCTGTCAAATTTGAAGACCCCTGGTTTAAGATTTCACAACTCTCTCTCTTTCTCCTCTAAATGATTAATAGTTACCTCTTTGCAGATTATTTGATTTACTTTTTATGATACAATAATAATTCTCACTATACATACGTTGGAAATAAACAAGAAATACAACCATTCTCTTTGAAATCATAGTCATATATATCTGCAAAATTTCTACCTAATTCTCTCTGTGTTTCTTGTCAGCAGAATACATGTTATATAAATACAGTTTTGCTATTTTGGATAAATCATCAACATCATCATTATTGCCACCATCACTGCTACTGTTTTCATATAGCCTGAATTTTAACATCTAGCCTCTTATGTAGGTAAAACACTGAGAATTTGGACATGTTATTGTGGAGAATTAAATGAGTTATTTAAAACATGAATGTTCATGCTCCCCTTCAATAAAACTGTCAGGATAGATTACGATAAAGTAATAAAAGCAAAAAATGATAGATATAAAACTAATAGCAATCAAATGGAAAAATAGCCAAAAGTACAACAATGCAGTTGATAAAAGATTATATATACAGGGCTTGGTAGATAAGAAAGCAAATCACAATAATATGATAAATCTACTGATGCTTTGTCTCAGTTATCAGAGCTATGACATCCATATAGTGTCATTAACTATTAATATTTTTACTTAATAGTGGAAAACAAATATGTTTCATACAACCACAACTTTTCCTTTTGGTTTATTTTTTCTGTGTGCAATCAAGTGAGACTCAGAAGAATCAAAACAAAGATAGGGAAGAAAGACTTAATTTATGATCAGCAATTCAGCTGAAGTTCCATTTTTTGAACCGAAGTGCCGAAGTGACATATTTTGTGACATTGTTGTGCACCACATAGAGTTGCCTCTGGTGATACGGGTGACTATATAAATTTGATTAATATATAAATATAGTAAATATAATACCATAAAAAGGGGGAAGCGTTAGTACAAGCAGTGCCGCCACGACAAGGCCCTTCCCCATAGGCACTGGTTATAGGGGAGAAAAAAAGATGCAAAAATGATATTTGGCTCCAGTGATACAGCAAAATCTGCTCTTATAATTTTTCTTATGACAAATGTGGCATTAGCCAGTCTTCCTTCCTATGTAAAACTACCCAATTCCTACAACAATTATCACTGGCACATTAAACCATACATATGTTACTGAGGATACAATGGACAAGAATATAGGCCTGGAACTCCTACATGTCACTTAGTAATATATGAATTTCAGTTCAAGCAGGCCAATTTCTCTATCTGATTCTGATCATAAAGTCTAGGGCAGGGGTGTCAAACTCAAGCCCCATGGGCCGGCCTGGAAACAGCAAAGGTGCTTCTGCCAGCAAAAATGGAGCTGGGGGGGCATGTGTGGCCGTTTCTGCTGGCAGAGGCCTAGAAAATCAAAGTAAAAACAAAACAAAAGGTGAAGGATTTTCCCCTTTTGTATTTGAGCATGCAAGAAGGGACCAGAAAGGGAAAGAGGAAAGACAAAGAAGGGAAAATGGGAAAAGAGCAAGGAAGGAAAAATAAGGAAAGAGGGGAAAGAAGAAAAAAGAAGGAAGAAGGAGGGAAAAAAAGAAAAAGAAGGAAGGAAGATTATAATGAGAGTGAGGGAGAGTCTGAGGGAAGTCCTGCCTTAGTATTTGGTCACCACAGGTGCCCCCAACATGAGTGATGTCAAGCTGGCCATGCCCACCATGGCCACACCCACCCCAGTCCTCTGAGTTAAAACAGAACCTTGATGTGACCCTCAATAAAATCTAGTTTGATACCCCTGGTCTAGAGGGTTTCCTAAAGACTGCTCCCCAAAACAGCAAAATAGCACTTAGATAATAACAAAGGAGTGTGGTAGCTATGGTGCCCAACAAATTAAATGTTGTTTGTAATTTCAGTAAGATGGCCTCAATCTTGCGGAAAGAATGGCAAGATTTTTTTAATCTCTTACTTTTTTTTTTTTACTGTGTGTGCAATGTAGGTAAGATTGTCAACACTACATATCAGGATAAGCAAAATAAAAACCAGTCATTCATTCCTCTCACATTCTGAACATTAGACATGATTTGGAATATGCAAGGAATTATAAAAGCAAACATTTCCTACCAAGCAACCGTGTTGTCAGAAACCAAGAGATAGATGACTCTGAAAACCTAAGCTAACCAGCAGAATGTGAAATGGGGTAAGCAAGCAGAACATCCAAAATTCCCCAAACATTACTGATACTAATGCAAATTCTAATGGAATTGGCATTAAGGCTCTGATTTTCACACTTTTACCCTGGGCCATAGAAATGCTTTGAGTAAACTTTATAAGATCAGATTGAAATAAAACATGGCTTTCAAAAACATACTGTAAATATAGCTTGAACAAACTATGCATGAACAAAATCTATGCAATGAACAAAATTTCCTCTGGAAATTTATCAAGGGCTTCTCACTTAGAATAATGGTAAGACAAGCCTAAGAAACTATTGCTATTAATATTTGTTCATACTACAGAAAACACTACACTCTGTTTTCAGAAAAGATCAGGTCAGAATATATGTTAACAACTGATCTATACAGGTGAAACTCGAAAAATTAGAATATCGTGCAAAAGTTCATTTATTTCAGTAATGCAACTTAAAAGGTGAAACTAATATATGAGATAGACTCATTATATGCAAAGCAAGATAATTCAAGCTGTGATTTGTCATAATTGTGATGATTATGGCTTACAGTTAAATATCGGACTCTGAAAAGTATAAGAACAATATCGGACCTCTGAAAAGTATAAGCATGCATATGTACTCAGTACTTGGTTTGGGCCCCTTTTGTAGTAATTACTGCCTCAATGCAGTATGGCATGGAAGCTATCAGCCTGTGGCACTGCTGAGGTGTTATGGAAGATCAGGATGCTTCAATAGCGGCCTTCAGCTCTTCTGCATTGTTCGGTCTCATGTCTCTCATCTTTCTCTTGGCAATGCCCCCTAGATTCTCTATGGGGTTCAGGTCAGGTGAGTTTGCTGGCCAATTAAGCACAATAATCCCACGGTCATTGAATCAGGTTTTGGTGCTTTTGGCAGTGTGGGCAGGTGCCAGGTCCTCCTGGAAAATGAAGTCAGCATCCCCATAAAGCTCATCTGCGGAAGGAAGCATGAAGTGCTCCAAAATCTCCTGATAGACAGCTGCGTTGACCCTGGACTTAATGAAGCACAGTGGACCAACACCAGCAGATGACATGGCTCCCCAAATCAACACAGACTGTGGAAACTTCATACTGGACTTCAAGCATCTTGCAGTATGTGCTTCTCCATTCTTCCTCCAGACTCTGGGTCCTTGGTTTCCAAATGAAATGCAAAAGTTGCTCTCATCAGAAAAGAGGACTTTGGACCACTGACCAGTTCTGTTTTTCTTCAATCCAGGTAAGATGCTTCTGATGTTGTTTGTTGTTCAGGAGCAGCTTGACAAGAGGAATACGACATTTGAAGCATGTCCAGGATCCATCTGTGTGTGGTGGCTCTTGATGCACTGACTCCAGCCTCAGCCCACTCCTAGTGAAAGTCCCCAACACTTTTGAATGGCCTTTTCTTGACAATCCTCTCCAGGCTGCGGTCATCCCTGCTGCTTGTGCACCTTTTTCTTCCACACTGTTTCCTTCCACATAACTTTCTATTAATGTCCTTTGATACAGCACTTTGGGAACATCCAACTTCTTTTGCAATTACCTTTTGAGGCTTTCCCTCCTTATGGAGGGTGTCAATGATGGTTTTCTGCACAACTGTCAGGTTAGCAGTCTTTCCCATGATTGTGATTCCTACTGAACCAGACTGAGAGACCATTTAAAGGCTCAGGAACCCTTTGCAGGTGTTATGGTTTAATTAGCTGATTAGGGTGGGACACTTTGAGCCTAGAATATTGAACCTTTTCACAATATTCTAATTTTCTGAGATTGTGGATTTGGGGTGTTTATGAGCTGTAAGCCATTATCATCTCAATTATGACACATCATGGCTTGAACTATCTTGCTTTGCTTTGCAGTCTATCTCATATATTAGTTTCACCTTTTAAGTTGCATTACTGAAATAAATGAACTTTTGCACGATATTCTAATTTTTCGAGTTTCACCTGTATAAGGTGACTCTATCTTAAATTATGCCACTTGAATCTTGTTGTTCATTTAATATATTTATAACTCCACCTTTAAAAAAAAAAATCTCAAACTAGTATATAATAAAATTCAAATGATTAAATGATTCAAATGAATGTGTATGTATGTATGTATATATGTTTATGTATGTATGTGTGTGCATATAAACCGTGTTTCCCTGAAAATAAGATTGGGTCTTATTTTTTGGGGGGCGAAATAAGCACTTGGGATTATTTTGGGGGAGGTTTTATTTTTTTGACATGCAGCTACCGCTAGCCCCGCCCTTTCCATCCCACTATCTGCTTGCCAGCAGGCGCAACAGGCCAAATTCTCACGTGCCTTGGCCTCTACCTTCCCTGCCTGCTACTGGGACACTTCTTGGCCATGTGCTGCTAGCCGCTTAGCAGCTGCCCATGCTGCTAGTGGCCTAGTGGGGGCTCTTTGCCCTCCTGGTGGGTGGAGGCCGGGGTATGCCGAGAGCTTGGCCCCGATTGAAGCTCCCTGGGGTGGAGCCCACAGCCCGGCGCTTGAAAGGGTCTTGGGGGGAAAGCCCCTTTACGCAACCCAGCCTCTCCTTCATTTGGGCAGGAAGCTCCCTCCCATCATGCAGCTGGATGGTTGAGAATCGGGCAGTCCTGGGAACTGCTCTCCAGTTAGATACAGAACTCCAGCTGGAAGGCATCTCCTTTGGGCTACTGAGGATCAGCCTGCATGCCTACTCAGTGCTGCAAGCACCAGGCTACACCCCTGGTTCTGGTGGGTGCTGCATCTCTCATGTCAGCTGTGCATGGGGTAGCTCCAAGTGAGAGGTAGTGGGGGATGCTGGGTAGCAATTGGGGCTTGGTGGTGGATTGCGCTGAGCAGAAGGCGAGGTAGCTGCAAAGCCACCACAGGCAACTGGGGCATCCCCATGTTTGCTTGCCTCACAGAGCTGGTATGAGAGCTGCAGCGGCCACAGGCCAGGGCCTGAAAACCACCTGGCTCGGCGTAGCTACAGCCGGGCACCTGCAGCTCCAAATAGGCATACAGGGTGGGGCTCAGCAGCCCAAACACTTGACAATGCAGGCTGGTGCCCATTGGGCATCCAAACACTTTTCATCCGCTTCGTCTCCCTCTGGGAGAAAAGGGCGCAGTAGTTCAAGTGATCAAATATCTCTCTCTCTGTGTGTGAGAGAGAGACAGAGAGAGAAAGAGAAACGGTGGAAGGGAACTGGGTAAGGGGACTGAGCCTCTCCCACCCAGAAGCAATGTGCAGCCTCTCACAGTAAGCAGAAATGCGTACAATTCTGATTATTGTGAAAGACTGCGCATTATGAAGAAGAACGAAGCAAGGTTGTGGTAGAGGGTGGAGGACGAAGCAAGGCAGAGGGTGCAGAGCTGCCTCAAGCACCCCGCACCGGCTTACCTGAATGCCCTTCACCCATGCTAAACCCTCCCCCCCTTCCCAGGGCAGCCACATCTCTTCACTAACCTGCTTTCCAGTTCCGTTCCCCGCTGCACGTTTAGGACTAGAAAAGTAGTCTGCTGGACTACGGTTAAAAAGAATACAGGTAGTTCAGATCTTCTAACTTCTCATAGAAAAAAAAAATCTTGCGAAGTTGGAAGGTTATTTTTTTACCATAGTGCCACAAACTATTTTTCTTGCCCTGCACATGGTGATGGAGAACAGATATTATATATATATATATTACTGCATATATTTTAAAACTTTAAAAAAATGTAAACTGCATATGATTCAAATTTTTCTGCAATATGTGGCTCAAAACATAAAACAATATGTAAAATATTTCCTGAAGATTTAAAAAAAATGGGGAAGAGGAAAATAACTAACTTAGAATAAAGATAAGTAATGACTACTACTTGGATCTTCCTTGAGTGATTTAGCTATTCTACTGCCTTTGATGGAATTGTTTCACAATGGGAGAGTATTAAACTCGGAAGTCCAGTTTTAAAAATAGTCTGCTTATAAGGGAGCAATTACTATTCTAATCATTTTATTGTAAAATTGACTGTATGAAGTCATGATACTAAAATAGGTTCATTTATCATATTTTAAGAGAACTTAATATATATTTTAATAATATATGTCTTCATATATATACTCAACAGCATATATAAACATATTTATATTTTTATCCAGCTCAAAAAATCCCACATAACTCTATATTAGTTATGTGCTGTCTAATTAACATCAACTCATAGAACCACATACCTCTTTTATTTCTGACCAATTAACTTAACCATAAAAACAAAAAAAGACACATATAAAACAAATTCTTAAAGCATATTAGATATATTTGGAACCTACCGCTGCAGTTCTGTCCACTTCGCAACGGCTGCTTAAAATAAAACAGGCTTCTGCATTATCCATTCTAAAAATCAGAAAGTTGAGGGAAAAATTTAGGAAACTGTTTTTAACATACCCAAGAAACTTCTAAAGATAAGTACTTGCTTTAAATGTAAACTTTAAACCAAATTAAAATCTCTTTTTCACTTTTTAAAGAGAAAATAAAACATATTATATAAAATATATACCTGTTAAAAATATATCCCATAAACATAACGTAAAAATAAGGCATCAAATATTAATATTATGTATTTTTCTCAGTCTTATCAGGGTAAAATTCCTATATTAGACCATGTGATGTGTTGTGCATCAGCCAAAAAAAAAAAAAAAGGAAGCAAAATTATATCCATTTTCTGTAATGGTATTTTTGTCAACCAGAAAAAAAGTATATCAGTTTTAAACTCACCTATTCTGCATGTCACAATGTGGATTTCATCAACTAAGGTTGATGTAACAGCATTCCAGATTTTGACAGATGAAAGCAAGATTTGTGTACATATGCAATGGCACATAAGAAATATATGTAAAATCATTTTTAAAAAAGTTATAGTATACAATGCTTGTTCCGTTGAACAGAAATGATTTGTTAATATTGTTGATTTGGGACAAATCTATAACCCTTCCTTCCTTCCTTCCCTCCCACCCTCCCTCCAGGCAAGTTACTGTATATATCGCAGCTTAACAACACAGACATGAACCAGATTTAAACTGATTTACAAATGCTTAATTCTACACTACAAAAAAACTTTAAAATTATATATCATCACTTGAACTTGGTACAGAAATTGTCTCGAAACCACTCTGGTTATTTCAATGAAGAATTATAGAAAGCACATTTACCAGCCTTCTTGCTGTGTTCTGTACCAGCTATGGTTCTTAGACCTATATTTAGATCCATTACAGAAATCCTAATGCTTTTCGTTTATTTAAACTATGATATAAGGGGGTAGGAGTTGCAGGACAATTGACAAGTGGTGAATTGGCAAGTAATGGACTGAATAATGGAGCAAGGCAAAGGGTTCTGGAAATTACTAGTTTAACCAAGAAATAAAGGAAATAAAGGCATTAATGAAAAGGGGGACTGAACACAGGAAGTTCATTATCTTAAATGTTGTTCTATACTGCACACAAAATGGGTAACAGGCAAAATCAGATGGCTCTTGGCATTAAGGCAAGTATAACAGGGATTACAGAAACACAGTAGGATGAGTTCCAGCAGTGGAACAAGTTCTTAATGGGTACAGCTAGCTTCAAAGTAAAGGGCAACACAAGAAAAGCTGTCATAGATTTACATATTAACATCCATGAACAGAAGTCAACTGATTTGATGTGGAAACCAATCAAGTTAAAATAAAAGGGCAATGTAACAGAAGAACTCACTTGTTAAAAATTTTACTACAGACCACCAAACAAATCAGAAGACGTAGAAAATTTATTAAAACAGATAATTGAATGTTCAAACCCCCCCCAAAACAGCTGTGATAGGGATACTTCAACTATCCAGGCATTTACTGAAAGACTAATTTTGAAACAAGTCAGAATATTTGATTGTATTGATAATAATTTTCTGCTTCAAAAGATTTAAGTAAACAGAGTATCTGGTACCTTGGCTTTGGTCCTTACTAATAAGAGGAGCTGACTGAAGATATTAAATCTGAAAGAACTTTGGGTACAGGAACAGAAAGAACAATCTGAATAAACTAAAATAAATAGTAAAGAAAATGTCACAGGGAGAAACCTTTAAAGCCAAAGCTGCTGCTGCAACCAATGGAATTTCTTAAGCAAAATGAAGTTAAGAATAAAGCAATTTCAAGCAATATCAATGAGGAAGAAAATTTAGGAGCTGTTGCCAACCTTCAAGGTAGGCCAGGTGAATATATTTTCTTGATATTGATCAATTTGAACAGAATATTGAAAGTCTGAGTTTTTCCCTCCCACCATCTTATACCCTAATGAATTAAGGAAAAGTCAATATTAGCTTCTTTCTCACCCCCTGGTCTTAAGGTATGTTTTCACGATAATCATCTCTGCCTCATTTCTTTAATATTCTAGGGTATTTTTCAGAAGGACCAAGGGATTTAAAGACATTTAAATTAGCTAAAGGATTCTTTATAGCCTTGCTAAATTGTACCTTCCTTTATATATTTAATCCCAGTGTATGCTGCTCAAGATTTTATATCCTTTGAATATAAAAACAGAAGCAAAGTAGAAGTTGTGGTTATCTATTTTCTTATGATTATCTGTTAAGATTTGTCCATTTGGATTAAGAAGTGATTCAACCTAGCTAAAGACCTCTTTCAATAATTTCTGAATAGCTGTGGAAAACTGAAGAAATACAAGGGGTCATATTTTTTGAAGTGTAAAGAGAAACAATCCCAGGAATTATAAACTAATGAGCCTCACTATCAATACCTGGAAAGATATTAGAGCAGATAATAAAGCAGGAAGTTTATAACCATCTTGAAGACAATGTTGTAATTGCTGAAAGTCAGCATGCCTTCATTCAAAATATATAGCGTGAGACAGACCTTATTTCTTTCCTTGACAAAATAATCTTTCGTGGATAAAAAATGCTGCAAATGTAAAAAAAAGAGTATACAAACCCAGATGCTGAGGAATAAAAAAGCTCAGTTTTATTTTTTAGTCAATATAGCCAAAACATACTAAACACTTCATTTACTAGAAGGGTTATTAGGGGATGTGATTATGAGATGCTCATTATAAAAAGAGAGAAGTTCACTGCTGCTTAGCAACTACTATTCCAACGTTTATGCTGTGTTTCTTAAAAATGGCCTATTAAACGGCTTCCCATAGTGTTTAAAAATGATAAAAGTACATTCAACTACATAATTTGTAAGGAGAAATATACATTTTAATGGTTGCTTTCCTTTGAATTTACTACAGGCTAAATAATACTGCAGGTATTATGTTTTATAAAGCTGTCGCTTTATAAAAATTCACATTTACCACCTAACTCAGAGAAAAATCACATTTTTTAGCAAAATAAGAGTATCAATCCATGTATGTTTATTAGTGATTGAAAATAAATTATTAATTAGCCTAATTTACATTTAAAATTGGATTTTTTTTAAAAAAAATTAATTATTTATTCATTAAATGGCATATAATACTTGCAACCACAATTCAGCCCAAAATTTCCATTGCTAAGCAAGGCAGTTACGTGTGTTTTTCTCCATTTTATGATCTTTTTTTGGTCATAGTTGTTAAGTGAATTACTGAAGTTGTTAAGTAAATCATGTGTGTAAATGAATCTGGCTTTCGCCATTGACTTTGCTCGTTGGAAGTCGGCTGGGAAGATCACAAATGGTGATCACATGATCCCAGAACAGTGCAACTGTCAAAAATACATGCCAGTTGCCATGCACCCAAATTTTGATCATGTGACCATGGGGATGTTGCAGTAGTCGTATGTGTGAAAACCGGTAGTAAGTCACATTTTTCAGTGTCATAATTTCAAATGGTCACTAAGTGAATGGTTGTAAATTCAGGACTACCTATATTATTTCCTTTGAAAATTTGTATTCCTGTATTATTTTCTATACCATTTTTAAAAACAATCAAGAGTCATTGGTTTCATAAATAAATAAATATTCATTCTTAATAGGAAAACAAACATCTTTTTTATAAGAACTAATTATGCAAAATGATTATGTATTACTCCCATATACTCAAGCAGCTGCAATCCCATAATTATATATCTAGAGTAAGTTCCACCGATGATTACTTCAGAGTAAAATATAGAAGATTGCACCACAGGGAAGTTTGTAGCTCCTAAACTTGGAAATCCTGGATGTCAGAAGAATTAACTTATACAAATTATAAAATAGTACTTAACATGGTAAAAATAAAAGTTATTGCAATGCTGGTTTTGATTTCAAATGGGTTCCTACCTTCATTGTTCAATGATTTATCTTTAAAATCATTAATAAAGATGAAAGCAGTGGCCAGACTATTATTAAAATCAAATAGTGTAATTAAAGCTAAAAATGACTGAAGATTAAAAGGAAAGGAAATTATGGAAATGCTTAATCCATCTGCATCTAAAAGTCTTTCACATAGTCTCAGTTTTAAGAATTCTTTAAAATCAAAGTATAACTCCATGGTTAATAGAGATGAGCGTGAAAAAGAGCCAATTTGGTCTAGTGGTTAAGGTACCAGGTTAAAAAGCAGGAGACTGTGAGTTCTAGCTCTCTTTTAAGCATGAAAGCTGGCTGGGTGGTTTTGGGCCAGTCATGTTCTCTCTCAGCATAAACCACCCCACAGGGCTGCTATTGTGGGGAAAAATAGATGAGATGGGTGGCACACAGCCAGCGGGCCTGGGCAACCCAGAGCGGGATGGAGCCCATTAAATGGCTTCTGTGATCTGCTGTTGTCGGGGCAATGGGTGGGAGTTGGGGAATGATTTTGTTTTTGTTTTATTGCACTATATTAATTTCTGTTAGTTTTTATTGTTTTAAATGTGGTTTTATATTCTTTAAGCCACCTTGAGTCACCATGGGCAAATACATGGCAACATACAATCAATCAATCAATCTCTTAAAAATAATAAATAAATAAATAAATAAAATAATAAAATAAATAAAATAAATTAGGAGAAGGAAAATATTAAATATGTTTGTACCTTGATTTTTTTTATAAAAATAATCCAAGAATAAAATAAATAAATAAAGTAAAATAAGTCTAAGAACCAAATCTGCCCATACTACATGTCATAGTCCCAGAGTCACTCAAATATTTTATATTTGGCACTGACAAATATATGGACAGGAAGGCAGAGTCCATATTGAAAAAAGATACTGAATGGCTAGCTTATATGAAGACTCTACTTTTTTATGACAAAAATTATTGGTGCACAAAATAGGCTTCAATTAAAGCAAATAACATAGTGATTGAGACTTCCGGTTGGGTTCTGTGTCAGTGTGGAGCTGAGGAGCGGATCACTACTCTGAAAGATTCCGATTTTTGCTAGTCGGTGGCTTTTTGGAGTGTGTCGGACCCCAGAGGGGTAGGCAAAAGAAAGGGGAAAACACAGAAGTCTTGGGGAGGTGCTGCAATCCCGGAGACTGGAAGAACCCCCTGAAAACCAATGGCAGAAGAGGGAGATCGTGACAATCGTGATGATCGGAACCAGAGACACAGCAGCCCAGCCGATAAAAAGAAGCGATAAGAGGGAAACAGCAGGCTGAGCACTGGAAAGGCATATTTAAAGAAGAATATTGGTGTATATTGTAAAGGAAGCTCCGATTTGAGTGGTGTGGTGAAGCAGCGGAACTATTGACAGGAGCGCTGACTGAAACAATGGCAGAGATTTATGCTGACTAATGGAATCGTGCAACCTGAGGAGACGAAGGGTGAGATAATAACATTTGCTTTGCGAGCGGAGGAGTGAACTATAGAACCTTATTGTCCGTTTATTTGAGAAGTGGGGAAAGAAAGAAAAAGAAGTGAAAGTGGTTAAGTGGTACAGGAAAACGAAAGGACAATTAAGAGCGTAAAACTTGGAAAAGAACTTTTGATGCATTGAAAGATCGGAAGAAAGGACTGGGGAAAAGAAACTTAATTTGATAAATATTAATAGACAACTCTGACAACAAAACAAGAAAGATCTATTTAAGGTATATAAGTGGAACTGTGACTGTGTGGGAGTAAAAGAACAAAAGAGTAAGAAGAAAATACACAAATAGAAAGAAGAAACGAAATGGAGAAAGTGACTGTACAACTTGGAATGAGGACATTTTGAATTAAGAGTTGTTGTAAAACAATTAACAAAAAACTCTGGATCTGATTTAATAGATATTGGTAAGATACAAACCTATTTAAGTGACGTTGGTAGAAAATGAATTTAATAGAGGTAAATATATTAGAAATTTGTATACAGAATATTACTTAATACTGATTAAATTTTTTGGATTAACTGAATAATTGTTGGAAAGTAATTCTATAAGCATATGAATTAGATGGTCAAAGAATAATTATATAATATTATTATTCTTATTTTATTGTTCTACTGATAAATTATACTAATCAATTTTTGTTTAAAAATATTATATAAGAAATCTAGGGGGGGAAAAGAAATTAGATTTACTTACTTCGATTAAATATATAATCTTAAGCAAACAGATAAATTCATATATTCAAATACATTAATGAGCTGGGTGCTTTAACTATTTACATTAATTACATGAATATATAGGTCTGGTGTTTTCTGGTTAAGCATACTGGTATCTATTTAATTGTATTTATAGTGGATTATCTATCTATCTATCTATCTATCTATCTATCTATCTATCTATCTATCTATCTATCTATCTATCTATCATTAATATTTAACTCTCTAAACCTTAGAATATTTGACCATTTAAGAAATAGAAATAAGATCTGTCTGGGACTATCTATAATAGAAAACTCTTATTTAACAATATATGCATTAATACGTATACTGTATTCAAAGGAGAAGAAAATATAACTTTACCAAGGATAGTTGATGGTGGATTGGAGAGAGCTTCTATGAATAGTTAAAATGGCAACAATAACTACAAATGTAAAATCAGGGAAGAAACCTACAACAGTGACATCTTCACCTCTGGGACAGAGATCGATTGACGCAATGTTACTGGCGGAAAAGATAAGTTCCGCCCAAAGTTTGAAGGCAGTACAGTCAACATTTGCTATGATGCAGGAAATAATGGTAAAAACCCATGAACTGATAGTGAGGAATCACGAAGACATGTAATTATAAATGAGAACGGAAATAGGAGGAGTGAAGAGCTAGATACAAAATTTGGATAGTAAAATCAGAAAGATGCAGCAGACAATGACAAAAAATGAACAAAAATTAAACACAGTAGAGGCAAGAACTGAGGTGGTAGAAAAGAGATTAGAGGAACTGGAACAAAATTGGAGTCTTATATTGTGAACTTTGGGATTCTGTGGTGCGTATAGAATTAGAAAAAGCATCATTTTATTTGAGATTCCAGAACGCTGTTGAAGATAAAAAGGAAGATCTACGTGAAATAATGGCGAATTTGATAGCAACAGCCCTACAGAAAGACAAACAGGAAATTGAGAATGACATCGATGAGTTCTACAGAGTATATACCCATTACGCCCGAAGACACAGACTACCACAAGAAGTCCACATCAGATTCGCGAGAAAGACGATACGAGATATGTTATATGGCAAGACCAGAGACGAGCCACTGATATATAAAGATCATGAAGTGGTAACATTGAAGCAAATACCTAGGAGAGTTAGGGAGCAAAGAAGGGGCTACCAGTTTTTGTCATCTCAGTTAATTAAGAATGGTATATCAGTCAGATGGCTCACCCCGGAAGGGCTCCTAGTAACATGGCAGGATAAAAAATACAAAATTGATACAATAGAGAAAGCACATCAATTTTGCAAACAATATCTGGGACCTGAGGAAGAATGTGAAAGTGGAGAAGATTTAAATACAAGAAGTCAGGAAGAACAACTCTCTGAAGAGAAAGAACTTGCACCAGTCAGAATCTCAGAAACTTAGAGAAGGTGAGGACAACAGACCAAGTACAAGAGAACCCAGAACAAGAAAAGAAACAAAAAATGCTCTACACAGACAGTAACATGAACAGAGAAATCACCCTATTTTCAGTTAATATCAATGGTTTAAACTCAACATTAAAAAGAAAACAGTCATTTGAAAAACTTAAAAAACAAAATGCAGACATAACTTGTATACAAGAAGTACATATCATAAACAGGCAGACCTCCTAAAGGATACCAATTTGGGAAAAATGTATTGGGCTCTTTCAAATCAAAGAAAAAGGAGTGTCGTAGTATATATAAAAGATTGGCTGCAACACAAACAAGTATACAAGGATGATGAAGGAAGAATGTTATTTATAGAAATAATATTAAACCAGAAAAAGATTTTTTTAGTTACAGTATATGCCACGAATGTCAATCAAAAAGAATTCTATAATAAACTCCATCACAAGATAGTAGAAACTGAATATACAAGTGTATGTATTGTAGGAGATTTAAATGCTGTTTCAGACAAGGACAAAGACTATAAAAGCTCCAAAAAAATAAAAATAAAAGGAGACTATTCCCATCTTCTTTTAATAATATGGTGAGGGAATTAAATTTGAAGGATGTGTGGAGAGAACTATATCCAACTAAAAAGCAATATACTTTCTTTTCCAATCCCCATCACTCTTGGTCTACAATAGATCAGATATGGATGGACCCAGGCTTAATGGAAAACATTGAAAATATAGAGATCTTGCCAAATGTATGGGCTGATCATAATCCTATTCAAATTAAGTGGAAAGAAAGAAAATGATTGGAAGATGGACATTTAATAATAGTATACTAAAAGATAATGAATATATTGAAATGGTGAAAAAAGAATTGAAAATATTTCTTGAAATAAATAAGAGAGAACATAGGTCCCTTCAAAACCTCTGGGATACAACAAAAGCTTACATGAGAGGTTTAACTATTGGCTATAGTATTAAAAAGAATAAAGAAAAAAGGCAACAACAAAATGTATGGAGAGAGAACCTTAAAGATTTAGAAGTAAGTAGACAAATTGATCCGAATAATCAAAATATTAATAAAGAAATAGATTTGGTAAAACATAAGATAAATTTAAGTATGCAGGAAGACCTGGCCCGAAAAGTTAAATTAGTAAAACAAAATTATTTTGAAAATGCAAATAAGCCAGGGAGATGGTTAAAATAAAATAAAAAAAGAAAAAGGAAAAAGAACGATTGTAGCTCTCCAAGACCAAGAAAAGAAAGTATGTACTCAGGCTAAGGAAAAGAAAGATATTGCCAAGGACTTTTTTATAAATCTATACAATCAAGAAGTAGTACCAGAAGAACTTATTAATAAATATCTGAAGGGAAAATTTTTTTACCGCAAATTATGGATGAAGAGAAATGTATTTTAAATTGTAAAATATCCACAGAAGAAATTAGAAAGGCAATTGGAGCCTAAAAACCAAATAAAACCCTGGACCCGGATGGAATTCCATCTGAATTCTATAAGGAGTTTCAAGAGTTATTGGAGGAGTTAATGACAGACTTATATAATGAAGGCTTGGATAGTGCTGATATAACCCTTATTCACAAAGAGCAATCAGACCCACAAAAAATTCAGAATTACAGGCCAATATCACTTTTAAACGTAGATTATAAGATTTTGGCCACAATATTGGTGGAAAGATTAAAAAAAATATTAAGTAGGATTATTCATACTGACCAGAATGGGTTTCTGCCAAATAGACAAATGAAGACAAATAAAAGAATAATTATGGATGTTTTAGAATTCTAACTAACACAACTAACTAACACAACTAAAACAATGGGCACTGATGTTTTTAGACGCTCAGAAGGCTTTTGACAATTTGAATTGGAATTTTCTTATTAAACAATTGACAGGCATGAAATTTGGCAAAAAAAAAAAATAGGATTCATTAAAACAATATATAATACCCAAACTGCAAAAATATTAATAAATGGGGAAAATACAGATAATATAAGGATAAATAAGGGTGTAAGACAAGGATGCCCCTTGGCTCCCCTACTTTATATATTAGCAGAAGAGACACTACTGGTACAAATCCGACAAAATCAAAGAGATCAGGGGGTTAAAGGTTAAAAAAGAGGAGTACAAACTTCAAGCATTTGCTAATAATATGGCATTTATAGTGGAAGTTCCCCTGGAAACGACACCCATTTTGATGAAAGAAATAGAACAATATGGAAAGGTAGCAGGGTTAAAAATTAATAAAGAAAAAGCAAAAGTGATAACAAAAAATTGTACAAATGAACAAAAGGAAGAACTAACAAAGAGATTAGGGATACAGGTGGTAAATAAAGTAAAATATCTGGGGATATAGCTGACAGCTAGGTGCTCGTCAATTAAAAAAGATAATTACAATAAATTAACAATTCAAATATTTAAAGACTTAGATAATTGGGCTAAATTGCAAATATCTCTATTAGGCCGTATTGCAATAGTAAAAATGAATATTTTGCCAAAAAAAAATTCTTATTTCAGACGGTGCCAGTCAAGTTGGAAAAAAGCTTTTTTGAAGAACTAAATAAACATATATCCAAATTTATATGGCAGGGGAAAAAAACGGAATAAAATTTAAATTATTACAGGATGATAGAAAGAAAGGAGGCTTTGGTCTTCCAGATTTCAAAACATACTACTATGCTGCGATAGCAACCTGGCTCAAAGACTGGGTTAATTTGATAAATAAAAGGATCTTAACATTAGAGGGCTTTGATCTCCAACTTGGATGGCACACATTTATGTGGGATGGAAAGAGTAAACACCACTTGTACTTTCAAAGGCATTATATAAGGAGTGTGTTATTAACTATTTGGGAAAAGATAAAAAAGTTACACACCCAAACATTTTAGATTTTGATAATATTGTAAGATATAAAGATCTATTACATCAAACTGGAGAGTTAAAGGGTAGGAATCAAATACAAATACAAGGAAAAGAGATAGCACGGTGGTCCTATGCGCAGATACAAACACATTACAAAAAAGATAAAGAACAATTTGGTTTTAATATGATCTACCAAGAATTAGATAAGATTTGGCATGGAGAGGAAAGGAAATTGATTAGTAAAATATATAAATATCTATTGGATTATAAATTAAAAGAAGAAACAGTCAAAGAGTGTATGATAATTTGGGCAAAAAATGTGGGCCACAGTATTGAATTAGACAAGTGGGAACATATCTGGGAAATAAATTACAAACTAACTATGTCAGCCTCGTACAAAGAGAATCTCTATAAAATGCTGTATTGTTGGCACTTGCCACCCGCGAGACTGGCTAAGATGTTCCCGAACCTCCCCCCAAATTGTTGGAAGTGCAACTGCATCCAGAGAACATACTTTCATATGTGGTGGACATGTCCATATGCCCAGAAATTTTGGAAAAACATCAAAAATTGGATTCTAAATATAACTAAACAAGAAGTAAAACTTGAACCTGAAACCTTTTTGCTGGGTATGATAGACTCAAAAATAGGGGAAAAAAAATCAACATTTAATCTTGCACATTATAATGGCAGCCAGAATAAGCTATGCTCAGAATTGGAAACTGTCTATTGTCCCTTCAGAGGAGACGGTCATTAAAAAAATTCATGAGTGTGCAGAGATGGACAGCCTAACCAAATTACTAAAAAACAACAAAGATAGTGAATACTACAAAGTTTGGAACTGTTGGTATGAATGGTTAAAGAAAAAGCAACATTTGACAACTGAATAAGTAATGAAACTATGAAGGACGTGCGTTTAACTATAAAGTGTTCTGTGAAATTAAAACATTAAAAGAACGAGGAACGTATTATAACAAGGTAGATCACGTCAATGTTATGGGGTAGAAGAAAAAAAGAAAAGAAAAATGTAACCAATGTTCAATACCTGCTGCAAAATGTATATATGTATATATATTTGTTTATGTTTGTTTGTTTCTTTTTAAATGTTTTAAATATAAGAAACTTAAATAAACTTTATTTTTAAAATTAAAATTAAAATAAAATAAGGAAAACAACATAGTGAAACTTCAATGAATGTTTGCTCCAGGGACTTTCAAAGAAGGTGTAAACTTTTAATTAAAAAAAAAAACATTGGAAGAAATCTAAGATTGCACTATATAGGAAAATAGTGGATTTCATTAGGGAAAGACAATAGGAGGCTGAATGGGAAAAGAAAAAAGGATGGGGGAAGGGAAAGATACCTAAAATTTATTGCTTACTTGTATATGATCTAAAGAAATAATGTATGTGTCCATTCTTTAGTTCATTAATTGAATTTCTCTTAATGAGTTAGAGTTTCATCTTGCAATGAAATGTTTAAAATGAAAGGAAAGCTTCCATAGTTATAAATTAAAAGTGAATCTTTATTTTTGACAATAGAATTTGTCAACCCCCAAAATATGAGATTGTTGGAGACAGACTTATGTGAGCTCTGATAATTTCTGTTCAGAAGTAAATTTCCAAAACAGTTGGAAGGAACACAGCTGATAAGAAGCACAAAGAAATGTCTTTAATTAAATGTGTTTATCATTATTTGTTTATTTGTTAAATTGAAGGCTGCCCATCTCCCTCTCAGTGACCCTGGACAAGCATGCAACAAATGTTCTCTGGGATATCCAGTAAATGTGAAAGAGTCCTTTGGTGAATTAGTTTTATGGTAAGATCATAATTATCAATAAATATATATATATATTGTTTGGTACCTACTTAGCTCTCAGGAGATCTTGATCCTTCAGTGCTGAACCTTGCAAGTAGATAACCCTTTGGGACCACATGGGAATTTGAAGCACTCTTCGAACCTGAACATCCATCTCCGTGGGACACAATATAACCACATAGTAGTCCTATAAAAATGCATGTTGTAAGAATCAACGAGAACCAGAAGAAATATTACATGGTTATATTTCATGGATATTTCCATTTAAAATTTATCTTGGAAAAACTTAAGAGTTGAGAGAAGGATAGTTGAAGGATAATTTATTTTTTAACCTTTCTAAAAAAGAAAAGTGTTCCTGCTATTTATTTCAATAATGATTTTATTGATGCCAAAGTTGCTCTGCAAGATATCAACATGTAATGCTTAGCCTCATGCAGAGATGAGTTTAAATCACTTCCTCTGGCAAAAAATGTTAAGCATTACGCACACTGAAAAGGAATCTATGTTCAACAGCAGAAAATGTCAGCTTCGGTGGCTACTACATAGATCTCATTAATCATTAAAAAAGGCTCAGAATTGGCTCTAAAGAAACAACATAAGTCTAGTAAAAAGAAGTGCTGGATGTTTTATAGCCCTTTCCTAAATTTTAGAGTAACTTACATTTTACAGATATAAGTCTGTGACCCATGATACTGCTAAGATTTCAGTCATATGTGAAATAAAAATGTTAAAAAAATGTGAATATTTCTGGCTGAATTTAGATAAATGCTGATCTGCTGGACTTACCTGGAGCCTAGGATGAGCATAGAATTCATTTAGAAAATCCATAAGCAGGTCAATCTTAAGAGAACTGACACACAAAACAACATGTTTCTCTGTCTGAGCTCTATGTCGGCTATAATTTCCACCTGATTTTTGTCTTTCCATCCACAAATAAGCCAGTTGCTCAAACTGCAATAAAATAAATTTCAAGATGAAGTATGGCCTCAAGAAGTCAACAAGGAGATGATAAAAACCATATAGTCCAACTGTCTAGATTGAGGTGGGGAACAATGGCTCAGGAATTCTGGGAGTTGAAGTCCACAAGTCATAAAGGGGCCATTGTTCACCATCTTTGGTCTAGATATTTGTTTGTTGTGATTTAATTTAATATGGCTTGTAGCAATATCTCACATAAAGAATATATAATAAGTGAAAAAAGAATAACCTAGCAGTACACATTTCAGCAAAACACACTTGAATATTAATGTGCATTACCATATCACATATACTGTACTTTCTAATTAGCTGAATGTGGGCAGCAGTATGTTGGCTTTTTTGGTTCTTCTGTAAAAATCTTAGCTGTGAGGAGTTTCCGGTTTGTCGGCTTCGCGAGCGGCAGGGATTTGCGAAGCTGCGCGATCCCTGCCGCGCTAGCCGTTTTTGGGGCTCTGACCGGGTACGGAGCTAGGTTGCCCTGCAGGGGCAGCTGAAGGTAGGGGGGATCCGGAGAAGGGTTTGGGGGTGTTGCAGACCCCCTCCCCCGCTGGCAGAACCCCCTTTTCCCAGGACGGTGCAGCGGCGGTCCGTAATGGCCGCCACAAAGAAGCTGGCAGCCGGGTAAGAATGCGCAGGAGGAAGTGGAGAAAGTGCTTGAGAGGAGAAAGTCTTTCTTGGTTCCTAGGACTCTAAGACATATTTAACAAAATTCCTGAAAAGTATGACTTTCTGAATGATACCTTCGAGAAGAGGAAAAAAGCGGCAGTTTAATGGTGCTGAAAGGATAGCTTACCCTCTTTTTTTACGGAATAAAAAGTGAACATTAAGAAACCTATTTTTTTTTAGGTGAAAACTGGCTCTAAGCGGTGAGTGGGAAAAGAGAGGACTTAAAAAAAATATTTGTATGCTAAGACCTTGTTGGAGGAGATGCCTTAAGGATTGAAAGACTAAAATATATTGTAATAAGACTTTAAGAAACAGATTTGGACTTTCCTTTTCTTTAATTGATACTACCCCAGGAGGAGAGAGTGGGAACTCTGTCTTGGTTTGGACTGACTGAGAACTTTGGGATTGTCTTATTTTTCCTTTGGAATATTCTGGCTGGTGTAAGAGAAAAGAAAAGAAAAGATTTATAATGGCTTCTTCTATCGAGGAACTGAGAAAAGACTATGAGCAAGCAAAACAAAATGGTAAAGCTGGTTTGAAAGAAGCCTTCCTTTTTTTAGAAATGGCGCTTATTAATTATCAACAAACATTGCAACAGATGAAGACAGCAGAAGAAGAACAAAGAAAGGAAGCCATCTTTAATAAATCTCAGAACTCGACCAAGAGGGAAGGAAGAGGAAAAAGAAGAGAAATAAAGGACTTAAGATTTAAAAAACATTTAAGAAAGGGAAAAACAAGGTGCAAAATCAATATAAGGATGGTAAACAAAAGGGAAGAGGAATGCGACAGAGAAGGGAAGCCAGTAAGGCAGAGGCTAGAAGAAGGGGGCTAGAAGGGGGGCTAGAAAGGTTTGTTGGGGGAAGAAAGAAAGGGAAAAGGTGGAGAAAAGTTACAAAGTTTTGAAATTAAATGAGAAAAAGAAATTTTTTTAGGGATAAAGGATAAGTATAATTTCTTCAAAGAGATTTTGCAAGGTACATAAGATGATATTGTAGTATTGTATCAGAAATAGAAAATTTAAATGGCTTGAGAGTTGATAAGAGATTAAAATGTTGGAATGTTAATAATGATTGGTTTGAAAATATAATATGAGGGGAGATTTAGAATATTAAACTTTAATTAAAGAGTTTATTAAGATTATGGTATTGATGTTATTATAAAACTTTCATTATAGTATTTTGTTTTTAATATTTAAATCTATTGCTTAACTATGTATTTAATTGTTTTAGATGTATTATTCAGTTAGAATGTACCAAGCAAAATCGGATTGGGTATTTTAAAGATTAATTTGATTAATTTAGTGGGGAGATAGAAAGGCATCATACTCTGATTAGTGATTTCAGGAGAAATTTCTTTCTTTTAAAAGGAATGAGACAAAGGTATAATAGAGAATGGACAAAAGATATAAATATAATGACTCAAATTAAGATGATTAATTAAGATAGAATCAAGAAGAGTGAAATGTGTGGAGAAGTTAATATAGAAGACTTAGAATGGTAAATAAAATAAGTAATGATATGTAAGATGAGCCTGAATATAATTGAAGTCCATGAAAAGAGAGATACCTGGGTCCAAGTTACTTTCCAAAAAGATCTTTTATATGTTTTGTGTGTTGTGTGATTATGTTGTTTTTTTGGGGGGGGAAATTAATAAAACCTTGTAGAAATATAGAATGAGAATAATGGTAACTAAGTCAGAAAGAAGTAGATGAAATAATAATAATAAAATTGAATAAGAGTGAAGAGAAATAAAGGGAAATTGGATAAGAGGTTTTTGTATGTTTATATGGAAATGGTTTACAATAGAATTATAGTTTACCTGACTTGTTAAATTTATAATGGAAAAAGGTTTAAACATGTAATGGAAAATGATGACTTGTCTGTTTTGAAAATTAATAAAACTTGTTTAAAAAAAAAATCTTAGCTGTAATTTATTAATTTAAACAGTAAATTTGTACATGCACTCACTTTGACTTGGCTCCCTTGTTGATGAAGAGAGTCAAGATTTAGTCTCAGAGAAGACTACCCCTAAAAAGGAATCATGGCTTGTATTGTCCTAATAATGCTTTGTTTATTAATTAATCAAAGTAAAAAAAAACCACGTTTTTTTAAAGAACATCACAGTCATAGATGATTATTAGATGGTGAGCCATTAGAATGGAAGACAGATGCAAGTTGTTCAGGAAGCTGCATGAAACAGACCCAAAAGAATTAAATTACTAAACATCACAAAAATAGATGGGATTCTGGAAATAGAAATAAAAATGGATTTGGTGTAGTGATAAAATGTCTAGTTCATAGGGAAAAAATTGTTGTAAACAATGTACTCAAAAAGTCTAGCAATGGTTAAGATTAAAGAGGCATAGAAAATGCAGGACAATTTTGACAGAATTTGTAGTCTGTTTTGGAATGTTAGCAATTTGGCAGAATTCTGATTTTAAAGTGCAGCTTTCTTCTAGGCAGTGTGTGTAAGGCAGAGGTATCCAACTTGCGTCGTCACGTGATACATTGCAACTTTCCACCCCTCGCTAACCGGGCATGGATGTGGCCAGTATATGACTCATCTGGCCTGTGGGCTGTGAGTTTGACAGTCCTTGTGTAAGGCAATTCTGCTCTTCAATAAATTATTGAGGTACTTATGAGTATGGATAAATTTATTTTATGTTTGCTGTCGTTTTTTTAGTGAATGGTTCAATGTTATACATACAGCATACACTTGGAAGTGAATATATGTGTTCTGATAGAGGGAAATATTTGCGGCTCAGGGTTGAAACAAGGGGCCCTTGATACTCTCTGAGCTCATTGTTTTCTTGCAAACATTTCATTTATCCAAACTAGATAACATTATCAGTGTGTATGTAATCTTGCATGGAGATTATGTGATACTATTGATCAGAACCTGAATGATTTCTGATGAAGTTTGCAAGGAAGAGAATAGATTTGAAAATGAATATATCACTGACCAAGGAAGCTGTTTTTGACAAGAGAAATAGAACAATTGTTACTCATTTCTAAAGAGTAAAAAAGCAGAGAATATGTAGATGAACCAGTGTAGCTTAGTAGAATGTTTACTAAAGATAACATAGATGGAGAAATTTAAAAAGGACAAATATTTGTAGAAACAGTGGCTGGCTCATATTTAAATGATGGTCCACTAGAACTCCAAGATCCCTCTCACAGTTACTATTATTGAGCATGGTACCACATATACCATACCTGTGCATTTTGTTTTTCTTGCCTAAATATAGAAGTGTACTTTTCTCACCATTCAATTTCATTTTGTTAGGTAGCACCCAATGTTCCAGCTGGTGCCCAATGTTCAAATTATATAGTATATTATACTATATTACATTATATTAAGTGAATTATACTAGTGCTCTACTGTAAGTAGATAAGAAATAGATATATAAATGAATATTTTGAAATGATAATGTAAAATACAAGTGTAGTCATTACAAATATTCAAAATTAAAATGCTATTATTCTAAGTCTTTTTAAAAAGAAAATAATGTTTTACCTGTATTGGTAATACTACAAGGGCAACACAGATCATAATTACAACCAGCAATTTGGAAGGCCAGATCTTGGGAGTAACATCCCCAAATCCTACAGTGGAAAATGTCACTATGCAGAAATAGAGGGAGTCAAAGAGAGTCAGCTTGTTTCCTGCTCGTTCCAGATGTTGAATTCCACAAATACTATAGAAAGAATGGATTTAAAAAAAACATATGTAACTAGATAGATTAGTGCATTACAATTCTGTTTGGTCAGGGGATTAATTGTCTCATATACATACTTGTATTAATGTAAAAAAAATCAGTTTTGTTTTATATTTCACAAAAGTCTGCATGTTTCAAAATTAATGAACCCATGTTATCATTGATCTCAAATACTGACATATATATGAGACCCAAACGTAAGAAGAGGGGAAAAAATGCACTTTTTCATTTGAAAACCCTGAGCAGCTTGAGATCATGAAAGCTTTATATCTCTTAAATAGCCATTATGGTCACTTAATGATCATAAAGTTATTTTTCTGGAAAGAATGTTAAAATTATAGTTTTTCCTTTTATAGGACCTATAATAAGAATCATAGCAGCAAGCAGAAGACAGCTAAACTGAGAATTTATAGCATTAAACCATACTGAACAGATAGCCTCAATTACTAAATACATTTGAGTAATATTTAGAGACACCGTGTTAGCATATGCCACCATGAATATATTACTGTTTATTTTCCATTCTATCCTTATTCACAGTCAATCTATATAAATAAAAGCGAAATACCACTCACACATCATCACAATATCTCCAGAATCATAAAGCCCTACAAACTTGAAATTTGAAAGGTATGTTCCTCTTGGCTTCTAGATGCTCACTAAGAAAGAATTTTTTGAAACGACCATCAGAGCATTAGTATTTCATATATTATCATTAACAGGCTCTGATGCTAAGGAGTTCTACCCCCCTCCCCACCTAAAATCTGTTCCAAATGCAAAACACAAGCAGAGAAGAGTTTCACTTTCAGTTTTAGTTTCACAGCAGCAACCAGCTTTAGTACAGAACAGTTGACTAAGCCACGCCCAGGCTCCTTGCTCTTTCCTTGCTCACACAGCAAATACTGTTTCAGTTTCCAAATAGCCCTCAACTCTCTCACACACTGACAGGATGTTAGCCAGATAAATACTGATGGATGCTGGTAGGCAGAGGCACAATTTCCCCCCTTTATTTTCCTCCCCCAAAACTAAGCCCGATCACAGTTTCATGGTGAAGCACGGGTATAGAGCTAGTTTAATATAAGTCTGAACCTGATAATAAAACCTAAAAAGCTTGAATGTGTAGTTATACTATGTTGCACAACTTAATGAAGTGATTCTGTACATAAAACAAGCTTGGAAATCTTCAGTCCAAGTTACCTCAACAATATTAATTTATATTTAGTTTTCCGCCATTTCTGCTCTTGGCCATAGAGATATCTTATGTTATTCAAATTGATGTTTCCACAACTTGAATGGGTCATGGCTGAAGCTATGTTTCAGAGTTATACTTAAGGGGGGGGGAAGTGTTAAGATTAAAAAATTGGGCATCAATCACTTGAAATGAAAAAAAACAAAGTGAAATCCCAAAAGAAAGTAATATTCTAAGAGTTCTGAAGCCAGGTTTTACAGACTTATGATTGAATGCACAGATCACGCTTTGTTCAAAGAACTCTCTTGAGCAGGCTTAGAATCCCTTTGAAGAGCTCTTAAGGGAATTGAAACTTTTGACACTATAATAACAAAGGCAGTGACATGTGGGGTAAAACAAATGGGTATGTTCCACTTGATCATTTCCCAAATGGTCCCATGCAGTATGTTGAACTCTGTGGCATGGAAACCTGCTTGGGATTTCTCATTACTGAAAGAACAGCTTTTCATAGATAATTAAAATTGTTTTCCTTTAATAAATTCTTCTCCATCTGAATTATTCTTTGATACTTTCTTCAAGAGGATGTGGAAGAACTCAGAGTTATGAAAGGGAAAGATTCATCTTTAGCTCCTCAGTGACTGGTGGCTCTGAAATAAGCCTGGAATGGTGTATTTTCAAGGATCCTAAATCTAGTTTACCCCAGAAATAATGGGGGTAAATCTATAACTTATTTACAGATAGTCCTTGACTTATGACAATTGAGACCAAAATTTCTGTTGCTAAGCGAGACATTTGTTAAGTGATTTTGCTCATTTTATAACCTTTCTTGCCACAATGGTTAAGTGAATCGCTGCAGTGTTAAATTAGTAACATGGTTAAGGGAATTGGGCTTCCCATTGACTTTGCTTTTGGTCACAAAAGGTGATAACATGATCCCAGGACACAGCAATTGTCATAAATATGAGTCAATAGCCAAGCACCTGAATTTTGATCATGTGAACAGGGCTGCTGCTGTAAGTGTGAAACAAGGTCATGTCACTTTTTTTCAGTCCTATTTTAACTTTGAACGGTCACTAAATGAACTGTTGTGAGTTGAAGACTACTTGTATTTATTTATTTATATTTATTTATTGATTTATAAAATTTATTAGCACAATATTTCTAGAATAAAATTCTGGAATTACTAATATAGATGTATTTAGAGTTGCCTTTAAAAATAATGTTTTTACAAAAATCAACATTGTATAAGCAGTTTAAAATAAGTATGGAAAGCAGAACAAAATAGCATCTAAGCAGGATTTAAAATAAACAAAAATAAAACAAAGATATTAGTCAAAAAGCTTACGGGCACCCAGAAAAAGGAAACATTGGAAATTCAGATAGTTAAAAAGGTAAAATATCTTAGTATTTAGGAATATCTTAATATTTCCTCAATTAAGGAAAACAATTATAGTAAATTAGTTGTCAAGCCCAAAATTGACACATGTGTAGCCATTTTATTTAGCCTCATTATATATTTCTTTTCTTTCTTTCTCTTTGCTGGTCATGGGGGGAAGGGTTTTGGGTTCTTAGGGTGGGAGGAGTGGAGATAGAGAGTGTTGTTTAGGCTAGGTGGTTCTCTTTCCTGTGGGAACAAAAGCTGACCCTGCTGAGACCTAGAGGTGGAGATTTATGGCACCAGACAACATTGATTAACTTCTATTGGGGAATGTGACTCTTGGGAGGGGGGTGTTTCTAATTTCCAATATTATTAGGTGCAATTATGGATTGTGTCAGATCCGGAATTACCATGGGCTTTGCCAATTTGATGCTTTCCTAAACAAAAGAAATTGTTTTGGAAGGCGGACTTTGCTCTTTTCTTTTTAAATGGATTTCATCACTTGGAAACCTTACATTAGTACTACAACTAAGAAACCATCTGGAGACATGGGGAAAACTACAGATTTCACTAATTGGAAGAATTGCTGCAGTCAAAATGATTATATTACTGAAATTATTATATTTATTTCAAACTATACCAATAAAATTAGGAAAACCCTTTTTTGAGGAGCTCAATAAAGTAATAGCCAAATTTGTGTGGGTGGGGAAAAAAAACTAGAATTAAAATGAAATTAATGCAGGGTAAAAGAAGGAGGGATGGCTTTGGACTTCCGGACTGGGAATTATGCTATCAGGCAGCATCCATGACATGGATAAGAGATTGGATTAATTTGGATAATAAAAGAATAGTATTAATGGAGGGACATGATTTGCAACTAGGGTGGCATGGATTCTTATGGGATGGAAAAAGCAAAAATCACTCTTATTTCCAAAAACATCAGATCAGAGACGCACTTATTCAGGTATGGGGTGGGGTGGGGGAAACATTACACTTTACCAGGCTGGTTGTCAATGATGGATTTGATGATATACCCCAATGCAATGGACTTAAATAAAATGAGAAAGGAACTGATAGATTCACAAGGAAGGCTGAGAACAACACAAGAACTAAAGCAACAAGGTATAGATATCAATTGGAGGCCCTACTTGCAAATTCAGACAAGATATAAAAAAGATAAAGAAGAATATGGATTTTATAAGGATCAACAACAATTAGATAAAATAATTCAGGGAACGGAAGAGAAGATGATATCTAAAATATATAACCTTCTTTTGAACTTTAAAATGGAGGAAGAAATTGTAAAAGAAACAATTGATAGTTGGGGGAAAATTTGGGATACAGCATTGAATTAGAATATTGGGAAAAATGTGGGGGGAAAACTATAAATTAACATTATCAGCAGCATATAAAGTAAATATATACAAAATATTTTATAGATGGCCCCTACCCCCTGCTAGATTGGCAAAGTTGTTCCCAACCAGAAGCCCAGAATGTTGGAAATGCAAAAGTAAACAGGGCACCTTTTCATATGTGGTGGACATGTTTGGAAGCCAAGAGTAACTGGATTAGAATTATGGATATCTATGTGGATAGAGGAAATAATGAAACAAAAAATTGAATTCAGACCAGAACTGTTTTTATTGGGAATAATAAGGGGAGACTACACTAAGACAAACAAATACATCATTTTACATATAACAACTGTGGCCAGAATTGTGTCTGTACAGTACTGGAAACAGGATAATATACCATCTGAGGGGACAGTAATAAGAAAGATTTTGGACTGCGCGGAGATGGACAGGCTGACCTTAGTTAAAAGATAGAGGTGAATTGGAGTATTATCTGGTCTGGGATGCCTGGTATACCTGGTTGGACAATAGATATAAAAGTAACACAGTAACTAATATATGAATATGAATGTTGACGATGCTGTAACGTTGTTGAAAGTGTTGATATGTTATAAATTGTTGGAAAATGTTTAATAAAAAGTATTTATAAAAAACAACAATAAAATAGCATCTAAATAATGTCTATTACAAGATATCCTCAACTGTTTTGCTAGTGGGCAAAACAAAATGCATTTTAAATGCCATGACTGCTACGGGAAAAGAGATTGACCAGTCATAAAATGTCAACTATGATGCCACAACCAATCACATAACAAGTCAAATGGAGAAAGTTAAGGGAGTTGTATGCGGGTGCACTGGTGTATACTAGTATCATTATATAAGTATAATAAATTTGTCAAAAGAATAAAAAAAGCTGCTAGACCACAAATAAGAATAAATAGAAAATCCTAGCAAACAGGGATGGATGTGGATGGCAAACAGGGTGGCAAACAGCAGATCCACGGTTTGTGAGTATCAAACCTCTTGAATAGCTTTACCAAAAAAAATGTGGTCTTTTCTTATTATTATCAATTAAAAAATTCTGCATGCCTTTACCTTAAGTCTTCTGCTTTCCTTAGTTTCATTTGAATCTGCCTGTGCAATGATGGTTAATATTTTACTAAAAAGACATGAAAAGCACCTTACAGCCCCTTAATTTATATGGACATCTATATTTTGAAAAGAAACTTTGTGTCTTAATAAAGGGCAAAATTATAAGCTACAGTGAACTGTACACTAAATGAAAAAAAAACCTTAATGTCTAAAATTAGTCCTACTTACTGTATGTACTGTCCGAACTTTAAAATATTTAGTCATTGTTTGCTGGTTTTTATATTTAGTACTACCTGTAAAAAAAATGTACTTCATGTTTATCCCCCTCAAACCCCAAAGAAATAAAAATGAATGTAAGGTTAAAGTTTAACCAAATGTTGGAGAAATCATGGCCACAACAGCAACTTTCCTCATGTTTAGAACAACTGTTCTAAATTCTGGTGGTAGCCAAAAATTGGCTTCCTATCTGTAATGTTAACCATAGAATTGGGGTTTGATGGAGATATTGGGGATATGAGTCACGCCTTTCTGAACAGCTGATGGAGAAAAGCTCTTCATTTTCCTCTCATTAAATGTAAGAAATATACCTTCTGTGTTGCCCTATCATTGTGGAATTCCTTTTTTTCACAATGTCCATTGAAGATCAGTCTCGGAACAAGAGTTGGCTAAAGTTCTATTTGTTCATTTCAGAATGCTGAATGCTCAGTGGCAAATTTAAAACGGCTGTCATATTTCTTCTCACCCTCATTAGAGTACATGGAGAACAATTTCCTTAGAGCTGCAGTTATTCGTAGCCTCTTACCTAACCATAACACTTATTTTTAAAAAGGTTGTTCTTCCAAGATAAAACTATCTGTGGAAGATCTTATAGCTACAAAAGGTACATGAAACATTACAGTGAGATGCAAAATGTATAGCAATTTCTCTTTCATCTCCTTTAATTCTCCAGGGCCAGCACTCCTGGTTTGAAATGTCTAAAATTATGGGAAAACATAATATTGTAGAATGTTCTATAGCCTAATACACAATGAAAGATGTTCTGATAAGAATATTCATGCATTCTACAAAATATTCATGAGATTCTAAAAGGACTTAAATCTTACAATTTTGGAGAAATTGTATAAGGTATAAATTTCTGATAGTCTTCACTGTGACTGTTCACTATTTTTCTAGCCTTAGGTCTATTTTTTATCTGGAAGATAAAATAAAAAAGAACCAGGCTGCTATTTTGTTATTGCTTGGATTTTGTTGTTTATAGTATAATCACATGTTTAATTTTGATTTATTTTAATACTGACCTAACATTTTAAACTAATGAAAGCTATTTCAATATACAGATTTATATTATTATTATTTAAAAAAAAATTAAAACAAATGTTTTAATGTTTGTTTTCTTTCTCCATCTTTTTCTTCTCATCTTGTTTCCCCCCCCTTTGGAATTGTGACATTAACGCTTTAATAATTAGGAAAATAACACAAGCACGGCAAAGGAATATTAAAGCGCTTTGGAATGCAATTCCCAAGAAGAGGCAATATATATATATAGAATAACAACTACAGCATATTATTGTTTTCAGAATAAAGAAGGTAAGCTGATGGTCATTTAGCAAAACTCCAAAATACAATTATACAGCACAATATGAATGGGACAGAAACATGATTTTAAGAACTACACTGCATGTGAAAACAATAATTAACAAAAAAAAACTTAAAAACCATTTCATGTGACATGACTTAATGTATTGCTATTTGAGTGAACTATAGTTGTCTTCCTTGTATTTTCAGCTGATTCTTAATTTTGTATCTTCAGCTGATTCTAAATATTTATACACCACCTACTACCACTTTTTATTTCTCTTTGCCTTTTGGCAAGGTAACTACTTACATCTGTTCACAAATATTTTTTTAAATGACATAAACATGGAAAGTAGCTTAAAAGCAACCAATGTGGCAGTTATATGATGCTCTGCAGCAGTATATGCTGTTTTCCTGTGATTGCATGTCATGATATGTGCAATATGAACAAATATCGCAGACAGAGGAAACAAGTCTCTAGTAATTTTTAAAAATAAAACAGCTTTGTTATCTTGAGGCTGGTGGGAATAATTTCATTATCTTTGAATTCCATGGTATGCGGGGAATTTGTATGAATTGCCAAAACATTTCCAAATAATTGTATTCTTAATCTGAAATATTTAGGAAGACCCATGGCTTACAAAACCAATATGAGAATATTAAAACACTGATAGTGTTTAGAAAAAAAATCAGCAGAAGCAAGATGATTAGACTCTGTTACAATGGCAATGGGTACACTATTGGAAGATTTGAAAGACCAGGTTAAGGGCAGATCATCACTGCATGGTGGCACAGTGGTTAAAATTCAGTATTGCAGACTAACTCTGTCTGCAGCCAGGAGTTCAATCTTAACGGGCTCGAGATTGACTCAGTTTTTCATCTTTCCAAGGTTGGTAAAATGAGGATACAGATTGTTGGGGACAATATGCTGAGACTGTAAACTGCTCAGAGAGTGCTATAAAGCACTATGAAACAATACATAAGTCTGCTATTGTTATTGTCATTTATGAGTTGCTAAAAGTTCATAACTTGATGACTTGATGGCACATAATCAATCTAGGGATTTAACAATTTGCAACCCAGGCACAACAAAAGAAAGCACTGCTATAAACATCTAAATTTAGGTATTCTAATACTATAAAATGGAGTTGGAAGGCAATGTTCTATTCTTGTAGAGGGAGGGTATAACAATCAAAATTGTTAGCTGGTATCTTCCTACATGCATTATCTTGCTTCTTTTCACTTGTATGCTCCAAAGGACAGATTTCTGCTGGCTTATCCTGCTGCTTCACTTGAAAAATCAGACATATAAATTGGATTCTGTCTGTAATTTAGAGTGAAAACTATTATAATATTGCACTATACGTGATTGTGTAGCCAGCGATTCTTGAAAGCATAATACATCTCAGTGTTGTTCTGCAGTTCTGTCAGTAGTAGTAAGCACTAAGAGAGCAAGAATACAAAATAATAGTATTTGCTATTATTTTTAAGTTGAGTTATTGGTGATGTGCTACTTTTAGATATAAGCAACTTTCCTTCTGCAAGTATAGGCACAGTCTATACAGCTGGATTGAAACAACAAAATTGTGCAACTATGTCATGCCACACTGGCAGATCAAAATCTAGAAAGCAAGATCAATTATTCAGAATATATACACATATTGCAATGAGCATGGAGTTAGATTGGCTGTGCATATTTAGGGCCCTTTTATTTAACCCTAACCCTAACCCTTTTATTTAACTAGGAGAGTTTATCAGGTTTTTTTAAAATTGCCTTTGATCCTTCTTTTAACAAAATGTTGCTTTTATCGGGAGGATACTAATTAATTGATACCACAAAAATGTTGAACAAGTCATCTTCAGTAATATTTTGAAAATGTCCACATCAAAAAATTTCATCATAAAATAAAAGTTTAATAGATCATTCTCAGGGTGTAGTCATAAACAATAAAGAAGAGGTTATGCATATATATGCCTAGTCCTATTTTCAGAATCATATCCAAAGATATTAACACCAATCTGCTTTCTGCTAATTTAATTGGCAAGAAATTTAATCCAATATTATGTCCAATTTCTTCCTTGATTAGGTCTGTCCTGGAAATCTTATTTTTCCTTTAGGCAAATTTATGACATAAAAGTGACTTTTCCCTACCTTAAATCACTTGCCTTGGAATTTACAAATTATCTCCCATAGGAGAGGAAGTAATTTCTGTCAACTCTATCAGCAACCCATGGAATTCCTATAAACTTATAAATAAAACAGGTAAATGCCAAGAAGATGACACACAAAATCATAATTTGGTCTTATGTAAAGTCTTCACTACATAATTGAAGTCAGAATGCAGCCCTTAGCAAAGATTTTAATGAGTAATGTGTAAATATATGATTGATTTGTCAGGCTTGGCTCTTTTTTAACATGCAATTATATGGAAATAAAAAAAGTCACAATGCAGCATTCATGGAACACTTTCTTTACAGGCTAACATAAACTGTTCTCACACTTTGGAAAGTGACAGGCCATCATTTGTGGGAAGGACATACTGTGGCTCACTGAAAACTGCTTTTGCAGCTGTGGTCTGCAAAGCATAAAATGTAAATTTCTAATACTTAATTTTACAGTCTATCCAAAATGCTGGACCTTCACTTACTGAATTTGTTTCTAAGCTAAACAGTAATATAAAAGCTGTCATGTTGTAAGCCATCAAAGTCAGTCTACCAAGGACTTTATCAGCGCTATTTAGAATTTTAAACTTGCAAGACAGATTATTTACCATTAAACTAAGCACTTGCATTTGTTACACAGCAATACTTGGAAAATGTCACAATATTTATCTATTGAATTATGTTGTATGGTACATGAATATATGGCACATAACTATTAACAATTTCTTGCTAAATCCACGTGTCTTGCTATAAATAACATTACATATATTAATTCCTCCTAACCCAATATTTAAAGATATGCTGAATTCTAGCATCGCCTATACAATTTCTTATGTGTGTGTGTGTGTGTGCGTGCGTATATTTGAATCAGTTTTTGACGCCTGGTGATTGCCTGGACTAGTCCCTGAAGATTTCTTAGCAAAGTTTTTTGAAGTGGTTTGCCCTTACCTTCCTCCTAGGGCTGAGAAAGACTGGCCTAAGGTCACCCAGCTGACTTCATACCTAAGTTAGTCTCCTGCTTTCTAGTCTGATGCCTTAGCCCGTGTCACTCTACTAAACTGGCTCTTATCATGGATTTTAGGTGAGAAAAAATGAATAACTTTACTGCTGTATATTATGGTTTTTATGCTTGATTCAGTAGATGTGTAAAGTAGTCTAATCTCTGGGAAGTAAGACTCAAGATGCTTGATGAATGAAACAGAACCTACTGTCTATACCCAACTTGACAAACACTAGTCCAGGCACAAATTTTGGAAAATTATTCCTCTCAAATGACCAGAATTTCATAAAAATGTTGCTTCACAAGCCTGGATAGATAAGAAAGCCAGCAATAATCCCACATTATCCTAAGAGTATCTGGCTAGAGCCTGCCATGAGTATCAATTAGCTACTATTTCATACTACTGCAGCACAAGCCATTCTATAACCATAGTCTATCTACTACTTAAGATGCCCCATCTGAAATAATTATATCAATAATTCTATAAATAATTTTCCCAATGTAAATGATACAACTCCTCTGTGAAATTATTAAAAATAAGGCATGAATTATTTGAGTAACTATTTGAGTATGCCAGAAGGAAAAGATTTCATACAGATATTAATTCCCAATGCATATTTAATGATATCCAAAACAAGGACTACTTTATTCAAAACCTGTGATAAATACATCAAGTAGACACAAAGCAAATTGTTAAGTGAGAGTGCTCATATAGTTAAAGAAATCAAAAACTTTTGATAGACAATGAGATTAATTTTCTGTCAGTAAAATAAAATCCAATTCCTTTACAAAACAGGTAACATTTTAAAGCTCAGGTCTTCTTTAAAAAAATCATCATATTAATGTCTCTTAAGTATATTGGAGAATATACATGTTTGAAAGCACAGAAAAATTGAAAATAAAGGTATTGGTGTAATGGATAAAGAATAAATCCTCATTCTGCCATATAAAACTTGTCTTTCTCTCACTACATATTATGAGTAGGGTTGAGATTCAGCTGGTTCGGGTGAACCGGATGTTAAATTTACATCTGATTTGCCAAACTGGTAGTTGAACCAACCGGCTGGCGCTGCCCACCCCTTCCTTCCCCTCCCTGGAGTCTCCACGTGGCCCATTTGGGATGCAGGTAAGTGCAGGGTCCACGTGGAGGCTCTAGAAGGGCAAAAAATGGCTCCCAGGCCTGTTTCCGGCTTCCAGAGGACCTCTGGAGCATGGAGAAGGCCGTTTTCACCCTCCCAGAGGCGCAAAGGAACCTCCGCACTCTGGGGAAGGCGAAAAACGCCGTCCCAGAAGTTCCAGTATGACACACGTACCATGGCCACGCCCACCCAACAACTGGCCAGAGAACTGGTTGTTGGGATTTTTGAATCCCACCTCGATTATGAGACAAAAAATATAAGTCAGAATTCCTGAAATGATATCACAGAATGACCTAGAGTGCTATATAATTTGAATCATAATTAAGAAATGATCGATCAGCTCCAATATCCCATCTAATAAAATTTTAAACTGTATCTCAGATGTGGAACAAAGCAGCAAAATGGGGCAAATAAATCAAACTATGTTAATTGGTGACTTGCAAGTAGGCAAAAATGAGATGGATCCATCAAAGACCCCAGCCCCATATTTTATAAAACTGTATTTTATAATATGAAGAAAACTAACATGATTTACATTTTATCACTTTATATACCTGCATGGGCCATACTGTCTAGTTAAACTAAAATAAATTTTATTTATATGAAATCAAAATTAGCTTTTATTAAGCTTTATTAGTCAGATTAAAATCCTGCTCTTAATTGAGAAACACTAGATAGTTTACGCAGGCATCCTTTTTATTTTATTCATAACTTAGAACAATTCAAAACTGACTGAGATAAATCTAGTGAACTCCCATCACTGAAATTGGGCTTGAACCTAAATGAATACCTAACCTCTAAACCACACTCCATTTTGTGTACTTTTTTTTTTTTTTTTGGGGCGGGCTCCACCAAGTTCTTCAGCTTACTATTTTCTTTTTTTTTTTCTAATGTTTTCCTACAAGTGCAGGGTCTGCTTTTGGGCGGAATCAAATATAAATCCATTGCTTACAACTGAAATTGACCAACTGAATTATTACCTGAGCCTGACGTTGTGGGCTGAGACAGATTAACTGTCAAGTTTTCATACTTAAGGAAGAACTAGAATTCATAGTCTTATGGTTTCTAGGCTGGTGCTTTAACCATCAGACCAAATGGGTCTGAGGGCCCAGCTTTCTATGTGCTATTATACTCTGACCCTGTGATGACCCGGGGAGATACAAAATAAACACAGTCACAAAAACCCGGTGAAGCCCCTTTTATTCCTTCACTTTGCTTCCAAGCTCCAACTATCCTTGATGGAAGACAAAAAACTCCCACACAAGCAGTTACAAGAAGGAGGGAAAAAACAACACAAACCAGGCAAGATAAGGGCTGGAAGACGTCCACAGATAACAGAACATACACTGGGAAGGACTCCAAACTCAGAGAGGAACCATAAACTAGAGATATTTCCTTGCTTTGTTTCCAGCGCTCGCATGTATGCACGTCCGTCTTCTTATTCAGTTGTCACAGCTGCAGCCCATGAAGAGGATCAATGCCCTCTCCTCCCGAATAGACCATGTCTCTCCCTTATCCTCTCCTCCCTGCGTGCCCTCGGATGGAGAGGCCTGGGTCCCCCTCTGACTGCTCAGCCAGCCTCTGCCCTTCCCTCTGGCTGGCCTCTGCCAGCTTCTTCCACAACCTCCGGAGCCATACTTCCACTCCCGGTCGGCTGTTCCTCCTCTCCCTCAGAGTCAGTCTCCACCAGGGGCCTGACGGACCCTATTTAGAAACTCATAGAATGGGGATAAAATGAACAAAATAATGAGGAAAGATCAGATGTAATTTGTAATTGCAATTAGCTTGAGGGGAACGTAGTTGGCACCTCATTCAAAATGGCCTTTTTTACCAAGCAGACTGAATTTCTGTCATTATTATATATTTGTAACAAAGTGTCAGATGAGAGGAGAGAGAATAATGTGGTGATGAAGAGTGGGCCCTGAATTTATGATCCAGATATAGATGGAAAATTGACATTATTAAATATCCCTGTCCACATGAATTTACTTCCACATGAAACCACTTCGATTAAGCTGCTTTTTGCAACAACTTTTCAAACAAACAAGCTCATATCAAAAAAGTATTAGAGTGTGAAAGCTTTCTATGTTCTCATGAATAGCTGGATGGAAAAGGAGTGAATATAAAGCACTTGGAAGGTGAGGAGACTTGGCCTTGACACAGAGTATCTCCCTGTTTTTGTGAAGATGAATAGATTGTGATTGTGACTAGCATCTGCCACTGTACTGATAAACTAGCATCTGCCACTGTACAGCGCTACCCAACCGCATGGCAACTGGTTTTTTGAGACCTCTGCCTCTCCTTTGTGGCTTTGGCACATGTTTATGACATGAAGCAAGAATCCAGTGCTACCCATATATTCCTGAAGCAGTACAGTTAAGAGTAGTGCAAGCTCTTACAAAATAATTGTATACAGTTGCAGAGTATAACCATCAGTATATGTAAGCAATTATCTAAAATATTAATATTTACTAGTAATCGCTCAAAAATATAAATGCTGTAATTAAAAGATTCAAAGGAACAGCAATATAAACAAAAAAGAAATCAACAGAGGACTGTTTTAAAGCAGCCTGAATGTGATTCCAATTACCATGATAGACAATTGCTTTATTTCCTTAGCTAACAACTGTGTCATTGATATTTTTTGTCAGTATTTAGTCTATTTTTTCCCCACTCTACAAGAGCCAGAACAAGACCAGAATAAAATGATACATAATAAGCTAGTGTCTGCAGATGCAGAAGGCAGCAATAATTGGTGTAGGTCAACTTGCCTTTTTTCTTCATCTTTTCCTGTCACTTACAAAACACAGGCTTGAATCTGAACATAATGTTCCCTGGCAAGCAGTGCTAGCCTCCTTATCAGAGATAGATTACTGTCAAATATTTTTGTTTCCCATGACTCAAGAAAGGGAAAAGCCTTAGGGAGAAAACAAGGCATAGTTTCTAATATTGTTATCAGTCATTGGCAATTATTCTACAAAGATCAAAGGTAGCAAACATTAGAAATGCAAAATGGTGTGACTTCAGTGTTTGAAGAGAAAGCAATTAAGAAGTTCATTTTAAGGCTCGTATTTGATTTCAGGATTCATGCAATCATAACAAGAAATGAGTATAAAAATATGGGGGGGGGGGGAACAGAATGAACAACCATATTTGTCAGCTTTCCTTAAATCTTTTACTGTTGTGATTTGTAATATTTACCTGTGTCCCAATATTAGCGTTGTATAAAGAAAAGCTTCCTCAGGAATAGCTTCCCCTTTGGACCAATTCCTTGGGAAGACATACAGCAATATAAACAAAAAGGGCAGAGGTTTTATGTCCCACTTAATGAAAGGAGTATGTACCTGAACTGTAATATTTTCACATACTGGAGTTTGTTTTCATATATTCTTTTAGTATTCTTTCCTCTTAGCATCATTATTTATTTTCCTAAACAAGGTAAGATTAGAATTTTGGCTTGAAATAAAACAGTAATAATATAACTACATGGAACTTACCATGTAAAGATAAGACACAGCAATGTAGATATTAAAATCAGAACTTGATTAAACATTGCAGACTGTGTGCGCTGGATGGCTCTATGAAGATCGTTCTATTTGAAAAGTCCAATCAACAACAAAATTATGAAACCAGCTGATTAAATAAAATTTGAGGCAGCAGTCAAGAAATATACAATTTTTTTTTTAAATGAAAAAGGTACTACAGCTAAATAATGAAACAGTTAATTGGGGTTTCTGAAACGAGGTGCCATCAAAGGTAACATTACCACTAAATGGCGGGGGTGTCTTTTCATACAGAATATCAGAAAACAAGTCAATAAACATCAACTAACCATATATGAAATAGTAATTCCTTAAAATTACATTCTAATTTGAGCCACTTATGGCTTAAGAAGTAAATAAGAAGACTTTAGATTCAGAAAGAAAAACAGTGGGTAATTTGGCTTCAATTTTACAATGTTTTCATGACAGGAAAAGGAACACATAATTCTGCATATTTTGTATCTTCTGGGGCTGAAGAACGAATAACCATAAGCCAACTACAGGTAGTCCTTGACTTACAACCATTTATTTTGCAAACATTCAAAGCTTCAATGTCACCGAAAAGTTAGTTACAACCAGTCCTCACACGTACGACTATCACAGCCTCCCTAGGACTGCTGTGATCAAAATTTGGGTGCCTTGCAACTAGCATGTTTTTATGACAGTTGCAATCCCCAGGGTCAAGTGAACAATATTTGTGACCTTCCCAAATGGTTTCTGACAAGAAACTCAATGGGAAGCTGGATTCACTTAATGACCACACAATTCATTTAACAACTACAGTAATTAGTTTAACAACCATGGCAAAAAAAACTGTGACTCACTTACCAATCCCCTTGTTTAGCAATGGATAGTCTGGTCTTAACTGTGGTCATAAGTCAAGAACTACCTGGAGTATGTAGTCACTGTATGATTAACAATAGTTTTATCTTCAAGGTTGACTCAGTCTTTTATCTTTCCAAAGTTGGTAAAATGAGGAGCCAGATTGTTGGGGGCAATATGCTGACTCTGTAAACTGCTTAGAGAGGGCTGTAGAGCACTGTGATATAAGTCTAAATGCTATTGCTATCTGTGACTAGAATGCCAAAAATCTGTAAAGCACGAAATGATTACTATTATTTCTATTCAGGAGATGGAAATCAAAATTTTAAAAAAATAATGGACTGTTCAATAAAGTCTGAAGTTAAATGAAAATTTTTGAACCCAAGCTAATCCTTATAATTACATTTGCCAACAGTATTGAAATTTGCATCATATAAAAAAGGAAGCACCATGATGCCTTTTAATAAGAACTTTTGAAAGAATCTTTTCAAAATGAATGCAGGCCTCCAAACCAAGTATACCAAGTATAAATAAATATAGTTCTTTCGCCATTTCCCTATATTTATTTTTCTCCTTCCCTCCCCCCCCCTCCAATTCTGCTTAGCAGCATAGTTTAAAAGCCAAGTTTAATTAGTGTTTATTAAGTTGGGACATGAAAAGATCTTCAGGTGGAGGCTAGGGAAAAAAATAATAATCAAAGGAATCAAAGGAATTTATGCTGGACCAATAGTTTTATTATCAAAATAGATAACACATTTGAATTCCCACACTAGATATACTTCTATAGTGTATAGAAGATAAAACAGGTGATGGGAAATACTAGCAATACAACATCAATGTTCAAAAAGCAAATAAGCTAAGATAACTGAAGTTAAACCAATTTAATTTAATTTACAGTGGCTTGAATCTAAAGACCATGGTTTTGCATAAATAGAAAATATGAAATTTCCCCCTTCAAACAAATCTCCTCTACTTTGTCATACTTACAATCATGTTCTCCAAAGCATGTTTAGCAAGCCAACAATTTAAAAACACTGGGATAAATAAATTTCTTAATGCAGGACAGAAAATCTAAAGGAAAAAAATATATAACATATTACATACATCCTCCAAACATTCATTCACTGTAATTGCATCTAAATACTGGGAAAAAATGGAAATACATCTAATATAGTTAAATTCCATATATCTGTGGTTTTCAACTTGACAACAACAAACCTAGCAAAACTATAACAGAGGACAATTCACCTGAGCAGGGACAATTTTGATATTTGGACCATTCTTTTTCAATCCCACTCTTATTTTTGATTAAAATTATTGTCCCAATATAATCTCCAGAAACATACTTCTGAAGTGAAGTTTACATTTAACCCAAAACCGATAGGACTGAATTAATCATGGGTTAATAGCTACAATTTGTGCCTCCCTAATTTTAAGTGTACTATAGTTTGCTTGTTGAGTTAGGATCAAAAAGTTATAAAATGGGGTATGTATGAGTGTGGCGGGGGAAGTTGATGATTTAAAAAAAGATTCCATAAGGCACTTTTAGTGCTAGATATTGCACAAAATGAACAGCCGATATCAGATTTCACAAGGGCTTTCTTCATTTTGAATTCTGATATCCATCAAACAGAATCATCTGCAAGTAACATGTAACACAAGTAATTTTGCCATTTTTCAATCTTCATGTATGATAGATTAGAAGGTGACTTGAAAGGCACAATCTGCATGGCAAAGGGATTAGTGGAATGCAATTGATGAAAAATTTATTTTCTGTTGCCATTACTAGCAATCAGAATCACCCAATCTTATCTCCAATGGACCTGCCCCCTTCTAAAATTCTTATACAAAGAATTGCTTCAATCTCTACTATGTAACTAATAAATAATCAATAATGGGGAAAATAATGAGGCTTCTTGAGAACTAGAGATCACATGTCATCTGTCCATTTTAAAATAAAAAAGCAAAAAAAAAAACTATCAAGGAATTTGTGCTGAGCCATTAAAATTGAATTGACCTCATAATTTTTCCATAGATTCACAGAAAACCTTGCTTCAAAGGTTTTTCTTTTCATGAATATAATTTTTCAATCTTCTAGTTGTTGTTTCCCCTTTTCTCTCCCATAAAAATCATAGATAAAAACTTACCGTAATGATGAAAGGAATAGCATTGATGATTTCCAGCAGAAAAGGAATGCGTACAACTTGTTCCCATATGTTTCCCTTTTAAAAATCAAGGTAAAATAAAATGCAACACTAATAGCCAGCAGTGATATTTCCCCCCATATTAATACCATAGTTCATCATGGGTGACACATAGTAGCATACAGGATTTATATATAGTTCATCGAGAAACATTCAAATTTCTTATTAGGCAAAATAGAGCTCTACATAGCAAATCCTTTTAAGAAGAAGGAGCTGTACTAATGTCATGTTTCACTAGATGTAAACCAACCAGCTCTCTCTTCTGTCCAGCTTATCTTAATATTCTCTAGAAAACTCTATTTCCTAATACGGTAGTTACAGGTACAGTAAATATCTATGGCACAAGTTTGTTAATGTATATGTGTGTCTGTACCGATATATTTCATGTATATATTTCATGTATGTATGTAGATAACCAGTATACAGATGTTCATATTGCACTCAAAAATGGGCAAGGTATGTAAGCCAAAGCACTATTTCAGTTAGTTGTGTAGTAATAGCAAAATAAATAAATCTGAAAAACACTCGTTTTATTTGAATATAAGAAGCATAGATAATTCAAACTTTTTCTAAGATTCCCATTTTTTATCATTGTCGTTATTAGAAATATAAAATGCTTCATAATATTTAAAAGAATAGAAAAACCTTGCTACAAAAACATATCAGAGTTCAAAGTAATAAATATTCAATTACATTTACAAGTCAAATGTTATCAATAAAGCAACAATATATTTTAATTTCTAATGTGCATGCAATACAGTTTCTGCATTCTTTTTCCTGATATTAAAATCTGCATCTCAAAAAATAGTATGTCACAGTATCTGGCAGAAATTTGTTTGAAAAAAAGTGCTACCATCAACTAAAATCAATCAATCAATCAATCCATCCATCTCGTCCAATTTGTATAGCCACTCATCTCATGACACAAGTGACTCTGGGTTGTGCATAACAAAGCAAAAACAACTAATAAATACCAATATTAGTTTCTGAATAAATATTTAGAAATAAAAAGATTTTAGGTGTGCATGGTACTTCAAGAAAGAGGGAAGTACACACATACACACACACATAAATTGTTAGGGTTTTTATTACATCAGATTTTAAAAATAGAAAATTCTGTTATTATCTAAATATTATACTTGAAGACTGCTATGCCTGGAGTATCGCCCTGCAAAAGAATGGATTACGATATACTTACTTTGTAACTGAGATAGCCCAGTAGTGTAGTTTCCAACAGACTTATTAAAGCCACTGATACCTATAGGAATAATATGCATGAGAAATTTGGCAATTTCTGAGGACTAAGCAAGCATGGAAAATATATCTGTAGAATTCAAAAGCAATAAAAACTACATGAACAACAAGCACAGAATGTAATCTTTAAATTTTCAAAATCCTTCCATTTCTTAATCTGTGCTTCATTGTATAATTCAGATGATAAATGCCTTTACATTTTGACGATCCAAACCAACAGTGCCAACATATGTTGTATTTTTTTCCTGTTCATTGACCAATATACAGATAAAGATTATCTCTTTTTCCCAGCATTGTAGACATTAATCATTCAGCAACAGTTAATTTGTTAAGATGGAATATTGATCCATACAATAAGTCAGTGAACAGAAAGTGTCTTGCCATATCAGAATGATTTTGACCTGAATTTGATTTATTTCAGTATTCTTTTTCCAATACTGACCAACTTAATACATCTGGCTTGCCAGAAACATAGTATGAACTTTATAGCTTCCCACTGCTATTTGACACCAGTGTCCAATATTCAGAAACCTTCCCTTATTTTTATACAATAGACAATAATTAACAACTGAAGGCAGCATTACAGAGAATCAGTAGCATTAACATCATACATAGAATTGATAGAATTGTGTTTCATCCACTACCTGGGCCATTTGCCAATATGCTAATGCTTCACAAAATCCACTCACTTCTTTGGAATTTGTTCAGGTTTTACCTGTATTATACTGAAATTAATAACAGTTGCAGAGTAGCATTGCTCAGTGGCTTATATTTACAAAATCATTATAAATGCCAAGCTATATTATCTAAGCTGATACCTTGATTCCTGAATAAATTTGACTCTTTGCAGGTCTTAAAATACAGTTATGTTATAAAATATTTTTTTATATCACTTCAAACTAGCACAGCCCCATTATTTTCAAATCTGGTATTAAAAACAAAACAAGTGGCTTGGCTACCCAATCTTCTAAGAACTGATATTTGCAGAAACATGATATTACTGAGTATGGAATTCTAAATAAAAGGTTAGCATGAACAATTCTAATTTTGAACTGCCATCCTAAATTAATGAATGACCAGAATTTGGAACAAAAGCATAATCAAGATTCAGCACAGATATTACAAGTTGTGAAGGTATAGAAACATCAGCAAGGTTGAAAAAATGTTGAAATGGCTCCAAATAAGTAACACTAATTCTAGCAGAAGTGAATTAGATGCTGCAATTTGCATGCTTCATTTTGGTGACAAGGTCTTTAGAATTCTAAGCATCTCAACTCCCTTTTTACGATCCTGTAATCCCTTAATTTGGGGTACAGTCTGAGCGACTGGATGGAGTGGAGCATTTACTGGCTGGATGCTCTTCCTGATGCCACATGGCATCACAGCAGATGTTTTTTCTTTGTGCCCAAGAAGAGAAACATCTGCTGCTACCTAGGATTGAATTCTAAATCTTCCAAGGGGGAGGTGAGTGTCTTCACCATTAAGGCACTTAATTCTAAGCATCTCAACTTCACTGTTAATTATTTAGAGGGCAATAAAATCTTACAACAGTTGCATGTGCCGCATATTATAGGCAACATGTTCCTGAACCAATAATTTTAAAAATAAGAAGTCATATCAGCTATAGAAACTACTATTACTATCTAGTCAACAGGAAATTCTACATTGTTCAGCAGGGCTATTGCTGCACTCCTATTTTCATGTGTTACAAAAGATGTGAAAGAACAGAAGGATTGGGCTTGAAGCATTTCCCTTAACCTTACAAGGAGGAGGAAATTCAATAGTGTTACTAACTTCTTGTCAAGGAAGAATAACGTGTCTATATGCTCTGGTAGGAAATACCTTCCCATTCCAAATGTGCTCAGGCATAGAGATAGTCTAGATCTCAGTACCAAATAAAAGAATTAATGTTATTAATTCATAAATTGGCAGGATTTATTTTTATTATATTATTATATCAATTTATATCGCCATCAAACTCACAATTGTGACGCAGGGTGGTAAACAAAAGAAACTCTAAGGGGAAAAAGAATAGTAAATATCTGAAGTCAATATTCCAAAGCTGATACAGCAGCAATTTCAGAAACATAAATTCAAGCAAACAGAAAAGATAAGGAGGATGGGGGCGAGAGGGAGAAAACACTTTCTTCCCGGATCCTTTTGAAGGGCCATTAAGCAGCAGCGTATAATTCCAGAATACACAAAATGCACTAGTACATCTAAGTGGTAGAAATGTAATAATAGGAAAAATAATAATCAGTAGGCAAAGAAACAAGCCCTGAAGTAAAATTAGTTCTGACGATGCAATAGTATATCTACCTTCTAAAGTTCTTTACAAGTGAGAAAAGGCAAATGAAGGAATGACATAATCAACACTGCATAGTTGGATTTTGAAAAAGCTTCTGACAAAAACTTGGTGCTCAAGGAATAAGATGCACTGTTCTTTATAGATTGTTAGCTGAGTGAAAAAAACAACAACCATGAAGTGAAGTGTGGGGATAAATGAACAATTTTCTCAGTGGAAGGAAATAAGAAGTGGAGTACCACAGAGCTCTCTGCTGAGATTGGGACTTCTTAATTTATTCATAAATTATCATGATCTAGGCTAAGAACACTGAGCTGCCTAAATCTGCAAATGATACCAAAGTATTCAAATTGATGATAATGAAAGTGTTTGTGAAGAGCTACAGAAAGGAAATTTAAACTGGATGAGTGGGCAACCAAATAGAAAATACAGTTCAATGTACGTTAAATGTGAAAATTAAGCATGATATGCAGAAAATGGACAGGGAGAATTTCTCAAAAATAAAGACAGAGATGATTCAATGAAACTGTTTAAAGTTTTAAATTTAATACAGCAACCACAAGCAACCACATTTTCCCACAAAACCCATAATTAATTTGTGGAGTTCCATATTACAAAACAGGAGGATGGCCACTAGCTTAGTTTGTTTAAATACTGATCAGTTCATAGAGAATAGATCTCCAAAGGTTATTGATTATGCACTGTTACCTAGGTTTGGAGTCTCCAAATATCACTGGCAAGAGAACAACAGTGCAAGTGTTATAAATCTCCTCCTCCTGCTTTGAACTCTACTGAGGCATCTGGTTGGCCACTGTGACATCAAAGTGCTGCACTGAAATGGCTTAAATCAACATATGAATTTCTATCTTATCTTCTTATGGTTTTACCAACCATCCAGATTGAAGCTCTTTTGTAATTGTGCAGTTCTTGGTGTTCTCTGAACTTTATTACCATACTAGGTAATGTCATCAGTACATCTTCTGTAATTAGTTCTACAGGTTAACTAAATATTACTTTCAGGATATAAAAGTTGCAAGAAATAGCAGTCATACATCTATCTCCAGATATCTCTACACATCTCTTGTGCAACATCTATTAAGGCTTCTATTGTGACTTAGTAACACAATAGAAGTTTCCTCTTCTGTCATCACTGAACAAGTAACAGGAAAATCCTGAATGCCAAGCAAATAGTTTGGCAGATGATGCTATCAATATGGCACTGCACTACATCTTGCAACATCTTGAATCCCCAGGGATTCAAGTCCTTTTGTTGACTTCAGCTCAGCTTTCAATACCATCTTTCCAAAATTAAAACAACACTACTGTAGGATATTGCCTATCAAAACAACTAGACAAAAGAAACAGTTTTCCCCTTATGCCATCACTCTGCTGAACACCTAACTCTTACAGTACTAATATTTATCTATATTTATCTGTCTTGCATGGCTGTAGTATTACTATTATCCTTCTTATCTTCTTTACTACCCTGTTTCTCCAACAATACGGCCTCCCCCAATAGGAAGTCCCAGCATGTTTTATAGGCATGAAATAAAATTAAGCCCCTCCCCCCAAATTAAGGCCTATATTAAAACATGCGAAATGGGGGGGAATGGTGGGGGGGCTTGCCGTTAGGAAGTACTTTTGTTGCACACCCGGATATGGTGCTGCCTGCGTTGACCCCGATACGAAGTGCCCCACCAATGCCGAGGTCAACATCCAAGCCGTCACTGCCTGCCCGAAGATGCAAGGGGGGGAATTAAGTCACCCCCAAAAAGATGGCCTAGCCATTTTTGGGGGGCTCAAAAAAAAAAAAATAAGACCCAGCCTTATATGAGAAACACGGTACCTCCTCCTATTATTATTATGATTGTTATTACTCTGTTGCTTTGCATGTACATGGACAGCTTTTTGCACTAGAGACAAATTCCTTTTTTGTCTGATCACACTTGGCCAAATAAAGTATTCTGTTCTGTTCCATTCCACTCCATTCTCCATTCCATTCCTATTACAACACTGGGTAATAACTGATCATTTACTTTTAACTAGAGTTTTTTAGTGTCTTTCTTGAATTAAGCCATTTGGGTTATGCCTTTGTACACAGCTCCATTTGGAAAACTATAGGTCTAAGCATGATTTGGGAGTACACTGACCGTCTTTTATACTGGATAACTAGTTGTGGCTTCTGCAGAACACCTTCAGTTTCTAAAACTGATACACCATATCCAACAGGACAGTAAAGTCATCTGAGAGCAGATGGGGTATGAAGTAATTGTGTGAATTCACAGATGACTGTGGTGAATAGCAATTATGAGTAAATGACCGATTCTTCATTCCCTCTGGGGTTCAAATACATAGCTGAATATAAACCTTCTTTCTGAATGAAAAGATGATGAGACTGAAAAGTGAACAATGTGTTTAAATGGTTTTTTTTTAAAAAAAATTCAATAAATGTGAAGGTTTAAATCCACGTCCTTGCCTAATGTAACTCAAGTAGTTTTCAAGTGAGGAGCCAGTGTGTCTCAGGACCAAGAAGTCATGTGGTGTCAATAAGCAACACCCCAGATTCAGTGAGAAGTGCTGGGAGAGAGGGGCGCTATAATAATTAAACTATGTATTTTGTTTTGGTTTTAGATTACGATATATTTAAACTGTTGATATTACATATTGATTTTATTGTTTCTTTTTGTTTACTACCAAAAGGTTGTGATGGTATAGAAACAGTAAATAAATTTCACTGGGTGCAGAGAGGGAGCTATATCTTCATGTTGATAGGGTATTCAATTATCTTTAATAGCTCCACAACAGCATGCATTTTCTTTTTAAATCTAGGCATGCAGTTAAGGTCAAACCTAAGCCAGTGCTTGGGAAACAAAGTTGAAGGTTTATGAGCCAAGCACCTTGAAATTCAAATACCTTGAAGGATTGCTGATGATGCTGTTACCATTCTTTGTGTGCTTTGTGGCTATTGTTTCTTTATATATTGCCTAAATACATATTTATACTGATATAGACAATATTTATTATATTTATTAATTATGTTACATTTACATATTGCATAAAGATAATGGTTGAGAAAACTGGGAGTGTCTAATTTAATGAAGAGAAGGTCTAGGAGCGACTTGATAGCAGTCTTCCAATATTTAAGAGAGAAGCAAATTCTTGCTTGGCGACAAACCGAAATCCGTGATTGTCCGTGGTTTTGATTCGTGCTCTCCGTTGGAGGGCCCTGATCTACCTGATTTGGGGCGAAAGTCACTCCATAGAGGTGGCGAAGAAGGGGGAGACCTCCAGCTGGGTTGAGGGGAGCCGCATCTCCCCTCCTAAGCTTGGCATTTACTCCTCTCCAAAGACGTCAGTAGCGGTGGTCAAAATGGCCACCTTGAAGAGGAAGATCTGATCAGACAAGTGTGTGCAGGAGTGAGGAAGAAGAGGACAGCTTGAGTGACCAGGCTAAGCAGAAGTAACATCTAAATACAAGGTACCATGGAATTAAAATTATTAAGAACTTTTAAGAAAATTTTTTAAAGCAGCGGCAGAGAAATGGGAAAAAAATCTGACAGTTGAAAGTGGCTTTGAACTTTGAAAGAGAAGCTTGAAGAAGATATTTGAGTAAAATGATCTTGACACTAAATAGGCAAATCTAAAGCTGAACTTGAAAGTGTCAAAGGGAAAATAAGGAATTTTTGAAACTTAAAAGCCATTAAAGAGAAAAAAGCGGAGGAAAAAAAATTGGAACTTGGACATAGCAGAGAGTGACACCTGATGGTAAAAGGAATTAATTGTGAATTTTCAAAGGATCTTTAAAGAATGCAAAGTAAAGTAAGCGAAATCTTGCTGCAATAAAATAGAGCCCCCGGAAAGTGAAAGTGGAGTACTGAACTTTGGAACAAAGAAAGAAGTAAGAAGAAACTGTTCTGGGATTATTTGGTGATTTTGGAAATTTTGGACACTGGATTGGCAGAGGATCTAATTGAAATTAACTGTGGGAAGTAATTTTTAGGCTTTGGTTGCTTTAAAGTATTGGTTAGAAGTGTTTAAAGTTGGCAGAACTTTTTCTGGAACTGAAAATGGAATTTAAAAATATGAAAGAAAAGCTGTAAGAGAAAGGGCAATCATTTGTCTTTGCTGTACAATTTCTAGAAATGGTGGTTTTAGAATATGAAGAACAACAAGGAGTTCCAGAGGGAAAAGAGCTGAATAAAGAAGAGGCCATCTTTAACAAACAAATGGGGCAACGAGGGTGGAAGTGAAAATAAGGAAAAAAGGGAATTAAAAATTGGAGATTAGAGGAGGTAATTAGAAAAGAGAGCAGTTCGAAAAATAAAATATAAGGAAGAAGCAGAAGGAGGATTACAGAAGGAAGTGTTAAAGAGGGAGGGGGACAAAAACTGGAATAAGAAAAAGAGGGGAAAAATAACTGGGAAAAGAAATTACAAGAAACAGAATCAGGAAATAAAGAAACATGGGAAATGAACAAGAATAAAAAGAAATACACTGCTCAAAAAAATAAAGGGAACATTTAAACAACACAATGTAACACCAAGTCAATCACACTTCTGTGAAATCAAACTGTCCACTTAGGTAGCAACACTGATTGACAATCAATTTCACATGCTGTTGTGCAAATGGAATAGACAACAGGTGGAAAGCAGAGGCAGTTAGCAAGACATCCCCAATAAAGGAGTGGTTCTGCAGGTGGTGACCACAGACCACTTCTCAGTTCCTATGCTTTCTGGCTGATGGTTTGGTCACTTTTGAATGCGGGTGGTGCTTTCACACTAGTGGTAGCATGAGACGGAGTCTACAACCCACGCAAGTGGCTCAGGTAGTGCAGCTCATCCAGGATGGCACATCAATGCGAGCTGTGGCAAGGTTTGCTGTGCCTGTCAGCATAGTGTCCAGAGCATGGAGGCGCTACCAGGAGACAGGACAGTACATCAGGAGACATGGAGGAGGCCGTAGGAGGGCAACAACCCAACATCAGGACTGCTACCTCCACCTTTGTGCAAGAAGGGACAGGAGAAGCACTGCCAGAGCCCTGCAAAATGACCTCCAGCGGGCCACAAATGTGCATGTGGCTGCTCAAATGGTCAGAAACAGACTCCATGAGGGTGGTATGAGGGCCCAACGTCCACAGGTGGGGGTTGTGCTTACAGCCCAACACCGTGCAGGACGTTTGGCAGTTGCCAGAGAACACCAAGATTGGCAAATTCGCCACTGGCGCCTTGTGCTCTTCACAGATAAAAGCTGGTTCACACTGAGCACATTTGACAGACGTGACAGGGTCTGGAGATGCTGTGGAGAATGTTCTGCTGCCTGCAACATCCTCCAGCATGACCGGTTTGGCAGTGGGTCAGTAATGGTGTAGGATGGCATTTCTTTAGGGGGCTGCACAGCCCTCCATGTGTTCGCCAGAGGTAGCCTGACTGCCATTAGGTACCAAGTTGAGATCCTCAGACCCCTTGTGAGACCATATGCTAGTGCGGTTGTCCCTGGGTTCCTCCTAATGCAAGACAATGTTAGACTTCATGTGGCTGGAGTGTGTCAGCAGTTCCTCCAAGATGAAGGCATTGATGCTATGGACTGGCCCGCCCATTCCCCAGACCTGAATCCAATTGAGCACATCTGGGACATCATGTCTCACTCCATCCACCAATGCCACGTTGCACCACAAACTGTCCAGGAGTTGGGGGATGCTTTAGTCCAGATGTGGGAGGACAGCCCTCAGAAAACCATCTGCCACCTCATGCCCAGGCATTGTAGGAAGGTCATACAAGCACGTGGAGGCCACACACACTACTGAGCCTCATTTTGACTTGTTTTAAGGACATTACATCAAAGTTGGATCAGCCTGTAGTGTTTCTTTCCACTTTAATTTTGAGTGTAACTCCAAATCCATGGGTTGCTAAATTTGATTTCCATTGATAATTTTTGTGTGATTTTGTTGTCAGCACATTCAACTATGTAATGAACAAAGTATTTAATAAGAATATTTCATTCATTCAGATCTAGGATGTCTTATTTTTGTGTTTCCTTTATATTTTTGAGCAGTGTACTTTGTTTAAAAGATACAGAGACACTGGTTAAAAACAAAAATTAAGAGAGAGGATACTGCAAGGTGACAAGGGATAGTATAAATATATTAGAAATAATAAACTGTGTAGAAAATAGGAAAATATACATTATTAAAGTGGAAGATGACACTGGTATTATTAATGGAATGTGTTAACAATCAAATCAAATATAGAGATAAATGGAATAAAGGTGAAAGAAGGGAAAATATGAGAAGTATATTAGTTAATGTATGGAATCTAATTGAAATGAAAAGAGAGGTATGAAAATATGTATATTAATTATATTTAATGTCTTATAAAATATAATTGAAATGAATTATGAGAATGATTGTAATGAGATCAATATCAGTTTCTAGGATGAATTTGAACAGATTAATTATTTTGTTTTCTTTCTTTTTTTTTGAAATTTAAAGTATATTGGCGTAACTTAAGGGGAAAGTACCATGCGGAATCGGACTGAAAAGGGATATATGTTATAATATAGTTATTAGGAGTTGAATGTTATTACTCCTTAAGGGGACAATTTAAAAGCTGAATGTTTAATGGGATTTGAAAGGGAACTTATTATAAGATATGAAGGTGACACACTCTAATTGGCAACTATAGGGGAAACCTTGTTTTGTAATATTTGTAATGAGGAGGGATTTTTTGGGAAATGATTAAATAAAAATAAGTAATGAAATTGTAAACAGGACAGATAAAAGTACAAGTATAATTATTAGGAAGATATGAACATTTTGAAAAGGAAATGAAATAGATTTAGAAGTGAATGAGAAAGCTATAAAATAAGCCTGAGGGAAGTATTTGAGAAAAAAAATCAATAGAGAATATATAAAGTAGTGGTAAGATATGAAATTGTATATGAAAGATGAATATGTAACTGAGATTATATCTGTATGGAGATGTGAAAACCTGGAACCATGGTGTTTGCTAAAAAAAGATGTTCTATTTTTCTTTTTTTTTCTGAAAACTCAAATAAAATTTTATTAAAGAAGAAGAGAGAAGCAAATTCTCCAAAGCACCTGAAGGCAGGACAAGAAGTAATGGATAGAAACTTATCAGAGAGAACCAACCTGAACTGAGGAGAAATTATGTGACAGTGAGAACTTGTTTGACAATATATTCAGTGGAACAGCTTGCCTTTAGAAGCTGTGGATGCTTCATCACTGGAGGTTTTTAACAAGAGATTTGACAGCCATTTGTCTGGAAAGTTATAGGGTCTTCTGCTTGATCAGGGGATTAGACTAGAAGACCTTGAATGTTCCTTCCAACTCTGTTATTCTGTACCGGACTGAATTATGTTATCACTTGATAAATCTGGCTATCAGGATAGCCTTCAGAATCTTATAATGCCTTCCACATTATGAAAAGCTTGTGCCTGAACCAAGTAGCTCCGATGAAAATGGCTGTGAAGTGAATTCCCCATCCACATATGAAAACACTGATGGTAAAGAGTTATGTTGGAGTTGTGAAGGGAATTAACTCTAGTAAAATGCCTTGATACTAGGTAAAATCAAGGACGAACAGAAAAAAATAGAAAAAATAGAATAGCAACATTAGGATATATTTGAAGATGAGCCAAGTGAGATCTGAAATTGTAGCTGTCATGTGGATAATTACATGGGCTTTTATTCTTGTTGAGAAGGTGATCTGAAATATACCTGCAATATATGGAGCTGTAGCAACAGTAGGATTTGTCATCACTACAACCATGTTTCTCCGAAAACTTGACCCACCCCAATACTAAGCCCAACCTTAATTTTGGGGGGTGAGCCTACCCCTACCCCAAAAATAAGCCTGAGGGATGGGCATGGCCCTTCTATTTCTGGGCGCAGCACTTCTGCTTGTTGGGTTGCTTCCCGAAAGCTGGCAGCTCCACAGCCAGCTGCTTTGCTTTTTCCCTCTTTTTGGGAGGCTCGCGAGAGGCTTTTTGGTGAACAGGAGGAAAATGGGGAGGGGGAATTTTCCTGCCTGTCATCTATTCCTCAAGCTCAGCACAAACTGAGGGAAGGATGCCAGGCAGGAAAATTCCCCCTCCCCATTTTTCTCCTGTTCGCCAAAAAGTCTCCATTCTGAATGCTGAAGGTTTGGAATGGAGGCAACGGTGCATCCACAATGTGTCCAGCTCATCAAGTCTGGCCTGCTGCTTATTTTCAAGTCTAAAAGAAAGTAAGACCCGGTCTTATTTTCTGAGAAAGACGGTATTAATTATTATCAGAACTGTGAGAAGGGAAGGGTCTCATTGACTCATTAGCCAAAGTGTTATTCATGTGAGAGAATGGAAGTAATGAATACCATACTGAAATACGAGCATTTAAAAAAATATTTTTGATGGCAAATGTTCAATACAGGTTTGACCCTGCTTTTTTAACACTATTTCTGGTGAATATTCTCTATGTTGTATAGAGAGAGGGAAGCCATCGAACATAATTCTGGAAATCTTTAGAAGTTACAGGGTGTTTTGGTGAACTCGGTATAAAACCTAAAACCTTATGAAACAACCAACATAATCCCAAAGTTCTTAACTATATAGAAGTCCAAATACCTTGAAAGTGAGCCAAATGGTCTTCAAATGATAAATATACAGGAGGATCAAGGTCAAAGATTGTCTGATACCTGTAGTTCTGCTGAACTGAGTCAAATGTTGCTAACATATAATGAAAATTTCTGAGCACCAACAGGATGCTTTTTCCCTCTGAAAGTCTGGTGGCCTTTAGTTCAGTAGGACTATAGGAGTAGCAAAAGGGATAAACAAATGGATGAAGCTGAATGGTGAGCTGAAAATAATTCCTGCTTGGCAAATTGTGCTGCTTCTGTTAGAAAAAAAAATTGTACTGTTTCCTTTATTTGTGAATGAGATTGGATTGAGTCTATTTTCTGCTACAAAATTATGGTATTTAGCCATACATGTTTGACAGTTGGCAATATGAACTGAAGCAAAAGAAGGAGACAGGTTATATTTGTCTAATCTTCTGACCTTAACCTGGACAAACATTGCTATCAATGTTAGGAATAAAAATGCTTTCATTATAATAGAAATAGTAATAGTTATAGAATCAGGTGCTAAAAACTGGAACAAGAATATACCTTCATTGACTCTGTAAAGTTTATTGAGATGGTGAAACTTTGATGACACAGAAGCATTTCCCCAGGAGAATGTTGCTTTCTTCAGAAACTGTCAAGTATTGAAACTTTGTTAGGATGTGGACCTGTTGTATTAACTAGTAAGACAGGCTCTCTTCTATGGTGGGCGCCAATAAATTTCAAAGTTAATGGTATTATAGTCATATACTGATTTGCAAATGAGACTAATAATTGTTGCAAGCTAATTCAGTAAAAATCTGGTAATTTGTGTCATTTTCACTAAAATAAAAGAAACAAAGCAGTATGAATGAATCCTAGAGATCTTAACTAAGAAGGGCACACAAGAGGGTCAGGCATTGTGCAAGAATCCTGGAATGGGTTATGAGAGGCACCAGATGGGTCAAGGAGGATGTGCAAAATACAGTACAGCACAAATCAGGAAATTGAATTTCTGGGTAAAACAGCAGGGAAGCTGATTGCAGGTATTTGGCAACCAGTTGTAAGTGTGAACAGGTAGCCAGGCAACCAGTTCTCAGTTATGTGATGTAGGAGGACTGTGATAGGTAGAACTTGGAGGATCAGTTGTAACCACCATCTGTTTGGTTCTGTCATACTTCAAATAATTAGTGAATGAATGATCATAGGTTGAGTATATCCTCTCCTTGTTTAGCAATTGCAATCCATTCCTTAAATTAGAGGTAAAATATTTGCTACCAGTAGGTGTGAACACGTGGCTGAGAGAGAAAGAGAGAAGCTGCAAAGATTATTGATTGCTACAGGTTCATTCAGATAAAGCTCCCATACAGTTATGCCAGAATTACTCTCACTCCCATGTGCATGGCTGTCAGGTACAAAATTTGATTATAAGTGCACACATTGATTGGGATTTAAAAAAAAAACCAGCATTGCAAATAATCTTTAAACAAGGTAGATATCTTCTTGACTAATAATCATAATAATCATTATCCTAAATTTCTTCAGTAAAAAACATAAAATATAGAATATATATTTGTAGAAGGACCTTTGCACTCATTAATTTGCCTTTCTGTTAATAAGTACCCATCTTTTACTCCAAAATGTTATTAAACATATGTAAAAATCTATAAAAATGAAAGTATACGTTACCTGTAATCCCCACAAAGGTAAGCTTCGATTCACCCAAATAATAAGTGACCTGAAAAATTATAGCAACAAAGGGAATGAATTTATGTATTTATTTCGGGGGGGGGGGGAGGAGAAAACCTTATCTGAACAAGCTATTCTCCCTCCAAATCCAAATTAACACTCTGGAATTATTGTTCTCATGAATTCAAAATATTTTGATTTATGAAAGAAGAGCGGGAGGGAGATACTCTTGAGTTAAGAAACTGATTAGATGTTTCAGGTAATAATGCATGAAGTCATCCATGGCTCACGTTCCTATCAAATACTGCAGTCACATCAAATGTCATAAGTGACTACTTTATCTTTGTACGGAACTCATTATTGTTCTTCATGCATTACTCATTTGAATAGTAGGCATAAAATAGAATGGCTAGGAGCAGTTCTTACCTTTGTTTCCCCCCCCCCCCAAAAAAATGAGATATTTTTCTTTTTTTGCTTGTTTGTATGCTGCACGTAGCAGCTATGCTTGCCTTTGTTTTCAGAATTGAAGTCAATCATGGCTTCTTCAAATACATGCATAAGCAATACATATTCATACATTTTTCTATGTTCTTAACAATTTTTCTCCATGAAATCCTGCAGATTTATATAACTCAAGGAAAATTTAAGGAATAGTTAAGGTCATGTATTGGAATAATGGTAACGGTTGTACATTACTTTAATTGTGAGACAAAGATCTGCCATGAAGTGGAGGAAGAGTTTATTTAATTGCTTTGTTCTCTCAATACTATTTTTTATTTTTATTTTTTAAATGTGACAGAATGTCTAATAGACCCTGAAAATAGAGAGGAGAGAAGAGAGTTCGTTTTGCTGCAGTATACCTTGTAAGTACAACCAATGTATAACCTATAAAGCATTTCAGTTTGACTAATCAAAATAAAATTTTCTTTTTGATGTAGAATCCGGACTGCTTTCATTTGATTACTAAAATATTCGTAAATTCTAAATTCCATTTATTTGTTTGTTTCAAAGTATTTCTTCCTATCCACATCAGGCTTGAGTTCGTTTGGGGTAACTACAATCAGCTAGCCACCCATTTTGCACAAAGGGCAGTGCCTGCTAAATATCAATAAGTACATACATATTTAGAAAAAGAACCTAATAATTTAAGTTAAAAACATCGATTTGCTGCTATAAACACATCCTTAAACTTACCAATCTATCTCTGCAGAAATGTTGTTTTGACTGGAACATCCCTGTTTTAATTCCTTGCTAGCAGACATCCAAATGTAAAATCCATTTGCATTTAGAAAACAGCATAATATCATAACGAAATATGTTATGAAAAAAAAGAAAGCCAGACAAAATCATTAGTTTGTTATAATAATATTTTAAAGGGTTGTAAAATATCATGCAGGTTACAATTTTAAAAATGAAAGACAATAAATGAGGGTTATTGTGGGTGCGAGTTGCATGATTATTATCAAACATATTGTATTTTAAAACAACATTTTAAGATGTTAACATGGATATTTAGAACACAGAACTAAATGAACTTTTATGCATATATAAAAGCACATTCTTACTTAATTATATATATATTAATATACCAAAACCAAAACAAAACAAATAATAAAAACACTCATATTTCAAAAGAGTTGCCATGAAGATTTTGACTGGCTGCAAATTATGGGAATGTAACCATGTATGTCAAAGGGAGGGGTGTGGCAAAGGATAGCATATGGACTGTAATATCTATGCACAAATATCACAAATTATGTATTAGCATTATTACAGATTTGACATCACTTGCATGACAACATCATGATTTTGTTCACTATCATTGTAAATTGTACTGGATGTCCACAGATTTAATGAAAGGTGTTTTTCTGCTAGCAAAGTGGTTCAACTCAATTTAAGAAAATAATGTTATGTAACAAAGCAACTCAATATGATTTGTTCATATTCATATTGAGATAACAGATGGTTCTGAAGGGGGCCAAGGTATAGAGGGATTTCTAGGTTAAATCATACACTATTTTAAATTGTATTGCTAACCAATACAGAGCCCACAGCAGAGTTATTGGCATGTAAGCATTTTTATAAAAATCCATTATTAGATATAGAGATAGATAGTCATAGACTTTATAGATAAACTCTGTACGTGTGTATGTTTGTGTGTGTATACAGTTCATACACACAGAGAATATATAATGAAAAGTCTCAGTCTCTTTCTCTCTCTCTCTCTCCCTCTTTTTTGAGAAAATCATTTAAAACCCCACTGACTTCATGGATAATTAGGAATTAATTTGATAAATTTACTAATTGAAAACTGGTGGACAATATAACTCTATAGACTTCTGTTAGTAACCATTTTAAATGATTCATCACCCCTAAATAAATGATAAGCAGCTGGTTAACATTCTTTTTTAAAATAAATCATGAACATACTAAGAAAACTTCTGGTCTCTGTTTTATGTACATTACATTTTGCAATGTCCTGTAAATATTAGATATTTATTCAATTCTGCTAGAAATAAGTGGTACAATCTATAAATTTAGAGAGGAGCTGTAATGAGAACCCACTTTCTGTTTAAGCAAACAAAGTTGTTCTGAGATAATATTTACAGAAGTTTAGAATTATGACAAAAGTGTTTAAAAGTAAAGGAAATAATAAAGGAAGAAAAGGCTGAGGCCATGGTATCTAAAATCTAGCATTTGAAACTTTAATATTCTTTTTCAGTCTTAAATTTAATGCACTTTACTAAAACAAACAAACCTAAGCCACAATTATTCTTCCAGTTGAGGAAAATGTCTATATTAAACATAATAATGATATTCTGGTGTTATGAATTCAAAGGCACAAAATCCAAAGACTCAGTATATTGAAGTCAGTCTCATTCAATTCAGTGTATCTTTTAAAAGAAATGTTTTTAATTGTTTAGGACATTTTGTATAAAAACCTATTTCCTTAGTAATAGTATGGACCCAACCAATATGCTTGCTGAATAGAAAAATAAACATTGTCAAAGTTATTAGTAGCCCCTTTCAAAAGTAGTAACTGAATAATAATACCGGGGTATGCAAGATAGTTCCATAAACATTCACAAAAAAGGTATTCAAATCAACTGCTTGATTTCAAATCAAATCATGATTTATTTGACAAGAATTATGCTGTAAAGTCCTGTAAGTCATGGAATCAATTATTAACCAATCCATTAACCTCCACTTAGAGACAAACAACCTACTCTCTAATAAACAATTTGGTTTCAGAAAAAAACTAGCCTGTAATCTGCAACTCTTACACTGAAAAAAACATATGGACTACACAACTCGATCAGGGCAAAGCAATAGACACAATCTACATAGACTTCTGTAAAGCCTTTGATTCAGTGGTACACCACAAACTACTCCTAAAATGAAAATCTTATGGTATCTCCGGACACCTGCATAACTGGATAGAAGCATTCCTCTCAAACAGACAACAAATGGTCAAAATTGGGAGCGTCCTATCAAATTCTGTACCTGTCAACAGTGGTGTATCCCAAGGCAGTGTTCTAGTACCAACTCTTTTCATACTCTATATAAATGACCTCTGTGATCATATTAAGAGCAACTGCATTCTCTTCGCTGATGATGTAAAGCTATTCAACACCACAGACAATACTGCTACCCTTCAAAAAGACCTCAACTATGTATCAGAATGGTCAAACAAATGGCAACTTCAAATCTCAACAAATAAATGCTCTGTCTTACATATTGGCAAAAATAATCAGAAAATAAAATACAAACTGAATAGTCAAGACCTTGTTGATGATCCAAACTCTGTCAAGGATCTTGGAGTACTCATCTCTAATGATCTCAGTGCGAGAGCCCACTGTAATTACATAGCCAAAAAGGCATTAAGAGTTGTTAAACTAATCCTATGTAGCCTTTTCTCTGGTAATATCACACTACTAACTAGAGAATACAAAACATTTGCTAGACCAATACTTGAATACAACTCATCAGTCTGGAACCCGTATTACATATCTGATATTAATACAGTTGAGAAAGTGCAGAAATATTTCACAAGAAGAATTCTCCACTCCTCTACTCATTGCAGAATACCTTATGCCACCAGACATGAAATTCTAGACCTAGAAAAACTAGAACTACGCCACCTTCGGTCCGATCTAAGTATAGTATATAAAATCATACATTGCAATGTCCTACCTGTCAATGAATACTTCAGCTTCAACCATAACAATACAAGACCACACAATAAATACAAACTCAAGGTAAACCGCACCAAACTTGATTGCAAGAAATACAACTTCAGAAACAGAGTGGTCAATGTCTGGAATACTCTACCTGACTCTGTGGTTTCTTCCCCAAACCCCAAAAACTTTAACCTTAGATTGTCTACTATTGACCTCACCCCTTTCCTAAGAGGTCTGTAGGGGGCATGCATAAGCACACCAATGTGCCTACCGTCCCTGTCCTATTATTTCTTTTTATTTCTCTCATATGTATCCATTTCATGTATTCATAACTATGTTTATACTTATACCTGTTACCTTATAATCGCTTGATAACTAACTAACTAACTAACTAACTAACTAACTAAATAAATAAATAAATAGAATCATGGCAAGAGGAAAGCCAACTTCACCAGAGCCATCGGCTACCAAAAGCACAGCTGCTCTAATGCATGTTTTCCTATTTTTCCAGTTGTATTATTGCCTTTGCTAGATTTTAAAATTAGGGGCAAAGAATGCCTTTCAAACAAATTTAGATGAAAAGTGGTTCCACATCAAGATTTAATATTAATGACACCTAGAGGGATAATATATTAAAATGCATGCATGCAATTTTGTTAAAAATCATTGTTTCTCAAAAGAAGAAAAACTCATTAATATAAATAAATCTGGGGGGGAACAGAATCTGAACTTAACAGAGGCTTAAAATAAGACAACAAAAAGAAAACAGGCAAATACAAAGAAACAACTGTAAGTCTAGGGTTTAATTCAGCCTGGCTCTTGATTATAGAGCAGAATCCTATTTTTAATTATTATTGACAAACTACTTATGTTTTGGACTATGTCAAGATCTTTCTATTGGGTGCTAATCACATTATAAAAACATTAATGTCAAAACAAAGGTATAATAAGTAGTAATTTTTGGGGAGGTATGGCGATTTAAACATTATTATCCCCCTGACATTACAACTTTTACATTGGGGAAAAATATGAATTGGAAATAGCTGCAGACTAAGAGTTACATATCTGTTAATCCCATATTTAAATATTAGAATTTTTTTTCAGTTAACATAGAAAATAGCACAACTATACACAGAAATAATAACGATATCCTTGGAAACTGCCAAGATATCTAGTAATGGGAAGATTCGTTCATACACATGAGTTTGCAGCAATCTCCTGGTTTCTCCTAGTATTTTATTCATTAATTTTATTTATTAGATTTATGTGCCAACAGTCTCATCTACTGATATGTCATCTACTTGGTTGTTCTCTCCCAAGAGATAAGATTCAATATGAACATAACTTTCAATTTTGAAATATTCTTTCAGTATTATTAGGTTGTAAACAGCTCTGGCATTCTTTGAAGAGCTATGATCCTAGAAGATACAATAATTATGGGAAACAAATATAAGACTTTTTCATTAAAATCACTGCAACTTTTAAAGAAATTCTACAGAATAAAATGTACAAATGATGTTTTTATTAGTCTGTTAGAACTAAACGATCAAAAAGAAAAGGGAATTATAGTTAGATGACTGAGAATATTTAGATTAAGCTGTGATGCATTTCATCAAAGTGATCAAAGTAGTAAAAGTAGCAAATATCTAAAGTTTAATAAAGTTTTCTGTATGCTGTATCTGTTTGAAACATAATTAAAACGAAGGCAAAACCAAGAGATATCTCTAAATAAATAAACTGCACAAAGTACCTATATGCAATGTCGACTTTCTCTATAAAGTCAAGCTAATGCTGTTAACTTCCTCTGAAGCCAATCCTAAAAGTATCTTTTTCTTCCCAATACAATAAATGTGTGCCCAAGACAGGCTTGCATACACAACTGTATGTTTGCATATGTCTAGGCACCCTGTTTCACAGCTACATTCCAAGGGCAAAACAAGGACAAGACAAAAATCCAATTAATTTTAATTGAATAAATAACAACTGGATGAGATTGTCTATATAAGGGCATCACATTTCAATAAATCCCTTAAGTCAGACATGGATACACAACTGTGTTTGCCTATTTCTATAATCCTGAAGCTACATGCCAAAAATAAACAAGGACTAGGGAAAAAAATCAATTATTTTTAATTGAATAAATAACTAGTGAATAAAATTGTCAATAAAAAGCACTTCATTTTAATTCACTCAATAAATCCTCCCCAACTGCATTTAACAATAATTCAAACCATTATTTCTTAAATATATGCACATGCACTCACACACATTTGTGAAGGATGAAGGGAAGGAAGATAAAGAAAGGTGAAGGAGCAAAATAGGCCACTATTGAAGTGACTGGAATAACTGAGCAGGGAAGGAAAGAAAGTGCCCAAGATTTTTTATAGCAAATTCAACAACGCTGCTATGCTTAGCAGGTGCAGATGTATATATGCATATTCTATAGTAAATTCAATGCTACTTACTCCAGGTTAGAATGCATAGCCTTCTTTTACAATGGGTATTTATCTGTTTGTTTCAGCTTATTCTACATGATGGTAATAGAAATGTGGAAGAAATCTTTGAGGTAATAGAGATGTCATTCTCTCCCCTTCCCCTCCCAATATGTAGTTTGAAAAAAAAACCCACCTCAACAGCATAATGCATGGGTGTCAAACTTGCTGTGTCAGGTGATGTTTCGAGGAATTTTTCCCATTTGCAGATCTGGGATGGGCTTAGCCTGTGCGTGATACATCCGGCCAGCAGGCCGCCAGTTTGACACCCCTTAGAATAATGTGTGTTGGGTTGTGAGGCAAATAGAGGTAGTCCTCAACTACCTACATTCTAAAAAATAGTATGGCTAAAAAGCCAATTAAATTGTTCTCTGTACTGACAGAGGAATAGATTCCAGATCACATGAAGTGTTAGTACTGCTTTATAACACCTTGGTAAGACCACACTTGGAATGCCACATCCAATTTTGGTCACCACAATATAAAAAAAAAAGATGATGAGACTCAAGAAAGATGATTAGGGAGCTGAGGACTAAAACTTATGAAAAACAGTTGCAGGAATTGGATATGTCTAGTCTAGTGAAAAGAAGGACTAGGAATGACATGACCGCAGTGTTTCAATATTTGAGGAGCTGCCACAAAGAAAAGGGATTCAATCTATTTTTGAAGCACCAGAAGGCAAAACAAGAAGCAATGGACGGAAATTAATCAAGAAGAGAAGCACTCTAGAACTAAGGAAATTTCCTTGCAGTGACAATAAACCATGGAATGGCTTGCCATCACCGGGAGACTATTAAAAAGAGACTGGACTGTCATTTGTTTGGAATGGTGAAAGAAGTTGGATTAGAAGACTTCCAAAGTCCCTTCCAACTCTGTTTTTCTAGTATTCTGACTTACAACCATTTGTTATAGTGACCATTTTAACTTACAATGGCACTGAAAAATGACTCATAACTGTTTTTCACACTTACAAACATCAAAGCATCCTTATGGTCACATGATCAAAATTTGGGTGCCTGGCAATTGGCATGTATTTATGGCAGGTGCAATGTCCCGGGCCCATGTGATCACCATTTGTAACCCTCCAACCGGCTTCTGAAAGCAAAGTCAATGGAGGAAGCCAGAATCACTTAATGACTGTATGATTCATTTAAAAACTGCAGCAATTCGCTTAACAACTGTGGCAAAATTGGTCATAAAATGGGGCAAAACTCCCTTGCCTTGCTTAGCAACAAAATTTTTAGACTAGCTGTAAAAACCTTGGTGCATTTACTTTATATGTAACATTGGTTTCGAAAGTACTTTTTATAATCTACTCATTATGCAATCCTGCAAACACAATCAGGGAAAAGCAGAGGCGAGAGCATGATAGTTAGCCTGTTTATTGTTCTATTTAATCAAAGTGAATGCAAAGCCATGGTTTAGCAGTACGTATATAAGCTTGAATGAATTTAATCAAAGCAATGAGATTGGGTACTCTTTTTCCTTTCCTTAGCAGCCTTTAGTTTTCTTTCTTATGAATGTTAGCTTGTCATTTAAAAATAAATAAATCAAAGAGTGGGATTTGAAGTAAATGATTTGAAGTTCCCTTCTTTAGAATCAGTGGTTTGAAGCAATGCTGTGTTCTGATCTAACAAAGCCAATTTTCATGAAAAATTAAACTAAACTTTAAAGGAAAAGTATCTCTTGTAGAGCCAAGGGCATCATAGTATTAGTCTCTTTTCCTTATTGTAAGCAAAGGTTTAGGCAGAGAGATATGAAGCAGGATAGTGCTTTGAACTGAAAGGTTTTTTTCTAGATATGGATTAAGGCATCTACAATTGGCATATTGCAAAATTCTCCTACAAATATGGACTTTGTTTGAGCTCTGAACTTGTCTAATCTATGAAGGCTTTTAGATAGATCTGTTGGCTGACTGCTTTTAACTCACTTTGTTAATTAAAATGTACCATATAGTTGTTCAAGCATACACTTTTTGTGTATTTGTAAAAGTTAAACTACTTTGCTATTAAAATTAACAACAAACAAACTGTATTTATTGTATTGGCTTGAACACACTTGCACATACTCATGCAAAAATTCCTTTAATAAAACAAAATTAGGTAAGTCCTCTGAATAATAACAGCAGCAATAACAGCTGAAATGTCAACAATAATCAATTAAAAACACACAAAATATCAGAATGTTAGGGACAGCCAATAGTTACACATATTTTCATAATAAAAATGCACAGAAACAACAGCCAAATAAAGTAAACGCACAATCCCATAATCTTTAAAATAACAAAGCCAATTAGTCAAGCCCTATATCCTGGAAAAATAACTAAACAATAATTGAAATGAATATAAGTCCTTCAACAAGCCAATTTGAAAGCTTATTAGCTGTCTAGATAAAGATCAGATTTTGCAATATTGTCCAGCTGTAGTCAACTTCTTCCATTATATCCCTTACTGGAAAAAAACATGTTTTCAAAATCTTTTGAAAAATATTAAAATCAGTTGTTTTCTTTCAGGTAGCCCAGAGACTAGATGCTTGAATACCTTTGATTGTGAAAAGGGGAGACCAAAGCACTTCCCCAAACCCCTGCAATACTACACAGAGAAGGATAGCAAACAGTGCTAAAAATCCAAAACAACTTTTGAAGGAACTTGTGGCAGATGGGCATAGGAAAATCAGAGAGCAGTATGAACAGACAAAACACACACACACACACACACACAAACCAATACCTGAACTGACTCAGAAGGGGGAAAACAAAAGGTTCCACAAATAAACTGTTATAACAGTAAAGATCTGACATAAGTCAACTTTCCTGCCTCTGTGTTCAAGATGTGATGACCCGGGGTGTGGCACAAAGGCAACACAGTCAAATAAGTAAGAAGTGTTCCTTTAGTACCTCCAACTTTGCCCCCAATGTCCAGGTTACCTTCGGCTGGAGAAAAAACTCTCCCAAGAACAGTCTTTAAGTGAAGGAAATTCAGTCCAAAAACAAAGTACATACAAACTATAAGTAAAAATCAACACAAACCACGCTGCAGTAATTAACTTGACAGGGCAGGAGAAGGAATTGCAGGCTTGAAAGTCCAGCAACACACACACAGTTGGGAAGATGCCAGGAACCCAGATAAGCCTCGACGATACCAGATAATTCACAATTTGTTCCCAAAAAGTTGCTGTGTGCAGCTTCCCTTTTTAAACACTGTGTTCTCAGCTGCAGCTAATAAAGGGAATCAGGGCCCTTTCCTCCCCCATAAGCCACGCAACTCATGTTGCTTCCTTCTCTGTTCCTCCCTGCGTGCCCTACGATGAAGATGGGGTGAGCTTGGGTCTTCCTCCGAATTCCCTTTCCCTTGCTCTACCTCTCCCCTGCTCTTCCCAGCCAGCCTTTACCCTTTCCCAGTTTCTTCCACAGCCAACGGAGCCATACTCCCACTCCCTGTCAGCTGCTCGGCCTCCCCCTCTGAATCAGATTCTGACAGGGGCATGACACAACGAATGGAGGAGCTGATAAGATATTCATGACAAAGGACCAAGCTATTTGAGGGACTGCTTCTTGCTGATTACATCTACCTGGCCTATCACATCTGGCAGAATATGTATATGTTGCAGGTCCAGTTTACTAAAGAGTAAATTGACTTTGCTTGTGAGAAGTTCACAAAAGGTGATCATATGACCTTGGGACACTGCAATCATCAATACGATCCAATTATCAAGCATCTGAATGTAAATCATGTAACCATAGGGATGCTGCAATGGTCATAAGTGTGAAACAATTATCATAAGTCATTTTTTCAGTGCCATTGTAACTTTAAACCAAGGGTCTTCAAACTTGGCAAGTTTAAGACTTGTGGACTTCAACTCCCAGAATTTCTGTGGTAACATGACCGGAGGAGGAATTCTGAGAGTTGAAGTCTTCAAGTCTTAAACCTGTCAAGTTTGAAGACCCCTGCTTTAAACGGTCACTGAATGAACTCTTGTAAGTCAAGGACTACCTGTATTTTGGTCATTAATCCATATGCAAAAATAGTGCATTGTAATGTATATTATGTGAGATATAGTAGCAAGAACAACCAATGTTCTGGTCTCCTTAATATTTTACTTTATCAACAATCTGCTAATTAAGATTTGCCTGCAATATTATAGCCCTCTCTACTGCACATAATGAAATGTGAAATTGGATTACAAATGACTCCTTGTAGAATAAAAATATGGTAGATCATATATTATGCATAACCAATCTTAGTTAAACAATTCCTCAGGCATTTTGAGAGAAAAATTAAAAGAAGATTACCATCCATGTTGCTGATATGGATCATCCAGGAGCACCCGAACTATATATAACATGCAGCTTAAAAGTTTGAGTGAAAAATTGAATAAGCGGATTCTCAGGCCTGTTGGGAAAAAAAGAAAAGTGAATCAAACTAAATTAAGAAAAGAATACTTGCAAGTTACTAAACTGACTGAAAAGTAATATCCTCAGGCCTGTCAAAAATTGTTTAAAGTCTTTAGAGTGTTAAAATATTAATAAATGTATTGATTTCAACTTTTAGAAAACTATCTCTCCCTTATCTTTGGACTATCTTCCTTCAGATGGGGAAAAAAGAAAGAGAAAACAAATTAAAGAATTAGTAGACATCCAACTCTACTCTTTTTCTTATTCATGCAGACTCAACTTACCCATTTGAAAAAAAACAGGAGCAAGTGTCAGGAACAAGCAACCACCACTATCTGTGAATATCTTAAGTCAGCAATGTTATTGACTGCCTGCTGTCCATGGGAACAACTAGGTAAGGTTTAATGGATCTTGAAAAAGGTTGGTGCTTATGCCTCTTGATGCTATACAAGAACTCAAAGTTAATCCCTCCTTTGGCTGGCAGTTTCCCAACATCAGAATGGAATGGGACAAGTTGCCACAGCCAACTTGCCATGGCCAACTTACTGCTGCCAATTTGCCATGGCCAACATATTGTGGCCACCTTGCCACATCTTACTTGCCATGGGATAATTCAACAATTTTATTTAATTATTTAAAATAATTTTGAAAATATTTTCATTTTTGTCCTTCATACTTCATTTTCTCCCTCCTTTTGCATCCTTTCTTTAACAATTCTATTTCACCATTCTTCATTATATAACTTTTGTATCATGGCAAGTTGTCACACAGTGAGTTGGCCGTTGCGAATCATCCTGTAGTGAGTTGTCCTAGACCCATATCAGGGGGATCCACAGTGATGGCTAAGCATTTCAAAATGGTAGGTATAAACTAGGTAATCAAAGCCACATCCCTTTTCAATGTACATTACAGGCATTGTATGCATATAAAAAGGAGTGAGGGTTGGAAAATCTGGTTGCATCTATCACTTTGACCTGCCACTTCAGACACTCTCGGCTTTCTCCTTGGATGAAGTCATGGAAATGAAAGTACCCACATAAACCTCAAGCTAATATGTCTTGTCTTCCATCACTAGGCCAAAGACCAACAACTTGCCTATGGGGGAGAATCCAGAAAATGTAATTGATCATTGTTACCTTTCTTATCTTGCACAATTTATTACTTATGGAGTACTGTGGAAACAATGTAAGTTATTTAAAGCATACTACTGTGGACTAACAGTTCATAATCTATGCAATGCAAAAAAATAGTCATGGATACAGGTTAACTAGCAATCTTATGGAACAATGTAAACATTTCTGTGGCATGACAAGCTAGATACAATTCAGTTTCAAATATGCATTTGAAGTGAGCAGATCACAGTACCTAAATAGCTAATACTGTTATTATAAATGCATAATATTTTATATGCTAAAATATATTATCAAAAATGACTAAAACATTCATATATATGTATATGTGAAGCAGGACTGTCAAACTTGCAGCCCATGGGCCGGATGCATCATGCACTGGTCACACCCATGCCCGGTTTAGCGAAGCGGGGGAAGTCATAATATGACGCCACCGTGACAATATGAGTTTGACACTCCTGATGTAGAGAAATGCAAATTAAAGTATGCTCTTCTTTTTGGCAAACTAATGAGAAGACCAGCTGAAATGAATTCAAATATGCAATTAATGCAATCAATCATTAATGTTCCTCTCCATGCCTAATCAAGGTAATATTCAACTTAAAATAGGTACAGGTGGCTCTCTTTTGTTATCTATTATCAAAAAGGTGCTTTAGCTTATAAGCTACATAGATTGAAAAGAAGCCAGAGATCATCATCAAAGCAATATTTGTAGCAGTATTTGTACCAGTATTTGTAGCAGCAAGAAACTCCACCTGAGACAAGCAAAAGTCCCACTGGTGTATATTGGATCCTGCCTTTAACTGGCCATTGCAACTAACAAGGGTGAGAAATTCTCTGATCTATTATTCATCATTTTTTATTATCTTTGCATTATTCAGTGATTGCTTCCTACTCTGTCAGAGTACCATCTGGCAGTGGCAAATGATGAAAGCTAATGGCACTGGAAGTTTTAATAACATGTGCAATGAACAATTATATAGTGTTTTCAACATATTTTGGAATCAGAGTTTTAATACCTTCATTGTACTGAGGCTGCCTCTATCATAACCATAAATTCCAGTTAAAAAAGATTTGAAAGTCACCAATACTCTTCACTTTAGTTAAAATGATAGACATCTTAAAATTTGTAAATTAAATGTTCTGTGATAGCTGATACAACTGATACCTTCCAATAGGAGTGAAAATCCTTTCTATTGTAACCCTAACCTTAATCCTAATTATCCACCATTTTATGTGTGCTTTGACTGGGAAACCAAGTGAATCCTCTAACTCCATGCGTTGCATTATTCATTTATCCTTGTAATCAACCCTATGAAATTGATTATGTTGGGAAGTAACTTCTAAAGAATCACCCAATGAGCTTCATGACTGTGAAAATTTTTATAGGTAGACTTCATGTGAACCTGCACATTGCTGCTGAAGAAACTGAAAAGACTCAAAGATGAATGAAGGGGTCATTAGATTTGAAAGACTCAAAGATGAATGAAGGGGTTACTTCAGTCTAATGAAGCTATACTAAAATATATATTTCAGACCTTTGGAGGCCAATATAGTAAATAATTTAAGTAAATACCACCCCTTTTTATTCTTGTTTACCATAATCCAAGAGTCAAATAATGTTCCACACAACTTCCTTTTTTCATTTCATTTTATTCATATACTAGATATTGTAAAATATCTCTATAAAAAACTCTAATATTACTCATCAAACATGCAGAGAAATATACTCTCTCTTCTTCTGGGATGGTCTACAACCTATAAATTTTTGTATCACAAGCTACATTATGACCATCTTAAGCAGAACATGTCATTCAGGATTTTGTTCCAGAAGCATATCTGAAATGAATGTAAGTCTATAATGCATATGGAACCCACTAAGTTTTTAAGTGGTAAACAGATTGTGTCAATGGTTACCGTGTGTTAAGTTTTGCATCTCTCTGCTCATGTATAGTACAGAAATCTGCATCTCTGTTAAATATAAATTTCACTTATTTTTGCTTCCTAACTTAGAGACCATAAAACTATCCTTTTATTTTATTTTTACTTTTTCCTCTGTCTTCCTAAGACCCAGAAAGCTTTTCTTTGTCAAATTAATATTACAAAATAACAACAGTCATTCTGAATGGTAGCTTACTGAGAATTACACTGCTCAAAAAAATAAAGGGAACACAAAAATAAGACATCCTAGATCTGAATGAATGAAATATTCTTATTAAATACATTGTTCATTACATAGTTGAATGTGCTGACAACAAAATCACACAAAAATTATCAATGGAAATCAAATTTAGAAACCCATGGAGGTCTGGATTTGGAGTTACACTCAAAATTAAAGTGGAAAAAAACACTACAGGCTGATCCAACTTTGATGTAAGGTCCTTAAAACAAGTCAAAATGAGGCTCAGTAGTGTGTGTGGCCTCCATGTGCCTGTATGACTTCCCTACAACGCCTGGGCATGCTCCTGATGAGGTGACGGATGGTCTCCTGAGGGCTGTCCTCCCACACCTGGACTAAAGCATCCCCCAACTCCTGGACAGTCTGTGGTGCAACATGGCATTGGTGGATGAAGCGAGACATGATGTCCCAGATGTGCCCAATTGGATACAGGTCTGGGGAACGGGCGGGCCAGTCCATAGCATCAATGCCTTCATCTTGCAGGAACTGCTGACACACTCCAGCCACATGAGGTCTAGCATTGTAGTGCATTAGGAGGAACCCAGGGCCAACCGCACCAGCATATGGTCTCACAAGGGGTCTGAGGATCTCATCTCAGGTTACCTCTGGAGAGCACATGGAGGGCTGTGCAGCCCCCTAAAGAAATGCCACCCCACACCATTACTGACCCACTGCCAAACCGGTCATGCTGGAGGATGTTGCAGGCAGCAGAACGTTCTCCACGGCGTCTCCAGACCCTGTCACATTTGTCACATCTGCTCAGTGTGAACCTGCTTTCATCTGTGAAGAGCACAGGACGCCAGTGGCGAATTTGCCAATCTTGGTGTTCTCTGGAAAATGCCAAATGTCCTGCACGGTGTTGGGCTGTAAGCACAACCCCCACCTGTGGACATCAGGCCCTCATACCACCCTCATGGAGTCTGTTTCTGACCATTTGCGCAGCCACATGCACATTTGTGGCCCGCTGGAGGTCATTTTGCAGGGCTCTGGCAGTGCTCCTCCTGTCCCTCCTTGTACAAAGGTGGAGGTAACGGTCCTGGATGCTGGGTTGTTGCCCTCCTATGGCCTCCTCCACGTCTCCTGATATACTGGCCTGTCTCCTGGTAGTACCTCCATGCTCTGGACACTATGCTGACAGACACAGCAAACCTTCTTGCCACAGCTCGCATTGATGTGCCATCCTGGATGAGCTGCACTACCTGAGCCACTTGTGTGGGTTGTAGACTCCGTCTCATGCTACCACTAGAGTGAAAGCACCGCCAGCATTCAAAAGTGACCAAACCATCAGCCAGAAAGCATAGGAACTGAGAAGTGGTCTGTGGTCACCACCTGCAGAACTACTCCTTTATTGGGGATGTCTTGCTAACTGCCTATGCTTTCCACCTGTTGTCTATTCCATTTGCACAACAGCATGTGAAATTGATTGTCAATCAGTGTTGCTACCTAAGTGGACAGTTTGATTTCACAGAAGTGTGATTGACTTGGTGTTACATTGTGTTGTTTAAATGTTCCCTTTATTTTTTTGAGCAGTGAAGATAACACTGAGAACTATGTGGGATTCTCTTTATTACAACATTTAGGATAGCATTCAAACAGTAATATTTTCACAAGCTTCTCAAAAGTTTGTAAATTGTTATCTCAAAATTCTGGATTAGTTACCAGGTATAATTAAGGAACAACTTCAATATCTTTGGGGGTGGGGGAGCTTTGGGGAAAGCCTGAAGGCATTGAATGAAAATTAAACTGTAATATACTATATTTGGAATGATATGTTTAGACTTTAACATATACATAATTCTTGCTTTAAGGAAAATATAAAGCTATCTGAAAATCTTTGCTGAAAATTAACATGCTAATATATTTTATGGAAATAAAAATAAAAGACAATCTGTATTAAGTTTGATCAACAGTCACCTACTCTCAAAAAGACCCAAGGGAAACAAACAGAATGGGTTTTAGTCAGGCCTGATAATTCCATATGTTTCTAATTCACTTACAATTATGTTGCCTGTGGATATTCTCAATCATCCAGGTCATGGTTGTCCCAAAGATGCTTTTCAAAAGGCAGCTGGACTTTGGTTTTTCCCTTGAAAATATTTTGCTTCTCATCCAAGAAGTGTTCTGACTCAAGCTTCTCATCCAAGAAATTTCTTCAATGAGAAGCAGAACATTTTAAGAGAAAAAAAAACAAAGTCCTGTTGCCTTTTGAAAAACAAGTTTAGGTCACAGTTATGTTGCTTTTTAATAAAATATCAGAGTTAATAATTACATGAATTCAAAAAGGAAACTAAACAGACTACCCCAAATCAATAAATGCAAATTTTAAGCATTTCCTGTTGAAGTTTATCAATCACTTAAGCAATTTCCCATTGAAGTTCATACTTCCCCAGCTATTCCCCTGTGCAAAGTTGAGGTTGAGGAAGCCAATTTGGATGTCAAACAGTAATATTTTCACAAGCTTCTCAAAAGTTTGTAAATTGTTATCTCAAAATTCTGGATTAGTTACCAGGTATAATTAAGGAACAACTTCAATATCTTTGGGGGTGGGGGAGCTTTGGGGAAAGCCTGAAGGCATTGAATGAAAATTAAACTGTAATATACTATATTTGGAATGATATGTTTAGACCAAGGGACTTATAGAGTTCAAAGCTTTCCAAAGATGTTTTTAAGACATTTCTTATTCTAAGCTCTTTCTGACATACATTTGTTTTTACTTCATGAAATGACTTGGGCAACTGAAATAATTGTTCCCCCGTGTCCTCCTCTTTTAAGTGAGCTCTGAGGAGCAGTTAATGAATATAGTAGGAAGATGAAAACAGCAAGTACTGGAAGAATTGCAGTGAATCAAAACCAACTTTAATGAAATCTCAGAACTCAGTTCTCAATACTTATGTCATCAACAATAAACAGCTATTTCCTAACATTTTTGTTGGCTCACAGTGTTGTCTAGAAGAGACTTCTCAGGTCCTGTTTGTGGTAAACTCACCTGTCTACCACAATTAAGACACCAATTCACTTATTTGCATAAGCAATTTGAGGAAAGAGCAATTCCTGTTTCTGCTTGACTTGAGATTCCACAACTGAATCAAGTTAATCTATAGAAGCCTCCAGAACATGTTTTGCTTTGTGCTGTTGTATGTCTTGATATAGGGAACCGCAATTGATTACACGTGTATTCAATTCTCACTCTGTCTTGTAAAGACAGAAACTAATGGGATCACCTATACTAAAAGAAAAGGGCTTTAATTATCATCAACGAAGTTATGTATAGGCTGCTCACAATGACAATTGCAGGCATACTTTGAAAGATTCCATCCTTACATAGGCCTAGCTTCAGTTTATTAGACTACTTTCTGATTAAATCATTGTAATATGTTGTAGCTGAAGCTACTCCTTTGAGTAGATTTTGAATTCTATTGTCTATTATGCAGGCTTGTATGATTTTGCGGCTATTTATTGCATTTGTATTTTAACTGCATTATTCATTTTGTGTGATACCTTATGATTATAAATAAGGAAATAATGCACCAAATATTTCCCTGGAAATATATAAATAGTGGCTTTAAAAATTATGTTTATAAAGATTCAATTGCAAAATAGATAATGCATTAAAACAAATTACCATATCAAGTATAATGCACAAATTAGGGGCTTATTTAAGAGCAACAGAACATAACCTAGTGGTAGATTATTCATTTTGTTTTAAGCAAACACAATATAATGCTGAGGAATGCCAGTTAAAAGATACAAGATCATTAAGATAGGCGGGTGGGTATATTTTTGAGATATCAGATAACCAGTGTTAGTTGTGATTATTGGCTTTGAGTTCTGACTAACTCATTCATATTTGCCTATCTGTAGGAATATTCATCTCTATTCATGCTGGGTTCCCATATTTCTTGGCAGCCCAAAAAGACAGCTGCCTTTTTCCTCTGTCACAAGGCTGGCACAATTTTAAGTTCCATTTTGAGAAATGTTTCACTGTAGACTAGATTGATTGCCTTGATCCACCCCAAATCCTTCCAAAATAGCTTAGCTCATTTTAGTTTGACTAAATATAGCTAGGGGCAGGGAGAAAGGACACAGCGATCCTTCATTCTTTTGTGTCTAATTTGTTCAGTACTTGTAATTTTAAAGTCAGCATGACCATATATTTGAAAGCTAATTGTGAAAATTTTGAAACAGATCTAACTGAAGAACTTCATTTATATACCAAATATGTATATTTTCCCCTACATGACGTTGGTCAGAGCAACCAACATTTAAAAGAAAAAATAAAATAAAATTACAAATTATAAAAATAAAAAAGATAAAATAATTCAGCATAAAACATACCTTGAAGAAATCAATGAGACAAAAAGCAAACAGTATTAAGCATCACATTTTATTTGTTTTTATATTTATATTTTTTTCAATATACATTATTTTACTTTTATTATTAGATGTTTTCAATATTTGTTGCATTACAGGGTGTCAGTGCTTAAAATATATTTACATTTAAGGGGATTTCATTAAAGGTGAATCCTAACACCTTGCAATCAAGGAAATTATTCACATAAGCATAAGTTTGCAAATGAACCAACAATAAACTATGAGCCATGGTGGCGCAGTGGTTAGAGCGCAGTACTGCAGATTACTTCTGTTGACTGCCGACTGCCTGCAATTTGGCAGTTCAGATCTCACCAGCCTCAAGGTTGACTTCCATCCATCCGAGATGGGTAAAATGAAGACCCAAATTGTTGGGGGCAATATGCTGACTCTGTAAACCACTTAGAGAGGGCTGGAAAGCACTGTAAAGCAGTATATAAGTCTAAGTGCTATTGCTATACTGTTTAATCTGTTTATACAAGTGAAAAAAACTGAGTGAACACTTTTTACTGTATCCTCATTATAATAGTATTACAATTAAAAGTTACTAAACAGAAAAGTATAAGCATACAACATAGTATTAAAGAATTAAATTCAGTCCATGTGTTTACCCTGCATAGAGAATCATAACTGCAGCTTTTTAAAAAAGAGTTGCTTTATGTTTTGTACAGGACATCCAGCAAGTATTTACACTAAAAAGTGACAAAAGGTCCAACAGTAGCATCATGTATTCTGTGTGGAATGTTTTTTTCCTCTTGATGCATTTAGCAAAAGAGAAAGAAAAGTGTCTGTTTACCAGATCAACAACATCCTTTCTCTTACTTTCTTCCCTATATGACTTGGCATCTATTTATCCAGCATGTAAATTCATACAGTATTCACCATAAACCTTCATCAGAAAAAAAGTGATATTTGTTAGTCTAATCAATCTTCATTTCCTTCTAATTAGCTTAAAATTTCCATTTGCTGCTGTTATAATTGTATTTAGCAATTTTATTGTCATGAAAAATGAAAAACTGATAATTATAGCTTATAGCCTGTTTCTGTTTTATAAAAGATAAATTGATTGAAATTCCCATCCTGATTTTTCATCAATTGATGTCATAACATTATTATTTTTTTAAAGGAAAAACTAGCAGATAATGTAATCATGTAAAAATGAAGTCACAGAAATCAAGAAAACCTGATCATTAAAAGGAGTCACTAAAATATTTATTTATTTATTTTCCATTTATACCTAATATTTCTATCTAGGGTATTCAAGGTCACTATTCTAAAATAAAATCCTGAAAGAACTATATTATTAATGCATAACAAAATCCCCAACTTAAGGCATAGGCCTTAATTCTTCCTAATAACAAAAAAAAAGAACATTGTATATGCAGTCTTCTAGAATGTGCGATTTATAGGTCTCGGTTGGTTGATCTATTAATCCTAAACAATGTAGATTAATTCATTCTTTGGGGCAAATTAATTCTGAATGATAAGACCATGAACATATTTTTTTTCATTTTCTAGAACTTCAAACTTCACATAAACTGATAATAAGGTATCAGAGTATTCTCAAGAGATTTAACTGAAAGAGTTTTAGATTTACGAAAAGCCAACTAAAGATTTAAAAACTTCCTAAGACATTTTAGGAATGTCTTAATAGTTTCTTAAATAATAACAAGCATTTTTAAACACTAAAAAATTCAGTAAAGAGTTTCTTGGTTGAGCAGAAGTCAACTAAGTTTCATATTACTGTAATGTAATTTTGCAAAAAATTAAAGAAAAAAGAATGAAAATATAATCAAAATATATAACACAGAGGAATCAAATGATCTTACCTAGAACGATTTAAAAACAGAAAAAGAAATCCATATATACAATCTAAAGCAGGGGTGTCAAACTCATGGCCCATGGGCCAGATCCGGCCTGCGGGGTGTTTAAATCTGGCTCATGGCGCCAGTCTGGATATATCAAGGGACTGGTCCGCGGTGCCTCTGGCAGTTAAAACGGTCTGCATGCTGCCCCACACAGCTTGTTTTTACCCTCCATGGCTCCTGCAGCACTCTGCTGGCTGAAAATCAGCTGAAAAAATGGGCCCAAAAGAGTCCAAAAATGGGCTGAAAAACAGGCCCTGAAACAGGCCGAAAAATGGCTCCAAAAAGATTTTTAAAATGAGCTGAAAAATGGACCTAAAAAGGCACCCCAAATAGGCCAAAAAACAATCTGAAAAAATGGGCCCAAAATGGTCCAAAAACAGGTCTGAAGGAGATAAAAAATGACTTAAAAATGGACCAAAAATGGGCCCAAAACAGGATGAAAATCAGGCCCAAGAGGCTGGAAAACAGGCCAAAAATAAGCCCAAAACAAGCTTAAAAACGGGCCAAAAACATACCAAAAAACGGGCCAAAAACAGACCAAAAAACAGTCCACACAGTCAGTTTTTGACTGGCAGAGTGCTGCAGGAGGCCATGGAGGGCAAAAATGAGGTGCACAGACTCCCCATACCCTATTTTGGCAGGAAAGCTGAAATTCAGAGTTCTAAGTATGGCATGACAAGTAAACTTGAGAAAATTAAGACATTAAAAGTTGCTTTTATAGTCACGGAGGGAGATCATTAAATAAACCAAGGCAACTTCTACTGAAATACAGTCTACTCATCTGCTGGCCTGCTTTTTGGCCAATCAGTTTAACTTGAGGAGTTCTGCTCTCAAGATGGCTGAGGCAGTTGTGGGGGCTTGTTGGATCTGTCCTTGCCACAGTGGAGTCATTGGCATCATATTGCTAGAATCACCTTTTCCAAGATTTTCATCCCAAGATATCCATAGCTCTACTTCCTTCTACTCCTCTTCTTCCTTCTTGTCCTCCTGGTCCCACAGGGCCATAGTAGAGTTATGAAATTGTATTAATCTTTTTCAACCATATTTTTATATTCCTAACCTCTCAAAACAGAAGCATTTTTGTTGGGTGATAAATGCCTGTTCGGGTAGTCCTTATAAAAATATGTCTGTCATGAATGTTACATTTAATTTAGTGGATTTTCTGTTTTCTCTTGTCCCAATGAAATTACTATTTTATTCATGAAGGGGGTTGCATACATTCATCTATCATTTTCATATGTCACAGTACTGGAGAACCTCTGGATTATGGTTGTTTAACTACAGTTACATTAATTATACTATGATAATGTTTAAATTAATAGGTCAATTTTTTTTGTTCACACTATACATTAAACATCACAAGACAAGCTACATCAGCCTATTCCTTGATCTCCCATCCATTTTAAGTTAAAGCCCACCAGCTGTACTTACATAGTTTTTCTTCTCTTCTCCATATATCCTCTTCCTTTTCAAATCTATAACTTGCTTTAATCTTGATTAAAGTTAATATCAATCCTACTCAGCTCCAGGAGTGGGATTCTACCTGGTTGCACCGATTCTATAGAATCAGTTGTTACGATTCTGCACAGTTCAGAGAATTGGCAAATAGCACCATTGGCTGGCCCCTCTCCTCCCTGCCCAGTCACTCCTTACTTGGCATGCGTGCCATCCAACATGCCTGCTATGTTGCTATTTTTCCTTTTTTTTCCCGACCATCAGCTGTTCCAACTATCAGCTGTGTTGGGAGATTTAGATTAGCTAGAAAGCAGGAAATTGTTTGATTTCTTACTTTCTAGCTAATCTAAAACCAGAGCTGAACCTTCCTAATTTCTATTTTTCAGTGCAGACTCAGGTAGCAGATTGCAGAAAGATAGATCTCTGAATAAATCTGTGATTCTATAAGCAACTCAATCTGCCTGCCTGCTTTGCCTGATTTTGAGTAAAAGTTGCTTTTTTAAAATAAAAAAAAATCAATATTTACATACATGGCGTGTTGTGAGTTAATTTGTGAGTTTGCTTGCAAGCAAATTTTATGTGACAGACTCAGGCAGCAGATTGCAGAATGGTAGATTTCTGAGTGAATCTGTGATTCTGTGAGCAACTCAATCTGCCTGCCTGCTTTGCCTGATTTTGGGTAAAAGTTGCTCTTTTTTTATAAAAAATTCAATATTTACATAAATATTTACAATATTTACATACAAGCCACACCTAGTCAGAAAGCCACGCCCATCCAGTCACATGACCACCAACCCACACCCACAAATTAGGCCACGCCCAGTTGTCAAGAACTTTGAATCCCACCCCTGCTAAGCTGTAAACCATTGTTTAAAGCTGTGGTTATTGTGTTTAAACTTTTGCTGAATATAGAAGTGGGCTCGTGTCCTGGCACTCAGAAACCCCCCAAAATCACAATACAAATTTGGTGGAAAAGACCACTTATTTTGGTAGTATACCATTCCCAATATTTTCATCAGAACAAGCCCTTTTATTTCACCCCACATAATCATCACAATCCCCTGAAAACAACAAAGATGGGTGGAAAAATGCCCTTTAATAATAAAATGCAGACTAGGTGATGCTCTGTTTAAAGCCATCCTTACTTAGCATTCAGTTATATGCAGAAATAAATAATATAACAAAAATAACAGGCAAAGGGAAATCTAAACTTTCTATGAAGTACCCCCTCATTCTTGGGACAGGGCATAGTATTTCTGCATCAAGACAATAGTGTGAAGGGGAAAAGAAAGGGTCAAAATGAAAATAATGAAAGGAAATTTCTATTTGAAAAGAATATTGTACTATTAATTGTGTCTAAGACACCCTCAATATAACATCTGCAGTACAGTACGTCATTCCCTTTGTCTTCAAATAAAGCACTGAAGAGAAACAGGTAGAACAAAACACTGATTGTCAGATCCCTGAATTCCCCAGGTGTGCGCAAATCCCAGTAGTATATATGTACCCATTTCATGCAGCTATCAGGCACTAATTATTGGGAGGAATTTCTGTTACCCACATGCTTAAATAAGAATAAAGCACTTACTTGATCTTTGGTTTTTGATGAAAAATAGTTTCAGCCTCTCTTTAAAGGTATTGTCATTCATGTAGAATTCAATCTGTACTCTAAAAAATAACCAGATAAAATGATTAGACATCAGTCTAATTAAAATAGATTGCAACACATAAAAATTGTCTGTGTGTACCTTTTTGCACTTATTTATGCAGTAATCATTGCTTTTTCCCCTGCTTTCCAAGCTCAAGACAACTTATATGGGTTTTTCTTCTAATGTACCCACACATACAGTATTACCTCCATATGAGACAGGTTACGAGTGGCTAGGCCAAGTCAGCCAATGAGCTCCATGGCTGAGAGTACAAAGTTGTGCAACCTGAGTCCCAAGAGCCACAATTAAACAAGAACACCTTGGATGCATATTTCAGACTTCTCAAAAGTTATTGCAGGACAGCAATTTTTATTAATGTGATAGAAAAAGAAATTATTGGTGCACAGTAGTGGTAGTTAGGCATCAAGTTAGAAATAGGGAAGCTGTGAGTTCTAGTTATGCTTTAGGCACAAAGCCAGCTGGATAATCTTGGGCCAGTCCATCTCTCTATACAAATAGTTCTGACTTACGAACACAATTGGGACCAGAATTTCCATTGTTAAGCAAGGTGGTTGTTAAGTGAATTGTACTTGAGTTAACATCCTTTTTTTGCCATGGTTGTTGAGTGAATCATTTCAGTTATTAAGTGAATCCTGTGGTCATTAAGCAAATCCAGTTTCCCCCATTGAGTTTGCTCATTGGAAGCTGACTGGGAAGATTGCAAAAGGTGATCACATGAGACTAAGATTTGCAATAATCATAAATACATGCCAGTCACCAAGCAACCAAATTTTAATCACATGACTGTGGGGTTGCTACAGCGATCATAAGTGTGAGCACTGGTGATAAGTCACGTTTTTTAATTCTGTTGTAACTTCAAACGGTCACAAAATAAATAGTTGTAAGTCAAGGACTAGCTGTACTGTATATCTTAGACTTAGCAGGATGATAAAGTAATATTTTAAATCCTCTTTGATGTCCTGCCACCTTCACTACCAAGGACTTAACATTTTAAGGAAAATGTTAAACAAGTGAATAAAAGCATACAAGTACACAGACTTAGGCAATTTCGTTTAAAAGAGAAGTAGTACTTTGTTTTATTTGTAGGGTTTTGAACTACATACCTGTATTTTCAGGAACAAAAAAGTATAGCATTTGTGTGACAGTGACATAAAAGAACCTTGCAGTAAGAGAAGATATTCAGTGCTAATTAAGAGAGCTCAGTATAGGAGCTAATCTCTGTTTTTATGAAATCCCATGATGAGGGTGCTGATTACCTAATACTGCCACCCCCCCCCCCTTTTTTTTTTTTTTTGCTACTCCCCATCCCTTAGCAACCACAGCTGCCAGGAACATTGGCATATCTCTGTGATGGCTTTCAAGGACAATAAAAAAAGGAGGTGAAAAGCAGCCCATTTATCCTTTCCTTTCAGCATATATATGTTGACCTATAGGTTGCTCTACTTCACTTTTTGCTGTCTCTAAGTTCCAAAAAATGTTACCTGAGGACTACACAGAGTAAAAACAAAACAGAGAGATCGATAGTAAATAGTGAAATAAAGAGTATTCAGCCATCATTCTGGGCCAGGGTTGCTTAATCACAGATTTGCTGAATAATCTACCTGTTGCTGGGCTCATATAACGCATCAAACTAAAAGTGCATTAAGCCAAAATCACATTAAAGTGAATAATAGTCTTCATTCCATTTCATGGAAACTCATGAACTGTTGGTTTGCCATTGTCTTCTTCTAGAATGCTTGCTACCCAGAATAACCTTGGAGTCAGGTGATATCTGGATCTAATGTCATAAATACTAAATATTTTCTTAACTTCCCAGACTAGTATACAATCCTAAGATTTCCTGGTAGGGATCCAAGTATTAATCAGATCCTAGTCTGCTTAGCTTTTTGAGAACAACCAAGGTCTAGACAATATCACTTAATGCTACATAGAAATATACAGTAGGTAGATTTGCATAAACTACCTACTGGTCATTTTTCTGTCAGCTACCGTACTTCCTCAGATTTGTCAGGGGCTCAAAAACTCTATATTTTAGGTTGGTTTCAACTAATAAGAATAATACCTTTTAACATTTTTTTAATGTATCATTCGTGTATATTTACATTTGGATGTTCTGGATATTTGAAAACTATCCCTTTTCTTTTTCTCTTTTCTTTTTTTTCTACTGGTTTCTATTGTAACAATTACAAAGTTGTTTGTATTTGAACATAGGCAGGTATGTATGTCATTCCAATCCATCAGGATTCTAAAAACTTAGTTGGATTGAAATGGTGAGTTTACAAAGTAGCCCAATATTAAACCATCTTTAGCAGGCGTGATATTCCCCTCTGAAAAAAAAATCTGAAAAGTAGCCAGGGGTGCCTTTTCCTTCCGACTTTGCCCTCCTCCCCAAATTGAATCATCCCCCCACACACACCACCGACAGGACCCTGGAGGCACCAGATCCTAATTATCAACGGCGGGAAGGGAGAAAAAAAGAAAGGGAAAAAAATTCAGAATTGTTAATCAAGGGAGCTCCGGTTCCAGTCGTCGCTCCAAGCTCTTTTTTTTTTTCCCCTCCGCGCGACTTCCCGCAGGGGAATTTTCCGGTAAATGAACATTGCTTTCGCTCTCCGGAGGGAGCTGCAGCCATCTGGCTCTTTCCACACCTCTGCATCCCGGGAAACCTCTCCCCCACCCCATGCCACCCCCGTCTTCTTTCCTTTCCCCCGCCTTTCCCTGTCTCGCAAGGTAGACAATCTCTCTCTCTCTCTCTCTCTCTCTTACCGGAATACAGTCAAGCCCTTTCCAGCACGTGCAATACGCCGCCGCTGCTTTGCACCTTGCAAATGCAAAAACCACGGAGGGCTCCAGGATTTTGTTTTTGCAAAGAGCAGCACGAGCAAAGAAGAGCAGCCAGCCAGCAACCTGCTACCGGTAGTCCAAACTAACAGCGCTGCTTATTGAGTCGGAGGTGGGGGGGAGGTAGGAATTAGGGGGAGAGGGGACAGAGGGGGTGAGGAACAGTAGAGGAGATGCCTTGGAAACCATGCAAGAACTTTTCTGCTTCCAATTACCCCCATGCTTACAAGTTGCAAAGGAAACACAGAACTCAAAACAGCCCAGCTACGCGGCTCGGCTCGGTTCGGGCCCTCCCCACCACTTAAAAACGCGGAGTTCCGGCGCTTCCCATGCTTGCAAGCAGAGAGAACCGGCTGGCTTTTTTCCACCGACCAGTGGCAACTTTGTAAAAAAAGCATAATGATGATGATGATGATGATGATGATGATGATGATGATGATGATAATAACAATAAAGAAAAAAAATCGGAATTCCGATTTTAGTTGGAAGAATATCATGTATGCTTTAGAAAAGCATAAAGCAGGCTGCTCCTTCTTGCATGCCTGGTACTTTTGCAGCCTAGACAGGAAGCTCATATAGTGTATCCTTCCTTTATAGTAGCATGATTTCAGCTTTCAGAGGATTGATGATAGTATAAGAACAGGGTTTTTTAAAAGATGAAATCATGAAAGTAGAAGAAACAAATATGGGAAGGATGATATCAATTACTTTCCAAGTCCAGGAACATGTTAAGAGTCAGGCTAAATTCCAAAATAACATTTTCCTAGATGGTATGTAGGAGATGGACTAGAAGATCTCCAAGGTTCCTTCCAACCCTATTCTATGAGTCTTTGATTCAAATAGCATTTAGTCTATTGATAGTAATTTTGTCAAGTGTACGTTTTAATGTTTATACCTTTATAATTTTATATTAATGATTTAATGCAATTCATTATTATTTTGATTGAGACGCATGTCAAGCATTGTGCATTTACAATGGCCATAGCATTCCATGATCACTGGGTCACTATTTGAAACCTTCCCAGCTGGCAAGCAAAGTCAATGGAAAAGCTGGGAAGAGAATACAAGTTGTGATCACACGATATCTTCCTTAATATATATGATTTGTTTAATGATCACAACTGGGACTGCCGGAATTGCTGTTGCTAAACAAGGTGGTCATTTGATGTATTGCTTAACAACAACTTTGCTTAATGATGGGAATTGAGAGTCCCAGTTAAGGTCATAAGAGATGAGTACCTGTACTGAAATTGTGGGTGGAATTTGGAATACAGTACATATTTTAAATAACTTACTCTGTAATCAGTACAGATTATTCTCAAGTTGACATGGATATTTTTCTGCCTAATTCTCAACAGTGGTGATATAATCAATTTAAGTATGTTCTCAGTATGATATAATCAATTTAAGTAATATCTCAGTATGGACCAGTTGCTTTGGCTGTGTCTGAGAAATCTGACCTGCTAATACACTTGAAGGAATCAATATTGGAAATTAAAACCACATACTTTTTATATCAAAAACTAAAAATGAAAAAAAATGTTAAGGTTGACATTAAGAGCATTTGTGGTTCATGGATTAAAGAGCTGGAACAGCCAATTAAAGAACATCACTAGCTGCAAATCTTTAAAATGCTAAAACGAGTCAGTGAATTTGAAACTAAAACTGGTTCATGAAAAGATTGTATTTTAAGTTTATTGAACACTAAAAATGATTTGAAAGGATGGATGTCTGATTTTCTCTGTTAGTAATGTAAAAATTTTGAGGGGTCATTATGAATCACTACTATCCTTTTGGGATAATATTTTAATGTACATAAATACATTTTGGGGATTTTTTTTCAGTGTTAAATATGTTAATATTAAATTATGTCCCCAAACTTGAAAACTAATTATTTTTGAGAAGTTATAGTTGTATCAGTCTTGAGATACAACTTAAGAAAACTACTTTAAGAAATTGGAAACGTAGTAATACTCTTGATAATAAGAATTAAATTCACAAGAAGTATGACTTTTTGAAAAAGCAGTGGTATCTTTTAATGAAAAAATGACTAAAGATGTTTTTCTGTGACATAGGTTTTATGATACTTCGTAATCATTATTAGTTTCCATTTGACACATGATTAATATATGATAGGGGTGTCAAACTCAAGGTCCAGGGGCCGGATCCCGCGAGCTCCATTTCACTGGCAGAGGGCTGCAGGAGGCTGTTGTTTGGCACTCTCCCTGGTCTCACCTTCCTCCACTGGAGACAATGGACCCCCCAACCCTGCCTGGGCCACCACAGGCACTCCCAACATGAGTGATGTCAAGCTGGCCATGCTCACCCTGGCCACACACCCCGGTCTCTCCGAGGTCAAACACAACCCTGATGCGGCCCTCAATGAAATTGAGTTTGATACCCATGATATATGACATATATTAATAGTTTCCTGCTTTTCCACTCTTTGTTGTGTTGTTTTTTCATGTATTTCTTTCCTCCTTTTTGTATTTTTTCTCTTTCTACTAACAGATTTCTGTTTAAACCTGTTAAAACAATTATATATTTTTAAAAAATACAACTGTAAATTGGGAGAGACTATACTATGAATACAAGTGAATTGGAACACTGTTTCAAGGAGAAGCACTGGTATGTTATCTGTTTATAACATACAAATGCAACTGCAATTTGGCAGTTCAAATCTCATTGGCTCAAAGTTAACTCAGCCTTCCATCCTTTCGAGGTTGGTAAAATGAGGACCCAGATTGTTGAGGAAAATATGCTGATTCTGTAAATCGCTTAAGGAGTGCTGTAAAGCACTGGGAAGAAGTTTATAAGTCTAAGTGCTATTGCTATAAATAAGAGCTTTGATTTTACTTGAAACTGAAAGAACAGCAACATGCAACCATCATCGTCCTCATAGCAGCAGCATTTTGATCCATCCACAATTTCATATACAAATCCAATATTTGTATATATCCAAGTTATCTCACGCTTAGCTGTTCAAAATATATGGAGCTGATTGTGTGAAGTTAGGGTGGAGCTTACTATCTTCTGAATTGTTTTGGGACTTTACTCTCAAATGCAAGAAAAGCTTATTTGATTTACCGAACTATTATAAAAATACTTCTTTTAGCAATTTAGCCTAGTTATGGAAAAAACAAATTAAAATATAAAAAGAAATTGATAAAAACTATGTCTCTTTTTGAAGAAGACTTCAATAAAATTTGTCATATTTACAATTATTAATTTTGTATGAAAGAGTCATGCTAAAAGCTCAGAATAATTGGACAGCAACCAAATTCAGAATGAAAGCAGTGAGTAAATTATAGATAAAACTTTCAACACTAAATTCAAAGGCTTCAAAAGCGATGTAAAGCTGTACAAAAAAAAAAAAAAATACAAGCCTGTCAACGCTTCACTCATCAATTAACCTGACCTGCTATTAAAACTGAGATTCACAGTCAGCAGATCAGAACATTTCACAACACAAGACTAGTGTTAAAATTCATCTTTATAAATCTCTTCATTAAAGTGTTTATTTAAGAATACAACTTGTTAGCATGATTTTTGCAACTATGCATCTGAAGAGGCTTAGATCTCAGACTCAGTTTCTTTCCTACCCTTTTTTACATGAGTTGTAGTATGTACTGAGCAGATGAACATCTTACCATGAAATTCTTCCAAAGTGCAACAGTAATCTTAATTGGACATATTTAGTCTTAAACTAATCCAAACTGAACCATTAATGCATACTTCTAAATACACAGGAGTTTGCTGTTAGAGCCTAAAATTACAAGTACAATAGAACCAAATATCTCATCCACACACTAGAACTGACTAGCCATATCACAGCAACATGATTTTTCATGATGATTACCAAGAATGATTCCTTATCATACCATGATCATGCAGAGGTTATAATGCAGTATTGCAGGCAACTTCTGCTGACTGCCAGCAGTTTGGCAGTTCAAGTCTCACCGGCTCTAGGTTGACTCAGCTTTCCATCCTTGTGAGGTCGATAAAATGAAGACCCAGATTATTGGGGGCAACATGCTGACTCTTATGAGACAGCTGTAAAGCATTGTGAAGTGATATATAAGTCTAAGTGCTATTGCTATCATCTCCATCACTCTTGAGTACCAAGCTTGTTTCCAAAACAAGATGCTATTCATTAAATCACAAAGAGAGTTTCTTAATATTATTTCCAGATTAGTTTATATTCTGAGAGGGAGTTATTTGATTCCAAGAATGTCTTTACAGAAAAAGGGCGTTGGTACTTACCTCACACGCCCATTCTCTTTGAGCTGTGAAGAGCATCCAGTAGTGGGGAGGTGCTTCAGTCTCTGCATGTCTAGGCTGGGCTTAATTTGTGGAACGCTCCTCCTCCATGGGTCTCCTCCCCAGCGTTCCCCAGTTTTGGCGAAGGCGAGAGAAATAAACACCCTTGCCCTCAATGCCCTAACAATACGTTGGCTGAAACAGGACCCCACCAGACGGAAAAAGGGTGGGGATGGATGCTCTTCACAGCTCAAAGAGAACGGGTGTGTCAAGTAAGTACCAATGCCCTTTCTCCCATGAGCTGCTCAGAGCATCCAGTAGTGGCCTGTCCTACGGGAGGGACTCCGTCTGGCTTGGAATCCCCTCCTGGTCCCTGTGGACCCATTGCAGAACTCTTCTGCCAAAGGAGACCTCAGCAGATGCAAACACATCTATTTTATAATGCCTAATGAAGGGCGATGGAGAGGCCCAGGTTGCAGCTCAACAAATTTCAGTTATTGGTGCCTGTGTGGCCCACGCTGCCAATGTTGCAGTTTTCCAAATCTGAACTTAGAACACGCTTCCCTGGAGTTAAGTATTGAGTACTGGAAGCCAAAACTCAGTGTCAATTTTTTAATATGGGCAAATTTTGAACAGACATACACAAACTATTATATACAGTACCTAAAATCTAATCTAATAAATCATTTGGCCCAATAGATACATTTGAAATGCAGAGAGCATGCTACTGAGTGATAAGCACTGCATGATTTCTACAAAGAGTAGTATAACTGATGGTATCCTTCAAAGTAATATAGCAATAACTCTACAGGGAAGAATATCCCAGGTAGAATATCCCAGGTTTTTTTGGGTTCATTTATTCTGAAACATATCAAGAGGCCATAGCAGTCTAACTCTGTACTCTGAATGATGCGCCATGAGCTGGCAATACTCTTGCAAGCACTGCAATGAAGATGAAGCATTCATTGATGGAGGGTTTGGTGTTAGCAGAGTCATTTCACACATTTCAAAAGCCCTGTTCTGACAATATTTTTGCATATGGATCAACAAATGAGGAAATATCAAAAACATTTCCCTTAAGACATACTAACTATATCACTGACAAACTGGTCTCTAAAGTACAGTGTGCTTGCTATGAGGAACCTGCAGAGATATGTAAGCTCCCTATGGCAAACAATAACAGTGCACCTGTGAATTAACAGCTGTTCACTGATGTCTGAATTTACAAAGCAGACGGCTGTCCCATCATTCGTTCCATTCCTCACATGAATATCTCATCCAGTGAGAACTAAAGTTAACATTGTGAGGGATTAAAAACAAATCATGAAAGTAAATATAAAAGCAGCATGGTGGCCTGGTGGAAAAGTCTTGCCTCCCACTCGGAAGGTTGAGATTCAATCTAGGCAGGAGTGAATGTTTCTTTCCTAGGGTGCAAAGAAAAAAAAATCTGCTGTGAACATTGGCATTAGGAAGGGCATCCGGCCAGTAAATGCTCTGCTCCATCCAGTCGCCTCTTTTCTACCCCAAATTACATGGTTGTAAATAGGCAGTTTATAAAAGTATATATAAAATAGAAGAACTTATAGATTTAGATTCTACTGATTTAGTTCCAATGATCAAAATAGGATTCTCATAAGTTGTATAATTCTTGTTGAAGGAATTACTATCCTTGTGATCTGCATATCGATAGAAGTCCTACCTTTAACAGGCTGCTGATCACTAGAATTGAAATTGTTGGGCTCTTCCTGGAATTCAAATCCCAAATTCAGTATGTTATATAAAAGTTTATGAGATGCCTGTGGTAAAATTGGGGTTTGAGGGTTGATTGAACACTTTGGTTACCTTTAGGAAATCTTGCTGGTTGCTTTATTGTTTGACATTATAATTTTTACAAAAATACACTACATGTCAAATATGTTTTAAAACTTAATGTTTTGAGAACCCTATTAATGGGTGAGTGCAGTTGCTATCTTGCAAAGTTAGACATCAAAACGTGCTTTGAATTTCTTTCTAGAGAAGAAGAAAAGCAATCATTTATAGATTGTTTGGGAGGCATAAACCTATGATTTCCCCCCCTAGGTTCAACTATTGTATGGCATACCAGAAATCTGAATTGTAACAGCTGGCAACAGCTGTATAACAATGGGAGAATTCTACATGTATTCTGTTTCATCAATAGAACTTGACTTGGACATTTTCTGTTGTAGTATACTAAATGATAATTTATCTGGATTTCTTGTTTAAGGAGTACAAAGGAAGGATAGAAGGATCTATGATTGCACATTCTCCAAAAGCACTGTAAAATTATCATATTCATTGTCCATTTGGCAACCTAAATATGCAAAAATCTCTTTGATTTTGACATTATTTAATTCTATAAGAACATTATTTAATTCTATAAGAACATTATTTAATTCTATAAGAAAATTTAAAAATGACAATGTACATATACATTTCAGATCTGGATTCAGGCAATGCACTTTAACACATTATTGAAAAAGTGAAAGTGACAAACATGGTGAATAGACAAGTGACCATACATTCTTAGAAAACATTGAAGAAACTGGATATATTTAGCCTGGAAAAGAGATGTAAAGGGTCACAGAAGATTTAAGGAAATGTCACAATTAATGGAAAATATTGTTTGCCATTACTTCAAAATTGGGATTTAACAAAAGAACAAGTTATAAGAAAAAGAAATATCCATTATGTGTTTAAAAGTAGAACTATTTGTCTTAGAAGATAGTAGATTGTCCTTAGATACTGCTTTTAAACAGAAGTTGAACAGCACAAGTATTAAACAATAATAGATTAACTTTGAAGTTCCTTTCAACTCTATGAATGCAGGTTTTTTCATTAAATATATCACACACAAATGTGTCTTCTTTAAACTTGTTTTTTGTTTTTAACGAATTGTTTTGCATTTTGTATTTATCTTTTTAATGTTTGATAAAGTTTTGTGATAATAAAAAAAATAAACTTGTTTTCTGGAGTGCTTGAAATTGTTTATTTTGTCTATGTTAAATAATCATTGGGTATTCTTTCAGATTTATGATAAACTATCTTCCTGCAGCAAGGTTAGATTATCAGGATAGTTCCTTTGATCTGACTTTAATAGAAGGTTTCAAGAGAACTGTCAGGTGGAGCAAACAATGAAAGAACAGATGATAAGTTCTGAACATCCTAAAATCAAAGTACTTTAAACTGTAGAAAGAGTTCTCTAGAAGATAAAGCTTATGTAAATAGATTTCTTGTGGAATGTGTTCTGAATCATGTGGAGTTTCCCAAACTTGAATAAATTACACAAAATTGGATAAAAGTGGCTTTTGTTTGGATAACAACACACAAACTCATAACCCAATCACAAGAAGATAAATTGGCCTAACATTTTTTACCTACATTGCATAAAAAGGACTTTCTGATAAGTCTCTTTGGGTAATGAAAGAAAGAATTTGAGAAGCACTAGTTTACAGGGCCTAGTGTCTCCCTACTTCAATGCAAAGCAGACAGGTGGAAAATGTATTTGTCTGCAGTTCTATTCTTATCACTTTCAAACCATTTATGGTTTTTTTCCAAAGATCTCTTGCTTCAAAGAAATATTAGGCAAAGGAAAATAATAAAACCAATAATCAGTAGCCTGGAAATCAAAGTTGCTGTTTGTAAAAAATCCAAAATTAAACTGAGGTAAAATATATATGATGGAAAATAATATATTTCTGTATAATAATATGATATAAAAATAATATGATTTCTGTATTGTAGAGATGGTGGGTGTTCGTAAACATCTGCCTTTTCATTATAATATCAGGACAATATGGTCACAGTAACAATATAATATATATGGTATAGTTTCACTATAACAATATAACGCAGTGTTATGCCACAGCATTCTAATATATTTATTGCTCACATTAACCGTTCGCTTTGTTAAGGATATGTCAAGACGCTTGAAGCTGCCCTCTATTTAGTCCTGAATTTAACAGGCTAGAGTTTCCATTAATTGGAAAATAGGCGATAAATTGTAATTCTACCATCACTCCTATCCCAGCAAAATAATTTTTTCCCTTTGATATTTCTTTGAATACATTTTCGGAAAACAGATTGCATTCAGTTGCCATTAACATTTCAAAATGTATGCAATAGTTTCTGGAATAATTAATTGAGTAAAGTCACTGTTGCTCTATTAAATGTGGAGCATGTAAGCACATTAAGAAATAATATTTTAGCATAACTATTTTAGTTACAGTCCATACATAAAATTGCAGTGAGAAAAATTATTTCACCTTCATTCTTTGAATCCATACATTCACACCAATAATTTTTACACAATTAAATAGTATGTATGATCAACTTTCTAAATCCTCATTTAGAAAGTTTAGAATTTAAACATGACTAATACTTGCAGAAGAATGCCAACTTGAAAAGTACTGCTGCACAAACTAGCATTGCATATAGTACGACAATATAAAATGCTGTATGTTGAGGAAAAATCTACCTGTTTCATGTTTTGAAATGCTTCAATAGCATTGATGGAGAAGTAATGTCAAAAATGAATGGGAAGTTTTTCAAATGTTTATGTGTCTGTCACCTTTTAGCTTTAAAAAAGCAAATAGAAATTCTGTTCTGAGGAAAAAAATACTAAGGAAATCTAAGCCAAGATCTCTCAAACTGTTTAGATGGAGAAATTACACAAGTGTTTTCATACCACTTCTCTACCTCTGAAGCAGTTAGCGATTGATTAGAAGGACTTTTGACATTTTGTACACTGCCATTACTGACAAATAGACACATCTTCCTTCTCTATTGAGTCTCCTATTTACATATTAGAAAAAACAAAGCATTGGATGCACTGCAGAACAGATTTCACAACTTCCCATTATTTGAAAAGAATATTGCTAACATTATAGGACATAAGATAATTATGAATGGATCCATCCTGTTAACTACAAACTCTAGATAGAGAATTTCCATTTTTTTTTCCTGCAAAGCAGTTGTTCAGAAACATAGTCCTTTCTTTTAGAAACAAGTTAAGAGTCAAATCCCATATTTTGGATAGAACAAAGGAATAGGTAATTTTTTCCTCTTAAAAGTGCTATAGTTCACAAGGCTAATATATTTCACAAATCCCAAAGAATCTTCAATTATTACTTGGGTCAATTTTCACATCTGACTTAATCTACAGTTCCCTGGTAAACACAAAACACAAATGAATAACATGTCTGTCAGTTAGATATCTTTTAAGGAGGGATTCAGCTAGTACATTTGTGCCAACAATCCTCAATATAATGTGAAATTCACCTAAATCCATTTAAATCTACTTTCTTCTCTAAACTTAAGGTTCTGATCATAAAAAAGATCATATCATCAAATTTTTCTTCTATTTTCACTGATGAAAATATCACAACATTTATTTAAAGTTTATTAGGCTAGTCCTGATAAAAAATATTGTATAATTATAAGTTGTACTTTTTTCTTAAAAACTCAACACAGCTTATTTAATTTTCTAAATAAGATAATCAATGCTCATTGGTGCCTCAAAAGCCAGGAAGATAAGATAAGATAAGATAAGATAAGATAAGATAAGATAAGATAAGATAAGATAAGATAAGATATTTCACAACACTTTTCTGGGACAAATATTCACACATAAATATTAACATGATTAACATTTAGGATAATTACTTAAACCATAAAATTATGCTCAGATTTTTTTCATTAAAAGAATACCACCCAGCATCTATCCTCTTGTCACTGGAGGTTTCTATTAGAATACTTATGTCATTAAAGGGCATTAATGTGCCTTCTGCAAACCACTTGAGTTCCCAAAATCCTCAAAGACTATATCAAAATTATAAATACTTCCAAAGAAAAGCAGGGTGCTTATTTGTTGTATAAAAAATGGCATTACATATGTCTTTGGAAACAACCAACTACATTTACAGTAGGTGAACACATAAGTATATACAATGGAGGCATAATATTTATATCAAATATATCAATATTCAAGTATCCATTGTTTAACATTGCAATTCTCTTTTAAAATGTCCCTAGATCATTTTAAAGATATTATAGCAATCTATAAATAGGAACTTGAAAGTGCCTAGTGGCAGGGAATCACAAAAAGTAGTTTTATTTTCTTTACATCAAATGTTATTTCTAATGAGTTTAACAATGTGGTTCCAAATATGTGGCTTAAATAAAAAAATAACTTACAAATCTTTCATTTGTTTTTAATGACTTTTTATAGCAACCAGATGCTCAAATCACTAAGAAAAATTGCTTAGGTAATTATCATGAGCGCAAGTGGGAAATGGTCCACCAAAACCACAAAATTTATCTTTAGGAACCTCAACTTTTGAGAGGGAATACTTTTTTTTAAATCATAATAAACAATTCAACTATTTAATTATTCTGCTCATCTTCAACAGCAGGAATAATTTCAATCTTATCACTGTGTAACAGGATAGAAAATCACTCAACAGAGTAAGTGATGTATAAATTATACTAGATATACCATAAACAAGCACAGATACTGATTTTCCATCTGCATTAGAATCATTAACCAGCAAAATTACCTCTGCCCAGAATCCAGTCCTGGAAATTTCTGTCCTGGAAAAGGTAAAAATATGGATCCATGAGAAACCAGTTTGAGGGACATAATACTTTTCTTCATTGATTTTTTTCCAAAGAAAAGTACATATCACCCTTTATTCCAAAATATGAATTTAGAGCTTTTATCCATTTAGTTAGAAGTCTTTATCAGCACAGCCTTTTCAGTTGTTGAGTCAGTTGAATATTGTAGCCTTATAACACAACAGCTTTGAATTCAACTGCTCAATAGACTATTAAGACTAAAACAGGAAGCCCAGTCCATTGATTAATAAGATTATTTTGCAGTGTTCTGCACAATCATTGGAACTAAATAAGTTGCCACATTTTGTTTCTCCTGTGCTTTTTTTGCGCTTTATTTCCCTTTATGATTTATAAAGTGGAAGTTCATTGCCCTTATGTTCATTACATTAGCGAAAGGTAAATATATTGTTATACAACACAGAGACTATATCATGTTCTAATAAAAAAGCATTATGAAATGGATGCCATAACATATTTGAAACAGTTTGTTATTACTAATTATATCATGGTTGATGGAGAAACTGACCTGCCTTAAGGTTTTACCAACAGATGTCTTGGAGGGTAAATTTAGTAACACCTCTACAAGAGACATACAGTAGATTTCAATCCATCTCAATAAAGATTGAGACCTTGACTCATATTCTGTTGAATTGCTTTTTAATAATATATCTGTGCAACCCATATCGTTTCTTTTTTGTCTAAAAGTCCAAGTCAAAGTACATCTGCTCTATTTTATTCTCTTCTCTCCCTCTCCCTCCCTCCTCCCCCCCACCCCCCATGACCAATTTTGGTGTTACAGTTTATTCAATCTACAAAGGACTCTTCAACAATTTGGATTGTGAGAATTAGTGAGACAATGAATTTCATACAGATCTTGCCAACATGTTCTTTGTGTGGATGTCCTGGTTTCGGACTGGCCAATGATTGTAACCAAACTTTTAATTGATGATTGAGGCGAAACCATACTTACTAATAAAATCTCAGGGGTATTTTAACAATGAGAAAATAATGTCTACCACCATCTCTTTTATTTATACAAGTAATACAGAAGCATTTCTATCTGAACAATAAAGGAGACAAGAAAAATTAGTCCATATACATTTAATAAAATAACAAATTATTGATCCCATACATTTAGTCACACCATTTGGGAGGTAGCCATAGAAATTTCTAGATTCACATTCAATAAAGTATTGATGAGATAGTCAGTAGCTGCATATTAAAACAGCAAAAAATAAAAATCACACTCTCAGTCAAGAAAAAGCCAACGTAATAACTAAATTATATTTCACAGACACTTAAAATCAATTTGTTAAAACAGTTAAGAATCATATTTTTTTAAAAAATAGATTAAGTTATACCCATGACATTTTAAAATAAAACGGTAATAAAAAAATATTTAGAATACAATTGTCATGATTTGTTATTCTCCTCCATGCTGCATCGAGAGCCCAGGATGGGTTGACTCCTTCCTATGATGTCATTTAGCTGAGTCTGTACAAAGATATAAAAGCCAGCCCCCGGGAGAGACCCCCAGCTTTTGACTCAGCTCCTTTCAGCCAGTAGCTGTGTCTCTGAAAGTGTTCTGTTAGATAGCAATCACCAGTGATCTTCAGTACTTTTTTCCTCGCTTCAAGCAGCTCCCAGGGATCTGGGCAGCTGCTCTTCCAGGAGAGCAGGGCTCTCTCTCCTGCAATGTTGGAAGCAGCGTTGCCAGAGCACTGTGCAGGCAAGTTGGGCAGCGTCTGCAGACCTCCCCCACGCCTGTGGTTTGAGCGATTGTAAAAAACGATCGGCAAACCAATAGTAGTATCAGCCAGCTGATCGTGTGGCCGGCGGCTGCCTTTTCCTTTGCTGACTTCGCTCGGGGCTCTTTATAGCCTAAGGAGCGATTCTTCTATCTCGGAGCCTGTTTCCCATAGTAAGCGGCCATCTTGGATTGAATCATGTCATCATCATCATGTCAACCGGCAAGGGGGGACGAGGTCCAAAGCCCTTGTTAAGCCTGGATTTCCCAACGGGTGTTAAGGAAAACAAACTAAACAGAACGTGCAGCGAAGTCAGATAGGAAGACAGGTAAATGTGTGAGATAAGTTTTCTAGTTAACACGCAGTAAAAATACAGATACGCTTGTGCTATCAAAAATATAGTTTATTCCATTTAAGAATTATAGCATAGTCAAAATAAACGGTCCATTAGTCATATATCAATTTCAGTCAAGTCTTGTCGGGGATACTCTATTTGCAAAGTCCGTGTTGAATAGCCAGTGTCAGTTCACTTACAATAAATCAGTCCAATCTTTATCTTCTCTCCGTTGAGAAAATCAACACTTCTTTTTCTCTCCCCGTTCCAGCAAGAACGCAGTCATCAATCCATCCAGTAATTAGGGATCAGTAAGCCAGAGAGAGAGAGCTGCAATTGCCTCGCTTCTTATATAGTGCTTTTACAACCACACCCTTAATTACATTCCTGCAGTTAAAGTTACACACACTTTAACTAACAAACCATGATACCATATTTATTATTTTTACCCAAACCAGATAGGGTAAACAATGTTATGCCTAACATTCTCCCCTTTTGGGTAATAATAATAATATTACAATAATATAACCATTTACACCTTTAAATCATAATTGTTACAACTCTCTTTAAATTTTATAACACCTTGAGCTTTTGTAAACCGGTCTGCAATATTTTCTTCCGTCATGCAGTACTCAAGTTTAATTAGACCATTTTTAACAGATTCTCTAACATTTAAGTATCTTAAATCAGTATGCTTTGATCTAGTCTTTACAGCAATATTAGTAGCTAATTGTATAGCTGCCTGGTTGTCCTCGTACACAATAATAGAATCTTTAACAGTTATACCCATGTCTAATAATAACTGTTTGTACAGAATTAAGTCAGTGCATAGTAATGACAGACATGAAAATTCTGCTTCCATCGTTGACAAGCTAATATGCTGTTGTCTGATTGACCTCCACCCTATTAGAGTCTTACCAAATAATATAGCCATCCCAGATGTTGATTTTTTAGTGTTTATGTCAGTTGCAAAACTTGCATCTGCATAGGCACTAATAATCAAATCACCTTTTGGCTCTAGATACAATGCATGATGCATTGTTCCTTTAAGATATCTTAAAATTCTCTTTAATGCTTGCCAATGACATTGATGTGGATCATTATTAAATCGTGCCAGCTGATTAATACTATAAGCTATATCTGGCCTAGACCAATTGCTTATATATGATAAGCTACCAATCAAAGATTGATATATGGTCTTATCAAATTTGGGACTTTGAGCATCAATTTTGCAAATTTCCTGACTCATTGGAGTCTTTGCAAGCTTACAAAGTTCCATTTTATACAATTTAATTAATTGGCAAATTTTATCTTCTTGAGATATCTTAAATCCTTTTGTGGTTTTGTTAATTGTCAATCCTAGATACTTTTTAATTTCACCTAAATGCTTTAATTTTATCCTTTTGGCTAATAATGAAATAATCTCAGTAGTTTCATTATTGGTCTTAGTAATCAAAGCAATATCATCTGTAAATAATAACAATAATGACACCGTTCCATTATTTTCTCTTTTAAACATACATGGATCTGCTAAACCAGATTTAAACCCTATATTGTTTAATTCTTTCACAATATATTGGTTCCATTCATAGCCAGATTGTTTCAATCCATATAAACTCTTCTTGAGTTTCCAACAATCATTGCTATTTACTTTATTATCATTTATACCAACTGGTTTATTCAAATATATTGTATGCTGCAATGGTGCATGCAGATATGCAGTTTCTACGTCTAAATGGTTAATTATATAATTATTCTTAGCTGCCCATACTAAAGCGGCTCTTAAAGTTGTAGCCTTAAGATTTGGTGCAAATACCTCATCATAATCAAATGTATTTTGGTTAAATCCTTGTGCTACTAATCTAGCCTTATAAGTTACTTTCCCATTATTTCCAGTCTTTACTTTGAATATCCATTTGCACCCAATGGATTTTTCTCCTGGAGATAATTTGGTTTCTTCATAAACCTTCATTTCCTTTAATGAATTTAACACTTTTTCCATTGCCTTTTGCCAATTCTCCTGATCCTTTACAGGATACATCTTAAGTTTGTTTGTTTGTTTGTTTGTTTGTTTGTTTGTTTGTTTGTTTATTATTTATTTATTTATTTATTTATTATTTATTTATTTTTATTTGATTTGCCAATTGTTTACAAGATAATAAGTATAAGTGTATACATAGTTATGAATAATGGGTACATATAAGAAAAATAAAAGAATAAGAGAAACAATAGGACAGGGACGGTAGGCACGTTGGTGCGCTTATGCACACCCCCTACAGACCTCTTAGGAAAGGGGTGAGGTCAATAGTAGACAGTCTAAGGTTAAAGTTTTTGGGGTTTGGGGAAGAAACTACAGAGTCGGGTAGAGTATTCCAGACATTGACCACTCTATTGCTGAAGTCGTATTTCTTGCAATCAAGTTTGGTGCGGTTTACTTTGAGTTTGTATCTATTGTGTGCTCTTGTGTTGTTATGGTTGAAGCTGAAGTATTCACTGACAGGTAGGACATTGCAATGTATGATTTTATATACCATGCTTAAATCAGACCGAAGACGGCGTAATTCAAGGTTTTCTAGTTCTAGAATTTCAAGTCTGGTGGCATAAGGTATTCTACAACGAGTAGAGGAGTGGAGAACTCTTCTTGTGAAATATTTCTGGACTTTCTCAATTGTGCTAATATCAGATACGTAGTGTGGGTTCCAGACTGATGAACTGTATTCGAGTATTGGTCTAGCAAATGTTTTGTATGCTCTGGTTAGTAGTGTGATATTACCAGAGAAAAAGCTACGTAGGATTAGGTTAACAACTCTTAATGCCTTTTTGGCTATGTAGTTGCAGTGGGCTCTAGCACTTAGATCATTAGAGGTGAGTATTCCAAGGTCCTTTACAGAGCTTGGGTCATCAACAAGTTCTTGACTATTCAGCTTGTATTTTATTTTCTGATTTTTTTTGCCAATATGTAAGACAGAGCATTTATTTGTTGAGATTTGAAGTTGCCATTTGTTTGACCATTCCGATACATAGTCAAGATCTATTTGTAGGGTAGCAGTATTGTCTGTGGTATTGAACAGCTTTACATCATCAGCAAAGAGAACGCAATTGCTCTTAATATGATCACAGAGGTCGTTTATGTAGAGTATGAAGAGAGTTGGTCCTAGAACACTGCCCTGGGGGACACCACTATTGACAGGTACTGGATTTGATAGGACGCTCCCGATTTTGACCATTTGTTGTCTGTTTGACAGGAATGCTTCTATCCAGCTATTCAGTTGTCCAGAGATACCATAGGATTTTATTTTTAGGAGTAGTTTGTCGTGTACCACTGAATCAAAGGCTTTACAGAAGTCTATGTAGATTGCGTCTATTGCTTTGCCCTGGTCGAGTTGTGTCGTCCATATGTTTTTGCAGTGTAAGAGTTGTAGATTACAGGATAGTTTTTTTCTGAAACCAAATTGTTTATTGGAGAGTAGGTTATTTGTCTCTAAGTGGAGGATGATGGATTGGTTAATAATTGATTCCATGACTTTACAGGTGACGCAGCATAAGGAGATTGGCCTGTAATTTTCAACTAGGCTTGGGTCTCCCTTTTTGAAGATGGGGATGACTGTGGCTTGTGACCATAGGTTAGGCAAAGAGCTGGTCCTGAAAGATTTTTCAAAGATTATGCTTAGAGGTTTGGCTATGGCAGTGGATAGCTTTCTTAAGAAGTAGGCACATATTCCATCCGGTCCAATAGATAGAGATGGTTTTAGATTGCGTAGTGCTTTTTCAACATTGTCTTCTGTGAAATCGATATGTATTAGATCATTGTTGTTATCTGTGGTACAGCTAGGAAATACTGGGCATGATCCATTGCTGTTTACAAATACTGAGCCGAAGAATGTGTTAAAGATGTTGGCTTTGATGGTGTCGTCGTTGCAGTCTTTACCATCAGGTCCTATCAAGGGAGGGATGGACCTTGAGTCTTTTAGTTTGTTGTTTACAAAATTGTAAAAAGCACGGGTGGAATTGGTGCTTAGAAGGTTTTCCTCTTGTTTAATGTGATAATTGGTGCATTCGGTCTTTATCTGGTGGCATAAATTTTTGTATCGGTTTTTGAAATTGGCAAAGTGACCAGATTTGTTTTTCCTCCAGAGTGATCTCTTTTTGGATTGAAGTTTCCTTATTGATATGGGTAATCTGCTTTTTTGTTTTGTTTTGGGAGTTGTTGTTGGTACATATAGTTTGATGACTCTTTTGACTTCAAGTAAAAATATGTTGTAATGGTCTTCAACAGTATTGCATCCAGTGAATAGAGATTGCCAATCCTGGGATGAGAGATCGTTGTCTATAAGATCATAGTTGCCTTTTTTGAAGTTACAATTGGGGATTACATCATTGTGGTGATTTTTGTGTGGACGTATGTTGAGACAAAAGTCAATCATATTGTGGTCACTACTGGAAAAGGGTTCTTTAGTTTGTATTCCGTAAATTAAATTCAAACTATTGCAGAAGATGAGATCGAGGCAGTTGTTTAGTCTAGTGTTGTTGGTTACTAGTTGTTCCAGTCCCAGATTTGTAATAGCATTGTAGAAGGTTGTGTGTATGATTTCAGTTGTACAATCATTTAGGGTCCAGTCAATATGAGGTAGATTGAAATCACCAAGAAAGATAAAAGGGTATGGGCAGGATGCAGCCCATGTTAGTAATGTATTTAGCTTGTTTACATGTTCGATGTCATAATCAGGTGCTCTGTAACATAGTAAGAATCGAATTGTGATATTTAAGGATAGTTCACAGATGATGGTCTCAGGAAGAGCAAGCTCCTGGGTAACTTGGATATTTTTTAGATGTAAGGATTTTTTATAGAATATAGCAACACCACCTCCTCGACGATTTTCACGATCTGATCGGTAAACATGATAGTCTCTTACTGTGGTAATGGAGTCGGGGAGAGATGCATTGAGACAAATATAATGTCGAAGTTAGCCATATTTAGGAGGATGAGAAATTCAGGTATTTTATTCACGAGGCTTCTTGCATTGAGTAGTTTGCATTTAAGGCCGGCAGTAGTTGGAATTGAGGTAGTTGGGGGTGTGCGTGCCTAGTCTTGGGTGATGGAGTTCATCTATGCTAGTAGGAACTTTATTTACTTGGCAAACAATACTTGCCTGATATCTTTCAGGTGGTTTGGTTACACGTGTTGTGCGTCTAGGTATAAAAGGACTTACAGGTGGACTTTCCTTTATTTCCTGTTCTTGACTATCTATCTCTTCTTGATCAATTATTTCCTCTTGATCTGGTTCTATTTGCTCTTCGTGGACTTCTTTTTTAATTGGACTTTTCTTATAACTAGTCTTTTCTTTCTGCCTCTTATAGGGTTCTATAATAACATCATTATCTGAATCCTGCTCTGATCTATTCCATCCTATATGTTCTAGGAATTGTCCACTAGCACTGCAGTATACTCTAGATGTACCTGGTTCCCAGAATCTATAAGATCTATGGTTTGCTTGATATCCAACAAAAATTAATCTTTTATCTCTATGTGGTCCTTTGTGCCTGAGTTGTGTAGGGATATGCACTCATGCTGGGGCACCAAATGTGTGAATATAACTCAAATCAGGTTTCCTACCATGCCACAGTGTGAATGGTAATTCACCTGTTGTTGAATTAACAACATTGTTTAATATGTGATTACCACACATTATAGCTTCTCCCCACAAATTGTCAGGTAATCCAGAATCAGATAACATTGTCCTTCCCATTGATTGCAGTGTTTGGCCTCTTCTCTCTATAAATGCATTATGTTGAGGCCTATATGGTGCAGACTTTTTATGTTGAATACCTGTCATTCTAAGTCTACTCTGGAATTTATTATTTGTAAATTCCGTACCATTATCTGTTATAAGAGTTACTAATTGCTTTTTAGTTTTCCTCTCTGCAAATTTTAACCAATTAAAGAAATTTGTATACGTTTCAGTTTTTCTCTTCATTAAAAAACAGAAACCATACCTAGAATAGTGGTCCATTATGCTTAATATGTATCTAGCACCACCTACACTTGGCTTTTTAGGACCTATTATATCGGCAAATACTACCTCTAAAGGCTCTTTGGTAGTAAATCCATCAATTCTATTTGCCGGTATAACTTTGCTTTTGTTTTGATTACAAGCTTTACATTGCAAATACTTATTACAAGGTTTCAAACTTATTCCTTTAGATAGTTGAACAGTTCTCTTAATCATTTTAAAATTTAAATGACCTAGCCGTCGGTGTAACAAGTGAATACATTCATCATGAGGTTTTCTATTATCATAAACCGTGTTAGCCACCTCTAAACCATTATCATTTAACACATATAAATCACCTCTTAAAGATGCAGTAATTTTCTTACCTTCTTTTTCAATTAAACAAGTATCTCCCTTAAAGGTAACTATGTATCCTAATCTAACCAACATTCTAACTGAAAGCAAATTAAATTTAAGTTGAGGCACATATAACATTTTTATGTTCTCATTTATACTAGAACAATGAGCAATACCTTCACCTTTTACCTTCATTTTCCATCCGTTTGCCAATGAGATATGTTGTGAACTCATGGACATTTTTACAATTTTTTTGTTATCATTTGTAATACAGTGGGACGCACTACTGTCAACCACCCATAAATTATTTTTTACAACTTCATTACTATACATTGCTAACTCATAATTCTTATTTCTTCTTTGTTGGCTTACAGCATTCTGGCTTGCATTCTGGCGCTTTGGTTTGTTACAAAATCTTGCAAAATGTCCTCTCCCCCCTCAATTAAAACACTTTTTAATTGCGTATGCAGTAGGAGATTCATTATTTTCCTTTTGAGGTTGCTCCCTCCTTAACTGATCTCTTTCAAGCCTTCTTCTGGCCTCTTCAATCAATCTGCCAGTGATATCAGTTAAAGTTAGGCTTTCTTTAGGCAATATTTCAAGGGAAGTTACGTAGTCATCAAAACTTTCATCTAATGAAGATAGAATTATGTAGACCTGGTGTAGTTCAGAGAAAATAAGCTCCTTCTCGTGCAGTTCTTGAAAAATGCTTTTCATAGTATTCAAATGACTCAGCATATCACCATTGTTTTGGAGATGCATCCAGAAAAGCTTCCGTGTTAGATTTATGTGAGCACCAACGTTATCTCGGACATAAATCCTCTTCAGTTTTTGCCAACACCCAACAGCTGTTTGCTCTCCACGTATATGAACAAGTTGCTGATCAGATAGTGTTAGTCCTATGATGCAAAGAGCTTGTTCATTTTTCTGTTTAAAGTCTTCTATCTTTTGACTATCTTTTCAGTATCCCATTCCTCTACGTTTGGTGGGTTTTCAATTATGTTCCACAGACCTTCTCTTCGTAGAAGTAGACTACATTTCATAGACCATGAAACATAGTTTGTTCCATCCAGCTTGGATATAAGGGACAAACTTTGTAGACTGACTTGTGCCATGTTTCAATATATGGATATAAAACTATAATTGATAAAACACAGCTGTCTGTTTACTGTAACGTGTAACAACACAAAATCTTACTTTTTACATAAACCTGTTTTTTATCCTAGTTAAACTGACTTTGCAGTCTCTCTGGGCCCATAACCAGTGTTAAGCCTGGATTCCCCAATGGGTGTTAAGGAAAACAAACCAAACAGAACGTGCAGCGAAGTCAGATAGGAAGAAAGGTAAATGTGTGAGATAGGTTTTCTAGTTAACACGCAGTAAAAATACAGATACGCTTGTGCTATCAAAAATATAGTTTATTCCATTTAAGAATTATAGCATAGTCAAAATAAACGGTCCATTAGTCATATATCAATTTCAGTCAAGTCTTGTCAGGGATACTTGTGGCTATTCTGTCTTGGTAAATTTCCATGAAACAAAATCTTGCTTAGCACAGAGCAAAGTTCACTAAGCTGACAGGAAAAGAACTGACAGGAAGAAGCTGAAGTTGATAAGATTAACTTCACAAAAGTCTGTCGGATAAAAGATGTGTATTCGGTATCAGTCACGAAGTATCATCACAGAAGCTTGTGTCAGATAAAAGATGTATATTCAGGAAAAAACATGTTTATCAGTAACAGTCAAAAAGTTCGTTACTTGTATCACGTAGCCTGGTCTCAAAGATAAAGTTTGTAACTTCTTTGTCTTTCTGTAATCCCTCTCACCCCCCTCTTTGATTCAGTACAATAAAAGGGGACAGCGCAGAGCAATCAAGGCAGCCTGAACAATCCATCTGTCTCAGGCTCAGCCGGGACAATTCCATCTGCCCCAGGCGATGCGCTGCCTCACCTAAAGAAATCTTCGTCTTGTGTTCTTTTTTCTTTCCGCTTTTGCAATCACTCTTGCGAGAGTCCCGCAATCACCCTGGCTAGGGTTCCGCTGAACGCTTACTCTTAACGCTTTTTCTACGCTGAACGCTGCTGCTCAATCTCACCCTGGATAGAGTCCAGCAGACGCTCAAACTCACCCTGGATAGGGTCCTGCTTTTGCCAAACTTCGCCCTTGCGAGGGCTTCACTGTATCTCACTCTTGCGAGGGTCCCGTTCTGAGAGGAATTCAGCAATCAACCAGAAGATCGAAATAAAGGATCGGTCGCTCGACGCGACAGCTGGGGGCTCGTCCGGGATCCCTTGATTCGTCCGGGATCTCTTCGACTTTCTGGTTCCAAGGTGTGACTTCTGGCTAGAGGTGCATCGCCTTCACTCCCATTGCTACGCACCTGGCATAGGTTTCGTACGAATCGTAAGTAATGGGCTCCTCACTTTCTCAAGTTTCGTCAGGGCACAGGGACGAACTTTATAGTCTAGTGAAGAAGGCTAATTCCTTTCAGAAAATTAATGGTACAACTGTGTACCCAATTTCGAAGAAATCTTTAAATAAATTTATAATTTATATTGAGGCACACTGTCCAGCCTATCCATCTGCTGGAACTCTTAGCCATTCTCTCTGGGAAAAATTAGGAAAATATTTACATGAAGTTCCCAGAGCTCCCATGGATATACTTATTTCTTGGAGAGCAATAATGGCTGCTATAACAATTGTTTATCCTTCTTCTAGTCTTCCTGAAAATTCTCTTTCTCCTGTTTCCTCTGATTCCCCTTCTTCTAATTCAAAAACTACTAAGCCTCTTGCAGCTCATCTTGATACAAATTCTTCCTTACCACCTCCTTATCCTGACATTTCTTCCCCTCCTCCTTCCTCTCCTTCTTCTCTTCCTGATTTTTCTCCTATGAAACCTGTGGGAGGAATCATAACTAATCTTCTGTCATCACCTCTATCTTTAGAAACAGAAAATTCTTCTGCTTATCCTATGACTATCATCCCTGGAGTAGGAGGCAATGTTCATACTAACATTGAATTTAAAGTTTTGAAAAATATTAAAGATGCAGTTACAACTTATGGACTGCATTCTCCTTTTACTAGGGGAATACTTGATTCTTTGGTTACAGCTAATACAGTTATGTTATTGTATGACTGGAAAATGCTTTTTTCTATGCTTATGACTCCAGCGCAATATGTTGTGTGGCAATCTGAATATGAAAAGGGTATTGAGGCTGAAATTCGTAGGGGTTTGCCTGCTGGAATAACTGAAGATCAGTTACTGGGGAAAGGTCAATTTTCTACTCTAGCACAACAACAAAATTCTCCCCGTCGTAGTTTTGCTATTATTCATATGTGTGCTATGAATGCCTTAAAGCGAGTGGATGATTCAGATTCGCAGTCCACTCAAGCATTTTTAAAAATTATGCAAGGTCCTGATGAGCCTTATGCTTCATTCATCAGTCGGCTTCAAACAGCCTTAGATAGACAGATAGATAATTCTGTTGCTAAACAAGAATTACTTATAAAATTGGCTTTTTCAAATGCAAATCATGATTGTCAAAAAATCCTACAGCCAGTCGCTAATAAGCCAGGAGTGACATTGGCTGAGTTTTTACAACTCTGTAGAATTGTAGGAACAACTACTCATAAAATGGATATGCTTGCTACTGCAATCACTGCTTCATTACCAAATTCTAATTCTGTTTTTACTTCTCTTCCTGATGCTTTTGCTGTAACACGCAATGGCAATTGTTTTAACTGTGGCAAGCCAGGACATTTTAAAAATGAATGTCGTATGCCAAGGGGTGGAGCTACTTTTCGTGGCCAAACCAGAGGTCCACCTTCCTCATCTAAGCCAAAAACTATCTGTCCTCGCTGCAGGAAAGGCTATCATTGGGCTTCAAATTGTCATTCTAATCCTTCTCCTTCTCAGCCTTCGGGAAACTAATTGAGGGGTCTTCAGCTAGCCCCGCTACAAAGGCTGAATTACCTGTCACAACATTTCCTGTGGTATTGTTAGAGGATCTTGTGTATGATGATCCTGGTGCAGTTTTTACTCTTCCTTTAACTACAATGCTTCTCAAACCTCTTCCTCCTTCCACACCTGTCTTGCTTATTCCCAATTCTTCCCTTACCATAGAGGGTGTGGTTGCAGCTCCTTACTTATATGATTCTTCTGCTCTTAATAATCTTGCATTGGCTGCAATAGGAGATCGTTGCTTTACTTTAAAAAGGGGGACAGTAGTGGCTACACTTATAATTTTGCCTCTTTTTGAACCACTTTCTTTGTTTGCATTACAGCAGCCTGTTCAAGCTTCAAAACCAACTCTTTCTGTTACACTCAATGGTCGAATTTTTGAAGGTCTGATTGACACCGGTGCAGATGTTTCTGTTATTCGTTCTTCTGAATGGCCCTCTTCTTGGTCTCTCACAGAAGCTTCTTCAGTGCAGGGTGTAGGTGGAGCTCAAGCTGCTAAGGTCAGCTCTCATTGGCTCTCTGCTTCTACTGAGCATTCTACTTTAACTGCTTATCTTAAACCCTATATTCTTCCTCTACATTGCAATCTCTGGGGACGTGATTTACTTTCTCAATTTCAGGCTTATATTCAGATACCATAGTTTTTCTATCCAAATGTCTATTTCTCCTTTATCTCTTACTCTTAAAACCTCTATTCCTGTTTGGGTGGATCAATGGCCTCTCACAAAAGAAAAATTGGAGGCTTTACATCTTCTTGTCCATCAACAGTTAATAGAAGGACATATTGAACCATCCACCAGTCCTTATAACACCCCAGTATTTGTAATTAAAAAGAAATCTGGCAAATGGCGTCTCCTTAATGATCTCAGAGCCATAAATTTTATTATTCAACCCATGGGGCCACTGCAGTGTGGTCTGCCTAATCCTAATTTGATCCCAGCTGGATTTGATCTCATAATAATAGATTTAAAGGACTGTTTCTTTTCCATACCTCTAGCACAAAAAGATAGGATCATCTTTGCATTTACAGTATCAGAGCTTAACAACTCTAAACCCACATCTAGGTATCAATGGAAAGTTCTTCCACAAGGTATGCTAAATTCACCAACTATGTGTCAATATTTTGTCAATGAGGCTCTGCATCCTTATAGATCTCAATTTCCAAATTTTCTTGTATATCATTACATGGATGATATCTTAATTGCTGCTGATGGGCCAAAGGGGACGGTTCAAAAAACTTTTCCGATCCTCTTGACCACATTAGCAAAAGCAGGGTTACATATAGCACCTGAAAAAATCCAGTCTCACTACCCAATGCAATATTTAGGTCACAAGGTTTTAGCTTCTACAGCATCTCCACATATTCCTTCACTCACACTTCCACAGCCAACAACGCTGGTTCAATTACAGCAATGCTTGGGGGTTATTAACTGGGCTAGACCATATCTTGCTTTAACCACACAGATGCTATCACCACTTTTTCAAGCACTAGTAGGATTGAAAAATCCTGCAGATAAGATCTATCTTTCAGATCAGCATCTAGAAGCTTTAAAACAAGTAAACACAGCCCTAGCAACTCAATGGGTAAATCGTGCACTCACAGACACACCACCTTCTCTTGCTATTCTTTCCACTCATCAACTACTGACTGCAATAATTGTTCAAATATCAAATGCAAAAAATCTTCATATCTTGGAATGGTTACATCTACAACACACTCCAAAAACATCTATTTTTACTAGAGCAGCACAAATGGCTTCTCTTATAGAAAAAGGGCGTAAGAGAACCAAAGCTCTAATGGGAATGGATATTTTTACATTGTATATTCCTTTTAAGATCACTCAATGGGAACCTCTTTTTCAGACTTCCACAACACTGCAGGATGCGTTGGAAGATTGGTGTGGCCAAGTGTCGTGCCACCTTCCTTCTGATTCACGACTGCAGGTGTTGAAAACAGTTCCTTTTGTTTTACAATCACCTTTTGTCCAACAGCCATTGAAGGAAGGCTTAACTGTCTTTACTGATGGTTCAAAAAATATTGGAGCATGTACATGGTATGAAGATGCTCAATGGCATAAACATTTAACTACTTCACAAACATCAGCACAACAAGCTAAATTAGCTGCTTTCCTATTGGCGTTGTCTCTTTTTTCACAACAATCTTTAAATGTAATATCTGATAGCATGTATGTTACTCAGATGGTTGCCCATATTTTTGATGCATATATTTCTCCTGTTACCCCTCCCTCTCTAATGAAACTTTTTTTACAGCTTCAGACACTGCTGAAAAAGCAAGGGAAACCTTTATTTGTAGCCCATATCAGAAGTCATCAGCAATTGCCTGGATTCCTAGCAGAAGGCAATCATATGGCAGATGAGGCTTGTAAAATTATGGCCTCCTCTCCCCTTCTCCAACAGCTTTCACCTGGGGAGAGTCATGATTATTTTCATCAAAACAGGAAAGCCCTAGTACGACAATTTGGAATTACATATCAAGAAGCCACAGCAATAATTCAACAATGTCCAACATGTAGCTTGCAGGCCAAAGGTATCCCTGAAGGCGTTAATCCTAGGGGGTACTCAAGCCTGTGATACATGGCAAATGGATGTAACTCATTATCCTCCCTTTGCTCCCTGGAAATACATTCATGTATCAGTAGATACTTATTCAGGGTTTATTATAGCAACATTGCAAAGAGGAGAGGCTACTAAAAATGTTATTAATCACTGTATTCGATCATTCGTAACGTTGGGATGTCCAAAAATTCTCAAAACAGATAATGGTCCTGCTTATGTCAGTTCTCCCTTTGCTGAGTTTTGTCATAAGTGGGCCATCACTCATAAGTTTGGCTTACCCTTTAACAGCCAGGGGCAAGCGATTGTGGAGAGAACACACTTAACTTTAAAACAAGCCCTTGATCGGCACTTGGGGAAAAAAGGCTCAGGCCCCCCGAACCTCCCAACGTTGCAAAATATCTTAAATGTTTGTCTGTACACTCTTAACTTTCTCAATATTACTGGCTCTCCTCCCTCCACAGCGGCTTCTCGCCACTTCACCAAGCCAGTAGTTCCCTCTTCCCGTCCTCTTGTTTATTTCAGACAGCTTCCAGATCCTGCGTGGAAAGGTCCTGCACAGCTCATTACCTGGGGAAAAGGTTACGCAGCTGTTCAACTTCCTGATCGAGTGCTTTGGGTACCTGCTCGCTGTGTCAGACCTTACCATGGCAAACCTGACTCTAACTCTAATCTTTCTTCTGATATCAATACTTCCTGTCTTTTCTCAATTTAAGGCATCTCCTGATGCTATTTTTGCTTTCCTTACTGACACTGTTACCTTTCTTTTTAAAGATAATCTTCTTTCTGCATGTAATTATGTTTTCCAACACAATGGTAGTTTTCTTTCTCCTACTTCTGACATAACTATTTACTATTACTATTCTCCTTGTTTAATATTTTTAACTATACATGTTACTCCACTTACTATAGGTTCTTATTCTTGCTTAGGATTTTTTCACAATCACACTTATTTCAATCACACTGTTCTATTGCTTTCCACTTCTTCAGTGGCATCTCCTCCACTATCCTCTGCTTTACTTACATTGCCATCTCAAGCTAATTCTGAGACAACTTTTCCTGGAGACAAACTACGATGGCATCTTCGTTGCTGCTTTCCACCCTGTGATGTCACCAACTGCATATTGCATCATTCATCTTCCTGGGTTCCTGATCGCTACAAACCACCTGTCGTGCGAAGACGCTACCTCATCTATGATGACACTCATCGCAAGACTACGGCTCTCATTCGAGCTCGCCATCTTCGGTATCCTGCTTTCATTGCTGACAACTCCATCTCTAAGCAGTCTGCATCTCATGCTGTTCCAAGATTTGGCTATCATCGCATTCCTCGAAGTATACAATCATCTTTTGCAAATGAACATCAACCTCAAAATTATACCTGGACTATCCTTGATTTTCAAGGAAAAATTTTAAATACCACCACTAACTATACTAGATGGCCATGGTTTCCTCAGCTTTTCATGGATTTTGCTGAAATGGGAACAGGAGTAGAAAAATTCGCAGACAAAAAATTGCAAGCTGATACATGGGACAAGCAAGGCTCCTGTTCTCCAGCACCTGCTGACAACTTTAGATTATATTTTTGTCCTGCTCATAGTACTGGTACTTCTCGTTCTGCCTGCGGTGGGGTAGTTGACAGATATTGTAAAAAATGGAGTTGTGTATCCACAGGTCATATCTGGTGGGAAGCACCTACCAAAAATGACTATATTCATATTACCCGTGCCCAAGCAAAGCATTCCTGCTCTTCATGGCCTTGTTGTGGACAGAGAATAAATCCACTCAGAATCACTTTTACTGCACAAGGAAAGACACTTGCAAAAAAACAATGGATGGTTGGGTTTACTTGGGGAGGACGTCAGTGGGATGGTCAAGGAGATGAAGGGAATATTTTTACAATTCGTCTCTCGATATCCATGTCCACTTATGATGTTGGTCCCAATCCTAATTTAAAATCAACCTTTCTACAAAAACCCAATATCCAGGTGAATCCATTAGTACAGTTGGTTAATTCTTCTTACACATTGTTAGCAACTACACTTAATGATTCATCCAAAACTGATCAATGTTGGCTTTGCTTATCTGATTTGCCACCATTCTATGATGCAGTAGCTTCCAATGAACCTATTAGAAACTCCACCAGTGACACACAATGCAGATGGAACACTTCCTCCATTACTATCACTGACATAATAGGTAGGGGATGTTGCCTAGGAAACATACCTGCTAATTATTCCCAATATTGTCAGAAGGTTTCATCAGGGTATCACTGTAATGTATATCTACCAAAAGAAAGATCAAACCTTAACATTGGAGGCTATGGTCCTCTATACACTACCTCCAATGGCAATATCACTGCTCGCCTCAAAGGACAATTCTTCATCCCAGGTAATAATTCTATATGGGCTTGCTCCACAGGAGCAACTGCATGTGTTCATGGTGATGTTCTTATTGATCAGGGATCTTTTTGTATTCAGGTAAAATTAATTCCAAAGATCACATTTTATCCAGGTTCAGAACTTATCAATGAACTTGAACCTCCACAATTTCCCCTTCATCAGAAAAAAGAAGTCATTACAGCTGTAACACTATCTGTATTGTTAGGTCTTGGGGCAGCAGGGGCAGCCACAGGTGTAGCAGCTCTAGCTGTTGGTCATCAACAGTTAGCAACCCTAAGTTTACAAATAGATGAAGATCTCAAACGCATAGAGACTTCAATTACTGCTCTTCAAAATTCTCTCTCATCTCTAGCTGAAGTGACTCTTCAGAACAGAAGAGGTCTAGATTTGTTATTTTTAAACAAAGGGGGATTATGTGTAGCAATAAAAGAAGAATGTTGTTTTTATGCTGATCATTCAGGAATTGTTAAAGATTCTATGGCTGAATTGCGAAAACGATTGAAGGATAGAGAGAATGAAAGACAACAAAGTCAGTCATGGTATCAAGGCATGTTTAATTTTTCTCCCTGGTTAACAACACTATTGTCAGCCTTAATAGGTCCTCTTGTGCTATTGCTTCTTGCATGTACTATTGGTCCATGTGTAATAGGACGTTTGCTTACATTTCTGAGGGATCGTTTGAAAACACTTGACAATGAAGTTAACAATACTCAAAAATCAGTTAGCTTTCTCACATCTATCATTGAATCAAAAGACCTTGTCAAAAAACCTTTGCTGGAATGGTACTCTGACCAAGAGTCAGAGGAAGAAATAGACACTAATAACTCCTTTTCTCCCAAAGAAGTTTTGTTAACTATGCCAAGCCATGATTTGGGGGATGAGGACTTTTCCTCGTATGAGTTGGTTCTGCAAGGCACCAACAAACCGAAGGGTTTGTTGCCACCTTGTGGGACTACTCAAGAGGAGAAAGGACTCTACCTAGAATCTTGAGCACAAAAATAAAGAAAAGGAGGAATTGTGGCTATTCTGTCTTGGTAAATTTCCATGAAACAAAATCTTGCTTAGCACAGAGCAAAGTTCACTAAGCTGACAGGAAAAGAACTGACAGGAAGAAGCTGAAGTTGATAAGATTAACTTCACAAAAGTCTGTCGGATAAAAGATGTGTATTCGGTATCAGTCACGAAGTATCATCACAGAAGCTTGTGTCAGATAAAAGATGTATATTCAGGAAAAAACATGTTTATCAGTAACAGTCAAAAAGTTCGTTACTTGTATCACGTAGCCTGGTCTCAAAGATAAAGTTTGTAACTTCTTTGTCTTTCTGTAATCCCTCTCACCCCCCTCTTTGATTCAGTACAATAAAAGGGGACAGCGCAGAGCAATCAAGGCAGCCTGAACAATCCATCTGTCTCAGGCTCAGCCGGGACAATTCCATCTGCCCCAGGCGATGCGCTGCCTCACCTAAAGAAATCTTCGTCTTGTGTTCTTTTTTCTTTCCGCTTTTGCAATCACTCTTGCGAGAGTCCCGCAATCACCCTGGCTAGGGTTCCGCTGAACGCTTACTCTTAACGCTTTTTCTACGCTGAACGCTGCTGCTCAATCTCACCCTGGATAGGGTCCAGCAGACGCTCAAACTCACCCTGGATAGGGTCCTGCTTTTGCCAAACTTCGCCCTTGCGAGGGCTTCTCTGTATCTCACTCTTGCGAGGGTCCCGTTCTGAGAGGAATTCAGCAATCAACCAGAAGATCGAAATAAAGGATCGGTCGCTCGACGCGACAGATACTCTATTTGCAAAGTCCGTGTTGAATAGCCAGTGTCAGTTCACTTACAATAAATCAGTCCAATCTTTATCTTCTCTCCGTTGAGAAAATCAACACTCCTTTTTCTCTCCCCGTTCCAGCAAGAACGCAGTCATCAATCCATCCAGTAATTAGGGATCAGTAAGCCAGAGAGAGAGAGAGCTGCAATTGCCTCGCTTCTTATATAGTGCTTTTACAACCACACCCTTAATTACATTCCTGCAGTTAAAGTTACACACACTTTAACTAACAAACCATGATACCATATTTATTATTTTTACCCAAACCAGTTAGGGTAAACAATGTTATCCCTAACAGCCCTCATGGGAGAGGCTCTACGGTTGGGGTTATGGGCCTGTTGTCGATCTCGGCGGACCAATCTCCGGGGTCGACAACTCCCAGGCCGACTGGCTCAGCAGGAGCCTAGTTGACCAGGCAGAATTGTCCATTCCTCCGTCTCTATTCAGGGACCTTTCCCTCAGATTCAGAACACCGGAGGTGGATCTCTTCTCCACTCCTCAAAATGCCCAAGTCACCAGATTCTTCACCAGGTTTCCTTGCCAGGGAGTGGAGGGAACCAAAGCTCTTTGGAGAAAATGGCCCAAAGGTCTCCCTTTCCCCCACTTCCCATCATTCTGGCAGTAATTCAGAAGATCTTGGAGGAATGAGCGGAGCTCCTCCTCCTGGCACCCTATTGGCCAAGGAGGCCCTGGTTTGCAGACCTGGTCAACCTATCGGTGGCTTCTCCTTGGAGGACCCAGTCCATCTAATCTCCCTTCATCAGGGGGCTCTGCTCCACCCAGAGCCCCAGTGGCTCAAGCTGACCGTGTGGCACTTGAGCGGCAGTGGCTAGAGGCTGATCTTCCAGAAAGGGTCATTCTCACTATTCTGGCATCTCACAAACCTACAAGGCGCATCTATGATGCCACCTGGAAGGCCTTTTCCTGATGGTGCCTTAGGGAGGGTCTTCTCTCCTGCTTCAGCCCAGTTGGCAGAAGTTCTTAGATTTCTTCAGCTTGGTCTGGAGAAAGATTTAGCCCCCAACACCTTACGCAGGCAGGTTGCAGCCCTCTCCTCGGTTCTTTCATGGGGTTTGCTTCCTTCCTTATCACATCACCCTTCAGTCAGGAGGTTCTTGAAAGGGGCTTCCAACCTGCACCCACCGGTGATTCACAGGTATCCTTCCTGGGACCTTCATGTCGTCCTTAATGCCCTTATGAAGCCCCCCTTTGAACCCCTTAGAAGAGTGTCTCTCCATTTCCTGACTCTGAAGGTAGTGTTCCTCATTTCCATCACTTCAGCCAAATGGGTTTCCGAGCTCGGTGCTCTTTCCATCAGATAGGACCTTTGTTCCTTTCACGATGATAGGGCTGTTCTCTGTCTGGACCTCTCATTTATTCCGAAGGTTAACACCTGGTTCCACAGGTGCCAGGACATTGTGTTGCCTGACTTCTGCCCCCTCTCGCACCATGACTTAGAGCGGCAGTGGCACACGCTAGACATAAGAAGGGCTCTTAGAATATACATTAAGTGCACTTCCTCCTTCAGGAAGTCAGAAGCCATGTTTGTTTCCTTTTTCCCTTCTCACTTGGGGCACAAGGCCTCTTCTCCTATTAGCAGGTGGGTCAGGTCTTGCATTGAGCAGGCCTACAAAGCTGCGGCCCTTCCAGTTCCCTGAGGTTTGACAGTGCACTCTACCAGAAGCAGTCACTTCTGCTGCCTGGGCGACCCAAGCATCCTTGGAGGAGATCTGCCATGCAGCCACGTGGACATCCTCATCTCCTTTCATCAGACACTACCATCTGGATGCCTTTGCCTCAGCGACTGCAGCCTTCGGCAGCAGGTGCTTCAACAAGTGGTGCAACAGTCAGTGTGATGAGCTGGACGAGGACCCGCCCATGGACATGCAAGCTTTGGTATGTCCCATCCTGGTCTCTTGATGCAGCATGGAGGAGAATGAGCGTTGGTAGAAGTTACCGTGAACGTCTATCTATGCTGCGAGAGAGCCCAGCCCCTCCTTTGATTCGTCCGAAGAGGGTAAGACATATTTCTGTATTCATTTGTGCTTTCAGAGACACCTTTCAGTCTGTCAAGTATCTTTGCCAAAGCTGGGGGTCTCTCTTGGGGGCTGGCTTTTATATCTTAGTACAGACTCAGCTAAATGACATAATAGGAAGGAGTCAACCCATCCTGGGCTCTCTCGCAGCATAGATAGAAAGGGTGTTCACGGTAACTGCTACCAACGCCCATTTCCTATAAGATGAGGACTACTAGCTGAAAAAATAAGCTGATCAATTTAAATTTGGAGAAAATTGCTAAATTGATAAAAATTAAAAAAAAAGGTCTGTAATTAAAGGCACCATCATAAAGCTCACCCGAGTGTAGAGACTGTGTCAAGCATTATACCTTATTACGATGCTAATAGTGTTCAGTAGATACTAGGGCAGAAAATAATCCAGTAACAGCTCATTAATTCCAAATTTCTGATAGGGCATACTCCATGGCAGTCAATTTGTGACAAGCCCTCCACAGCAGCTAATGTATTATTTATCCATTGTGTCTCACAGGATTGCCTTTGTGAGATAGGCAGCTATGCAAATGTAATTAATAAATACAAATAAATAAATGTGGTCATATAGATATTTTAAAAAAAATTAAAAATACCCTCAATGCACAGCTGACAACATTATCATGAATTATGAAGATTCGGATGTTGTGATATTCTTATTGAATTGCATAAGACATATCGGAAAAATGTCATATTTGAATAAAATATTGAAAATTTTATTTGCTAGTTGTTGGAATTAGTAGCCGCTGTAAACGAGAAGAAGGCAAACTGGGGGATAATTTTTCTTCTATATATAGATAATTGATGTGTATTGGAACTCAGCTGAATTTACTGAATTATTGGAACTCAATAAAGAATTAGAGATGTTGCTGTACATCTGTTCCTAGAATCCCTCATTATTTGCCACGTTAGCTAAGGATGCTGGGAGTAGTGCCTTTCAACTCTATTATTTTGTATTCTCTATTATTTTGTATTCTCTACTATTTTTCATGATCACCAATAAGCTTTTACAGCATACATGGCTGCTGCTGTCCCTTCAACCATTTTAGCTTTTACTAGGTAAGGACATGGGTGGGATTCTACTGGTTCGGACCAGTTCGGGAGAACCGGATGTTAAATTTGCATCTGGTTCGCCGAACTGGTATTTGAACTGACCGGCTGACCCCACCTGCCCCTCACAGAAGTCTCCACGCAGCCCATTTTTGATGCAGATAAGTGCAGGGTCTGTGCAGAGGCTCTGGGAGGGGGGAAAATGGGCCTTCTAGAAATACCGGGCCTGTTTCCGGTTCCAGAGGGCCTCCAGAGCCCAGGGGAAACCGTTTTCGCCCTCCCAGAGGCCTGAGGGAAGCCTCCAGATCCTTGGGAAGGCGAAAAACAGCTCTCCTGAAGGTTTCGGTAAGCCATACCCACCATGGCCATGCCCACCCAGCAACTGGTCAGTGAACCAGTTGCTGGGATTTTTGAATCCCACCCCTGGAAGGATAGGTCTAGAGCAGGGGTGGGCAAACTACGGCCCGCGGGCCACATACGGCCCGTTGGTCTGTCCAATGCGGCCAGCCCCTGAAAAAAAATCACTGCCATTGGTCTGTCCAATCCGGCCCGCCCCTGAAAAAAAATCGCTGGGCGTGGCGTATTGCCCTGTGCCGCGTGGCCCCCAAAGCTGCAAAACAGTGCGGAGCTATCTAGGGGTAGGAAAGAAAAGAAATTTGCAAAGGCCTCGGCTGGGAGTTCGAAATCACCTTTGAGTGCGACCTCTCCGAAGGTGAGTCCCCGCCGATCCCCCTTTTTTTTCCGGGGCTTCCAGGCTTAAACTTTGCAAAGGCAAAGCTTGCAGGTTGGAGCGTCTTCCCACCGAGGAGCGGGAAGGGTTCCACCCGGCGGGTGGGGCGGGCTGCTTGGAGCCACCTAAAGCTAGGCTGCTGCTGGTGGAGCCTTGCCCTGCCTTGGTGCTCCGTTTCCCGGCTCGGTGGTCTTGCTCGGGCGGCACTTTAAAAGCCTGCTCCCGGCACCCGAGCAACTTCCCAGCAACTTTCGGCTTCCTTTTAACTCGCGGGCACTTGCGCCTGGCCCCGAGCCGCGTGGCAGAGGGGAAGCCCGGTGGGCGGGCGGGCGGACTGCTTGGAGGAGGCTCCGGGCTTCCCCTCCGCCAGGCACGAGCGCCTGCGAGTTAAAAGGAAGCCGAAAGTTGCTGGGAAGTTGCTTGGGTTTCCGGGGCTTCCAGGCTTAAACTTTGCAAAGGCAAAGTTTGCAGGCTGGAGCGTCTTCCCGCCGAGGAGCAGGAAGGGTTCCGCCCGGCGGGCGGGCTGCTTAAACTTTGCTCGGGCGGCACTTTAAAAGCCTGCTCCCAGCACCCGAGCAACTTCCCAGCAACTTTCGGCTTCCTTTTAACTTGCGGGCGCTCGTGCCTGGCCCCGAGCCGCGCAGCAGAGGGAAGCCGGTGGGCGGGCAGGCTGCTTGGAGGCGGCGACCTGGCGGTGCTCCGGCAGCAGCAACAGGCAGTTTCGCCTGGGCTCCGCTCAGGTGTCCGGCTGGGGCTGTCAGGAGTTGCTACCGCCGGCGCAGCTCCGTGCGGCTCCAGTCCCGCGTTGCCTTGGGAAGGAAAAGGCAAAACCAGGAGCCGCTGAGCCTGAGCCTCCAGTGCCGCTGCTCCGTTGCAAAGCACCGCCGCGGCTCTTCCTTTTTGCCTTTACCTTCCCGAGGCAACGCGGGACTGGAGCCGCGCTGAGCCGCGCCGGCGGTAGCAACTCCTGACTCAGGGGCCTCCGAGGGGAGGGAAGGAGGAAAAGGGGGGGAAGGGTGGGGGGGGCAATTCCCAAAAAATCTTGTGCTGACCCGGCCCGTCTGTCAAATTTTAAAAGTCAATGCGGCCCCCGAGCCAAAAAGTTTGCCCACCCCTGGTCTAGAGTCTCACAAAAGAGAGTGCCACAAAGTTTATATCTAGACAATGCATTTTAACAGCACAGATTGTACACTTTGTCTTTCACTACTTAACAACAATAAACAACAATGTGGGTTCCTTAAAGAAGTCTTTTGAGGCTTTTATCAAGAAACAATTAGACAATTGACTGCACTTAAGAAAGCACAAACTAACAGTAAGACAGAAGCCTGCATCTAACAGCAAAAAAAACAAACACATTTTAACTCCAACTGTAACACCAATAGAAAAGAGGAGTCCTCTTTACTCTAGGATGAAAAGAGGGAGTGGAGAATTAAGAATAATTGGATCCTTGAAACAGGTCTCCTTATTTATATTAATAGAGCTAATAGGGGTTATTAGCGTACAAAATTAGCACCAGTTTTATCTTTAAATCATCTCCCCCACTGTCAACTCCTTCTAACAGACTTCAGACAACCCACTAAAAGAGAAACTAAAAGTTTTTTTGACATTTAAATGCTGTAGAATAGGGATGTCAAACTCGATTTCGTTGAGGGCCGCATCAATGTTGTGTTTTACCTTGGAGGGCCGGGGTCGGCATGGCCATGGTCTCGCTGAAACCTTCCCTCACTCTCATAATCTGCCTTCCTTCCCTTCTCTTTCCTTTCCTCTTCATTCACTTTTCTTCTTCCTTCCCCTTTCCTTACTTGTCCTTCCTTGCTCTCTTCCCATCTTCCCTACTTTTTCTTTGTCTTTCCCATTTCCTTTTCTCCTTTCCTGTCCCTTCTTACATGCTCAAATGCAAAAGGGGAAATCTTTCTCCTTTTGTTTTGTTTTTAGTTTGTTTTGCTAGGTCTCAGCGAAAACAGAGTCAGGCGGCAAGCGCAGCTGCCCATGCCTGGTTTTCAACCATGATGGACTCCTGCAGCCCTCTGTCAGCAAAAATAGCCATGCGGGGGGGATCCTGAGCTCCATTTTTGCTGGCAGAGGGCTGCAGGAGGCTGTCACAGCCGAAAACAGGGCAGGGGGCCATGCATGGTGCCCCAAGCTCCATTTTTGCTGGCAGAGGCACTGCGGGCTAGTCCTTAGCTATTTCCAGGCCAGTCCTGCAGGCCATTTTTAAGCACCCTGCAGGCCAGATCTGGCCCATGGGCCTTGAGTTTGAAACCCCTGCTGTAGAAGCTCTGGTATGAGGCTCAAAATGAAAAGGTTTTTTAGTACTTGAAAAGTTTCAAATATCCCGTTATGCGTGTTCCACGATGATGTGCTCACTTTTTCAACCATCTGTGCAAGTTGACTATCTCCTTCTAGGTAAGAAAGATCAGTTATCCACTGTAAATAGCCCTGAGAATTTGGCCTTGACAAAAACTATCTCAGATAAATACCTAAACTCAAGTGGCTACAAAAAGTGACAGATGAAGCTCTAGAAGTACAGCTGATTCATTCTTTTGGAGCACTGCCAAATAGTGAGCAAGATGAAATATTGAGAAAATTAAGGAACCTACAACAGACACTCTTAACCACATTTATAGAAGCAGAATCTCTGATTGATTTAGTGGCAATATGTCCTGAACGGGTTACAGTAACAATAATAACAATCTACAAATCCCTCTGATACATTTCCCCCCCTAAAGGACGATTCTCAACAGAAAAGCAAACGGAAGGAAGATGATCTGGTTATCTTAACAGATTCACAGGGTTTGAAGTTGCAGAACCCTATTAATAACCCTATATCCTCTAATGTAAGATCTGGGCCCTGGAATACTACTGCTTTGCTTCTCTCTCTGAGGTTGCAGTTGTACCAAATGGGCAGGGGACTTCAGAGAAGAAAATTCTAATATATCCAAAGGGAGTCAACATGGTACAAGAGTCATATAATTCTAGTAAGCTGTTTCAGTATGCAAATTCTGCAAAAAAAAAATCAAATTGTTAATCAGTATGTATACCTGAATACTTCATACCTACAAATGAATGACCAAATAGGATACATTATAACCCAGTCCTAACTAGTTTCTCTTCTTGCTCTCCTACAGGTATGATTAATATACAATTATTTGTATTTTAACTTGGAATCTAGCAGAAGGGGAAAACCAACTGTGTGACATACCTGAATTTCTGTCCAATTTTGGTTTGACTACAGTGCCTAACAGTTGGAGATGAATAGATTTCATTTTCTGGTTCTAAGACCTTTTTCACCTTGGCATGGAAAGTAAAAAAGAAAGGCTAGGCAATAGAAGGATTAGCCATATTATTCAGGGAAGAGCTAGAATGGGAGGGCATAGATCAGAGTTGATCATAACATATCTTCATCTATTTGCTTAGCTGTCAAATTCCAATATTAAGGCCACTATGATTATGATGTTAAATAGTTACAGTATATATTTCCAGAAATGTTTACATATTATAATCCTAATATATAGTGAACTTTATATAGTGAACTTTGAACAAACCCTGACAAAGTTAACCTTAAAAAATTCCTGAACAGTTATAACTGAGATTTCGGTGCAAGGCTGAGGCCTTCTATACAAGATCATATTAATAAATGAACATCCCAAAGAATTCCACAGCCTATTACTTTCATGTTCTTTTTTTCAGCTGTTCAACCTTAATAGGCAAGTATAAATTCTAGATAATAAGCAATGAAGTTTTGTTTCTTTTTTGGGGGGGGAGCGGGGGTGCTGGGGGGTGGGATTAGGTTGTAGGACTATTGCAGTAATTAAAGTTTTCTCTGGACATCCCTTCTTGTGGGAAAAATATTTCAGCCAATTATTCACTGCCTCAAGCAATGGATTTCAGGAGTCACAAAACGATCTACAAAAGGCCTGTAGCCCTTCTCTGTTCTACCCTCCATTGACTAAACAGAAGATCAGGACTCATTCAGATTCTAAAAACCAGTAAGGCTCCCGAGGAAGATCATCTAACCCCTGGATTACTCATTAATTGCTGGTTCCTTTATTTGAAGGCTTATTTACTCATAAATAATTCCTGCTAAATTCTAGCTGGATACTCTATTTAAACAGATCCCATTTACAGAGAGGGTGATAAGACAGTTTCCTCAAATTACAAACCAATTAGCCAACTGGTACCCTAGCAAAATTGTATCAAATATCTTTTATACACGACTGAAGACTAGGTAATTGAAAAGGTCTTGTTAGCAGAAAAGCAAAACAGATTTAACCCTAGCTGCTCTACTATTGATAATTGCTTCATTTTGTCACCCAATAGAAAAATATACAACTAAAAGGAGCCAACTGTTTACAACATTTATAGAGCTCAGGGCAGCATTTGCTTCAATATTTAGGGAAAATATCTATAGCCCTAAGCATGGAACCAGACTCCTCACTTTAACCAAGACATTATATTTAAACTCATACTTAAAGACTTCATAGTTCCCTACAGGGATAATTAGCACCAATAAAGGGATTAGACAAGGATCTATACTGACTCCCAGTTTAATCTGTACATTAACAATATCACAAAATCCCTTCAACTAACCAACATGCATGTTTAAAGTTACAAATAAATACGTAAACATTCTGTTTTATAGTGGTGACATGGTGCTGATGTCATGCATACAAATAGGAATGAGAATAGTGCTGCACAAATGTAGTTCATACTCTGCAGTCAATTATTTATACATTAATAAGTCCAATATCAAGGTAATTGTTTACAGGAAGAGGCAGATTAGGTATAACTAGAATTTGGATAGGGAACATAGAGATCAGCTTAAGTCTGTAAGTTCCTCACTCCCATATTTTAAGGAATACAGAATAACAGAGTTGGAAGGGACCTTGAAAATCTTCTACTCCAAGGAATTTTTTTTTTTTTTTTGGCTATAGCCTAAGCCAATACTATAACACAGTTCAACAATCACAACTGCCCAGGTTCTGTAATTCCAATATAAAAGTACAGAACATCGAAATAGTTCCAATGATTACATATATTGAGGATGTATACACACTCCTTTATTTAAACAGATATAACCTACTGTTTTGAAATTGATCTTGAGGGTCCAACTCTTAACTATGAGGATACAGTTGAATGTACAAAGTCATTTAGTAATTAAAGAATACAACTACTGGTTGAAAATTTTATATATGGACTCAGAGAGATTACCGAATCTGTCTTTCAAAGAGCAGAGGCATAATATGTCTCCTCACACTTGAATTTACAACTTTCAAATGCCATTTCACAATATGGATTTTTCATCCAATTCCCAATCTGAGCAGATTCAGTGGTAAAATATGGGAGGTTCCATAGAATTCCATTTGAAAAAAGACCATATATTTGTAGTGCATCAGCCATTGAAGACAAGGCACATATCCTCTTTGAATGCAAACTACAGTATAATGTACAGAAAGGACTGTTTACTTAGATTCTTCCTTAAAAACTATTGGGACATACCATAGAAACTCTCTCACTTCCTGAAAGGAACAAACCTGCATATCATTAACAACCAAGCAACTTTTAAGTCAAAGGCCATTCTGAAGTAGACAGATTATCTAAAATATTATCTTGAATATGATCCAGTTGTGTGGTGATCTTTTAAAATCTCTTCTCAGATTCATAAGCACCTGCAATCTTACTGGAAGCCTCAGAATGCTCCCTCAATTTAACACTGGTGATGCCACTCACTTAAACAATAAAGAGCACATCAAACTTATTACCTGAGGTTTGAGTAAGCTAGATCCCTTCCAGATTCTCTTTACCTGCTTTGGTTTATCTTATTCTAATTTTAGACATTTGAGGTAATGATACATGCACATATTTTTTCCACATGCAAAATTTGCATGCATGTTTTATATTTAAATTAGACATGGACTACAAAATGTAAATGACCAATAATATTTGTTGGATTGTATCCCTTTTATTAATATTGTTGAAATGAAGATCAAATATATGTATTTTGAAATGTTGGAAAAGTCAAAATTTTCAATGGGGTGTACTTTTTCACCTGGCTATAGTTGGGATGGAAATGCAATGCAAGATTTAACCCTTGAATTCTTTGTAAAAATCTGGTTAAGTTATACTTGGGCAAGAGGAAGTGATGTTATATAAACAGACAACTATGCTAAAAACGGAACTACATCCAGTCTTGCAAGCAACATTTTGCAATGGACTTTTTTCTTTTGTAATGAACTTTTTTTCCACGTGGGGCTCAAATCTAATCCAATAGATTATTTTGTGCAGATGGGGAGTGAAAATGGGAAAATACAGATGTCATTTCATTAACAGATTCAATAAGATGCAATTGGAAGAATATTACAGCCTTAAAACAAGATAAGACTGAGCCAAAAAATAAATGTACCTAAGAAAATGCCAATGTATCAGATATATGTGCCAATAGATGAGTATGTAGTATATCTTCATGATTTTTGCCATCCCATAATTAAATCAACTTTATTTTAATCTATTTGTTGTGAAACTAACCTAGTTTGCCTGATTTTGATTGGTTAAGATTGGTTTTGCAACTAATCCAAGAAGCAGAATATATGGAAAGTAAAAAAATAAAATTGAAGTAGCATCATTTATAAAAAAATAAAAATCTGAGGAAAAAAAGACGTCACATTTTAAGAAATCAATTCTTCTTCTGTATATTCCCCAATAAAATTCTGTTTTATGTTAAAAGAAAAAGAAAGGAAAATAGGAGAATAATCCATGTTATTTCAATACAAGATGTAGAAAGCAGTTAATGGATAATCCATTTTATACAATTGCAGTAAGCTTCCAGAGAAACAAACCAGTATCCATATACCTTGTCCTCAGATGCCCTAGTTCAAGCAATATGGCTCACAACACTGTTCATTTCAAAAGCAGGTGCACTTACTTTTAAACAGGCTGTTTAATTAAGAGGAGATTAAAAATATAACAAAAGTACGAATCACATATAGGCAAATAACTTGGGATTCTGGAAAATACTGTATATAGTTAGGTTTTTTAGATGGCAAAATAATAGATGGGGATGAGATTCAAGAATCTAACTGGTTATCAGTGATGGATCTACTCAAACTGAAGCACCTCTCCCTGAATTCTGGCACACAGAAACAGTTACCGCAATTTCTTGGGAACAACAGCAGAATAAAAACCATGTGTTTTATGTTAATTTCACAGAAAACCAGATGGCCAGCACTTGATTTGGTGAAGAATTATCAAATGCATTCCAATCTATCATAAATAGTCTATGTCAGGAATAGAAGAAGGGGAAAGCCAGACATATTCCAGATATCTGGAATCAAAAAATAAATGCAACTAGGAGGGGATTAATTTCACAATATCAGTTCAGGGCAGGTATTGTGATTCACTCTTTGCTTGACAATCATTGGAGTTTTTCAATAAAATTGTTAATCTGGAGGTTAATTATAATAATCACAATGAAAGTACAATTATCATAGTTTGGAAGAATTGCAATTATAAAAATGAAAGTTTTACCAAAAATTACTTTTTTGTTTTGGATGATCCCAATTAAATTTTCAGATCAAGAGTTAAAGCAAATACAGAGGTTGCTAGAGGCATATTAGAGCAAGAATAAATAAAGCATTATGGTATGAACCATTAAAAAAGTGTGGGCTGGATATTCCAAATGTTAGAAATTATTGGGTAGCTAATCAATTAAAGGTGATCCCAGATATTATAGCATTAACTAGATATTTAATATGGAGGGATACTGGTTTTAAAAGGATATTTTTAAAAATTGCTAAGAAGATTCAAAATCCCTTTTAAAAAAATATAATATAACTATGGAATAAATGGAGATACCAATTAACGCCAGGAATTTCTCCTTTAACACCGGTGGTGGAAATGGAGAAATTCCCTAAGATTGAATTGAAAGAATGGATTAATAACTTAAAAGAAAAGCAGATATATAAATGGGAAGACTGGAAGAACAGATAAAGAATATAACACAAGTAAAGAGCCTTTTATCAGATATTAAATTAAATTAGTTGAATTTAATACAATTACAGAAATGCATAGAAATGGAAGAAAGATTTGAGGAGAAAGACAGTTAACAAAATTTAAAATGATTATAAAAGAATGTGACGTGAATGAAGAATATATAGGGAAAGGAAGAATTGGAAAAAATATAGAATATTAACTGAATTAGAAGATCAGGCAAAAAGTTTAAAATTAATTTGGGAATCAGATTTAGGAGAAATAAATGATAATGATTGGAAACATATTTGGAATAGAAGAGTTTCTAAGAATATGTCAGTTATATATTATTGGATAAGAAAAAGATTCAATGGTAGATATCCATAATGGAATTTTTAAATAATATTATCTTTTTATCTTCTCCCAAATATTTGTTGGAGGTGTGAGAAAGAGGTTGAAACATATAAACATATGTGGTGGGATTGCGATAGTGCACAAAAATATGGAATATGGTGTTTAGGGAAATTAGAGCACCTTTGAATGAAAATTTAGATAGATCACTGAGGATTGCATTATTGTTGCTGATTGGAAAAACAGAATATAAATGAAACAAAAAAGGAATTGATTATACATTTGATAATGGCAGCTGGATTAGTGATGGCTAAATATTGGGGATGAAATTGGAATATTCAAAGAAATGAGTGATAAAATGAAATCTGGAATATGGTAACAAATGATAAATTGGCAATATAAATCAAATTTTTAAAAGGTGATTAAAGTAAACAATTATAATGAAATATGGGGGGATTTTATAAAAAGAGTGTTGGTAGAATGCAAAGGGAATAAACCTACTCAAGAATATGTGTTGTTTTGAAGGGGATAAGGGCACAATTGGAATATATTGTATATCTTTTAGTTGTTATAGAACAGGGGCCTTCAAACTTGACATCTTTAAGACTTGTGGACTTCAACTCCCAGAATTCATCCTCCTATCATGTTACCTCAGGAATTCTGGGAGTTGAAGTCCACAAGTCTTAAACTTGCCAAGTTTGAAGGCCCTTGTTATAGAAGAAGAAATATAAGTAATAAAAATGGTCTCGGGGGAGAGGGGATGCACTATAATATTTGCAATTTTTTTGGTATCCAGATTTATATGCATTATGTTTGTATTATTTATATTCAAAATAAAAAATATAAAAATAATAATCACAATGAACTTAATAAACAAATTATTCAGGAATCCTTGTTACTATATTCTGAAATTATTATTGTTTTCTATTATTTTAACTCCTAACAACCTTATAATTTTGAAAAAAGAAAAGAAAAAGAAAGCTGCATTTATTGGCGTCTTATATGCCTTGATAATATGTTTTAATGGAAGCATAATCAAGGTAGGGCTGAGGAAGACCCAGAACAGATGATATTCATTTGGAATGGCCAAGAAGATTACCTTTCCTTTAAATATATGTTTACAAATTTAAAAATATGTAAAATATAGTCATTAATGTTACATTGTTAACACTGTTTTTAAAGTTTTACTTTTATTACAGTAAAATGAGTATATTATTGTTCTGTTCTAGGCTTCTCCAAAAAGCACTAAGCCAACTCTGAGTCCCGCCAAAACCTCTTTTATTACATTGATGTAAATTTAGTGCATTCGCATTCAGCCAATGGCTTAACAAACAGTCTTGCAAAGGTATACTAATTAGCTCAGACCTTATATATCTTGGAAAGCTGTCCGGTAATATTTCCACACACAGTGCTGAAAGGGAAGGTCTGGGTTACATAGACAAATCATGAGGTTGGAACAAACAAATGAACGAGCGAGTTGTTTCCTGCAAAAGCCCCTTCCCTTTTTGCTCTTTTAATCCTGATGGGAGGGGCCATTCCCATGCCCAAGGTTAAACACTAATAAAATGAGCTGGGTGCGTCCACTTGCTTAAATAGTAAATATATACTATAACATGCTTACAATATTTACATGGACTTTAAAAATCTTATTTCATTGTTTATTAGATTTATGCCGGCCTTTCTAACCCATTTTCCTTGACAGATTTTTTTTTACAATTAAGTACAGGTTATATGCTGCATTAAAGAAAAAATTCTAAAGTGATTTATCCCAGCATTTTAACAGGGGTGGGTAAACTGTCTATATCCATGATGGCGAACCTATGGCATGTGTGTCGTCCGTTGCTCTCCCGGTTTCTGGTGCTCCCCTGCACGCAAGTGTGCTCCCATTTTGGCACTCGGTGCTGAAACAAACTGGGAACAATTTGTTATATAATAAGAAATAAATAAAAGCAAGCCAAAGAAGGCCCATCTTTACATAAGCACCATACTTCCATTCTTAAAATGTAGGCAGTCAATCCATATCTAGTCAATGACTTTCTTATTAAATTACCAAAAACAGTAGTATGGAAATTATGAACTACAATGGAACCATATTGCTCAAGTGAAACAACCTGGACATGCTGAAGTGTCTGAATTTGTTTAGAACAAATATGAATACTTGATGAAGTTAGCAAAGTGCAAGGATGAACAAGTGAATGGGGTCTGGTTGTATATAATTAAGACATAGACATAAGACATAAGAATTTATTTGTCATTACACTCGCAAGCGGGTGCAACGAAATGAGGTGCTCTTCCACAAGTAAAACTGGACAAACACCACTAAAAAAGAAAAAGAAAAAAAAAATAAACTAAACACAACCAACCATACAATAATCTCTATACAATTTAAAAATGTAAATACCCCACTACTCTCAGCCATTAAACTCCACAAAAATCTTATGACCCCGCATTCAAACTCAAAACTGCACTTGGATAAAAACTGTTCTTAAATCTGGTCGTCCTTGTTCTTAATACCCTAAATCTCCTTCTCGATGGTAATAGTTCAAAGAGCTGATGTCCGGATGAGAGGAGTCATTCAATATGTTAAGTATCTTCCTCCTACATCTATTCCTATACAGTTCTTCCAAAGAGTTGAATGAGCAGCCAATGATGTTTTGGGCCGTCTTGATCACCCTCTGAATTGCCTTTTTCTCTGCCACTGTGCAGCTCGAGAACCATACACAGAGACAGTAGGATAATATACTCTCAATTGAACTCCGATAGAAGGTAGTCAATAGACTCTCAGCCAGCTGTTGTTTCCTAAGAATCCTTAGTAAATACAACCGTTGTTGTGCCTTCTTAATTAAAGCAGCGGTGTTTGCACTCCAGGTCAGGTCATTTGTAATGATGGTCCCGAGAAACTTACATTCAACCACCTGTTCCACACGAACTCCCTCTATATACAGTGGCTGAATGTCTGCTCTTTTTTTTCTAATGATGCAAGTCTTATTACTATCTCTATCTCTATTTCTATCAACCTACCTAACCATGTTAATCTATGGGTAACAAAAAAGATCAAGAGACTAGTTCTAGTATCTTTTTAACTAACAAATTTTATTAAAAGTGAATTGCAGTTCACAAAATCTTAATAAAACGTGATATTCAAAAAGACACACATGCACACACCCAAACACCCACACACTTTTAGAAGTTTACTGAAATTACTGAATTATTTAGAAGTTTACTGCAATTGCTAAAAGAAGTTTACTGTGTTCTTATCACGGGGCCAACATCTACTGTATAATGCAATTCTTTTTTGGAAAGATAAAAGTGTGGATTTAAATTTCTCCCACAGTAGAGAAGGTGAACTTTCCATTTTATTTCTATCTTACTTCATTTTCAATAGCAAGTCCTTCTTACCTACCTTAGAATTATTGTACTGATACTGATATTCACTTATTATGAGACTTAACAAAATATTTTCCCTTGGCAACTAATCACATGCTACCAATTCTCTCAGGAACATGCCTACCTGGTTGACTAATCTATATGAGCCTTTTAATTGTGGAACAGCCAGGTTAATATTCCCTTCTGCCAAACTGCCCCATAGGTAATTATGTTCTTAAATATGTTTCAACTACACTTTCAAAACACTGCATTGTCTACATCAGAGGTCCCCAAACTTGGCAACTTTAAGACTTGTGGATTTCAATTCCCAGAATTCCTCAGCCAGCTGGCTGGAGAATTCTGGGAGTTGAAGTCCGCAAGTCTTAAAGTTGCCAATTTGGGGACCCCTGGTCTACATATTGGTTCTAGAATCTCTATATTGCTTTAAAAAAACTATCTGTATATGATTAGATGCCTCCAAGAATTTTTAATAACAAAATGCATTCCTTTTGTAGTCTAATCATCTATCCAAAATTTTGGGAATCAAGCCCAAAACAAGAGATGCATAGTAAATCTCAGTCAGTGCTTGAACAGTAAAGAAATAGTCAAACATTTCCTGAGAGAGAAAACAAAGAGGCAGCTCTTGTTTCTGGCTGTGACCTTTAGAGATAGGTTGGTCCACAAATCTAACTAATACATTTGTGTGCTTCTATCAAGATAATTTAATTAGATTCAGCATTTAGGCAAAGCTTTGTACAATGCAAAACATCTGTTTTCTGCTCTGACAGTGAATTATAGACACTGAAAAGTTCCCTCAGAATAACCAAAATGTCCAAATTACACAATCCATAACTATTACCCAGAAAAAAGGCAATGACATGGCATAACATCATGATGTTACCAAATAAATTATCAAGATAGTTTTATTTGCTTTAAATTTGGCAGAAGGTGACAAGAATTGCATGCTAGGTTATTCATGCAGGTAATTTATCTCACAAATATAACTATATATAAATAGAACAAGAATGTAGTAATATGAGTAGATTGGAGTTGGGAAACATTTGCAAGTAATGAGAATTTTGTAAAGTGAGCATTTGTGTATCCTTAATAGTTGCCAAACTCCAGTGAAAACATGTATATTGAAATATAATGGAGTGTATATGTAAAGAAAGAAGAAAGCAAATATATATTTAGAGGGTTAAAGCCTATCATGATTGCGATGGGGAGTGAATATTTGTCTCTCAGAGGCCAATAAAAGTTAATTGGAAAACTAGCATAAGTGACTGTGCAATTACATATATAAAAGAATTATACTGAAGAGCAAAGATGGAAAATCCAGTTTAATGATGGAAAATTAGCTCTGCAGTCAGAAGAAAAAGCAAATGATAAATGCTGAAACATGATATGCCAAGAAATGAGTGGAGAAGAGAGAGAGAGAGAGAGAGAGAGAGAGAGAGAGAGAGAGAGAGAGAGAGAATTATAACAGTAGCAGTTTTAATTCAGAACAGAGAAAGAAGGGGAAGTCTTTCCTGTTCCCAATATAGGCATATCAAAACCCCAAACAGAGGATTCTACACCTTCTGTGAAACAAAGGATGTTTTCTCTTGTGTGTCGCACTTACTCTGAGGACTACCGTGTAAGAAACTCCCAGCTTGTCCAGAAGACATATAACAAGGTTTATTACTCTAAATATGAAGGAGAAAATAAGCATAGTTCAGGTCTTGGGAAAGAACATACTTTCAGCAGAACAGTAGGGAATATTATCTAAAGCCTTGTTTTAAACCTTTTAATAATAATAATTAGATATAAAATTACTGTATTAAGATTGCAATTTAAAGAAATGTATCAGAAAAACACAGGTAGTCCTTGACTTACAACCATAATTGAACCTGAAATTTTGGTCATTGTATTACTAAATTGAGTTACCTTGTGACCCAACCCAATTTTACCATTGTTTTTATAATGGTTGTTAAGAGTCACCATAGTCATTAAGCAAATCATATGGTTATAAATCCTTATCAATTTTTTTTTGTCGAAAAAAGCAAAAAGTGTCTGAAAATGTGATCTAAAAATGTGAGCTGTTTGCCAAGCAACTGAAATGCAATCATATGATTACGGGAGGGTTGGGTGTGTAGCATGGCAATCATAATTACGAGAATGGGTCATAAGTATCTTTTTTTGACTCTGTTGTAACTTCAGTTGTTAAGCAAATAGCCATAACAATTTTACATCAGTGATGTCTTTATAAAGGGAACCATAAGGGCTCTAAAGGAAAAAAGAAAGGTGGATCTGTACTCTCAACTGGTTATAATGTTCAACTTTAGTTTGTGAAGAACATCATCCAAATCTGGATTAAATGTTACTGTAAGGTATGATTTATATGCATTGATAATAATTGGTTTTATTTGTTTACCACAAAGCGGAATTGTACTCCCAGAAGAGAGGCCTGTTCATATTCAAAGATCTATTCAGTCCTTTTTATTTTTTACTAGCTGATAACCCGGCATTGCCCTGGTATTTATTTATCCCAATCCTGTATTAGACAGGAAAGGAAATGAACTATACGTATAGTGTCAAATCAAAGTAAATTTTATTTACAGGATTTTAAAAGTATAAGTATACTCCCTCTCCCTTGTTCTACCTCTTCCCTGCTCTGCCCAGCTGGACTTTGCCCTTCCCCAGTTTCCTCCACAGCCAATGGATCCACACTCCCACTCCCTGTCAGCTGTTCCTCTTCCTCCTTGGATTCAGACTCTGACAGGGGCATGACACATGGTGATCTCAAATCCACTGTGCAGTACTTAATAGACTGACCCTGTGACTTTTTGATTGTGATGGAGAATGCAACTCTTACTGGAAATAGCAGTCTCTTAAAGTTAAAAGGGAGATCCTTTGGAATGAGTGTTATCTGTAGGATAAAAACTGTTTCACCCTCTCCCTTTCCTGTTAAATTAGTCACTTCAATTACATTGCCCAGCATCTTCTTTACACACAGCCTTGTGCCATTACAAAGTTTTGGCGGATCGAAGTTCCTTAGTAAAATAATCGGAGATCCCACTTTAAATAAAAGATGATGTGGTGGTAATCCTGCCGGATCAAGTGAGTTTAGGAACTGTGGTAGGAAATTGATGACCTCATTGGCATCTATGATGGTATTGATAGACTTGTATTCACTGACTATGCCTGATAACATGACAAGTATTTGATTGTTCATGCTGCAAGTAGTCTTTATATGCATCATAGTGGAATCCTTCCAATTCTAAGCTTAAATGTTGCAGAGTCTGTGATTGTCTGGCTCTCTCTCTCTTATGCTGTAGTCGGGCTTCACGCTGTTGTACTGCCTCTGAAGCTTTAGATGTAACAGCTCTATCTCTCTTATAGTGTAGTCGGGCCTCACAATGTTGTACTGTTTCTGAAGTTCTAAATGTAGCAGCTCTCTCTCACAACATCGCAAGTCATCTGTTCCTCTCCTCAGAAGTTTCTTGTCTATACTGGTGTTTCATTTTTATAGCCTTTGATTGCACTTGGCCAATCGTCTGATGTTTCTTTGGAGGCATCGTTATAGGAATGAAATATATTAATATGGAACACAATAAAGTAAATGTAAGAAAAAGACACTTGGGCCTGGCCCTGTTACCTCAACCACTGTGGTGAGAATTAGAGACCTAATTGTCCTGGCCAACAGCCTTGGAAAAATTCTACAGGGAACAGCCTTTGAGGTGATTATCTGCATTAGCAGGCACTTCCCCCGACAACTTGCCCTCTTTGCTTGAAGATGAGGGCATAGGGTGCTTGTTTTTTGTTTTTTAAAAAACCAATCCCCCTTACCAGAGGGAGCCCCCTTGTTTTTTGTTTGTTTTTAAAAGCCAATCCCTCTTACCAGAGGGAGCCTCCTTATGGAGTACCATGAAGCCGTTACCATGGCAACTCCACTGTGCTGTACAGTAGAAGTCATTTAAAGGCACAATAGGCTGTATTTTAACAAAACTTGAATCCAAAATTCACACTATCACTGTCAAAAGTACTGTGATTTGACACAATAGATATAATTCATTCATTTTCATTTCAACAGATCAGGTGTTCCAGAGTTATGCTGGAACACACAGAGACAGACAGACAGACACACACACACACACCGAGGTTTTTCCAGAGGGTAAGTCATCTGTCTACTACATTGGTTGAAATTGCTCGAGGCTATCCAGAGTTATGCTGGTACATGCACACACACACACACACACACACAAACGTGTGTGTATGTGCGTGTGTATATATTTGTATGTGTGTGTATACAGTATGTATGTGTGTGTATGTGTGTGTGTGTATTTTCTTAAGTTTTCGCGGGTACTTACAGCCACATAAATTATACAGGTAGCTGAGTGTGGGTATTGTGAGATACACTGAGTAAATGTCTCAGTAATGCAGATTTGTTCTTGGGTTTGGAGGAAAAGTTGAAGTTGTGGTTATTTAAGAGTCACAGGAAATTCTTAAAAATACATTCTACAATAATCTATGAAAAGACCTAATTTATCAGACCTTATTTAGACTTGGTTTTCTGGTGAGCAAATCATGAACATTAAAGTGGTATTTCATGGTCCTTGGTAGCTAGTATTCAATGGTCTTTAGATGTTTACCTTACTGTTTATAGTTTATAATACATATTTGATGAAAACCCTGTAAAGCTGGTGATTTTACTGGAAGATTTACAAGGAGAAATGTAGCAGTGGTGGGTACTTTTTTCCCTTAGGCATGCGGTACATAAAACTATGATTTAATATTTTCATGTAGTGATTCAGTACATAGTGCAAAATGTATTTCAATTCAAATATTTTAATGAATCTTAGGCAAAAAATATTTTGAATTGTTTCAAATAAAATGCTTGTAATTTCCATTGTAACCCTTATTGGTCCTATGGCCCAAGCCCAAAGACAGCGCAGTGTGTTCTATTCGAGTCCAATACACCTAATGGACAGAATCTTACCAAACTAAAGCTATAATTCTCTACTCCAATAGGTATATCCAGAGAGATATTGGAGTATGATTACCCTTAACTTCTTCCCTCCTCCCCCATGCAGCTTAGGACTGTACAATCTCTTAATTTGGGCTTCTCTTTGATGGAATACAACAACACCTTCCTGGGAAAGTTCTATGTTGCCACAACACCTTTCCAGGTGCACTTTATTTCATACCTTATATGTTACTACTCTACTGTATTCCAGGGAGATTGCAAAGGTAATACAACTTATTTTTAAAAGTAAATTTTGGACTTCTTTGTCTTTAAATCATTATACAAAGAAAAATGAAAGATACAGACAACATCACTATTTTGCTTTTGCTTTTTTACTACAAGCCATTACTGCTGATAGAGAAAAAAATTCATACATGCTAAGAACTAAACCAAAAATAAACATTAAAAGGTAAATGACCATTTTCACTTACATAGTGGATCACTATAATTGATATTTCCATTTGAATAAATTGAATTCCATTTTTTATGATAAATTCTAAGAAAGTTCCTTCAAGCATGAATAAACATTAGCTATTACTTTAGGAACTGCCTCATAACATGGTAAGATGGAAACAATTGCTAGTCATTAAGAATGGGTGTTATTCTGAAATACCACAGATATGGAAAAACATATTCACAGATTCCAGAAGCTAAAAGTGAAGCCACAAAATTAAATAACTAATAAAATGCCCACTGACAAGGCCAAGCTTTATTTATTTTCATAAGTCTTGAAAGTACTTGCTGACTCTTACATAACAAAGTTAAGGGGTCATGGGTGATACATAAACTGGGGATAAAACTTAAAATTTGCAGGGCAAAATAAGTCATCAAAAATTAAATGAAAAAATATGATGATATAATTATCTAATTTATTTCATCACTTAAAATGTAATTTCAAACTTATCTGCTTGAATAATGAGTCTGGATCCGTGATGGTGAATCTATGGCACGTGTGCCAGAGGTGGCACGCAGAGCCCTCTTTGTGGGCATGCCCGCCGTCACCAGCTGCTCTTCTGGGTTCCGACGCACACTTGCATGCCGGCCACCTGGTCCAGCATGCATGAGCACCGGCCAGCTGCTCTCTTCCAGGTTCCGGTGCTCCGGCATGCGCACACGCACACACACGTGTTTCAGTTTCGGCACTCGGTGCCAAAAAGCTTAACCATCAGTGGTCTAGATCAATTTTTCATAAGCTTATATCGTTCAACAACTGTGTCACTAAATTCCAGAGACTGTACCACACTCTTGCCATTTATGTTTTAGTTTATGTGTGCAGTCTATATTATATTAAAGTGTATTTATACTTTGTTTATATTTTACTCAAAAAAGCACACATGAAAATCTGTCCAAATTTTATCCTGGAATGAGACAACTCGCTGCAGCCAACTCACTATCACCAACTCACTGCGGGACAACTCATCAAGGGACAATTGAACAGTTCAATTTAATTATTTAACACAAATTTTAAAATATTTTAATTTTTGTCATTCACATTTCATTTTGTCCCTCCTTTTGTATCCTTTCTTTAATGATTCTATTCCACCATTTGATATTAGTATAACTCTTGTCCTGCAGCAAGTTGTCCTGCAGGAAGTGGGCTATGGCCAATTGCCCCACAGAGAATTGGCCGCAAGTCATTTTATCTTCTAATTCCACCCTTCAGGCTAAACATAAAAACAAATACATAGACCATAGTGATTCAGGGCTGAGTTCCCCACTAGACCAGATGATAACTATGGTTTTCTCAACAAGTCATAAAATAGTTAAAGTTTCAGGTAAAGTCAAACTATAACAAGTCAATTAAACTAATTATATTATGGCTTAGCACTGTGAATAAATCAGGTCACTGTCTCCTTAGTTCAATGAGAATTTCACTTTTTATAGTACAATATATTAACCTGTTTTCAGGCTAAGCCCAAGAATGACATTGAACAATCCAGCCAGAATTCAGTTCTTTATTTGCTTACATACAATATACAGAATCTTGCCAGATTAACTTTTACTATTCACATCCTGGGAGATTTTAGGGAGTGGCTATCCTTACTCTTTTCCTCCAATCCAGCTCTGGGCTATGTTGCCTCTTGTCTGCCCCCACTCCTTGGAATAAGTTCCCTCCATTCTGAGAAACTGCCACTTCACTATAGTCATCACATCAGCGCTCCCACCCCCATAGATTTTGTCTCTCACACCACTGCAGCTCACTGGCATGCATTACATATCTTACTGGCTATCTTCAGTTCTATTACATAACTGCTTTAAAATTTGATAAAGGCAATATGTAGATAATTAGATAAATATCACTTCATTCATGCAGTTTGATAATGATCTTCTTAAAAACATTAAGAGCCTCAAAAATATAAGTAGAAACTATGTTTCATTTTCAACAACAGGAAACATCACATTACAGAATGAACCAAGTCATAAGATCTCCAAATCAACCACAGATGTTTCCAGAATAATGTGTTTATAAAAAGCATTTCCCCTGACCCTTAACTGAAAAGCTTCTTAATAACTTATATACAAGTAAAAGAATAATACTTTCCTATACGTTTACAAAGTAAAGGCCCTAGTCCAAAATGGAAGAGAAAATCAAAGAGAAGGAGGTGGGGGAAGAAAATTAATTAATTAAATAACTGTACCGAACAACAGTAGGACTGGAGGAATCCCAAAAGAGTTAGGCTAGTAGAACAGCATTACTTTTCAAATCCCTCTGCTGTATCCTGTAAGAAAAGATATTATATTGCCTGGTAGTTTTATTCTTTTAAAAAATACAGTGGGCTAATCAACTCTGGTAATCACATATATAATTAGTAATACTAGCAGAATAGATACGTGAGCAAAATTTTAACTTAAGAAGAACATTTTACACCAGTATTAATGGAATGATCACACTATATTTAAAATGGTCAAGATAAGATTTTTTTTCAGAGTGAAAATTTATAATGAATCTTGAATATAAACAAAGCTAATTTTTATTTTACTCTGCCTGCCTGCATGTACAGTAACAAAATATAATTTTTATTTTCTAAAAAGTAGTCTAAAGAAATTGATATTTTGAGTCAAGCATTACTAATAGTAACAGTTTATAAAATCTAGGTCAATTCTTTTACCTCTCACGGCAGGGGTAAAATAATTGATGTTTGACAGTTTGAGCTAATGCACAAGATTAAAAGGAAAAAAGAAAACTGATGACAAAAAGACAACTTCTATCATATACGAGGGCAAGGAGGGGAGGAATTGAGAAACTCTTACCCTAATCTTCCATTATGGATACTCTGAACCTACCAATGTTGCAGTACTAGCAGTATACTTCACACAAGTACAACAACACACAAACATACCAGAAGCCTGCTGTGCAGCCTGGATTCTTTGTGTCTTTAATTTCATTAATTAATGGGCCTTACCACACAAGTGCTGTAGGCAATACATTAGGAGGAAGCAATCAGATAAAATAGCCAGACTAATCAGTAATAATCTATCAGTAAAACAAAGGAATCTTTTCAGAAGTAAAGTAACAGCAAAGATGACTCTTCAATTCTTCTACCCTCATTGTTTAATCACTCAAGACAGGTGCTTTGCACTGCCTAAAGGTAGGAACAATCCTGGACAGATGTTTGACTTTTTTATTTATCTGGGCCAGTCAAACTCTAGCTTGCTTACAAAAGAAAATCTTTGTTTGGGAAATAGTGTTCAGCAGTGATTTCTGGCTAATTCGGACAAAAAAATGAATGAAGGCTGGCTGACAAGAGCGGCAGCTACAGACCATCCACATAAAAGATTACATATATAAGATCATTCTCATCCATGTTCTTAACATAAAATTTTGGTTATACTTGTAAAATTTGATTTTCCCACACCTGAGATATGCTTTTGAGAGCAAATAATCCCAAACAGCATTTTGGTAGCTTTAATAACATTTGAAGTAATCTAGGATGGGATAATATTTATAATATTAAATTATTTTTCTATTTTCAGTCAGTTGCCAAGGTTTTTTAATTGGAATGAAAGGAAGGGACACAGTAACTGACAGTCCAAAACCAAAGTTGTGATTAAAACCTCCAAATCAATTGTGCGAGCCTAACGTTTTTTTTAAAAAAGTGTTCCTCTTTTCACATCTATGGCAGCAGTTCTACCATAAGTAACTGTGATTTATGGCTCCTGGTTACTCAATGGAATTTTCTCGCCTCACATCTATTTAGGTTGTGATCTGGAAGAGTTAAAATACTAAGCATGCCTATTTCCTTTGGTTTTTTTGCACATGATTACTCTTTGAAAAGCTGACTGAAAGGGAAGGAACAGAATAGACTATTAAATATCTAAGCAGATTGCAGCCCTAAAGGAAATAAGCCCATAACATAAAATTAACATGAAACACTGTTTCAGGTTCACTGACTTTCTTCACTCACAATCAACACATCCAGTAGAGAAACATAGGAGGACATATGGATCTGAAAGGCAAAGATGTGACAATGAGAAAAATACATAGAGAAAGGGCTTCCTTATATTTTTGAATTTAATGCAAATGATTTTAGTAATCAAATACTAATAGCACTAGCAGATGCCAAATTTACATGAAAGAAAATTAGATTTCCCCTAAACAATTTATCATTAAAATAGGTGGATCATATTTGATTCGCTGATTTGTTTAATTAACACAGACATAGGAGGAATTTCTACAAAGCCATTTATCTAATTTGTGCCTTCAATAAGATTTACGCCAACAATTTCCTGGATGACAGCCCCACATTCAGTTATTGCATCGCACTACTGTCCAATATAATACCAATAATAAAAGGAAATAGGCATTGCACATTTTCATTACTCATTTTTCTGAGTTCTCTTTTTTCCAAAATTATGATTAATTCAAGTAGGTAAAAGACAGCAAATAAAATTGCTTTAGATTCCTACCAATTCTTGCTCTCAGACAGGTGGTAGTTTGTTAACTTATACCTTTAGTTTTATGAAATGTATTTAAATAGAAGATGTTCTGTACAGTCATTAACATACTTGTAAACGCCGTTCGGTGATTGGTCAAGATGCATGGCGAGCTGATTGGCCAAGCGAGCCGCACTCATTGGCCCGCCGCGAATCTCCCGCGATTGGGGGAAACTAATCGCGGGAGATTCAAAGTGGTGCCATTGGCCGCGGCCGCCGCGGCCAAGGAATAAAAGCCGCCGTTTTTCCTTTGGAGCCGAGCCGATCTCGGGGACTAATAAAAGAGCTGAAACCAAGTCACTGGCTCCGAGTCTCATTTCCGCGACGGACATAACACTGGCGACGAGGATGGGATCCCAAGCCTGATTCCCATCGAACACGTGTCCGGAGGAAACGAGACGACGAGATGGCCAGCATCTCACCGCCCGTGCCCTTCAACCCAGCTACAGAGGATTGGGAATCGTACACCGACCGGTTCCTGATGTTCCTCGAAAGTAGCAACCTAAAGGACGCAAAAGGGCAGAAGAAAAGAGCCGTCTTTCTAACACACTGCGGGCCCGCAGTGTTTAAGATGGCAAAAGCCCTCACGAAACCCGAGGACGTAAAGACAATGGACTGGGCCGATCTCGAGCCGTTGCTCCGGAAACACTATGCCCCCGCCGTGCCCACCCTCATCAGGCGGCACGATTTCTACCAGCGAGACCAGAGAGCGGGCGAGAGCATCAGCAATTTCGTGGCTGACCTACGAAATCTCGGGGGTATGTGTGGGTTTACGGACATGGATGAGGCACTCCGAGACCGCGTCGTCCTGGGGCTCAGGGATCCAGTCCTACAAAGCCGACTGATGGCAAAAGGCGACGTCGCCCTCACCGACGTCCTCGCAGATGCCACCGCAGCCCAAGCGACCCGGAAATCGGCGGCTCGAATGCGGAGACCAGACGCCGGAGACCGCACCGCAACCACCGAGGCAGGCACGGCAACCGAGACACACTCCGAAGCAAGCCGCCGAGAGACCACCACCACACACCATGGCGACCTCGACTCCGTTTCCGACACCACGGACGAGGAAGAGGACATCCATCGGCGCGATCGGTGGAGTCGTAAGTCGGGACCCCAATGCGCCGGGTGCGGAGGCGACCATCCTCGAGCGGAGTGCCGATTTTTCGATGCGATATGCCGGCACTGCGATAAAAGAGGCCACATCGCCAGAGTCTGCCGACTTAAGAAAAACTACAGACCCCGGCGACAAGACAACAGCAACCGGAGACGAGACGGCACCCCCCCCAGGCCCAGAGACCGCCAAGCTGAAAATCGTTGGAACTGAGACGGATGGGGCCGCCAAAACGGCGAGAACCGGCAGAGAGAGGAAACCCACCAGACGGTCGCCATCGGCCATTCATCCAGCGCAGACGCCCGGAAGGTATATGTGGAAGTGGGCATCGAGGGCGAGCCATGCAAGATGGAGGTGGACTCCGGGTCCTACCTCTCCATGGTTGCATGGCGGGAAATCAAGCGCCTGGTGCCCAAAATCCAAAGAAGGGGACTGGAAAGCCAGAAACTAATCCTCAAGGACTACCAGGGAAATTGCATCCCAGTAGTCGGAACAGGACAGTTCGAGATAACCTTCAAGGGGCACACAGCAAGGCTCCCACTGACGATTGTGGACCGAGACCAGCCCAGCCTTTTAGGACTGCAATGGTTCGCACCACTCGGAATCGAGGTGACGGGCATCGATCACATCAGGGAGGCCGATTGGGAGGAGCAACTCGCAAGGGACTTCCAGGAAGTGTTCGACGGCACCCTAGGCAAGTACCGAGGGCCCCCTATTTCCTTCAGCCTAGACCCCAGTTTTCCCCCAATACGCCTAAAACCACGGCGGGTACCTTTTGCACTCCGGCCCAAGATCGATGAGCAAATAGACAAGCTCATCAGACAAGGGGTCCTCGAACCAATTGACCACGCCCGATGGGAGACCCCCATAGTCACCCCAGTCAAGCCCGATGGGTGAGAATCTGCGGGGACTATAAGGCCACCCTCAACTGCGTGCTACAACAGAGTGCCTACCCCGTCCCAGTAGTGCAGCACCTCCTACACTCACTGGGGGGAGGCAAGGTTTTTGCGAAACTCAACCTGGCGCAAGCCTATCAACAACTGCCGGTCGACGCAGAAACCGCCGAGGCGCAAACCATAGTAACCCACCGGGGGGCTTTCCGCTGTAAGAGACTCCAGTTTGGAGTCAGCATGGCCCCAGGCATATTCCAGAGCCTCATGGAGAGACTCCTGCAAGGAATCAAGGGGGTGGTGCCCTACTTCGACGACGTACTGGTGTCGGCAGCCAACCAAAAAGAACTAGAGGGTCGCCTGAGGGAGGTCCTAACGAAATTCAAAAATGCGGGGCTGAAGGTTAAAAAGGAAAAATGCCAATTACATACCGAGAGGGTCGAATTCCTGGGGTACCTTTTAGATCGGCACGGAATTCACCCAACCGAGAAAAAAATCAGAGCAATCAAGGAAGCCCCCAGGCCGAAGAATAAAACGGAACTACAGGCATTTCTAGGGCTGCTTAATTTCTATAATGTTTTCCTGCACCAGAAGGCGACCGCGGCGGAGCCTTTGCATAGGCTGTTGGACAAGGCGGCCCCGTAGACTTGGGGGAAACGCGAGGAAGCCGCCTTCAACAAAACCAAGGACCTTCCGCAACGGACATAACAGAAGAAAACCTTAAACATTCATTTTCAGTAAGACTTAGCAGCACATGAAATAACCTTCCTGCATAGCACATTACACATTTAAGTTCCTAATAAACAGTCCTGATCTTTATATATTTGCAATGTTTCTTCTTAAGTTTCCAAGGTGGTTGAAATGTGCAAAACAATTATTTCAAAAGAAACCCAATGTTTGAACACTTATAATTCAAAAATAATAAAGCAACTTGGTACCAATAACTATAAAATAAAAATGACAAAGTTCAAACTATTTTAACATGATTTTTAAAAAAAGGAAAATATACAAATTAAATAAGTAAATAAAATATCATATCCTCCCCCTGAAGGGTAAATTAGGAGATCTTTGAATTAAGGAATGAGTCTTGCCTGCCATTTTATCAAAAGAAAAAATAATTATTTAAATATAATATTTTGTCTCACTAAAAAAGTCTGATGAGCAAATACTGATTGATGTTGTTCTTATTGCTTTTAAGAAATTTTATGATCTAGTAAATGATGGTTTTACATGTTCTAAGAAGGAGAGAGTTTTTGGTTTTGTTTTCATTGATGCCAATATTCAAATTTGCTTATCTAAATTATCTGTACTCTTTGTTGAAAAAAAATATATATTAATTTGTTTATTTTAATTTATAAGCCACCCATCTTACTGTTGAGCAACTATATGTTAGATACTTCAATTGGAAACTCAACCAAGAAATATGATAAAGGTATTAAGTTAAAATAAAGCACATTTGCTTGGTTTGGGCTTAATATAATGTGCAGAAAAAAATCCACATTGATATTGTAAATTTCACTAGGCTTTGCATCACCTGAGAATTCATTCCAGTTGTCTGATCTTACAACTTCTCTGTCTGATCCCAGTTGACCTCTTGATATCTTCCTAGTTTATTTGAAACTAGAGAAAGAAAAATATGCTTTTTTAAAAAATCCCTACAGCTCTACAACATTTTTTGAGTTATATGAGAGGAATTCTTACTGCTGGGTCACAATATCAATATTTTGTTTCTGATTTTTTTATAAGAAGTTTAGAAAACATCTCCCTATATTGATTTTAAGAGTTAACATTTTGTAATTTTGTTTTAGTTGTATAAGCTATCTTAAGCACTTTTATAAGCAGATTGGGAAATTATTAAATATGTCTGTAATGGAAAATTCTATGGCTCATTTAGAGGACTGAATATCTCCCTATTTATGTAGCATTAGGAGCACCACATAAATATCTTCATGGTAAATAGCATTTTAGTAATGATCCTCAGCTTGAGAAAGAAAATGACAAGTGCAATTCCTGGCTTCACATGATCTTTCTGTGCTTTTGTGCAATTCCTGGCTTCACACGATCCTCTGCAAGCAACAGTAGACAAGGAAATGATGGTATGGAGAAGAAAGACTACCACATTTTCTTGGAAGTAAGCCACACAAAACAGCCACTCTCAATAATGATCTACTTTCACTGGTTCCCTTCACAAAAACATCCATCCATCTATTCCTCTATCCATCTATACAGAAGCTGTCTTCACACATAATTTAAAGAAGTTGCACAGACATTTTGTAAATAGGTCACCTTCATAACTTAACATTATTCTAGTTTTGCATCTAGACCTTTGCCTTACCATTTTTTTCTATACTTGTCATGGCATCTGTATTTTTTTTTCTTTTTTTCCATGGATGCTAATATTTATAGCATCTATTTCAATTCAATTTCTTTGACACACCACTATAATTCCTCTATAAATCCTTAAAAAGTACCATAGGGCATTTCCACAATTCAATTTTAGATCATTTTTGTTTCATCTAAACTTTTTCTGCTGGAGTTTTTCTCTTTAAATTCTTTTCTCCCTCTTTCAAAATAACTTTTTATTTTTATTAATGCTTGCAAGTCTGACTTATACAACCTACTTTGAGAATAATATGGTATCTAAACGAGGAAATTAATGTCTCTGCATGCTACTTTATTGTATAAAGAAAAGTCAGACCCATTTCAAAAGCTGGCTGATACCTTCGTAATGAGAACAGATGTGCAATGTAACAAATCAATAAACATTTCCAAAATGCTTAAAATCAATTATGTAGCTAATGTCTGTTTGGATTTCTTTGCCTCTCTGAAACATAACTGGACTACTACTCCATTTTGTTTAGATAGTGCATTAATAAAGCATCAGAGTACTTAAGACAGGAAACTACAGAATAAATCAGCCCCATATAATAGCACTTTATTTGGAAGAAATACTGAAAGAGCAGAGAGTTTCTACTTTAGAGAAGAAAATAAATTGAGATTTGTAATGTTGTAGCCCACATGTAAAATCCAATTTAATCCATAAAATCTCATTGGGTGTCTTCTCAGTTTAGCCTTTTCACAAGCTTACTGAAAAAAATTAAAAAAATGGTTAATCCAAGTAGGAGCAGAGGTCACCAAACTTGGCAACTTTAAGACTTGTAGACTTCAACTCCCAGAATTCTCCAGCCAACTATTCTCCAGTCCACAAATCTTAAAGTTGCCAAGTTTGAAGACCTCTGCCTTAAGAGTATCTTGGAGATTAATGGGGTATTACAAAAGCAATGTTACAGAAAAAGATTTGTTCTGAACAAAATGAAGATAAACCTGTTACTCTGACGTGAACATGGTACCCAACAAATTCTAGCACCTAATATTATAATGTAAATTATAATGTACAATGGGCAGCTTATTTATGCATTAAGTATTATTTACTTAAGTATTATTATTTAATATTAAACTCCTAGCCCAATACTCCCTATTCTGAAGGAGTTATAGAACTTAACAATCAACTAGCAGCTGCAAAGAAAAGCTATTAGTATGTTAGTTTTATTTGTTCTTCAGATCTGTTCAAAACTTAATAGAACACCTACACTTTGACAGCCTTTGTATTTTAATGTGATTTCAAGATGAATGTTCATGTCCTTTTCCTAACTTGTAATTCTATTGCTATGAAAAGGATCAACTGAATAAATATGATTTAATCTGCTGAACAGGATTACAAGACTTCTATTGTTAAGAGGTCAGAACTGGATATCATTTTCAATTCTGAAACACGACTTGACTGAATCTTGCCCCAACAGACTAATGGAAAACAGTTTATCCACTTATCCACAATGAGTAACTGTGGTGGTGGTAGGGTCTTCTACTTGGATATGTGTGAAGTAGGAAAACAACCCAGTATAAATGACCCTCCAAAAAGATGCAAATGACCAGCTGCCTGCAAGGAACATAAATTCCCCCATTCAAGCCTCTTGAATGAGAAGCAATACCTCTTTGAAGAAAAAAACATGAAAGTCCAATTGCCTCCTGAAAAAGCACCTCTGGAACAACCATGACCTGGATGACTGAGAATCTCTACAGATCATTACTCTCTGCAAGAATTCTAAAGCAATTCATTAGATCCTAAAGCAGATGTAAATACATGTAATTTATGTGATAGTGATAATGATAGTGAGAGGTGTGTGTGCGTGTGTGTGTGTGAGTGTGTGAGAGAGAGAGACAAAATGAAGCAAATGGGCGTTGGTAAATTTACCTGTGAACGCCCTTTCTATCTATGCTGCGAGAGAGCCCAGGATGGGTAGACTCCTTCTTATGACATCATTAAGCTGAGTCTGTACTTGTATATAAAAAGCCAGCCCCCAGGAGTATCCCCAGCTTTGGCAAAGATACTTGACAGACTGAAGAAATGTCTCTGAAAACAAACAATCCAATACATTAACATGCCTTACCATCTCCGGACGAACTAAAGGAGGGGCTGGGCTCTCTCGCAGCATAGATAGGTAAATTTACAGGTTCACAGGTAAATTTACCAACGCCCATTCTCCTCCATGCTGCAGCGAAAGCCCAGGATGGGACATACCAAAGCTTGCATGTCCACGGGCGGGTCCTCGTCCAGCCAATCACTCCGACGGTGGAACCACTTGCTGAAGAATCCGTCTGCTGAAGGCCGCCGTCGCCAAGGCAAAGGAATCCAGATGGTAGTGTCTGATGAAGGGAGACGGGGATGTCCACGTGGCCGCTCTGCAAATCTCTTCCAAGGATGCCTGGGTGGCCCAGGTGGTTGAAGTGGCCGCACTTCTGGTAGAGTGTGCCATTAGACCACGGGGTACCAGAAGAGCCACTGCTTTGTAGGCTTGTGTGATGCACGTCCTGACCCACCTGCTAATAATAGGGGAATATGCCTTGCTCCCCAAGTGAGATGGGGAAAAGGAGACAAACATGGCTTCTGTCTTTCTAAAAAAGACTTCTGTCTTTCCATTTTAAAATAAGCATGGCTCAAGCGTTGAGAGAATGGCTCTCAAAAGTGCTTAAGGATGGCAGAGGGTGGAATTGGGTCTTTGGAGCCCTGAAAATGGCCACCGGGCCACTTAAAATGGCCACTCACCTCGTGTCTGAAGAGACTGCATTCCAAGAAGGCCGCTGCTCGTCGATGGCTGTGAGAAGTGAATTTCGCTCCTTAGGCTATTGCGAGCCCCGAGCGATCAGATCAGCCAGAGAAGGAAGAGATTGCTGCCCATGTGATCAGCTGGCTGGCTCTGTTATCAGTTTGCCGATCAGTTTTATGATTGGACAAACTGCGGCTATGGGGAAGGTCTCAGATGCTTCCCTGCTTGCCTAGCAGCACTTGGGAAAACGTTGATCCCAACGTTGCAGGAGAACGGAGCCCCGCTCTCCTGAAGTTGCAGCTGCCCGGATCCCCGGGAGCTGATTGAAGCAAGGGTAGCTTCTGTAGAAAATTGCTGAATAAAACGCTAAAGCTTTTAGAGACACAGCTTGTGACTTAAAGAAGCTGAGTCAAAGCTGGGGATACTCCCAGGGACTGGCTTTTTATATACAAGTACAGACTCAGCTTAATGATGTCATAAGAAGGAGTTTACCCATCCTGGGCTCTCGCTGAAGCATACACCAGGGAGCATATGCCACTAACAGCCTGATCTAATATTGGTACTGCCTTCCGCATATGATTGCCATGTGAAATAATTTGCTTCCTTTCTTGCTTGCTTGCTTATATGCTATCAAGTAATTGTTAATCAACTCTTAGCCACCACCATCAAAATATTTTCCCCATGATGATTTGTCCCTAATCTGATCTTTTAGCTGTCCCAACTGTGTACTCATTAGTCTACCTTGCTGCTGGTCATCTTCTTTATCTTCCAAGTTTTCCAGTATTAGAACTCTTTCCAGAGAGCTTGGTAAAATGTGCTTAGTACATTAATAGGATTTGTTGCTTTTCAATTTTCAAAGACATCATTAATTTGTTAGTTTTAATTGCTTTGTGGAGCAGGAATAACTATAATTACCTGGTCTCCTGTTGGTATAAAATAATATGGAATTACAATGATAAAAATTGTTTTTCTGCTTGTGACACCACAATGGGTAATCAAATTGTTACCCTGTTTCTTTAATGCTTCCACCTACAATTCAGGTGGGATAGACTAGAGCTTTTAAATAAATAGTTGTACTTTTCCCTTTTAATCCAAGTTATCTCAAGAGTATGAGCTTTTGAAGTCCATAATGCTAGTGTAAAAACAAAACTGGAATACAAACAAAGCTTTTTTATTTTAATAACAGTATATTTTAGACCTACTATAAGATATTAAACTGCATTGTTGTTGCATCATGGACATTTTTTTTTTTTTTAAGTGACCATTAATCTTTTGGGGTTGATCACAAACAATAACACACATAAGCACACTTTGGGGAGCAAGATATCTAAACCAATTTCATGGAAGACCTAAGTCTACTTACAACTGCTTGTAATAATTAATAATTAATCAACAAAGAAACAAAAGTGTGTAAACTACTCAGTATACAACTGAACACTGAAATGAAAAAAAGCAATCCGGATGCATCTATGTTACCTTTCCTGACAACTTCATCTTTCTAGTTCAAGTTGCTCACATGGCCCAGTTCTGAATAGGCCATGGCCCAGGGATGGGCGGCAGCCCAGGGGTTGGGGACCCCTGGTGTATAGTTTAACCTCAATTCATAGAAAATAGACCTAACTGAGCAATTATTTTTCATTCATAGTGGCATAATTCTAAAGTATTTTCTTCTTCTTTCTACAGTAGCAGAAGATAAGAGGATTTATCAGACACTCTATCATGAATGAGATACAAAGTGAAATTATCCACTAGGCCCAATTCCTTGGGGAGACTGAAAAACCAGTTTTGGTTTGAGACTGTATGTGTGCAGGGCTGAATGCTCTGTAGCTAGACAAGCTTAAAGGTGATATATGTACCCCTGAGCCTGTAAATATAAGTGTATATCAAGGGAGAAAGAGGATGTAAAATTAATATACTACCTTGAAACAGTATATCAGTCTTGTCTAGCAAGAACAGTTAAGAAACAAACATAAGCATTTTGAACTTTTAAATATTTAGAACATTTATAACATTTTTTATCAGATGTTTTATTTTGAATATTTATACCTCTACGGTTGAGCAAGAGTTTGTAAGCTGTACAGTCAGAAGGCATAGAAAATACAAAATGTAATTGTAACAATAGCCATTTAGGAAAAAAAATGAGGGTGACATTTTTGCGTGGATGAGCTAAGGTCACATCTGCCTCTGATAATCTTCTGAGGATGATTTAGGATTTCCAGAAGATAGCGGCTTCCCTGCCAGCTGTCAGAAGTGTTAAAAGCCATTATATCTTTGAGAAAGAACACAGCTGAAGATGAAGATGTTGTAAAATCATTTTCCTCTATCCTAAGAAAGCAGAGGCAACTGAAGCTGCTGGAGCAAATTGCTAGCACAATCAGGATTCCTCTGACATAGTAATCAGGAAATAAGTAGGAAGATGTCCTACTCTGAATGGGCGTTGGTCCTTACCTGACACGCCACTTCTCTTGGAGCTGGGAGGATCGTCCAGTGATGGGTGGAGCTTCAGTCTCTGCTGTTGTAGGCTGAGCTTAATTTCCAAGGGACGCCTCCTTCTTCCATCACGTGTCCAGTCCTGGCGTCCCAGTTTATGCGAAGACGAGGAGACCCGGCAGTCGTGCCCTCCTCTTACTAAACTTAAAGTGCACTGGCCAAAAACAAGACCCCCTCCAGACGGTGAAATAGACAAGAAAGAAAAGGGAGGGGCTGGACGATCCTCCCAGCTCCAAGAGAAGTGGCGTGTCAGGTAAGGACCAACGCCCATTCTCCTTAGAGCTGGTCGGATCGTCCAGTGATGGGACATACCAAAGCTGGGGCCTGTCCTATGGGAGGGACACCGTCTGGTCTGTTGACTCATCAGGATCCCTAAACACCTTTTGGAGGACCCTTCTTCCGAAGGAGGCCTCTGCCGCTGCGTACCTGTCAATCTTATAGTGCCTAATGAAGGGTGACGGGGATGCCCACGTTGCTGCCCGACAGATGTCGAGTATTGGGGCCTGTGTGGCCCAGGCAGCTGAGGTAGCCGCACTCCTAGTTGAGTGAGCCGTAATTCCCTTGGGCACTTGTAGGGCCTGGACCTGGTACGCCTTGGAAATGGCCGCCCTGATCCAACGGCCTATGGTGGTGGAAGGTACCTTGAGTCCCTGTGACTTTGGTTGGAAGGATATAAACATGGCCTCGGATTTACGAAAGGACTGTGTGCGTTTAATATAGATTCGCAGGGCCCGTCTAACGTCTAAGGTGTGCCATAGGGTCTCCCTTTCATGGGTTGGCCTGGGGCAAAAGTTAGGGAGGATAAGTTCCTGAGCCCTGTGGAAGACTGAGTTAATTTTTGGTAAGAAGGAAGGGTCGAGTCGGAGGACTACCCGGTCTGTGTGGAAGACGCAAGATCCTTTCTAATTGATAGAGCAGCGATCTCTGAAATCCTACGAGCTGATGTGATAGCGACCAGGAATACTACTTTATAAGACAGGAACTGAAGAGGCACCTCTCTCATAGGTTCAAAGGGTGGCCTAGTGAGAGAAATCAGGACCTTATTGAGGTCCCAAGTGGGATAACGGTGAATGGACGGTGGACGTAAGTTCGTGGCCCCTTTCAGAAAGGCTTGGATGCGGGGATGGTGAGAGAGGGAGGAGACCTTTTCGCAGGAAATGACGGTGGATAGGGCTGCCACCTGACGCCTTAGTGTATTGGGGGATAGACCCTTACTGAGCCCCTCTTGGAGGAAGTCAAGGATTTGGGCGACTGACGGTACCTTTGGGTCGATGTGGAGACTGGAACACCACTTGCGGAAGGAGTCCCAAGTGGCGTCATAAATCCTTGTAGTGGAGGGACGCCGGGCTGCTAAGATGGTATTAATAACCTCAGTGGAAAGGTTCTCTCTCCTCAGACGTTCCCGCTCAACCTCCAAACGGCTAGTTGGAGCCATTGGGGGTCCAGGTGGAGAAGGGGGCCTTGGGACAGGGAGATCCTGTCTGCTGGTATCCTCCAAGGGGGGGCTGTGGAAAGACTGCGGAGGTCCGCGAACCAGAAGCGACGGGGCCAATAAGGAGCTACCAGGATCAGTTCCGCCCTCTCGTGGAGTATCTTCTGGATGACTCTGGGGACCAGAGCCAGAGGAGGAAAGGCATAAAGGAGGCCAGAGGGCCACGGGCATCGTAAGGCATTGTAGTTCTCTGCCCCTGGTGTCGGGAATCTGGAGATGAACCGAGGGAGTTGGGCATTGGATGGAGAGGCGAACAGGTCTATTACTGGCAGGCCGAAAATCACGGCTGCTTCCCTGAACAGGGCCGGGTGAAGGCGCCACTCCGCCTGGTCTATGGTGGCCCTGCTTAACCAATCTGCTCGGGTGTTGTCGATGCCCGAGATGTGATCTGCTGTGAGGGAAAGAAGGTGTGACTCCGCCCATCGGCAGAGGCGCTCGGTCTCCCTCATTAGACTCTTTGACTGGGTGCCCCCTTGCCTGTTGATATGAGCCTTTGCTGTTATGTTGTCTGTAAGGATGAGAACGTGACAACCCTTTAACTGAGGGAGGAAGCAGCGGAGGGCCAGGTGGATGGCCCGAAGCTCTAGCCAATTTATATTGCACCTGCTCTCTGTGGCTGACCATTTTCCCTGAGCTGTGCTGGACCGCAGATGGGCGCCCCATCCGGACAGACTGGCGTCTGTGGTGACGGTGATTCTTGGGGGCTCCTTGAGGGGGCAGCCCTTGTTGATCGACGCCTTGTTCTACCAAAGGAGGGAGGTGAGAACCCTTGGTGAGACCTTGACCTTGCGTCGGGAGTTGCTGGAGCCGGCTCTTTGGTACGGGAGCAGGAACCACTGGAGGGACCTGGAGTGGAATCGAGCCCAGGGGATAACGGAAATACAAGAAATCATTTTCCCTAGTAATTTTGATAGTTCCAGGAGAGGGACCTTCTTTAGCCGTCTGATAAGTTTTACTGATTGCTGGATGCTGAGTATCCTCTCTGGAGAGATGAACACCCTTGCCCTAACTGTGTCTATGATGGTTCCCAGATGGGGTAACCTGGTGGAAGGGGTGAGCTGGCTTTTCTTCCAATTTATTTGGAAGCCGTGTTCCTGGAGGGCGGAGAGGGTAATGAAGGTGTCCCTGGTAGCCTGATCCCTGGAGGAGGATAGGATGAGAATATCATCCAGGTAGCAGTGGAGCCATACCGGGATGGTTCTGAGGTGTGCAGCCAGAGCGGCCAGGATCTTGGTGAAAGTCCTGGGGGCGGAGGCCAGTCCAAATGGGAGGGCCGTGTACTGGAAGTGGTGATTGTTGTAGCTAAAACGCAGGAATTTGTAGTGGGAGGGTCGGATTGGGATGTGTAAATATGCCTCAGAGAGGTCAATGGAGGACAACCAATCCCCCTGTCTAATCCCCGAGAGGATGGATTGTAGGGTGTTCATTTTGAATCTACGATAAACCAGGTAGCGGTTTAGCCGTTTTAGATCCAAGATGGCTCTCCATCCCCCTGAGTGTTTGGGCACCACGAATAAGTGAGAGTAAAACCCTTGTCCCCTTTGGGATGGAGGGACTGGCTGGATGGCCTGTATCTCCAGTAGATGCCGAATTGCTGCCTCCATGAGGCTGCGTTTGGTGTGGTTTTTAGAAAGGGGGCATGCCATGTAGAAATCAGGGGGGATGGAGAAGAATTCGAGGGCAAGGCCAAATCTGACGGTATCCCTGACCCAGGCATCTGAGGTGGATGAGTCCCACTGGTTGGCGAAGGATTTGAGTCGTCCGCCAATTGGGATCAAATCGGGAGGTTTATCTGGAGCGCCTGAAGGGCCTGGTGCCGGAGCCGCGAAAGGGCCTCTTAAAGTTTCCCCCTCTCCTGTGTCTGTCAAAGGAGTCAGACCTATCCTGGGGCTGTCCCGAACCAAAGGAGGGGGGCCTTTGGTATCTGGGAGGGAAGGGGGGTTGGGGATAGGGACGAAAGGAAGACCTCCGAAAGGGCTGCAGGGGTCTGTGATCTGACTTACGGGCGAGGGATGGGAGGTACTTCTTCTTGTTCCTTCCTTCAACTAGGAGAGGATCCAGGGAAGGGCCGAATAGTTTATTTCCCGTGAGGGGAGCGGAGGCTAATTTCATCTTATTTTTGAGATCCGCCTGCCAGTGCCTTAGCCAGAGCAGGCGGCGGGCAGAGACATGTGAGGAAATGGCGCGGGAGGAGAATTTCACGGAGTGAAAAGTAGCATCAGCTGAGAACTCTGCCGCGGCAGTGATCTTAGCTATGTCTTGATGGGCACGTGTATTAGAAGTCGGGACATGTTGTTTAAGCTGGCGGAGCCAGCGGATAGAAGATCTGATGAAAAATGAGGCGGCCGTGGCTGCCCTGATCGCCCACGCGTCTGATTGGTGAGCTCGACGCAGGGCCAGTTCCGACCTCTTTTCTTCCGGCCTGAGGGCCTCCAGGGGGTCACTGAGGGCGGAAGAAGAGGCTAGGCTCGCGACAGGCTCATCAACCTCCGGAGTATTTAACAAGTTGGACAGCTCAGGGTCAAGATTAAAAAACCGCTTATCATGGGCTGAAGGCGCTGGGGGGGCGGTAGAGGAAGCCAGTTGCTTGGAGATAAGGTCCAAGAATATGGGGGGGGCTGGGATGACCTCAGCCTCCACCACCGGCTGCTTGAACATGGAGTCCTCTAGTGCTGCCAAGTCTGAGGGAGAGGGAGTAGGAAGGCCTTGGGTGGTTAGACCCGAGATGTTCCTGGCCTTGTAGAGGAGTGATTTGAAAAGCTGAGGCTTAAAGAGCCCTACGAAGGCGGGAAGGTCAGGGGTGAGCCCCTCGTCCTCGGACATTTCCGGCTCTGACGGGTCAGAGTCCGGGAGGTGTTCGTCGAATGGGAGCGACCCCAACTCAAATTGTTCCTCCCCCTCTAATGCGTACAGATCTAGATCCCCTGCCCCCTCCTCATCGTCCTCCCTAACTGAGGGAGAAGCTGTCTCCTGAAGGGGTATCTGTTCGTGGGAGTGGAGAGGGGATGGTCTTACGGTTTCGGTGGTTTGTGTAGGCCACTCTGGTCTGGCTATCCTCTGCATTCCCTCCGCAATCCCCTGGCGGATGGCCAACTCCATCCAGGCTCTGAGTTGTTCCGGGACCGCCTGAGGTAGAGTGTCTTCCTGTCGCAGGCCCGCGGCCGTTGGCGTGAAAGTAGCCTCTGGAGTTCTCCTGGGTGTCGTTCCGGAGTCCTGTTGTGCCTGGAGGGAGGGAGAGACTGCGGGAGGGGGAGGGAGAGCAGAGGTAGAAGGGGTGGCTGGTGCTGGGAGCACTGCACCGGACTGTTTGGCGCGCTTTTCTATCTCTTTTTCTAGCGCCCTGTGTCGCCTTAGGGCCTCCTGTTGGGAGGCTTTAGTGGGCTCTTTAGCCTGACTGCGCAGGTGTCTGGTCTTTTGTTTGGCCTTTAAGGAAGGGCCTTTTGAAGGATTGCCTTCTGACATTCTGGATGATTGAAAACGGTGTGGATCAAGAGTAAGGTAGTTGGCACCTTAGGGGTCGACCTGCAATTAAGGCCGGGAGCCCTGGGGAGCTATGCGTCCCCCCCCGATCAATCAGTTAGGATCAATGAATTGGCCTGGTAAGAGGCGTTACTCTTTTTTCTGCTTCTTTTCTTTTTTCTCTCTCTCTCTCTTTTTTTTTTTTTTTTGATTATATGATCAGAAAAAAACCTTTATTCTGTTTGAGATTTGAAAGAAGCTGCTGCCTCTTCCTTTCCTCTTGCTTCTTCTTCTTCTTCTTCTTCTTCTTCTTTTTGAAATTCGGCTGTTTGGAAACTGCAAGTGCCCTGAAGGGCAATACACAAGGCCTGCACCAGACTGCCTTCCCAGACAAAGGAAACTGGGTGGGAGTGGTGGATAGGTTACCGCGCCGCTACGGCTGGCCGCGGGTGCTAAAACACTAGAAAATTCAATCAAGCAATCCAAGCCTCCAATGATTCTTAGAAGAAATAAACAGCACCAGAAAACACTGTAGAGCAGGCCTACGGGTCCTGCTGTCCTTGAAATTAGGCCGCAGTAAAGATCGGGTTGATAAAGGCCTCACAAAATGGCGGCCGGCCACGAGGCGGAGCCAAAATGGCGGCCGCAACCTCGAGGGCCTGCAGGGGCCTAGCAGCAGCAATGGAGGCCTCCCTAGGGGCGATCTGACTCCCCAGGGGAAGGAGTTCCAAAGAAACGAGGCTCAAACGAAATTTAGTTGTATAAGTAAATCGGAGGCGGGGGGGGAGAAACGGAACGAAAGGAGCCTTTTAAAACGAACGGAGACAAAACAAACGGCAGCAAGGCAAAGGGAAAGGGTGGGGGGGCAGCCTGTAAAGGGTGCTAGCCTTCCCCTGGCTCCCCTAGGGCCGGGAGGCCTCCCAGGGAGGAGGAAAAATTAAAAGGTAACCAACCGGCGCAGGGCTAAACTGAGAGTAAAAAGAATAAAGAAACGATACAACCTGAGGAAAAACTGCTGAAATCTCAATCGAGAGGGTTTTGCTGAAAGCAATGGCCAGGAGCACAATCGCAATCTGCCTACTCTGCACAAGGCTGAGCATAAACTGGGACGCCAGGACTGGACACGTGATGGAAGAAGGAGGCGTCCCTTGGAAATTAAGCTCAGCCTACAACAGCAGAGACTGAAGCTCCACCCATCACTGGACGATCCGACCAGCTCTAAGGAAAAAAGAGGGAGTTTTTTTTTTTTTTTTTATTTTTTTTTTTTTATTTTTTTTTTTTTTTTTTTATATAAATAAAAAAAATTTTTTTTTTTTTATTTTAGATCAATACTTAGTAAGCCCCCTTTTTTTTTTTTTTAACCTTTTTTTTCCTTATAATTAAAAAAAAAAAAAAAACTAATAAACTTTTAAATTAAATGTTTTTTTTTTTTTTTCCCTTTTTTTTTTTTTTTTTTTTTTAAAAAAAATTTAATAAAATAAATTTTTTTAATTTTTTTTTTTTTTTATTTAATTACTGAAGTCCTAAAACAGGATGCATTTATTATGGGAGATATGAAGGCTAGGAGGGGGAGGGAAAGAGCAAATGTATATGCTCTGTGCAACTGTGACTTTTTTTCTTTCTTTGCTTTCATATTTCTATGCAGTGTTTTAGTTATAAACTACTAATTGGCATTGGGGGAAGGGATATTACTTTTTGTGGCATCTCATATTCCAAACAATATACTTTTGGTCCTTGATTCAACAGTCAATGTGTAGTTCATTTCAACACAACTTTCCTGAAAAAAATAATAAAGTAGCTTGTCAAGTTCTCTGTGCTGTTTATAACTAAATCCTTGCCAATGCTTTTGTAGCTGACAGCTGAGGATGCTTATAGTACTTCTAGCAGCATAAATAAAATGCTCTGGGGATTTTCTGCTCTGCTTTAACACACGCTGCACAATAACCATTTATCTAAATAATCTAATATTATCAGTTACTCTATCTTTGAATAACTATTATTAAGGTAAAAACACTCAGTACAATCCCCCCTAAAGAGAGTTCACTTGTTCTCTTAAGCTATATCAAGGTGCAGCAAGTTGGCTGATTTTTGTTCCTTAACAGTTGCTATCTAATGCTCTGTATGGCATGGGGCAAGGTTACCCACATAAACTTTTTCGTCCCATTATGTCAGCTCATCCCACCTGATCAGGCACAGAAGGTATATATTGTGAATTCCAGCAGTCAAAGAATTCCAACTGGCAGGATCTAGGAGAAAAGCCTTCTCTGCCATTATCCCCATTTGCCCATTATCCCCAGAAAGGCAATTTCAGCACCCCACAGATCCATGTTTTTCTCTAATTATGGTATTTATAATTTTCAGTTATAAGTTTTTAATACTTAAAAAAGAGACTTAAGTCACAAATCTGAAATGGCACACTTCTTTACGAAAACCTACAATGGCTGTCTGATGGGTATTAATTCTTTAATAGTTAATGAAATGGAAAAACATAGTATGACAAGGGGCACCATTAAGGCAGAGTTTTTACAGCAAAGAGAACATCATTGGTATTTTATAGTATCCTTTGTGGTGCTCTGAGGCAGAATTATAAGGAGGTAAATATAAAAATAAAGGTATAGGGGATTACAGGCACAAAATTCTGAAAAAGGCAAGAGTCCAGGTTTCAAAAATAGCATACAATGTGTTTGTATTTAATGATTAACTTGACTCTATTTTCTGAATTCACAGCTAAATAGGAACTTATTTAACACACAAAGGCCCACAATTACTTCTCTGCTCTTATCACAATAACAGTTAAGCTGGCCAGGGCCCTGTTGGAGTACTGAGTAAAGAGTATCACTGCAAGCACTAAACTCGGCAATTGCCAGACAAAGTTATTTCCGAAGGAACAACTTAGTTCAGTTATCTAGAAGTATTTGAGTTGTTGATCCTGAGGAAGTGGGCAGGATCCCTGCCACTGTGAGTTCTGCTCCCTGAATTCTGGATCTAAGCCCTTCCTGATTGGTCAAGAACTTCTGAGAGGTTGCATGTGGTTCTGTCCAAGAGAAGACTAAATTTCTATACAGGAGAAAGCTGATTGCCTTCAAGGGGGATAGGGGTGTGGGCACCTCATTCTCAAGAGACCATACATACTTTGACCCAATTGTATTGGATAACTTTTTAAGGAAGGATGTAAAGAAGATGTGGGGAGGGACTGGATGAGGTGGATTATCCAGAGCTTTTTAATTTGCATTTGGGCTAGATTACAGTACCAAGACAGCACGAGTTATAGTTGTGGATGACCTTTGGGTGTCTCAAGATGGGAATTATGTTTCTGTGCTGGTCCTCTTTCTCTTGGAGGCTGTCAATATCAACTATAGCATCCTGGACTGATTCCAGTGGCTGGGAGACCGTTTTGCACTGGTTCTCTTCCTTATTCAGTGGCCAGTTCTAGTTAGTATTGGTAGACAGGGAGAAGTCCAACTCTAGGCCTCTTTTCTATTGGGTGTTTCACAGCTCTAGTCTTTTGCCTCTCCTGTTTAACCTCAACTTGAGGCTACTGAGTAAGGTCACAAGAAAGCAAAAGTTGCAATATCATCAATACCAAAGAAACATACTGGAAGCTGAATAAAAGCAGTCAGTACTAATACATAAACATAATACTTTTAACTGAAACATGGTTACAAATTAGCATGTTTAGATCTATGCAGTTCAATTCAGCTATGATTCCAGTGTTGGATCAGGTGCTTGCTACCATACCCCTTTTCTATTTTCTCTCTTCACTATCCCATTGCAAATACCTATTACTTAGAAAATTAAAAGTCTGAAATTCCAGCTACTTCCTGTCAGTTGAAGGTCATTTTACTAGGTAATCTGCCAACCTAGTTATTAGTTATTAAGATACTAAATTTACCTGACAGGGCCAGACTTCCACCCAATTAGAATAATTTGTGAACCAAGCAATGTATCTTCTAGTAAGAACAAAAAATCTTGAAACAACAACAAAAAGATACAAATAATTTTTCAGCCAAAAACAGGCTTTTGAAGATTTGACAGTTGTTTTTTTATTTTCTTTCATATCCAATTACCCTTTTGCAATACCTGACCACTATCTGGTTTTGCTTTCTCATTTACCTTTCCTTTCCAGTTGAGCTGCCCTTTTTCACATCCAGCATGCTATTTCTGCACAAAGAAAGGAGGGAGGGAAATATGTATTATAAATACAGTATATAGATTTCCTTATGCTTTGTGTGTGTGAATGATGCTATGGTGGCTACAGCCCTTCCATGTTTAAACACAAGCCCTCCTGCTTGACAGGTATGATGGGAAATCCTGGGCAATTTAGTATTTTCCTTGATCAGTAGAAATTATTTGTCTCTGTAAGACCAGGCTATTTTCCCATATGTAAATCATGTACATTTATAACTGCAAAATGGGCAGTCCCCTTTCTGACGCAGATCAGCCCAGACTTGGACACGTACATCAATTCTGTGACACCCTTGAAGGAGAGCTTCAACAGACCAGTCAAACAAGCGACTGCCAACTGTGAAAATCCATATCTCACCAAGTAAATGCTCTGTGTGGGAATATACCAGAAATCTTCCGCTATTAGCTCAGGATGTGGGCTAGAATGAAAAAAGCTTAATAGACGTTTAAAAAGAGACTATCAGATGAAATGGAGGACAAAGTCATTTGTCAAGGCACCCCAGAGGCTTCATCCGCTATACTAAAAATATATTTAGTTTTCTACTGATTCCTCTGTTTTGATATTGTCTTTTGATGTTTGTCTGTTGGATGTTGTCCTTTTTTTAAAGACATTGTCTAAGTCCAGAACAAGGAGTTCTTTTTGGTGTTACATCAGATGTGGCAGACACCTGTGATACCAACAAATACATAGTGACATACAGCCTGATATGAAATCCTTCTTTTATTAGCTAAAATTCATACTTGTGTTCCAACAATTTTGAGAAAACACTAGAGATTTCAGCTGTTCACATATTTTTAAAAAAATCTCTGTTTTCAATAATGGGTGATAACCAGTTCAGAAATGCACATTTTTGGCTGACTTGGTTATTGTGATATATTTAGACAATAACAGATGATCCTTTAAACTTGTCTTGCTCTGTCAAAGCAAAATAACTTAATAGCTGTAGGAGGACCAGGAAACAGAATGGTAGAAATGAGCAGTAAGCCATGGCCATTTTATTTGTCTATAGCTGGCCTTCATTTAAGTGGAATGTCAAATTTTAAGTTCGATCTCAGTCAGCCAAACTTCTTACTTCACATTTGCTTTGACATAATTTGCAGTTGATTATCACAACAAAATGAAGTATACTATAGTACCCCTTTTTAGCATTGTGGTTTGGAGAAAGAGAGAGAGAGAGGAATCTGCAACGTATAAAAACTACAAAATATGCTAGAAAAGCAATCCAGTAGGCATCTATTTGGGCAATAAAACAAATGGTCTTGTAAATCTTTTGGCAGCAATAAAACAACAACGACAAGTAGAAGTATAAGTATAATATTCCACGGGAGAAATTACAGTAGTAGAGGTGTAGAAATAATGGAAAGGTTTTGATTGTTTTGGCACAAGGGTACAGTAAACGCAGCTGGCTAGAAGAGTAGCTGTAGACCTTGGAGGTTTGTTATTTTGATAGTTGTCTAATGGTGAAAATTGCTTTCTGTTGCTGAAATTTTCACTTGATTATCCAAGCAGTTTGGCAAAAGCTCATTTCAATTATGTCTGATGCCAACATAGTGTTTCCACTGGTATTTTTACCTGGGGATTTGGCACAGGTTTTATCAAGGGAGCTACTCTGTGTTAATCCCCTCTACTTCTTTTTTGTTCAACTGGCAGAATGAAGTGAATTGCAAACCCTGAGAAATGGCAACCCAGACACATTTGTTTTACTGCCTGTCATGAGAACAAATTAATAATTGTCAGGGAGTGTAAGTGTATGGTAAGTTGCTTTGATTTTTTTTCCCTTCCTCTTCACGGTGGAAAGTGTCACAAATCATAGCATTTAACTGGAAGGAGGATGATACTGATTTGAAAGCAGTAAGATAATATAAAACAATACAGCCAAAATCCTACACAGTGCTCACAGTACTGCTGATTGCCAACCCATGTGCTCCATATGGGGCTACTACTTGAAAAATATCCGATGCAGAATACAGCAGCGCAAGCATTTCTGAATGCTGCTAGCATTGCACATGCTGTGTGAGATGCACTGGGTACCAATTTATTTCCAGGTCCAGTTCAAGTTTGATTTCCACCTCCGCAGCATGGTATCAGGTTACCTGAGAAACCATTTTGTCCTAATTACATAGACCTGTTCCATTTGGGTGGGCAGGAAAAGTGTGTTACAGACACTGTGTAAGCTTTAGAGCATGTTCCAGTCAGTCAAGTAGGAGGAACGTGTTACAGACCCTGTTGTGGGGTCAAGGAAGAGAGCCTTTTCTGCCACTGGCCCCTCCCTTTGGAACATCTTGATCCCTGAGGTGAGGCAGACCATTTCCAGGAAAGCATTAAGACTTGGCTCTGTCAATTACCATGGGAATCCATAGTGGTATGTAATCCTAGAGGGTAGCTGGTGATTTGAGGATGCCCCTCCATCTTATTAACTTTGTCTATTTTTTAGGGATTTCATAGCTTATCTGTAAGTGTATACATTTAATCAATAAATCTTCAATTGATTCAAGAAATGTGATTCTTCTCAATGTGTGTGTGTGTGTGTGTGTGAGGGAGGGAAGGAGGGAGGGAGGGAGGGGGAGAGGGAGAGGGAGAGGGAGAGGGAGAGAGAGAGAGAGAGAGAGAGGACCAAGGCCCTAACCTCTGACAAATGGAAACACTATAAGATGTGGATAGTGGACTTCCAGTTTGTCGGCTTCGCGAGCGGCAGGGATTTGCGATCCTGCGCGATCCCTGCTGCGCTAGCCGCTTTGGTGCCTCTGATCCATCGATCTGGAGACTAGGGCTGCCATGAAGAGGCAGCCCAAGATAGGAGGGATCCGGACAGGGGTTTGGGGTCTTCGCAGACCCCTTCCCCACCCGGCTTAACCCTCTTTCTCAAGGCGGTGGAGCGGCGGTCAGTAATGGCCGCCACAAAGAAGCTGACAGCTGGACAAGATCGTGCTGGAGGAAGAAGGAGAAAGTGCTGAAGCGAAAGTTTCTTGGCTGAACTGGATTATAAGATACAAGTAATACAAGTAATATCCTGAAAATTTGGATTTTTGAAAGATACTTTGTTTCCAGAAGAGATTTACAAGCGGCGAGTGAAAGTGTTTTAAGAGAAAGTTTATTCTCCTTCCACATGGATTTAACAAACGGATATTGAAAATCCTGCGATTTTAATAGAAGGTAAAAATTTAAAGCTTTCTGTTATAAATGGGAAGGGAGAGGACAAAAGGAAAAATTTCATTAAGATTTTGTTGGAGAAGATGCCTGGAAGATTTTGAGACTGGAAGTTAATTGTAATAAGACTTTAAAATACAGATTGGGTTTTTTTCCCTTGCCAATTGATATTACCCCAGGAAGAAAAAGTGTGAAGAACTTTGTGTTCTGTTTGGATTGTTTGATGACTTTGGGATTTTGGGGAATTGTTTTAAGCTTTGAATTATCTTAGTTGTTTTAAAAAGAAGAAGAAGAGAAAAAGAAGAAGAAAAGGTTTATAATGGCTTTATCTGTTGATGAACTGAGAGAGGACTATGGTAGAATAAAAAAGAAGGTAAAGACGGTGTGAGAGAAATTTTTTGCTTTTTAGAAATGGCGCTTGCTACTTTTCAACAAACACAGCAATTAATGGAGGATAAAGAAGAAGAAGAAGAAGAAGAAGAAGAAGAAGAAGAAGAAGAAGAAGAAGAAGAAGAAGAAGAAGAAGAAGAAGAAGAAGAAGAAGAAGAAGAAGAAGAAGAAGAAGAAGAAGAAGAAGAAGAAGAAGAAGAAGAAGAAGAAGAAGAAGAAGCTATCTTTAATGAGTCTACAAAGTTGATCAAGAAAGGAGGGAAAAAGAGAGGAAGGAAAAAGGACATAAGACTTAAAAAAACATCCAAGAAAGAGAAAAATAAGATGCAAAATCAATATACTGTTAGAAAGCAAAAGAAAAGAGAAATGCAACAGAGGGGGGAGCGAAGGGGGTAAAAAGACCAGATGGGATAAGATAGAAAGGAAGAAGGGGGAAAAAAGCCACAAAGGTATGAAATAAGATGTGGAAAAGAAATCTTTTTATGGATAATGGGTAATGCACAACTTTGTTTTAAAATGTTTCTGCAAGGTACATGATAGTATTGTAGTATTTGTATGAGAATTAGAAAATCAGAATTTTATAAGGCTTAAGTAAAGATTAAAATATTAAAGGTTTAATAATGATAGATTTTAAGATTTAATAAAATATTAAAAGGAATGTCTAAAACATTTAGTTTAAGTATAGAGTTTAATTGACTATTGTGTGGATGTTTGTATAAACTTATTATTATGGTATTTGTTTTTGAAATAGATAATTGGAATGCTATGAGATTTAATGTTTAATTATATATTTAATTACTTTATGGATTTACTATTTTAGTAAGTAGAATGTACTAAGCAGAATTAGATAGGGAATTAGGTGTTACCTTAAATGTTAATGTAGGGGAGCGATGGAAAGGCATCATACTTCGATTAGTGATTTCAGGAGAAATATTTTTTTTTCTAATATGAATGAGATAAATGGATAATTGGAAAAGAATGGACAAAAGATACAAATATAATGATTTAAATTAAGATGAAATAAATAAAATAGAATTAAGAAGAGTGGAAAGCGGGGAGAAGTTATAATAAAGATATAGAAGGGTAATAAGAGGTAATGGCATATAAGCTGAACATGAATTTAATTGAAGTCCATACAAAGAGAGGTAATCCGGGGCCAAGCTACTTTTTAAAAAGAAGTTTTATGTTTTTGTGTTTTGTGTGTGTATGTCTGATTGAAATTTAATAAAACCTTGGGAGAAAGTGAGAGGAATATTTGTAAACAAGGCAGAGGGAAATATGAATATGATGAGTATAAAATGGATAAATATAGAAGAAATGTAATTGAACAAGAGTAAAGAGAAATAATGAGAAATTTGCTTAAAAATATTTAAGTGGAAATGGGATATATTAGAATTGTATAAAACAATGTTTTATTTGCCTTGTAAAAATTTATAATGGAAAGAGGTTCAATGTCTTTAATGTTTAATGATGCTTTGTCTGTAAAATTAATAAAATTTGTTTTTTTTTTTTTTTAAAAAAGATGTGGATAGTATGGTGTTTTATCTTGACAGTTTTTGCAAATAGAACTATTGAAAGAGGCAAGGGGAATGGACATAATCTGCTGGTTGCCGTGACCATGCTGTGTCTGGGTAACCTATCCAACAAATTAGCTAATAAATCCATCCCTTCTTCTCCTGTATCGTTTTCCATCTCATTTTTTTCCCCCACCATCACTAAGATGACAAGTTGAAACAGAAGTATGCAATGAGGAAGATAAATGTTTAGGCTAGGAGGAAACAGTGGAAAACCAGATGCATTTTCAGTATGGCTGGATGCTGCAGGCAAAGTCTCTAAGATTGATCTATCAAGAATGAGAAATGATCTAATAAACCAAGCTTCTTCAATGGCCATGTGGATGAAAGACATCTGGCAGAAAGCTTGATGCGATCTCCAACCACACTGAGGAGTGGCTGTTCCTGCTATTGATGGGTTAGTAGAGTGCTTGTAAGCGACTTTAGGAAGATCCAGTTGATCTTTCACAAGTAGCTGAGCACTCTGCAAATACTGGAAAAGAAATAGAAACTCCTAGAACAGAAGAGGGTGAGGAAGCATTTGGTAGCAGACATGCAGTGGTGGGATTAAACATTTTTTACTACTAGTTCTGTGGGTGTGGCTTAGTGGGCGTGGCAGGGGAAGGATACTGTAAAATCTCCAGTCAGAGGTGGTATTTGTCAGTTCTCTGAACTACTCATTTCCGCTACCAATTCTTCAGAACTGGTCAGAACCTGCTGAATACCACCTCTGCAGACATGTATATATGTCCTTAAAAGGGGAAGCTGGGCAAAGCCATGACGGGAGTGGTTATGAGCAAACTAAGCCACAGATAAAAGGACCTGTTGGAAGTTCCAAACAGTATCTTCTGTACTACGTATTATATCATATGTCTTCTTCAGACTTCCAAACAACTGTGGATCACCAGTAGAAGGCAGGTGAACAGCTGATAGTCGAAACAACCTTTGAAACTAAACCTCTAAAAATCAGATGATTAAGGAAATAGTGATTTCATAAAACATTTAGAATAAGCAGACAAGTGGAGAGGAAGTCACAGCATTAAATTAAATAAACCACCATGGAAAAATGCTGTTCCAGTATTTTAAGAAATTCAAAGAAGTGAATGAAGAGGATTGCACTGGTATATCTTCATAAGTATTGCTTAGAAATATACCAATGCTATAAAGCAATCTATTGTTACATTATTTAACCATCAATGTAAACTTGTAAATTGTTTTCTATCTAAATTGTTTTAATGTCTGGTGTTGACCCACTTTACAACCACAAAGATTCATGGCCAAAATTATGGCTTCAATTATAGTTATATGTCAAGGATCATCTGTAAAAGATAATTGTCCTGGGTCATTCTTTCATGAATTAGTAGTGTCTGCACTTGAAGTTGTCTATAGGAAACATATAATTGAATTTGGAATGCTGGCCCTACCTTTTCACTGTTCTTCATATATCAATAAACTGAAGTGATGACTGTATAGTGGAAGGAAAGACATGCATACTTTGTATATGCTATTTATTTTATTTATATCCTGCCTTTATTATTTTTACAAAAAACCTAAAGTGGCAAACATATAGAACACATCTTCCTTCTCCTATTTTCCACTCAACAACAATCCCGTAAGGGGGATTATGCTGAGAGACAGTGACTAGCTCAGAGTCACCCAGCTTGTTTTCATGGCTAAGGCACAACTAGAACTCACATTCTCCCAGTTTCTAACTTAGTGTCTTAATCACTGGACTAAACTGGGCTCTCTCATATAACTAAATGAGTGCAGGAAAACTACTATACTATCCAAAAATTCTCATCTCTTCCAAAATAATTTTGAAATCAAATTCTCTTCCATCAAACTGAACTAGAATCAGAAAAAAATATATAGAAAAATATCTGCTTGGTATTCTTGCAACTTGATGTCCATCAGATAAATTCAACTGTCATGATTCCTGGAAAAAATTTTAAATAAATCTTGGTAATATTGTTATGATTGCTTGTTTCTAAATGTTAGTTCACTTTTTGAAGGCACTCTGACAAAATAAGATTTCCAAAGCTCTTAGACAAAGCAACAATATAATTTGTGTCTGTCAAGATTCATGCTGAATGAATAGTGCAGAAGACACACAATTCTGGCATTGAATATTGGAAAGATTTTTTTCTTTCGAAATCTAGTTCTGCTGAGTTTAGATATAAAAATATCCATTCAGATGGAGAAAGTCTGGATATTTGAGAAAGGAAACCTACAGAACAGCATTCTCTCAGACATTTGAACGGCCCTTTCCTTTTTGGCATTTAAGTGTCTATTAAAAAATAGATGTTGAAACAAGTCCTGGAATCTGCAACTGGTAGACCTCCATTTACAACCATTTGTTCAGTTACCATCTGAAGTTGCAACAGCACTCAAAAAAGTTACATATGACCGTTTTTCACACTTACGACTGTTGCAGCATCCCCATGATCACATGATCATAATTCAGATGCTTGGCATCCTGCAATTCAGATGCTTGGTTCCTATTTATGCCAGCTTCACTGTCCCAGGGTCATGTGATCACCTTTTGCGACCTTCTGACAAGCGAAGTCAATGGGAGAGCCAGATTCACTCAATAACTGTGTTACTAACTGAAGTGATTCACTTAACAACTGTAGCAAGAAAGGTCGTACAATGGGGCCAAACTCCCTCAACAGCTGTCTTGCTTAGCAATGGAAATTTTTGGGGTCAATTGTTATCATAAGTTGAGGACTACCTGTATTTATTTTCCCTCAAGTTACTGAAATAATTGTGACTTATCAAATATATTCTATTCCTGGCTCTTATATAAGTATTTTTATTACAATGTTATTTTATTAGATCAATTTCTTTTGTTTTTATCCTGACTTATGAAGGAGAAATTGTATGCCACTCAGAATCGGTTTTGCTAGGAATGCCCTATGAGCCCTGTAAATGAATAAATGTATGAATACCTCCCTCCCTCACCAAGAGCAGTAAACACTTAGTCTGAAAAAGACATCTGTCACAAGCTGCCACAGAGCCCACTTATATAATATTCAAGTTCTCTTTCTATTTTCCAAGTTACTGATTCTATTGATCGAGGCTCATGAGCTTCCAAGGAAACCCAGCTTTCTCCAAACAAAGTCAGATATCTATTCTTTGAACCTTTCCATAATAAAAGTAAACAGAGAAGTTTATATTATATTGACAGCTAGTAAATAATTAACAGTTCTAATCAAGACGGAGCACATTCAACAATAGCATCAAGTGGTAAAAGGCTGTTTATACAATTCTTCACTATATATTTATATTTGAGGAAGGGAGTGTAAGCACATAAATTTAAGCAAACAGCGTGAGCAAATCTACTACATGAATGTGAAATGTATATTTGTATATGACATATACAGATTAAAGGTAATTCTCGATTTATGGCCGATAATGACCATTTGGAGTTACAATAGCTGTTGTGGCCCATCAGGCTAGCAGCAGAGTCAGAAGACGGGGAGGAGAAGCCTGGGCCAGCTTTGGAGCCTTTGGAAGGCTCTGATGAGGAAGCAGGATCAGAGGCAGATGTACAGCTAGGGCCTTCTGTCTGCCCCCAGGTGGAATGGGAACTATCTTCAGGCCTGAGCTGAGTGAGGGGGAGCAGCAGATGGTGCTCATCCCAGATACGTGTATGCTTAGAGGAGAGCAGAGCAGAGCAACAAAAGGCAATAAGCCGGCTCTCAGGGATAAGAAGTTGTAGGTGCTAGTCAGCCCCTCCTTGGCTGTGAAATAAATAGTAGGGATTTGGGAATGGCCTGTTGTAACAGACAGCCGTTTGTCTTCCAGTGTACATCAATCAAGTCAGATTTCTTTGCCAGAACAGGTTTGTTGGGATGAACTGCTCTGTACTTGGGGCATCAATTGAATCTCCCTGCTGGGAAATAATAGGTAGTGAATTTGCCTCAGCCGGTGTGAACAGGAACTGTTTCTGCTTGGCTTAATCATTGAAAGAATTTTTATCTTGAGTTCTCATGTAAACAGAGACTGTGCCCTGTTTCAGAAGGGGAAAAGATGCTCATTTGTGACTATTTTGGTTTTGTCTATTCAACGTGAATAAACACTGTTTCTGCCCGGTTTTAAAAAGGGGTTTGTTTTACTCATAAGTGGTTTCTTGTTGCTTGCAAAGGCTGGGTCAAAACAATATCCTGGAAAAAAGTGCTTTACATAAAGCACTTATGGCTTTAAAAATGTTGTGCTGTCTCCTCCCACTCCACATGGTCACATGACCACATTATCACGTGCTTGGCAACCAGCTAAAGTTTAAGACTGGTTGAAGCATTCTGTGGTCACATGTGATTAGTGATTAGTGATTTTTGGGGGGCTGGTTTCTGGTGGTTTTTGTCAATTTCTGGGGAAAAAGTGCCATTCAGAAAATTGGATTCAGATTTAAGACCATATGATTCGCCTGACAACTGCCATAAAAATGGTCGCAAAATTGGGCCCTGGCAGATGGATGCCAGAACTTATGACAAATTTCCGGTCCCAATTCTGATCTTACGTTTAGAACTATATATATTTATTTATTCTTGCACATGTTGAAGATGTAACCTCTGTAATATCCAATAATCTACTATATACTACTAAAATTCTCATGTCTGCTAGTAATCTTCAATTGAGTGAAACTGAAAAGTATAGGAAACCAATTATTAGACTAAGGCAGTGATGGCTAACCTTTTTGGCACTGTGTGCCAAAATGGGAGTGCGCATCTCTCCCACGTGCCGGAAACCAAAAAAAACACATATCTTCTGGTTTCTGGTGTGCCTGGTCTTCCAGTTTCTGGTGCGCATGCGCAGCTCCGCCTGGCATTTAAGGGCCCTCATGACTCCCTGCCCGCCCCCTGGTCCCTATTGGGATGGCGGGACATCCCTACCGATGATCCGGGCCTGGACAGGTAAAGAAAGTTTGGTGGGGAATGCCACCACCCTCCACTGGAAAGCTGGAGCCCCTTCCTGGCCTTGAAGGGAAGGGGCATCAGTGTTTCTGGGGTTGGGTTGGGGAGCCAGAAGGTGGGAGAGCTTTGCCCCAACTCTGGCCGGGATGAAGCGCCCCTCTCTAGCCTGCCACCTACAACAAGCCAGCAGAAACACACACACACCACTTCTGCCAAAGGAGTCACAAAGGAGTGACTGCTTCCTAGCGAGCGCACCTCCTACACTGGCTTTCCTCCGTGAGCATTTGCTGGCTGGGCGGTCAACTGCTCTACCCAGTGAGCCATGTGGGCAGCTCACCTCCCTGCTAGCAGCTCCTCTTCCAGCATCCCACCTGGAAGCAGCAGTGCCACAGCCCGAAGAGGGGCAGAGCTGTGGGCCAGGACAGGCAGGCCGGGGCTTCCCTCCCTCTCCATCTGAGTGGGGTTCTTGCGTGGCTCCAGCCCACGGCGCATCCGTGCTCCAGAGCGCCTGGCCGGCTTGGGTGACCCAGAAGAACCGGCCATGCCCTGTGCAGCCCCCCTTCCCACCACTTTTGCCAAGGAGGCACGACCGCTTCTGTCCAATTCTGGCATGCATGCCATAGGTTCGCCATCACAGGACTAAGGTAATTCAAATGAGATAATTTACAGAACACCAGGACCCATAATTCCCATTGCAATAAAAAAATTCTTCCAACTACATTTCCCAGAAATCCATCTGCTGCATGGCACAAGGGAGGATGGGAGAACCATATCCCCACTCTCTTTCCCACCTCTCTCTGGCCCGTGCACCCAATTTGCTGGTGAGAAATTGTGTGCAGATAGATGAACAACAATTGGTGCTTTGGAACTGAGACCGAAATTTGAAATCTCTTAACAGTGGTGGATGGCAAAAGAAAGATGGGGGAGCAACTTGGATGCCTGCTGGAGTAGGGCTGGCTGGGGGACACAGACCATTGTTGAATGTGTTCTCTTCCTATCTGGAAGGAAGGGACTCTTGAGGGGATGTCAGGTTGGGGAGCAGGGATAAGGTTTTCCTCACAGTCACAGCTTCCTTTTGTTACCCCTTCTCCCAGAAAAATGGCAAGGCATTTGCAGGTCAGCCAAAAAGGAGTGATTTTCAGTGCTCCCTGACAGCTTCCTACAAACAACAGGAAATGAGGAAAGCCAGCAGGAAATTGGGAGTTTCTCCCACTCCCATTGCTTTTTTGCCTGCCAATACTCATTCTATTTTTCTGTGTAAGAAAATACCTTTGAAAGGTTGACCCAACAGGTCACCAGTTGTCTACTAGTCAAACAAATAGTCAAGACAATTAGCCCTGCCCTGAAGGTTCAGTAATGAGTATAAGAATATTGCAAGCTTTATTATGATTTTGTTCCCCCACCCCAAATTGTTCTAACAGTTACTGGATTCCCTAACCTATTGGTATTACAGAATTATGTTGAGGATGGATGTCCATTATTATAAGTACTGTAATTCATTTATTGCTCCTGTAATATAATATAGCAACATTCAGGGAACATTTTGTTCAGTTATTGACTCTGTTAACCATCAGTGAAAAGAAAAGAGAAGAGAAGAGAAGAAAAAGAAAAACAAAAGAGAAAGAGAGAAAGAAACAGAGGAGGACAGCAAAGTTGTTGCCTATTTTATAATCTAGTAGTAAACTCTATTTTGGCAACTAAATCTTATGTGTATCTACTCATTAAATCCCATTCTACTCAAAGAGAATTATTCCCATATAAATCTTTTTTTAGGCTGGAATTTTGCCAGTTCTGTAAGATTTATACCTTAGATTTATTAAGTCTACTAAACAGCAGTATCCCAGGGCATCAAAGCTGGAGCATACTGTTCTGGGTAGAAATCCCAAAATAGGACAACAGATATTAAAATAGTCACTAAAAATGACAAAGTACATGTGGTATTCAAAGATATAATGCAAACAATCATGGTTATACTCAAGATTTACAACTAATGTTTAAAGCTCATTTAAAGCATTAATATAAACTGAAAAAAATGTGTTCTTTCAAATTTACCATAATTTTTCAAGTACAAGTGTATTCTAAGTGTATTTTATCAACAATGGAATACATTTAGAAATCATATAAATTGATTTCCTAAACAGTCTGTATGGCTTCATTATGGTATAATTACTTTTATTTATACCATGGAAAATCCATCTCTTTCTCTCTTTCTCAATCATATGCATTTTTCGGGTGAACAATCTGCTAGCAAGATATTCTCTCAACTCAATGGAATATCACTAATGTGGCATTTTGTGGGTTCTTCTATCAGTTTCCTTAAAAATCCTGACATTGTGTTTATTATTAGCCGATGTTGCTGTAGAGAACATATAGGATGGCCTTGACAAGCAGAGGGAAGCTGTGTTACCAAGGCAACTATCAAATCAAAGTGGCTTGAGCCCACAGCAAAAAAGTGGTTTCCAAAAGTTTCTCTGACAGCTTCCCCTTTCACATGAAGGTAAAATGGAAAGGAAGGGAAGCACACTCAGCACATTGCAAGATTCTTTTGCAAGATTCTTTTTTCAATGGTTGTTCTAATAAAAGTAGTCTTAAACAACAGTGTCCAGGTTTTATTCTGATCTCCACCTTCTAGGGTTGCACAACTTCAGTGCAAGTCTTCAGTGCAAGTAACTTCAACCTAGACAAGAAATAATGCACTACACACTCCCTTATATATTCCTGTAATATATCTTTAACTCTATCAAATAATTTATGTATCACATTCCTGATATAATGCTTTGAGCATTGTACTCTGCAATCTGACATTCAGGATATAACTAGTGGTGCCTTTTTGACCCAGAGCACACAGAGGAAATTGAATGTGGAAAAGTCCCATATTGTATAAACAACCACAAAGTTCCTTTCTCTGGACATGGGACTAAGTAGTTTACCACTGTACAAGTTTACCTCCCACAGTGGCAAACTTCTTTTCATTATTAACCCAGTGCAGTCTTGACACAAGGACGTACTGAGAAGCCTCTGGTGTCATGGTCTATCTGTAGAGCAGCTAAAACTCTGTATCAAGCCTGAATGACTTGATACAGAGTGGAGTCTATCAATCTCCACTTCATTGTTACTCTACTACCTAGCGCAGTCAATCACATAATACAACTCTGGATTCTCCTCAGCCTGTGGCATCTCAAGACTGATAGAAAGAGCTCCGAGGGAGGGAGGGAGGAAATGTTAACCAAATTCAGCTGAATCCCAATTGATTTCTGTCACCCATACCCCATTCATTTCAATTGTAATGTTCTATACAGCTCCTTCCACCACTTCCAAAAATGGCATGTACTGTGGCTAAAGTACATTTACAGAATTACTTCCAGGAATTGCCCACCTAACATTTTAATTTGCTTTTATTATTTGTAGTGGAAGAATGGAAAAAAAATTCCAATAAAAACACAAGCCATGTAATCCAAGAGAATTTCAGTATCAGCTCCATCTATACAAACTGTAAAGCTTGAGCTAAAATCAACCTCTTCTAAAATCTAAATGGGACTAACGCTGTGATATAAAGCGAGGAGCTCTCCAAACCCCTTTCCCTTCATAAAATGAATAACTCATTAATCACCTTAGCACTGGAAAAAAAATGCTAGCACGTAGAGGGATGTCAATTGTTAATTTAGCATCATTAACATGCATGGCACTTTACAAAACAGGGACAGCTGTGAAAGGAGAAAGAGTAACAAAGCATGAACATGAACAAGAGGGCAAGTGTGAATAGTGTTTTCTCTTTGCATAGGCAGGAGCAAGTCTTTATCCATGTGTTCATATAATCCTTTAAAAAACATACAAAGTGCACCACTGCTGTCAGTGTGACTCCTGTGACTTACCATTTATCAATGTTGGACATCACTCTATAGTTGAGCGATCTGCTTCCCAAAGGATTACAATGTTAGGAAATATTTAATGAAGAAAAATTTCCTATCAGTGAGGGCTGACAGTTTCTATGGCAATGTTACCAATTTTAACCTAAAAGCAATCATATTTCTATGAAAATATGTACACAGCAGCCATCCACATAAATGACAATATCACCACAAAAACAAAAAGTTATTTCCTAATTGGCTTAGCCTTTTGCAATTCATATATATGAACAATCTTTCATTTTCAACTTAAATTGCAATTTGCTTTCAGCTTTATACAATTTCCACCTCTTTTGTTTTTAACTGCAGCACCATATTGTTACAAAATAAAGCTCCCCTAGATATTTCAAGCAAAAGATGACAAACATTTCCATAAATCCAATACCAATAATTCAAGGAGGCAATAGACATGTTGGTGTTCTTTTTGGCAAATACTTCTGAACTTCTACATTTCAACAATCACATGCTCTTCAACTCAGAAAACATGTTATATTTTCCATGTTTCTCCAATTCTCTTCTCAGTTCTTGGCAACAAAGAATACAAGAGTCCTTCTTCAAAAGCCAGGGATGAATACATAAACATCCACACAAATTTTTCTTTAGGTAGAGAATCAGTTTCTATACTTTATGAAAAAGTCCTTTCCTCTCTACAAATTTCTGTGTGGTGATCAGAAATATTAAAGCCAAGACATAAGAATAGAATTCCCAAATCTCATTTTGTTAGACTTGTATTATTCAAAGTAAAAGCCCAAAATGTGTGAAATAAGTTTAAATTTTTGGGAGTCTCAGCATGTTATAGGACCAAGAGGTTTGCAAATGCATTTTGGGGAGTATATAATCTGATATTTTTTAGCTAAAACAAATCATACACCTAATTTGTGAAAGAATAACATAGAAAGTGCCTGGCACCTAGATCTCTAACTAGATGGATTAACATGTTTATCGTTCTAACCACAGATCATAACAATTAACATACCATAAAATAACAGCAGAATAGTAAGGTTATAATATAATAAAAAGAATATTATGTAGAAGGTCAAAACAAGATATACCCAGTACTACAACTATGAATTTAAGCATTTCTTTCTAAATAACAGCAAAGTAAAAGTCACAACCTGGCTACTCATATTTGGAAACATTGTCTGCAAGAAGATAATTCAATTGTTCAAGGTCCAAACCCTTGAGTTCACCTACCATCAATTATTTGACCATAATCAGATTATAAATGGGGCAATGGAGGACATTATTATAAATTAAATAATTAATAATGGGGAAGGAGAGGGCATTTACAACATCTTCTTTCAAGATATGAAGAGGGCACTGGCTACAGACGAAGAGATGTAAAAGCCCTTCTCAATAAGGCACTGGTAATATTAACCAGGTACTGGGTGAGATTTCTATATACCGTATATACTCGAGTATAAGTCGACCCGAATATAAGCCGAGGCACCTAATTTTACACAAAAAAACTGGGAAAACTTATTGACTCGAGTATAAGCCGAGGGTGGGAAATGCAGCAGCTACTGGTAAATTTCAAAAATAAAAATAATTAATTTGGGAAACGATCTCACTATCATGAAAGGTTTAATTGATTCACTAACCCAAAAGAAGATGATGATGATGACAGCGGGAGGCAGGAGTCACTCTCTTCCCCTCCCTCGGAGGCCCCCTGAGTCAGGAGTCGCTACCGCCGGCGCGGCCCCAGTCCCGCGTCGCCTCGGGAAGGAAAGGCAAAAAGGAAGAGCCGCGGCAGCACTTTGCAACAGCAGCAGCGGCACCGGAGGCTCAGGCTCAGCGGCTCCTGGTTTTGCCCCACCCTTCCCAAGGCAACGCGGGACCGGAGCCGCACTGGCGGCAGCAACTCCCGACAGCCCCAGCCAGACACCTGAGCGGAGATGTAGGGAGAAGGCAAAAGCGACGGAAGATCCTTCAGGGGAAACTGAGGGGGAGACTCACCCTTGGTCCAGATGAGCCCCTTCCCGCCCCTAAGGAAGCAGAGGCAGCCAGCAAGGGCAGGCAAGCCCCGCTTCACAGACTCCGTCCGTCCTCACTCCCACCCACCCACCCACCCAAAGCCACGAAGTCCCCCAATCGCGCAGCCCAGAATCGCCCTCCCCTCAGGAGGCAGCAACGACACCCGCCAGCGCGTGGAGCAGGACGGCGCCGGAGATCGTTGGCTGCCTCTTTCGCAGCACGGGAGGCCTCCCCCGGCTGGCCAGCTGTTCTCCTCCTTCTCTGCCTGCGCTCAGCACTGCCGCGCTCTTCCTTTTTGCCTTTCCCTTCCCGGCGACGCGGGACTGGGGCCGCACCGGCGGCAGCAACTCCCGACAGCCCCAGCCGGACACCTGAGCGGAGCCCGGGCGGAACTGCCTGTTGCTGCCGTGGGCGCCGTTGCGGGCGCCTGGCTGCCCAAGTAAAGAACAGGGCCGCGCCGGACCATCGGAGAAGTGGAGCAAAGCCGGACACCAGCAGCCGCCTCCCTCGGCGCAGAAAGCCTCCCCCAACCAGCCGGCCGGTCTCCTCCTCCTCGGTCACAAAGAACAAACAGGCAGAGAAGGAGGAGAGCAGCTGGCCAGCCGGGGGAGGCCTCCCGTGCTGCGAAAGAGGCAGCCAACGATCTCCGGCGCCGTCCTGCTCCACGCGCTGGCTGCTCGGACTTGCCGGGCCCGGCACATAGAACAGGGCGGTGCTGGATGTTGGAGAAGCCGAGCGGAGCCAAAGCCACCTCGGCTCGCGTTGTTTTCTGAGCCCGCAAGCCTAGAGCCAGGGCGCTTTCATTGCACAGCGGAGCTTCTTGTCTCGGGAAAACCGGGCGTCGTTGCTGCCCCCTGAGGGGAAGGCGATTCTGGGCTGCGCGATTGGGGGACTTTGTGGCTTTGGGTGGGTGGGTGGGTGGGAGTGAGGACGGACGGAGTCTGTGAAGCGGGCTTGCCTGCCCTTGCTGGCTGCCTCTGCTTCCTTAGGGGCGGGAAGGGGCTCATCTGGACCAAGGGTGAGTCTCCCCTCAGTTTCCCCTGAAGGATCTTCCGTCGCTTTTGCCTTCTCCCTACATCTTCCCTCTGTTAAAATTCCCCCCACACACACACACACACTTATTTTCGGGCGGATAGATTTCGTGTCTGAGCATTCTCACATGACGGTGAGTCTTCCCCCTAAAAACAGTTAAAAAGAAAAACATATCCTCATGCAAGAACTTTTCTGCTTCCGATTACCCCCATGCTTAAAAGTTGCAAAGGAAACACGGAAGCAGGGAAGCGCCTGCCCAGCTCCGGATCTCCACACCATTTTTTTTTTTTTCAGAGGGGAATCTGACTCGAGTATAAGCCGAGGGGGGTTTTTTCAGCACAAAAAATGGGCTGAAAAACTAGGCTTATACTCGAGTATATACAGTAGTTTATACAGTGATGATACCAAGATAAATTTTGGATGATTGTACTGCAGCGGCATCTTTATTGCCATCTCTTTCAAAAAAACTTATCTCTAACATTTTTTTTTCTGTTCTGAGACATTCTCCCAAAGGTGATAAGGAATAAATTGATGAGTGACAAAATTTAGTTAATTGATTCCCAACTGTGTAATGGAGAAAACATGTGGCAAAGCAGGATTCTTGAAGGTTTTCTACAGTAGGTTCTTTTAATGCCCAATAATGTAAGATGCATTTTAATTGGGGATGGAAGGTAATCTCCATCCTTCAATAAGCAGCTCTTGAGGAGGCCCATCTTCCTTATGAAGTTGTTTTGGATTACATCCAATTGGGTAATAACCAGCCTGGGCCTCATAGCATATGGGCTATTACCTGGCCTGGGAATATTTTCAGGGTGGGGCTACCAGTGCCCTTCTTTATAAACTGGTGGGCTTTAAGGTTTGAAAAAAAGCACACCAGGTTTTAACCACAATGTGTTGAAGTCATGATCTGGCACTCACCTACTACTAAATTGTTTTATGTATCATGGCAAGCCAAGCCAAACTAAAGCTAATTATAACTAGGCATTACATGGGAACCTAGCCAGTGAGCAAACATGTGTATAAAACATATTCTTAGGGACATTTACTGAGATAAGATTTTTCTTACTGGTTGTTACTTCATAAGCATTTTATTAGAAAAACAATAACTGAAGTTGCATTTTGCCTAAAATAAAATTCTCAGAGAAAATTTTATCTGGATTTAGTAAACTATTCCTAAATGTATGTTTACCAGAATTCTTGAAAGAATGACCATCAGATTATCTTAACTGGAGACATAAAACAATTGAGAGTTCATAGATCTATATGTTAGGGTCATATATCCTGTTGGTACATTTTTAAATATAGTATTTATATTCATGGGGAAATATTTAAATGTTAAAGGGGGTAATGTGATTTTGAATTATATGAGCCACCCAGAATCATACTATTAGGGACATAGGCAATACATAAATTTAATAAATACAAATAAAATAAATATACTAAGATTTGCAATCTGATTATATATAATTGTACCGTTCATTGAGGTTAATGGAATCATTCTGAGAAATTAGAAACATAATATAACAGGAGTAATGCTTTTGAAAACACGTAACTTATCTGTTTTGGAAAAAGCAATATTCTTTACTAATCAAAGGATGAAGCAACCTGTATTATTTGGGCAGGGACTGTATATTTTGCAATAATATTTTGTATTTAATTGTACTATAGTACCACATGGTACTTATTAATAATCCAGGCACTATTGATCAATCAAAGGTAGATTATTAGTTTTAGCTCATTGGATTATTTTTCTCCTTTTCATTTTTTGGTTTCTATCCATTTTTAAAGTTAGGTTTATATTTCATATTTTTTAAATAATTTAAATAACTTTTTAAATGGTACAATAGAAATAATCCGCTGTTCAAAGCTTAGATTTATAAAATTGCTCAGAGGCCATCTCCAATTTCAAAGCAAGGAAGAAAACTGGAACTAGCCACACTTACTAAAGGGGTGGAGGAAGTCAACACTGTGAATATTTGGATACCTGATCATGGCACGAGGCACTGTGTGTACTCCAACACACATAGGAAAGGCAATGGTGGTGTTCATCAAGATATTACGAATAATATAACAGAAAGGAGCATGTTTTAGGGGCACTATATGTTACTCACACATTAGATAATCTTGAGATGTCACAGAATCATCCATTCAGCTTTGTAATTTGTTTTGAATGCCCTAACGTATCTATTTCCTAGTAATGTGCAGTAATCAACACATTCAGAAAAAAAGGTCTGGAATAATTATGACTTTCTTGAAGTCAAATACTAAGGAAGGCCAGAAGACGCACCTCTCAATAGTATCTACCTGTCACTACTATATTGATATTCTAGATATGGTATCATATTGCTACAATATCAATTCTACATGAGACCCAATCCTTTACACGCTTATCCTGGAATACGCTACACTTAATGCAATAAATATTATATCTAATAAACATAGGCATGGATATTTTGTATCATATGGTAATGAACGCTTGTGTTAAAATACATTATAAAAGATACAAATAATATAATTAAAATAATATAAAAGGCAGGGTAAAAGTAAAAGGTTGTATGTTTAAATCTAGCAGCCCAATGAGAGAATTTAAGACAGTTCTTTATCTTTTCCACTGAAAGCAAAAAGGACTCAATATTTATTTCAAGGAAAATACATTAAACTGCATATATGTTGTAGCTCTGGCTTTTACCAGTAAGAGATTCAGCCATAAGCACAGAATTTTAGCCTGTCTAATTAATGTAAAAAAGCAAAATGGAATAAAGTATTGATGGACTTTATTTAGCTCCATCAGGCAACTGTAGTCCAATGGTCCCAGTGATTTGTCAGGAAAGACCTGATGCTTCAGCAATGATAAGGCTAAGTAGATGTAATTTTTCCATATTTATTTTAAGCCTCTGGTTGGAAGATCACCAGAGTCTAATAGAAGAATGAAAATAGGTTTAACAGAAGCTTCTAAAACTGACTCTTGTTTTTTTTTAGAAATGCCTTACTTAATGTTCATTATTTTTTCTCATAGAAAGGACACGTGATACTGAAGCAAGCATGCTTAGCATGGTGGTGCATTTCAGAAAGCCTACACAAACAGGGAGAGAATCATTATTAGCAGTTAACCTATTCCTTCAAATAGGAAAGTTAACTGATATTGATCTCTTCTCCAAGAATTGAAGGACTGGTGAACATCAGTCAATCTTCAGACATAACAGAATGTGGAGAAGTAGGAAACACCCAAGAGAAAAGTGAGGTATAAGAGGATATGGCCACTGGATAAATAGAAAAGAATAGTGGAAAAGAAGAGAGCCAACTCACAGAAACCAATATTAGTAGCAATTTCATACATACATACATACATACATACATACATACATACATACTACATACATACATAGGCAAATCCATACTTGTTCAGGTGTATTCATGCCATACATCCATGCACACGGATACCCACAGCAAATGTATGAATTGACAACATGTAGAAGTAGCATGTACAAATGGCTGAAGAATAAAAGGATCCATAAAGGTTAGGAAATAAATTATCAAAATTCATCCTTAGGCTTATACAGTATGGACATTATGCAAGACATATGCAAAACGTCAGGTGCCTATATGTATTTATCCATTCATTCCAGAATTATATTCTTTCTCAAGCCATTGCAACGTAGAAGAAATAAAAGCCACACGTTCCCTATTTCTAGGAACACCTCATATTACACGCATCATCACTGCCTCTCTCTCCCCCTCCCATCTCTGTATCTTTCTTTGCACAAACGCTTCACCTCGCCTACTCACCTCTCGTCGTTCTGCCATCCCTGATCTCCCAGTAGCAAATCCCGGAACCTGTATCTCGGAGGAAGCGGAGGAACCTCATTCTCCAGGTCTACCATCCTGAAAGGGAGAGGAGGTTAGTATCCCCTGCACTCCTCGCAGGGATACTGACGGCAGCAGCAGTAAGAAGCAAGATGAACACGGGGACCCCAGAAACGAGACTTGAGCCCGTGCTTAAAGGAGGACCCAGGAGGGTGCGATGCGACCAGGCGCTTGCTTTTTCGCACAAGCCGACCATGCAGAAATCTGTTGCACCTGCTGGCAAAGTTATTTCAAAGCTTCGCCCCGCTTCCTTCTTTGCAACCTAGATCGCAACAGGAGGCAGAGGAGGGAGGGGGCGCGCGCACACGCACCGCAGCCAACCGGCCAGCGTCTCCAGATGCACGCGCAGGTCTCTCAGCCTGCCGGGATCGGCAACAAAGGGTTGCCTGCCGTCCTTCTTGCTTGCCATCCTTCCCCGGCCATGCAAATGTCGTTTGGAGCTGCCGCTGAGAGCTCGGCCAATCGGGATTGGCCCTCAGGAGCTTGAATGTGGTGACGTACCGGGAACCTCGCCGTCTCCGCCAATAGCCTTTTCCTCCTTCATTAATATTCGGCGGCTGGAAGAGGGTAATTCTCTCTCTCAGGCCGGAGAAGGGGCGCGGTTGGGTGAATGGGGGTAACCCACGGAGTGTTGAGTGACAGGCGCGCCCGCCTTGTAAGGTGCCCCCTGGAGTGACAGCGCCGCCGCCTGTAAGGTAGCCCGCCCTGAACTCTGCTTAAGTGCTTGGGTTTCCATTGTGTAAGAAAGGCAGCTGGTCGGCAAGGGTTGTTTGCGCGGCCAGTTATTCAAACAGCAAATAGCATTTTTCCCCCTTTCCTTCAGCCTCGTGACAATAGAAGGGGCGCGCGCGTCCTTCGCCCGGAAAGCCCTTCGGAGCTCCCAATCCTAGGCGGATTCTTGCGCGTCTCAGCCGGCGAGAGAATGGGAATCGCACGGGAGCCGGGCAAGACGGGCAAACCTTTCCTATGGTTCTGTTGGTGTGAGCTTTTGCACCACCTAAGTTTCTCGTAGAAGGGTCTACCGCCTTGGGCGATAGTTCCCGCAAAACGCTTTACCCGGGTTTAGCTCGTACTACGGTTAACTTTTAAGTGTCTGGGTTTGCACGACCCCGTCCGCTGGATCAGCCTCCTCAGGCTAAAAAGGTACCATTTCTACCACCTTGTACATCCGAAAGCTAAGGCTGCCCTCTCCCGACTCTAGAGAAGCCTTCCCCATCTTGTGGCGCGCGCACACACACACACACACACTATATAATGGCATATTGTCTGTGTCACGTGAACACACGCACATGCACACCTTTCCCACCACTCTTGCCCAATGGCCACATTGACGTTCTCTCTCTCACATACACACATACACTCTCCCCTTTCCCACCGGCTCAATGGCCATATTGGCTGAAGATGGTGGAAGCTGTGCAAAACACACCTGGAGGGTACCAATTTGGGAAAGGCTGCTGTAGGCCGAGTGGAGTAAAGATTCAGCAGCCACGTGACTCTTGGTTGCTCTTCTACCAGGAGAGGGTGAAGAACAGAATGGCTCTTTGGGGACAGTGGCGGAACAGTACATGGAGAAATATACTGAATCAATTAAAAATCCCATACCTGAGCCAAGTGGCTGTTACTTTATTATTTTCAAAGAAGCGTTTACTATAGTAGAATATGTGGCTCATTTCTAGTTTTGGAAAGTACAGATGTTTACAACCTATACTTGATTCTGCACCCTTAATAGCAGGGTGGGATTCAATTTTTTAACAACCGGTTCTGTGGGTGTGGCTTAGGTGGTGGGTGTGGCTTGGTGGTCATGTGACTGGATGGACATGGCTTGGTGGTCATGTTATTGGCTGGGCGTGGCCAGTATCACTCATATCAAGGCACTCATCTCCTCGCCTGGCCTCTCATGACTGGGGATGCTGCAACATGTTGTAAGTGTGAAAAATGGTCATAAGTCACTTTTTTCAGTGCTAGTGTAACTTTGAATGGTCACTCCACACAAGCAAAGTACCAGTAAAGGAGGGGGGGGGGACTCCAGAGAAGTTCCTGAGACAGAAAGTCTAATCCTGCCATGAATGTAATAAGGGTTAATGGAGAGGCAGTTTCTGTAAGCAACACCAGAATGTTTCCTTTCTGCCTTCCTTACAAGATTAGGCCAGTAATTTCTTCTAATAACCGGTTCTCCAAACTGCTTAGAATGTTAACCACCTGTTCTAGCAAATAGGTGCGAACTGGTAGAATCCCACCCTTGCTTAATAGCAATTTGAAATGGAACGGTTTTCTTAGTTCCTCTAGTCCTAATTGTTTTGAAGAGGAAAAAAGTTGTATTTAAATTTGTTATTTGGATAGATTCGTGATCAAGAATACTTTGTAGAGACACCCTTCTCTGTAGTAATGTCCCATTGATCTCATTGCAATCTTGGTTGATATGATAATTTCCATAAATTTGCATATGTATTAGAAGCTACTTTTGTTTTTAATCATGTGTTTTAAGGATTGTAAGATGCCTAGAGCAGGGGTGGGCAAACTACGGCCCGCGAGCCACATCCGGCCCGTTGGTCTGTCCAATCCGGCCCGCCCCTGAAAAAAAATCGCTGCCATTGGTCTGTCCAATCCGGCCCGCCCCTGAAAAAAAATTGCTGGGCGTGGCGTATTGCCCTGTGCCGCGTGGCCCCCAAAGCTGCAAAACAGTGCGGAGCGATCTAGGGGTAGGAAAGAAAAGAAATTTGCAAAGGCCTCGGCTGGGAGTTCGAAATCACCTTCGAGTGCGACCTCTCCGAAGGTGAGTCCCCGCCGATCCCCCTTTTTTTTCCGGGGCTTCCAGGCTTAAACTTTGCAAAGGCAAAGCTTGCAGGCTGGAGCGTCTTCCCGCCGAGGAGCGGGAAGGGTTCCACCCGGCGGGCGGGGTGGGCTGCTTGGAGCCACCTAAAGCTAGGCCGCTGCTGGTGGAGCCTTGCCCTGCCTTGGTGCCCCGTTTCCCAGCTCGGCGGTCCTGCTCGGGCAGCACTTTAAAAGCCTGCTCCCAGCACCCGAGCAACTTCCCAGCAACTTTCTGCTTCGTTTTAACTCGCGGGCGCTCGTGCCTGGCCCCGAGCTGCGCGGTGGAGGAAGCCCGGCGGGCAGGCGGGCTGCTTGGAGGAGGCGACCCGGCGGTGCTCTGGGCTTCCCCTCCACCGTGCAGCTCGGGGCAAGGCGTGAGCGCCCACGAGTTAAAATGAAGCCGAAAGTTGCTGGGAAGTTGCTCGGGTTTCTGGGGCTTCCAGGGCTTTGCAAAGGCAAAGTTTGCAGGCGGGAGCGTCTTCCCGCCAAGGAGTGGGAAGGTTCGCCCGGCGGGCGGGCGGGCTGCTTGGAGCGGGCTGCCGTGCGGCTCGGGGCCAGACGCTCCAGCCTGCAAACTTTGCCTTTGCAAAGCCCTGGAAGCCCCGGAAACCCGAGCAACTTCCCAGCAATTTCGGCTTCCTTTAACTCGCGGGCCGCGCCTGGCCCCGAGCTGCACGGCAGAGGGGAAACCTGGAGCACCACCGGGTCACCTCCTCCAAGCAGCCCGCCCGCCCGCCAGGCGGAACCCTTCCCGCTCCTCGGCGGGAAGACGCTCCCGCCTGCAAACTTTGCCTGTGCAAAGTTTAAACCTGGAAGCCCCGGAAACCCGAGCAACTTCCCAGCTACTTTCGGCTTCCTTTTAACTCGCGGGCACTCGCGCCTGGCCCCGAGCCGCGCGGCAGAGGGGAAGCCCGGCGGGCGGGCGGGCTGCTTGGAGGAGGCGACCCGGCGGTGCTTCGGCAGCAGCAACAGGCAGTTCCGCCCGGGCTCCGTTCAGGTGTCCGGCTGGGGCTGTCAGGAGTTGCTACCGCCGGCGCAGCTCCGCACGGCTCCAGTCCTGCGTTGCCTTGGGAAGGAAAAGGCAAAACCAGGAGCCGCTGAGCCTGAGCCTCCGGTGCCGCTGCTGCCGTTGCAAAGCACCGCCGCGGCTCTTCCTTTTTGTCTTTCCCTTCCCGAGGCAACGTGGGACTGGAGCCGCGCGGAGCCGCGCCGGCGGTAGCAACTCCTGATTCAGGGGGCCTCCGAGCGGAGGGGAAGGAGGAGAAGATTAGGGGGAAAGGGGGGGCGATTCCCAAAAAATCTTGTGCTGACCCGGCCCGTCTGTCAAATTTTAAAAGTCAATGCGGCCCCCGAGCCAAAAAGTTTGCCCACCCCTGGCCTAGAGTCATGAGGGAGGCAGCCATATAATCCTACAAAAAATAATTACACCACATTTGATGCTGTGAGTTTTCACTGTATTCTTGTAATAAGAGGTACTTTTAGTGCATTCCAAAGTATTTGTCTTCCATAATCTGGTAACAAAGGCCTCCAAATTCATTTGGTGAACTTGTGGCTTAGATTTTAGGAAGTGTTGATATCACCACTTTCGTTGGACTTGTAGTGAAACAAGGCCAAAGTACAATTTTGAAGTTATTTCCCAACCTCTTTCACTTCCCCATATAATCAGGCGTGACAGGACCTAGTATGAAACCCCTTCCAGGGAAAGAAAAAACAGGAAGATCACACTTTTTTGTTAAACTGATGCTTGTACATTTTCAAAGCAGCTAGACTATGGATGCATGCCATATTAAGTTGGAGTTGATTATTCTAGTGTTAATCAATACAAAAGCAGCCCATCTTTAAAATAATTAAATATCTTATTAATTCTATTTTAATAGCAATACCACGTAGACTTATATAGTGCTTTACAGCCCTCTCTAAGCAGTTTACAGAGTCAGCATATTACCCCCAATAATCTGGGTCCTCATTTTACTGATCTCAGAAGGATGGAAGGCTGAGTCAACCTTGAGCCTGGTGAGATTTGAACTGCCAAATTGCAGGCAGCTGGCAGGCAGCTGAAGTAGCCTCCAGTACTGCACTCTAACCGTGGCACCGTGACATAATTTTCTTCAGATCATTAGAACCAGTTGGGTATACTTATATAACATAGTTTCTCGAGAGTGGCTTAGAAAGCACCTGAGACAGAAAACATCTTTCACCAGTTCAGACTGCTTTAGAATTGTGCCCATATGCTGACAGAACTAGGATTGGATTTTTTTGTCTTTCTTTAAATCCTGAAGTTTGTAAAATTCCAGATCTAGTTTTGTATACTAGTTAAGGCATCAGGCTAGAAACCAGGAGTATTAGGCCTGCCTGAGGCACAAAGCAAGCTGGGTGACTTTGGACCAGTCACTTTACACCCTAGGAAGAAGGCAATGTCAAGCCTCTTGAAAAATACTGCCAAGAAAACTGCAGTGACTAATCCAAGAAATCAAGAGACAGCAAAAAAAAAAAAAAAAAGTTATGCTGTAGGCTCACATTAAAAGCTAATAGGAAAACAACACTGGCAAAAAAGGGAGGATTCAGGGCTCCACAATGGATCTAAAAAGTCTACTCCCTTGTTAAATGCCAGATTTTTGAGATATAAAAAAACCACCAAAATAAATCACTTCAGAATTTTTCCACCCTTAACATATAAGCTATATAAGTCTAGTGGGGGAAAAAAAAACACAACAATGTGACTGCATAACTGTTAACAACATGTTAAATAGTCAGTACATACCTGCAATCAATTAAAGGAATTATATATATATATATATAAAACACACACACACACTGTCTCTGTCTCTCTCTCTCTGTCTCCGTCTGTCTGTCTCTCTCTCTTCACCAGAAGAACATCAAAGTTTTGGAATGGCTGAGCCAGACCATGGACTTATATGCAACTGAAAATCTGTAGGGTGACCTAAAGAGAACTGTGCACAGGAGATGTCCTCGCAATCTGACAGATCTAGAGCACTTTGGTAAGAAAGAGTTGGCATGCTGATGGGCTCATATCACAAAAGACTAAATGCTGACATAAAACCAAAGGGTCCTTAAGCAAAGTATTAGTTTAAGAACCTGTATTTTTATGCAGTCATGTTATTGTATCTTTTTTGTTGTTATTTTCAGCCCTAAAAGATTTCAGTTTGTTTTTTTATTGACTTGTATAGCTTATATGTTATGTTAAAGGTGGAAAAAATTCTGAAGTTATGTATCTTGATCTGTTTTTTTTTAGCATCTCAAAAACCTGGCATTTTAACAGTGATATATAGACTTTCTATATCCACTGTATGTGACTCATAGGATACCTGATGCCCATACCAGTCTTATCACACCCAAACCAGACTGTTATACTGGGCTGCTCTCAAAGTTAGACTACAATTACAGTATCAGTTAGTCAGAATGTGGGAAGCAATTGTCAGCAAGCAAGAAAATCAGTGATACTACCAGAGCATGCTAGCAAGGCTTTTGCGTAAAAGCTATTCTGATTTTATTGCCATAAAATTCCCAGAACAAAACAAATTTAAACTACCTACTATACACTACTTAATAGTTCAAAAACTACATGGTTTATAAATCTGAAGAACGTGTATTTCTGAATTTTAAAAGTATTTCTCTGATTTCTTCTTCCAGGAAATTATGGTAATATTGATTCAGGGCTTTCTCAGTGATAGTGAATCTGGAGTTTTCTGTTTCCATAATTAAACCGGGATTGTGGTGAACTTTTTGTAATGTCTTAATTTTTTGGCTGTTAAATCATTTGGATTACTGCTTTTCTGCATGAAAGTTCATTTGACATTTTACAGACGGGGGAAAAATAGAAAAATCTTACTGCTTCAGTGTCTTCCTCAGAATATGTAGTTTCTGCAATAAATGTGAAATACTACAGATGTTTGCTTCTCTTCCTTATTCCAGCATGAAAATATGCCTCATCTTTACATTTATAGATTATGTTTGTATGTGATTAATTTATGATTTTTTATGTTGAATTAATTATGCCAAGGGAAATACTGCTTAGTTAGCTATGGTCCATCTTTAGCATTAAAATGTTCTAAGTGTCTATGGTATAATAATTGAAGCATTTTCTGACTTTAAATTGCTGACCAGACACTTACTTTGCAAATTCAGCATGCTGCGGTTTTACCAAGCCAGATGGTATCCAACTATCTGAAACAAATAGTTCCGAAATTTTGCTTAAAGGTACAGTTTGGTTCTAAAGAAAAAATTAGGAAATATTTTGATTAAATAACATATGCTTACAATAACCTATGCTGGATTGGTTAGAAACATACTTGGTTCTTATTGATAATTGATAAAAATAATAAAAAGTGAGCAATGGGCTAGTAATCTATTCTAAGGAAACCAATAACTATATACAAAACTAGAGATAAATTATGCAGTGAAATATGCAACAGTCTAAAACCCTGATTTTTCAACATTCATTAAAATTCTACCTATAAAAGGTGAGTCCTGCTATCAGAGTGAGGCAGCTATATTAGACAACCGATTTTAGTCATCCTGAAGATAGGCAATGGACCAAAAAAAACCCTTCATATAAAGGAAACAGTTTTTAAAATGTTAAAAATAAAGTGAATGGATCAGTTTGCACCCACCAGAAGATGTAGCCATTCTTTCTTCCAATTAACTCAGTTTTGTATCAGTACTACATAACACTCATCCATAATGCAATGACCATTTTTCTTTAGAACTTCCAACATAGTAAAGGAATCTGCCCTTTTCCACTTCCTCCCTGTTAATCTCCCAACCTCTTCAGAGGGTTGTTTTGTTTTTGTTTTTTTTTTTTGTTTGTAAAAATCCAGAGTGGTTACTGAAGTCAGAACTATTATTGCCTTGTCCATGAATGCTTACTTTTACCTTTTATTCATCCTGTACAAACAATCCACAGAATCATACAGTTGGAAAGAATTTTGCAGTTTCACCAATCAACAGCTCAGAAGAAAGCGGTTATGGTCCAAAACTTCTGTAGATGCATAGTAGGAAAGGACAGGTGGGAATGCCATCGTGCATTCTGCCTCTCAATAATTGGTTTGTCACTTGTACACATTCTGCAACAATCTGGTCATGCAAATCAGCCTAGTCTTAAACTGCTTTACATAACTACTTCTGAATACTCTGTTGGATTAACAAGATTTTAAAAAGAATGTATGATTGGTTTTGATTTTGTAGAATTGCTATGCAGCTAATTTCTGATCATGTACATTCTTTTCTTCAGTTACTTAAAGTAAAAGAGATGATATATCATATGCTGGCTTTTGGGGTATTTTATTTATTTGTTTGTCAAACATGCACAAGATAACAAGTATAGGTATGAACTTAAACATGAACAAAGGACGTAAATACAGATAAATGGGGACAGTAAGACAGGGATGGTGGGCATGCTGGTACGCTTATGCATGCCCCCTTTAAGGACCTCTTAAGAATGGGGTGAGGTCCACGGTAGACAGTTTGAGATTGAAACTGAGGGTTTGAAGCTGTAACAATGGAGTTGGGTAGAGCATTCCAGGTGTTGACCATTCTGTTGCTCATATTTTCTGCAATCAAGTTTGAAGCGGTTTACCTTGAGTTTGTAACGATTGTTTTCCTGTGTATTATTGTGGTTGAAGCTGAAGAAGTCGTTGACAGGCAAGACATTGTAGCAGACAATTTTGTATACTATGCTTAGATCGGACCACAGGCAGCGCAGTTTCAGATTGTCCAAGCCCATATACCATATCACCAAATTTACCATCTATTTCGCTTTTAAGGGCCAGCCCTCACCTCTCATGGTGAGTTTATAGCTAAGCCACATTCCTTTTTGCATAATTTGTTCTTTGTTTTTCTTATAAAAAATCTGTATCAACTAGCATATTCTCTTTATTCACTCCTAGTTCTGGAAACTTGGCCAGAAACATCCATCTGAGGCATTGCTGCAACATTTTTTAAGAGTTCTAATAGGTTTCATGTGTCTTTTCTCCACAACTCTTACAACAGCATAACAAATTATTCTTATGATTTTCATTTTTCAGGTGCAACATTGCAACTTCCTTATGATTTCCCAGTGCAATCAAGTTTTATTTACAACTATCATATCCTACAGCTTTATCAACATTACCACAACATTTCATTCCAGCTTCTTTTTTAATCTTACCCACCTCCTTTATGCAAGCTGCATTCTTGTTATACTTGCTTGGATTATCCCAGAGCTTTGCCTAGAATTTCATTGTTTCGTCTTTTTGTTAGGTATTGACTTATTCTCTGCAGTCTCTCCATGATGGATGAGTAGAACGTTTCTGGTTGTTATTATTATTATTGCCATTGGTGCCCTTTGTTTCTGGAAGAATGTTAGGAATGTTAGTCCCATTTTTGTTTACTTTTAAATAACTCTCAGTTTTGTCAGTCTGAGTGTTTTATGGTGAGCCTCAAAATAATACCAGCATGCCATACCCTGAGAGCTCCGGTAGATCATTTGTCAATGATTAGAAGATTTGAATAGATGTATTTCTTTCTCTTCAGGTGTTTAAGTATTAAATGTGTGAGTATGTTACTTTCAGTTTGGGTTTTTAACTTTTATAGTCTATTTTATTTTTACTTTTTTTCTAGCTGTCTTGAACGCTTGCCAAAGTATAAAGTCAGGGTGGAAATCAAATAAATAAATGTCAACCTGTTTTCTGTTTAATCTTTTTAATTGCATTTGCAGACCACTTTGGGTAAAAATATTTGTTGTGAAATGCAACATAAAAGGCTGTAAATCAAGAAGATGAGAGGAAACAAGAAGGGGATGAAAAAGATTCTATTGGTTTGGAAGCTTATCTGAGGATCTAAAAAAGTATATTAGAAATGTATTGCTTCTAAATATAATTACCTTATATCTCTTTAGCTGGCTCTTCAGTCATACATCAAGCCTGCAGCTCAGACTCAGTTTCATTTATATTAGCGACAACAGAGAAAAATAAATGTTAATTTACTGGTGACCTGTTTAACAACTTTTGTAAAAAATGTAAAATTGGGTTGGTGGGGCGGAGCTGGCGTCGCGACGATACAGCATGCGATCTCGGAGGTCTGAGATCTCAGCCGATATCTTTGCCCCTGGACGGTCCAAACGGATCTAAACCATCCCGAAGAGATGGCGAAAGTGAAGAGCGCATCCTGTTGATCCCAGGGATATCGCAAAGTCCCTGGTAGATCCAGGAGAAGCTCTTCTTGCCAGCGGCAAAGAGGCAGCCATTAAAGCTGCTGAAGTTGGGACAGCTCCGGAACGGAAGAAAGCAGAAAGAGAAAGTATGCCCGTTTGGTGAGAACTTTTTTTTTATTCTAAGACTTAAAAGGACACCCTAAAGAAAAGAAAGAATCTAAAAGTTTTGACAAAAGTGACTAAGCGGCGATTTTAAACGGAAGTGTCAAAGTAAGGTTTTGTTTTTTTTATTGCTCGATTTATATACACGATTTTGTATTTTGAAACTGGACTGGTTCTTTTTTTATTTATACCTATCTTTTCTTCTCCTTTTTGATTTTGTAATATTTTAGCTAGAGGCTCCCTTTAGTTATTTAGTTATTTCCCTTTTTTATATATATATTTTTCCTTTTTTTTTTTTTTGGTAATTTTTATTACGTTTGGCTTGGGAAAGGAGGGGGAAAGTGAGAGCAAAGAAACTTTGTAACACTGCCAACTAGAGGCTTGAAAAAACTTTATTTCCTGTGACCAGACGAAGCTGAGAAAGCTGAGCAAGAAAGAACAGACTCCCTTTCAAGGACATTGCTATGTGATAAGATAGAGGGAAGAGCATGGGAGAGTGTTATTGCAGGTGCTCTTCTGGATTTCTATCAACAGCTGGAGCCTGGTGTTGAAGCTTACGAAAAGAAAAGGTGATAAGTCTTTGGAGAAGAGATTTATAATAAGAGCCTTGGAGAACTAAACAAAGTGCAGTGTGCTCTTTTTATTTTTTTCAAGTTGTGCTACCCCTCCTTACCAGCTTTACTGTATTTTTTTTTCTAAATCCTTATTCTTGCAATAACTATTTGGGTTTTTGGCCTGGTTAGAGTTTGTTTTTGTTTTTGTTTTCTTCTTCTTTGGAAGTCCAATTTTCACTTTTGCTTTTTATTTTAAAGGGAAGCCTTAAAAGCTTTTTCTTTTCTTTTCTTTTTTCTCTTCCTGGCATTTTTTTTTTTTGTTTTTCACCCATCTTTTTGGTTTATTTACATGCACTTTTTTCTATTTTGAGACCTTTCAACTGGATTAAGGTGTTGAAGAACCTGAAGAATTCTTCCCCCTTTTTTTGTTCTTTTTAAGTCTTTTTCTTTCCTTAACTACTGATTGGATTAAGGTTTACAAGAATCTGAAGAAATTTTATCTCCCCCTTTTTTTTCCCACTACTATTGGGGTTTTTTTTTTCTCTCTACCATTTTTATTTTTTACCTTGGATTATAATTGGCTACTTCACAATTGAATTAAGGTTTAGAAGAACCTGAAGATTTTGAATTGTTTAAAATGAGTAGTAAATTTATAGCTTTTGGTTCCTCAACTTCTACTTCTGCCTCCCCACTATCTGGAGGACAACCTTCAATACAGACAATGTTAAAGCAAGAAAAAGAACAAGAAAAAGTGACTCTGCAGATGATTATGCAAGGAATCCAAGATATTAAAGCAAGATCAGAGACTATTGAAAAGAGAATAGAGAACATCAAACAAAGAACAGAGAATATTGAACAAAGAACAGAGAAAACTGATGAAAAAGTGGAGAACATTCAACAAATGATGGCGAAGTATGATGAGAGATTCCAAAAAATTGAAGAAGAAGATAAACAAAGAGACAAGAAGATTGGAGATACTGATAATAGATTAACTGTGGTTGAACAAGATAAAAGTGGTATGCTGAGATGGGAGATGGACAGATCAGAATTTTATCTTAGATTTCAAAGCATAGAGGAAGAAAAAGGACAAAATCTAGCTGAGATAATGATAGAAATATTGGCTGAAGCTTTGGAAATAACTGAAGAGAAGATGATGGATGGAATAGATGAGGTATATCGAGTCTTTACAAGATATGCGATGAGAAATAGCTTACCAAGAGAAGTTCAAGAGATTTACAAAGAAAGCCATTAAAACGCAAATATTGCAAGTGGCAAGAGAGAAAACGTTGAAATACAAAGGCAAGGAGATTGTGGTCTTAAAACAAATACCCAGAAGAGTGAGAGAGATGAGAAGAGAATATCGATTTTTGACTAAAATGCTACTGAAAAAAGAGGTGAATTATAGATGGCTGATTCCAGAAGGGTTAATGTTCACATGGCAAAAACAGAGACATAGAATTGACTCAATTGAGAAAGCGGAATTATTCTATGCAGAATTTTTTGGAAGGAAAGAAGAAGAGGCAGAAAAAGAGATTTCACTAAGTGAATTCCAAGAGGATTGTCAAATGGGGACTGAAAAAGAAGAAGGCTCAGTAGGTGGAAAGGAGGAAGCCAAAGAACAACGTGAATCAAGATCTATGAGAGCTGCTAAACCCAACTATAAAACATAACCATGGAAGAGAAAAAATTGATTACAATTAATATAAATGGACTTAATTCAGCTGTTAAAAAAAGGAAAACTTTTCACAAATTAGAGAAATTAAAATTTGATATAATTTGTCTACAAGAAGTACATATTAAAAAACAATATGAACAATTGTTGGTTCAGCCAAAATTAGGGAAAATATTTACTTCCTTGACCCAATGTAAGAAAAGAGGAGTGGTTTTATATATTAAAGAGACCACCCCAGCAAAATTGATCTATACTGATGAAGATGGAAGAGTATTAATGGTGGAAATAATGGACAATAATATGAAAATACTCCTGATTGCAATTTATGCCCCGAATGATAAACAAGAAGAATTTTATAAAAAATTACATATGAAAATAATTGAACTGGACTATGCCAATATAGTTATGATAGGAGATTTTAATGGAATTGTAGACAATAAACTGGACTATGCAGCAACAAGAACAAAGCAAAACAGAAAGACTCTCCCAAAATCCTTTTTTAAAATGGCTGATGAATTAAATCTAAAAGACACATGGAGAGAAAGAAATGCCAAAACTAAACAATATACTTTTTATTCAAATAGACATTTATCATGGTCCAGAATAGATATGATATGGATGTCAACAGAATTAATATCTAACATTCAAGAAATAAATATTGAAACAAGTACTTGGGCAGACCACAATCCAATGACAATTAAATGGAAAGGACAAAAAAGAAGATCGAGATGGACGTTAAATAATACTACTTTAAAGGAAAAAGACTTTACACAGCAGTAAAATTGGCTTGGTAAATTACTTAATGCCTGGCATGATTTATGACTGTAATTCTGCGCTTAATTACAGTTATAAGTGAAATACTCCAGTATTAAAAGCACAGAAGTAATATGTTTCTACATGAGTCTGGACTTGCCCAACTTTAGAATCAACTACAATAATAATGTGTGCTATGGATAATGAGAGTATTTGGCTTTTTTTTTTCTTGGACTCTGATATCAGAGTAAATTAGTATGGAAGTCTAGTTGTTATGGTTCCACAACAGTTCCCTCCAGATCAAACTGCTATGTGACTGCTGCAACTTTAGGTGTATATATTATTATTAGGTGACCTATGTCTTCTGGTTACTTAGGATATACAGAATATAAACAAAAAAAAATTTTAAATGAATTAGCAGGATTAAGTTTGAATAAATGACAGAAAGTGTGATGTTTGTCCTAATTGTGTACTCGTATGTGTTTATAACATTAGCTTAGAGACAGGCAGTGCTTGGCAATCTATAAATATAATATCTCTACTTGCCTGTTTTTGAAGGGTCAGAACCAAAATAAATGAACATAGAGTCTTAGATGAGGTAATGAATCTGCCAGACTCAGTACCCTAATTGTTGACATATGTGCTTGCTATTTTAACTACTCTGGTAGGAATTTAAATAAACAAGCATGATTCAGTTCCGAGTTGTTTTTGAGCAAAGGCAGCATCTGGGACTCCGAGGATTACCTCAGTTAAAGATGGGTGTAACAAAATATTGCAGGTTATAATGAAAGAAACTTTGCTCAGTAGTTCTACTGCAATTTACTGAGGGTCTTCTTCCATGGAAGAAGAAAATGAGCAAGTTAAACCTGCAGTCCTATACACACTTAAGGAACCAAAATCATTAGGACTTGCTTTGGTAACATATCACGTTTTAGGTTGTTAATTGTTTTTGCTCTTATAGCACTTAACCAAACACATAGAAGCAGGTATTGTTAGGATGAGTAATTTCTTGCTATACGTTTTAGCAATAAATAGTTTACAGATTCTAATTAAACCAATTTCATTAAATAATCAATTCACAGGGATCTTAATTTTTAAATACTCATTACCAATTTACATCCCTTTCCAGACATATGACTGGAAGAGAAGGAAGTGGTTCTAAATAAAGATGTCAGCAATTAAAAGCACTAAGGAATGAATTTCATTTATAAACAATAAAGACTGGATTTGAAAATCAATATTATATATTAATATTAATTCATCCAGGAATGTCAGCATTTAGGACAGTATGGTTACCACAACCAGGTGTGTGTCAAACTGAATTGATCCTTGTATCAAATAGATCTGTGCAAGGCAATATAGCAAAGAATCATAGGATCTTTGGTCAAGTGAGATAAAAGGTATTGCTTTTTACCTTGACTATAATATTCAAAAATTTCCAGAGTAAAGATGACAATTCTCCATTGAGATTTAAGCTGGGCTTATATCTTGGAGGTGCCAGTAGTCCCATTTATGCTGCAAAAATCCTCACTTAGCAACCATATTTGCAACTTGGTCACTAAGCAGTAAAATCACACAAAGTGTGACTGGCTTACAATCTTACTTCCCCACTGGTCATTAAGCTGCCTAGTTGGTAAGCAAAAATTCACATGACTGCAACTTATAGTTTGATTTCTGCCTTCCTGTTAATTCTATTTGTTTCAAACCAATTGTGAAGCACTTAGGTGGTGATTACCTGACTACAAAATGCTGCAGTGATTGTACCTGTGCACACTTGTAAAACATGTGAATGCTGATCATTTGGCTATGCAAAGCTGCTGTTGCTTTCAGATTCAGTCATCCCACGTTGGCATGGAGCTGATAAGGACTTGATCCCTGAATTTTAAAGAGAAAAACTCTTACCTTCTTTGCCCAAATGAAAATATAAATCAGTTCACAGAAATAATAAAAAAAACTTTGTTCAAAGAATAAAAAATATTGATAATAGTTGAGATAGAAAACATTGGCTCTACAAAACATTCCACAAGTGCCAAATTTATGGCTTACTTTATTCTTTCCCAGCTGGATTTGTGTCTTTCTTAAATCTTGTAAGCATATTAAAGGACTTTCCGAATGTGTTTGCTATTGTGTAGTTGCTGAGAAAGCAAGTTATCACATACCAAGGAAATGACCTTCTAAAAAGAGAAAAACATCCTTCCTTAAAGTTAAAAAGACTTTAAAATTGTCACGTTACAAGTGCTAATGTTCTTCCCTTTTAAAATTAAAATCCTATTAATGAAGCCTAAAATTTGAGGCAACACTGCAACATGCTACAGTCATAAATGTGAGGATTAATCTCAAAATTATTTTAGCACCATTGTAACAGTTGCTGCATCAATCAGTATTTAAAAATAAATAAATACTGACTTTATTTTTAAATTGGTCTTTTAAAATTATATGACCTTAATAATCCACATAAACACTTAATCTGGTACACAACTGTAGGACTGAAATGTGGGCTATTCCTCCTATCCAATGCACATATCCAATGCACATATAGAATACCTGATTCTAGAATTCTTGTAAATCCAGATTTTACTAAGTGGCTTGTTTTGAGAAGTTTTTAGCAAAGGAGTTAATATAACTATTTTAGATAGTACTGATAATTATATTAAAAATGAAAAATATGTTTACTTCCTCTAGAACAGGGGTGTCCAACCTTTCACCTTCCCTGGGCCACATTAGAAGATGAAAATTTGGTTTGGGCCGCACATAAAATAAAATAACAGTAACGATACCTGATCATCCAAAAAAACCATAGAAAACATAGTTAACGGCCAAACTCAAGCCAAAATACGGCCAAATTATTTTTATTATTTATTATTAATTATTTATTAAAAATTATTTATTTTTATCATGGATTTTTTATCACGGTTTATCACGGTTTATTTTCCGGCCAAATTTTGCGGGGAGAAAGCTCGCCCACCTCGCGCCTACCTCTCCTCCTGCAAATGGCCTGGCTGGATGCGGCAGGACTGGAAGGCAGAAGCAGCAGTGGCGGCGGCGGGGGCAGAAGCGGCGGCGACGGTGGGGGCAGAAGCGGCGGCGGCGGGGGCAGAAGCGGCACCAGTGGCGGGGGCAGAAGCAGCAGCGGTGGCGGGGGCAGCGGCGGCGGGGGCAGCGGCGGTGGGGGCAGAAGCGGCAGAAGCAGCGGCGGGGGCAGAAGCAGCGGCAGCAGGGGCAGAAGCGGTGGGGGCGGGGGCAGAAGCAGCAGCAGCGGCGGGGGCAGAAGCGGCGGCGGGGCAGAAGCAGCGGCGGCAGAAGCAGCGGCGGCAGCGGGGGCAGAAGCGGCGGCGGGGGCAGAAGCAGCGGCGGCAACAGCAGGAGGTGGCGCTCTGACAGCACCCGCCTTTTCTGTTGCTGCTTGGCGTGGCGCTCGCCTCGCCCTGCCTCGCGCCTGCTTCTCCTCCTCGCTGGCTCTTGCACGAAGGTTGGGGTGGGCACTGGGCCGCATTATGAGGCAACCTGGGCCGCATGTGGCCCGCGGGCCGCGAGTTGGACAAGCCTGCTCTAGAACAATATGCCAATATGGGTGATATATTAGTCACTAAAAATGTACACATTAAATTAATGGCAAAGTTATTTCCATTTGCTTAGTTTCTGTTCTATTTAATTTTATTTTCTTCCATAGGATAAAAATTGTATTGAGATACACGTTATACAGAAACTGATATGGAACAGTTTTCATGAGAACTATAGCTCTTGGAAATACTTATCTAAATTGCCATTAATGAGACAACTAGCAGTTACAGGGAAATATAAAGGAACATAAAAGAAACAATTACTTTATTTACTAAGAGTTGTATACTTCCTCAAGCCTATGCAATTTACTGTAGAAATAACAATGCAGTAGAACAATCACAAAAAAAGCAAACAGCACACATTATATGTTTATTATCAGAATCTCAGAAATCATTGTTAGTACTTCCATACAAGTCACCAGATTCAATCCACTAATATAACAATGTTCCCCAACCACTTTATGGACAGACATCATCTTTATGGCTATCCAACTAAAGGCTGTTCCAAAGCAAGGTGGTCATGGTTAAGAAAGCCTGCAAACTTTCCAAGGGATGTGATTTACAGTATGCTGTCTCAACCCGACTATCTGGTGAGCAGATTCCACTTGGAACAGACAGTTTGGAAGGAATCCAGGGCCCACAACCTGAAGAGCTTTATTGGTTATAACTAGCAATTTAGATTTCATCCAAAGGCAACCTGACACCAATGCAGCTCTTGCAACATAGGTACTATCAATTGCATTTTACACGTCCTACAGCTTTTGAATTGTCTTTAAGGACAGCACAATAATTTGTAAAGCAAATAAAAGTAATCTAAGTATAGAACGTAGAATAATAGAGTTAGAAGGGACCTCAGAGGTCTTCTAGTCCAACCTGCTGCCCAAGTAGGAAACCCGATACCATTTCACAAATGGTTGTCCATTCTCTTTTTGAAAGCCTCTAGTAATGGAGCATCCACAACTGTGATAAGGTGAATAAAACACAACTTTAATGTAGTGACAAAGACTTGATCCAAATCCTTCCCTTTTCATGCATTCACTATTTCTTAATGTAAAGAGCAATCTTATCATAGCACCTCCATTCTCTTGTCTAGACACTAATATATTATAAATCCCCTTTGGTTTAGTAGGTGAGGTATCTTTGGACATCTTTGAAAATGTCCTATTTTACCTTAAATCACTGAGTTGATGATGATAGTTCAATATGGGAATGAATCCAACATCCCTTTTTCAAGTCTACACGATGTTCTACTTTTTAATGTAGTCCTGAGAAATTTGAAATTGACATTACCAGGTACGTGGTTCAGGTGTTGAATTTAAGAGGGAGACAAGTTGCAGAGTAAAATGGGTGACTTTGGGTCAGTTACTCTCAATCCAATCTACTTTACACAATTATTCTGTGGAAAAAGATTGAAGGAGACCTTCAAGTAGACTAGGCCTCAGAAAGAGAGAGATGCCTATCAACACAGTACTTGCTTTATTCAAATTAAACCAAGCTTGCCATGCTATCTGAATCCAGGCAAACTGCAGTTCATCCTAGCAAATGCTTCTGAAAACAAACCATTTTCAAAGCATAGTTTTATTATTTTTCATTTTTCCCTTTCCTCTTGTGAGATTGTGGCTAAGAAAAACCACCAGGATTCAAAGTTGATCCAAGGAAAAAGGCTTTATTGTAGCATTTCTGCAGAAACGGGTTCCTGCCCTGGCAGGTGGGAGGAACAAAAGGCAAAGCTTAAAGGCTCTACTCTTATACCCAAAACTACCCCCTACTACTCCCCCAGTATACAAATGGCTTGATTTACAATCTATCTTTCAGGATACAAGTTACATTTTATTATCTTTCATGGTGCCTAGCTCGTAACAGACACTTCTTTATCCGGTATCTAGCATTTCAAAGGCATTCCAAAATGTATGATAGTTCCCAGCACTTCAAAAACATTCCAAGATCAGTTCTAATCAGTGCTTGATTTCCTTACTTCAAAAGGAAAACCTCCCTTTTTCATCTTGAGTTTTGAGTCATAAAATGAATACACTTCCCACACTCTGATGACTTCATGAGATTGAAAGCATTTATTTACATATTAGTTTCTATGTGTTTACCCAAAAAGTAGGAATATGTTGTTTACATTTATCTTAGCTGCCCACTTCAGAAGATTGAGAGTGGCTTGTAATATCAAAATAGATAATTAAAAATAGATAAAAGCATAACAAAAACAACAAACTTCACAAACACAGTAACTTCAGACCTAGGAATGGAGATGGGTTTCCAGAATCCCCAAAGAGCAGACATCGTCTCTGAGGAAATGTTGATTCAGAGGTTAGGGGCAGTGAAAGAGAAAGCACATTTACCACTGTCCTACAATATAACAATGGTTAATTATGCAGACCTAGAGCACACCTAATTTGTAGAAATGTACTGTCATAAATAATTGGACATATGCAACCCTCCCAGATAACTGGGCCCATGAAGAGCTTTATAGGTGAGAATGAGTGTCTTGAATTCACCTGGAAGCCAGCTGTCAAATAATGTAGCTCATGTAGGAGTGATGAAGTAATGGTTATTCCAAATTGTGATTTGTTGAAATAAGTAAAGTTCAACCCTTCAAGAAAAACATATAAAGCAACATTTGTTAATTGTGTTGATATGTTACTGTGTTATGCTTAGTCATTTTTTAATATTCTTACATAAAATTGTTGCTCTTGAGTCTGTTTTTTTCCAGGAAGTTCAATAGGTGAAAACAATTGTAAAAAATACAATCTCTCCAAAGGGAAGTCAGAAAGAAATCTTATGAAAGTAATAAGAACAATTACAAATTTCAGGAAAGTTGACCCCAGATGGAAGTTAGTGGAGAGTAGAGAAAGCCAAAGAATGAATCTGAAGAAGTTCTAGGTGAGAGAATTGCAACATATGGTAATTGTAGACAAAAACAGAAAGTTTCACTATCAATAAACTCAGATGTGCTGAAATTATAGTTATATTCTTAATTTTGATTAAAAGAGAGAATAAGTTGGGTGTACTATAGCTAACTTCCAGAAAAGGATGCATCTAAGTCCTTCACTTATGTAAACAAATTACTTGTTTAATTGCTGGTTTTTAGGCTTTTGTTGATTTTTACCCCAGGTCAAACCTTTTTACCAAACTATTCTGCTCATAGTGAATTAATTGGGTCATAAATATTACCATAGTTAAAAGGGCTTGTTTTAGAGTCATCCAGGCAACCAGAATGTGTCCTTTATAGCAGTGCAAAGTGTTGTGGAGCGGCGGAATAATCTGATGCAAACACGGAGCGAACTTCAGCTTTTACTTTATTGTAGCAATAAAGGGTTGCCGTGGCTGCCGCGCTAACAAGGTAGCCAGCCGGCAGACAACAGCTGATGCCGTTTGACAGCTCCCTTTTATAGCCGGCTGTCAAACGGCATCAGCCAATAGGAACGCTGGAAACACAAACCGGAGTGAGGACTTCAGCTCAGTCTTTTCCGAACACCACACTCCTTTCCCCCAGAAAGGAGCATGCGTAGTCCTTCAGATAACTTGGGCGCTTGCGCAGGCAGCCAGATCTTCTAAGTCCTGACGAAGCTGCTGCTGGAAGGAACTTTTCTGCTTGCTGGGCAACTTCTGGTGCCGACGAAGCTGGCGTCTCGGCTTCAGGCGTTTCTGGGCGAGGGTCAGATGGCTGTTCAGGTAGGCTTGCATTCCTGTCGGATCTGAGGGAAGTTTCTTTGGGCACCGGCGGTTTCTCTGTTGCAGGAACGTCTTGAGGGCCATCTGCAGATGCACTCCAACGCCTTCTAAGCTGATCGATATGGCGGCGTCAGATGCGCCCGTCTTGCAGTTGGACCCTGTAAGACTTAGGACCAGTTACCGCCACAATTTGCCCAGGCATCCACAAAGGGTGTCCCGCATAGTTCCGGGCATAGACCTGGTCATTCTCAGTGAACTCCCTTGCCTGGCTTTTTGACCCTAGGGGTGTGACTGGGGCATAATGCGGATGGAGTCTGTCTAGGGTGGTCCTCAGACATCTACCCATGAGAAGTTCAGCCGGAGACCTATTAATGGTGGCACAGGAAGTTGTGTGCTGGGTCAGGAGATACTTAGCGAGCCTAGAGTGCCAATCTATAGGCCCAAACCTTGTCAGTGCCTCCTTAACTGATCTGACTGCCCTTTCAGCCAGGCCATTACTGGCAGGATGAAAAGGAGCTGTAAGTGCGTGCCTTATTCCTAGGTTGGCTAGGAAGACCTCAAACTCACAGGAAGTAAACTGGGGGCCGTTATCAGACACAATGGTGTCAGGGAGGCCATGGGTAGCGAATATCCTTGATAGAGCCTTAGTGACAGCTTCTGAAGTTGTGGTCATCAAGGTCAGTTCTACCCATTTAGAAAAAGAATCAACCATCACCAGGAATGTACGCCCATGAACGGGGCCAGCCAGATCAATATGCACCCGGGACCAAGGGGCCACAGAATTTTCCCACCTGCCTGCAGTGGATGTGGGTGGAGCAGGTCTGGTAGCTTGGCATGGCTGACAAGCATTCACCCAACTTGTAATCTGAGCATCCATGCCTGGCCACCCTACATAACTGCGAGCCAGGGCCTTCATCCTGACAATGCCGGGATGGCCCTCATGCAGGACCTTTAAAACTGAGTCTTGCAACTTGGAAGGGATAACTACCCTCGTTCCCCAAAGTAAACAGCCTTGCAAAGAAGATAGTTCTTGCTGGTGAATTTTGAAAGGCACGAATTCGGGGGCATAAGGAATTGCTGGCCACCCCCTTCCCACCCAGTCAAGAACTTGGGCGATTACCTTGTCCCTGGAAGAGTGGGCAGCGATATCGAGGGCAGTGATGGGGAGTTTGAGATCGTTGATCTGGAAAACAGCATTAGTTGGTGCAGGATCCTCCACAGGAACAGGCAGGGGGCAGCGACTAAGAGCATCAGCGTGGCAGAGACTCTTGCCAGGTCGATGAACCAGTGTATAAGAATAGGCAGCCAGAAATAAGGTCCACCTGGTCTTTCTTGGAGACAAAATCTGAGCAGTTTGTCTTTCGCCAGACAGAAGGCCTAACAGAGGCTTGTGATCTGTGATCAACTCGAAATAGTGTCCATATAGAAACTCATGGAATTTTTTGACAGAAGCAACTGCAGCCAAAGCCTCATTGTCAATTTGGCTGTAGTTGCGCTCAGCTGGGGAAAAAGTTCTGGAGAAAAAGGCAATGGGTGCCTCAGAACCGTTAGGCAGTCTATGACTTAAAACAGCACCTATGCCAAAAGGAGAAGCATCTGCTGCTAAAACTAAAGGTAAATGTTCATTAAATTGTATCAGGACAGCATTGGATGTAAGTAATGATTTGACAGCATGGAAGGCATGGGCATAGGTCCCCAGTGCCAGGGGGATTGCTTGTCCAAGAGTCTGTGCAGAGGCTCTGCAACGGAAGCTTTATGAGACAAAAATGAAGCATAAAAGTTAAGAAGTCCTAAAAAGGCCTGGAGCTCAGTTTTGTTAGTTGGCGTGGGTGCCTCCAATAGCCCTTTGGATTCGATTGGGTGAATACCAGAGGCGTCAATTCTGTATCCCAAAAATTCTACCTGTGGGGTGGCAATAGTGCACTTGTCTTTCTTTAACTTAAGACCATGCTGTCTGAAACAATCGAGGACTCCTCTGACTCTTTGCAGTAACTGAGGCTTGTCAGGGGCAGATATTAAAATGTCATCAAAATACGGAATTACGCCCGGTAATCCTTGAACAAGTCTTTCCATTAAGGATTGAAAAATTCCTGGGGCTACACTTACGCCAAATTTGGAGGCACCTACATTTGAAAGCGCCCCTGTGCGTTACAATAGTTTGTAGTTCAGCGGCTGTGTCATCAACAGGGAACTGTTGATAAGCCTGTGACATGTCTAATTTAGCGAAAATGGTTCCTGGCTCAAAAGAATGTAGTAGGTGCTGGATAACAGGGACTGGATAGGCACTGATTTGTAAATATTTGTTCAATGATGTCTTGTAATCCACGCAGATTCATATGCTCCCATCTTTCTTCAGGGGTGTCACTATTGGGGTTTCCCATTTTGCGAAGTCCACAGGCTCTAATACACCTTGTTTAATTAATTTGTCAAGCTCTATGTCTAATTTGGGGCGGATTGCAAAAGGTACCCTTCGAGGCTTTAAATGGATTGGTACTGCCTGAGGGTCCAAGTTGAAAGATATTGGGGTTCCTGAATAACAGCCCAGCCCCTCGCTGAACACATCAGCATAGTCATTAAACAAGGTGTCCACTTCAGCATTTGTAATAGAGTGGATTCCGCTTATATGGAGGCCAAGGGCAGGGAACCAGTCTAACCCCAACAGGCTAGGGAGGGCACCATCCACTACCACTAAAGACAAGTGACCTTTAAAATTTTGAAATTGTACAAAAAACTTGCCTTTTCTGATGACTGGGATGGTTCTGCCTTGGTAGTCACGTAGGGTTAACTGACAGCCGTGAAGCTTCTTCTTAGCCATTCTGGGAAGTAGTTGTTTCAAGGTGCTCCATGAGATGATGGACAGTGCTGAGCCTGTGTCAACCTCCATCCTGCAAGGTTTTCCTTCTATAGAAACAAAAACACTAATTTTGTTAGAGCCTTTGTTAGTCAGCTTGGCTTGATAGCAGGTAAAACAGTCTTCAACTTGTTTTTGGAAATGTTGGGTTGTCTGAGGCTTTTGGGCAAAAGTCTTTCCTGCTTGACAGACCCTGGCTAAATGACCCTTCCTTTGGCATTTTAGACAAATGGCATTCCTGAACTTGCAGGATGCCATGAGGTGGTTTCCCCCACAGCTTAGACAGATGCCGTGGAGGTAGATTGGGGTTTGGCTTGTTTTCCCCTTGATTGGTTTTTTGCTGCCTGAGGCGATTTACATCATTAGCCTCTTCATAGCCTTCTTCTGAGGAGGCTTCATCGTAATGGATGGCTGAGCTGCCCTGGCTAATTGGATTTCCCTGAATTTCTGCTGCTGAAAGTGCTGATAGTTCAGCAGCTTGAGACTCTTCAATTGCTATTTTAAGGGTTAAATCCCCTTTAGCCAATAGACATCTTTGTAGCCTTAAATCCCTGACTCCACAAACTAGTTGGTCTAATAACATGTCTTCCAGATAGTCTCTAAACCCACAATGCGAGGCAACTGTTCGTAGGGCAGCCATGTACCCATTAATAGTCTCTCCCTCAGCCTGAATCCGTCTCCTAAAAGCATGACGCTTGGCAATTTGGGATGGCTTAGGGGAATAGTGGTTGGAAAGAATTTCCTCAATTCTTCCCATGGAACAGTCTTAATTGAACGTGGAGCCAATAATGCCGTAGCAGTGTGGCTCCACAAAAACTTAAAAAGTAGGACTTTTTCCTATGGTCGGAAATGTCAGCAAGGTCTATGGCATTTAGAAAACAGTCAAATTGGTTTCTGTAGGACTCCCATGTTTCCGCTGTCAGTCTGAAAGGCAGGGTTCGAAGTCATCTCGACTCAGCGGTGCCAGATCTTTCGAGGAAAGTTGAAATTCGTGCTCGCGAATAGTGACAGTAGCTCTTAAAGTGACATTCAGCTCGGTAGTGACTTCGGCTATTTTTGTAGTGACTTCGCTCAGCGATTCTTTGCCCGGTTGCCTCTTATAGGTATCCCGTCCTCGTCGCCAGTGTTGAGCGGCGGAATAACCTGAGGCAAACATGGAGCAAACTTCAGCTTTTACTTTATTGTAGCAATAAAGGGTTGCCGCGGCTGCCGCGCTAACAAGGTAGCCAGCCAGCAGACAACAGCTGATGCCGTTTGACAGCTCCCTTTTATAGCCGGCTGTCAAATGGCATCAGCCAATAGGAACGGTCTGTGTTCCCGCTGGAAACACGGACTGGAGTGAAGGCTTCAGCTCAGTCTTTTCCGAACGCCACACAAAGGATCATAGTTTGGCAACTAGCATTTTTCTCCAGTCTATAATGGCAGAGGTATGCCAGCATAATTTATTCAGTTCCAATATCCTATTTTCCCTTGGAAATGAGGCCAATGTGTAAGGCTGCCTGATAGTTTTAATATGGGATAAATTAAGGAAAGTGATTGATGGATGGATTCTTCCCACAAGCAAAAGAATCCACTTTAATAGAGATTGGAGATACAGGTGAATTGATAGACTGGCGTGTTTAGCCATCTATCAGAATTTTATCTGGAGTAGGAGGGTGGTTTCTGCCTACCTTCCCTTACTTAGATGCTACATTTCAGATGGTCTACAATATACTTTTTTGTTCCCTTGTGCCCTTCTTACATCACTGGTCTTTTTGTTGTTGTTGTTGTTGTCTCATCTTCTTTACTTCCTCATTAATTTTTCTTTCTTCCATTCTGTCATGCTACCCCTGCTCATAATTTATTCTATTCACCTGTTCCATTGCTTGCTTTAAAATCCCTTGCACTTTTATTCAGTCATCTGTTGTATCATTCACACCATCACCTGTTTGTCATTCTCCCTCACTTGTATTTCTCCCACTTTACTGTTTGCGTGTTATCTTCTTTGTTGTCTCCTCCCTACTCTGTTATTAACTCCACCACTTATTCTCTCATGGTTATCTGTCTCTCATGCACTCTGAATCACCTTTGTCCCTTATTCATCCTCTTTTGTGAGGTCTGCTGTTCTATCTTAATCTCTCCCTGTATAAAAATAAGGGAAAAACACTGGGGAGGTTGATCTGTAATGAAATACCTTCTGGATTCTTCTGCTTTCTCCAATATAGTGCATCAAACAGGTTGCATGTTAATTGAGATATTTATCTAGCCATGTAGATAAGGAGGTCTTACACAATCTTATTGGTGCTTTGCATCAGATGTCCAGCACCTAATCAAGCCTACTGCCCAAGCCACAATATTAATGGAACCAATTATTAGAGAGAAAGGAATACTCACAGCTACCCAAAGCAAGCTGGAAACATTCCAGCTCCTGCTATATCATCCCCATAGTCACTACTGAAGCACCATAAATTATGTATAAAGCAAAACTTGTGTCAAACAAAGATGGGAAACATGACTTTTAACAATAGTTCAAATACAAATGTAGCTTTATATCTATAAAGTCATGAATACATCTTTTAAGATGCAGTTAGAGGGAATGTATGGATGAGTTCTGCAGTTAAACTCCATGTGCTACTTCACCCCACAAGCTTGGACTACAGCCCACATTAACACCCTTTCTGGTAAAGTTACTATGTTTTAGTAATTTGCATTTGCACTTTCCATAAGTTAGTGTTTTCCACTTTTTGACACAACCATAAATTCAAAGTGCATATTTTTTGTCATGGTCAATTTAATGCCTTTCTATACCTGATCATTGGGATGGTAATTATCGTATCATATAAAAACTAATACTGTGTATGTATGTGTGTCTGTACACAATACACACATGCACAGACACACACACACACAAACATGTATGTATGTCTGTATGTCTGTATACACACACATACTGCCAAAAAGTCTTCCAAATTTAAATAACTTTAAAGATAATAGAGCAAGACTTGCAAGGCAGCACAAGATTAGATTTAGACTTAATAGTGGTTGCAATACAATCTCCTCTGCATGCTCAAACACCAAAAATACTGAAAAAGAAACCCTACTGAAGACAGTGTAATGCAAATTATCTTGCATTATGCAGCATAAAGAAATAGACATTTCAAACAATTTTTCCTTATTCGTTAACAATTAGTAAACCTATCTTCAATTAATATTGCTTTGTACTGCTACATACCACCATTGTGGTACATTGCGGTTCATTGTAGAAATTGTGTATGAACAATTTAAGGATTGTGCAAACAAAAAGCATTTGCGGATGCTTAAATTGGCCCAGAAATTGGTCTAATTTGGTCTAATTTGGAATATGGAAATTGGTGGATATTTTTTGGAGAAGATAGCAAATAGCTATATATCTATGCAGAGCTTCAAAATGATGTTTCATTCCACTGAGTCTTTACCTGAAGTTCCTTTCAAACAAGTTGCAAAGCAGTGTGCATCCTTACAGTGTGGAATAAGTACTATATATGTTTCATTTTGCTTGGAAACAGCAGTATCTGTCCAGCCACAAAAACTGCTGTTCGTAGATCAGACTAGTCAATAAAGGTGGACTAACCTCACTTCAATTCTTCATTAAACTCAACTTTTTAATGTTCTTTTTGGTTATTTAATGTATATATACATACACACTGTTCCTTAAATGATGATAATTTGTACCTCGCACAACTCTCGTTATGGGAGTTATTAACTTGTTATTGGGAGCTCAGAATATTAAAAAAAAAAAAACATTTGCAAAATTCAAGTAAATTCACATCATCTGATTAATTTTGTTATGTGGCTTCATTTCTGCAAGTATATCTGCCATAGCACCAGAAGCAGCCTTAGGACCAAAGGCTTGAATAGATCAAGAATTTACTGTGCAACAAAATATGGTTTGTATGATATAGACGTGTTTTATTTTTATACATTTTCCTTTTAAGTTTTAATACCAAGAAGACAGAATGTGCAACAGGAAACACATTGCATCATATGTTCCGTCTTAAACTTCCCTGTTAATATAAATTGCTAGTGTTCAGTTTTAATTACCATTAGAAAAAGAGGAATTTGAATTTTCATGTGCCATATTCAAAACTGGGTGGTACTATTTCTATTCATTCTCCTTTAGAACTCTTAAAATTCCTGGAAAAAAACTATGATAAACAATTGCTTTTTTTAATGTCTACAAACTAAAATATCAGGGAATTCATTGCAATGATACAATTATTGAATTATTTGAATAATAACTCCTAGAAGTAAAGAAGAGTTATGTTCTTCCCCACTGGAATTGATAACTTACAACCTGTTTCAATATTATGGTGGACCTCCACAAAGCTACTTATAACTGGTTTTGAAGTTATAGTGGCCATTCCCCATCCCATGCAGTCCCAAGATCAAATTTTGGGCACTTGGCAACTGGGTGCATTTGTGGCCATTTGCAGCATCCCATGGTTACATGACTGCAATTTGTTGTTGTTTTTGCTGGAAACCAGAATTTACCTCCAGTTTCTAGCACAAAAAAAAAAAAAAAAAAAAAGCATACCACTCATTAGCTAAAATGGATTCATTTAATAACTGCCACAGAAAAAGGGGTAAAATCAGGCGCGGTCATGTTGTGAAGCACTTAATGACCACTGTGATTTACAACTGTAATTCAGGCTCAATTACAGTCAAGTTGAGAACCACCTGTATTGCAATGCTGTCATCTTTTAAGGCAAGTACCAGTGATAATGTAGATATCTATTCAACTGTGCTGGATATGCCACATCCATACTTTTAAATCTTGGAGCTGCTTTTAATGGACAAAGAGTCACATATGTAACCAGGCTTAATTTCAAGAGCTGCTTTTACTTTTTACTGCATTGTTTGATATTTCTGCTACTTTTACAATGTTGCAATGTTTGATTGGCAAATTATTGCAAAAAGATTGTTTACACACTGTTCCGAGAAGAGACTCCCTCTGACCAGTCCTTCAGCCAAAAACAACTATAAACTTAATTTGAGGTGGACAAAGTTTAAAAAGAGAATGAAGCAATAGACCATCTAAAATAGGAGGCATTTCTAATGAAAACTGAGGGATGGGAATGGGAGAGAGAAGCTGAAGAAAACATCAAATATATATTACAGCAGATTCCAAAATCTGAAAGCAGTAAAAGTAGATATTTCAGATGCATTTATCCAAAACAACATGTTACATTTCCTATATATTTCTAGACTTCATTGTATGGGATTTTCTTTGTTTTGCTGATTTCTACCATGTTATTAATTGAGACCCTTCAGGGGTGTAGAAACAGGATAGCTAGTTCTCCCTCATCTGAATTGAGGGTGTGGCTAAATATTCAATCATGTGAAGATAATATAGTGAATTTGAATGTTTTTAACCAATGCAAGTTGCAGCAGTGGGGTTGACGAGTGTCCATATGTTTAAGTTTTATAATATAAAGATTGAAATGTTTTTAAAATCGCTTTGCTACTCAAATTCTTACACTAGAGAAATTTAAGAGGTTGAGGTGCAGCAGTCAGAAGAAGAGTGATGTAACCAATCCCTTGTTGATGTTTTAAAAACATAATAACAATTATTAATCTTTCTCTACTTCAGAATTATTGCTATTTCTTCATTTTTTTGTTTGCTTTTATTATGATTCACTTACTTTCTTTTTGATCCATCCAGATGGATCCATATCCTGTGACTGAGGATAACAAAAACATTAAAAATTAGAATAAGAAGAAATGCCATCTTTTGGATGACTGATTTACTATTATGTATGTGGCTAGTGGTAGGATACTTTTTAAATCAACATATAAAAACAGCAGTGTTGTTTTTATACACATATTTTCAAACTATATTCACTAACGGGATAGTCAGTATTCCCCATCCTATTCCACAGATAGACATCAACTCATCTGGCCATGAGACAAATAATACCACACCTGAGAGTAGAAGATTAGCTTGGAGAGCTCAAGGAACATTATAGAGAACACACAATTGCTCCTGGAATGTTTAACCAGCTGGTTATTTTTTGTCTATTCATTCAATCTGGGACCTTTCCCAGTTGTGTAATTAAGGATACCTTGGAAGAAACTAAATAAGTAAAACATAATATGAATCATCAAATAAACATCAACAAAGTCAGAACAATCTCTGATTCAGCCAGAATGGGCTGTCCTCTCTTGTGCAGACTGCCCTGCTCTTTCTAATAATTAGAATAGAACAGAACAGAACAGAACAGAATAGAATAGAATAGAATAGAATAGAATAGAATAGAATAGAATAGAATAGAATTTTTTTATTGGCCAAGTGTGATTGGACACACAAGGAATGCATATTGTCATGCCACTATTGGAGACTGAAGCAGAGGGAGACGAGGAACAGCAGACAGAGAGTAGAAGTGTGGCTCCAGAGGTTGTGGAGGAAGCTGGGGAAGGGCACAGGCCAGCTGGGCAGTCAGAGGAAGACCCAAGCCCATCCCCTCTCCATCCTAGGATACACAGGGAGGAGAGGATAAGGGAGAAACATGAATGGCGTGGTCTATGGGGGAGGAAAGGGCCTTGATCCTTTTCATGGGCTGCAGCTGTGAGAACTGTTTAAAAGGACAGACTGCTCATGGGCCAGTGCTGGAAACAAATCATGAAAATATTTCTAGTCTGTCTGTTCTTATCTGAATTTGGCGTCCTTCCCAGTGTGTATTCCGATTTCTGTGGATGTCTTCAAGCCCTTATCTTGCCTGGTTTCCTTAATTGCTTCAGTGTGATTCATGTTGTTTTTTTTCTGTTTATAATTTATAGGTATTTTTAGTTTGAACAGCATTTATTCCTTTTTGTAAGTGTTTGTGGGGGAGTTTTTATATCCAGTCAAATATCCAGTCAAGGATATTTGGAGCTTTGAAGCCAAGTTGAAGGAATTAAAGGGGCTTCACCTGTTTTTGTGACTGTTGATTTTGTATCCCACCCTGGGTCATCACACATATGCTCTCAGTGTACATAAAAGAAAAGATACATTCATCAAGAATCATAAGGTACAACACTTAATAATAGTCATAGGATTATATAGTTCATAGGGTACAATAAGCAATCAAATCATACTAGGAAACAGTCAATAAAATCATAAGGATACAAGCAACAAAGTTACAGTCATATAGTCATACGTAGGAGGAGATGAGTGAAGGAAGGATGGGAAGATTCATAGAAATAGTAATAGTAATACAGACTTAGTAAATAGTTTGGCAGTGTTAAGGGAATTATTTGTTTAGCAGAGTTATGGCAGTTGGGAAAAAATGCTCTTGTGTCTAGTTCTGGTGTGCAGTGCTTTATAGCAGGGGTCCCCAACCACCGGTCCGCGGACCGGTACCAGTCCATGGAACAAGTCCTCCCGGGCCGCTGGTTTGCTGGGCGCCGCCATCTTTTTTTGATGAAAAAGTGCTTCCGGTGAGCTTTTCCGGGTAGAAAGCTCACCGGAAGCACTTTTTCATCAAAAAAAGATGGCGGCGCCCAGCTAATGCCGGTACCGGGCCGCGCCATAAAAAAGGTTGGGGATACCGGGCCGCGGCATAAGAAAGGTTGGGGATCACTGCTTTATAGCATCGTTTTGAGGGTAGGAGTTGAAACAGTATATATCCAGGATGTGAGGGGTCTGTAAATATTTTCGCAGCCCTCTTTTTTGACTCATGCAGTATACAGGTCCTCAATGGAAGGCAGGTTGGTAGTATTTTGTTTTTTTCTGCAGACCTAATTATTCTCTGAAATCTGTGTCTTGTTAGGTTGCAGAACCAAACCAGACGGTTATAGAGGTGCAGATGACAGACTCAATAATTCCTCTGTAGAACTGTATCAGCAGCTCCTTGGGCAGTTTGAGCTGTCTGAGTTGGCGCAGGAAAAACATTCTTTGTTGTGCTTTTTTTTTGACGTTTTTGATGTTAGGTGTCCATTTTAGCTCTTGAGATATGATAGAACTTAGAAATTTGAAGGTCTCTACTGTTGATACTGTGTTGTTTAGTATTGTAAGTGGTGGTAGTATGGGAGGTTTTCTCATAAAGTCTACCACTTTAATGCAGCTTGCCATGAAATATGGTAGCAAATATATTAATACAGATATCTCTTATTTGGGAATAATTTTATTTATTATTTCCTGTGTTTATTATTTTTATAAGTAACTCAAGGCAATGAACATATTCAACATACCTTCTCCTCCTATTTTCCCATAACAACTTACCTGTGAGGTGGGTTGGGCTGAGAGTGGCTGGCCCAAAGTCACCCAGCTGGCTTTCATGGTTAAGATGGGACTTGAACTCATGGTCCCCTGCTTTCTGCCTTATCTACTAGAGCTAGACCAATATTGTTCTCCTACCCATCCCACCCAACAAGTCTTCTTTTTTTTAAGTTTACATATAACCCAGAAGGGAAATTTGTTGAATCATGTTGATTTCTCAACAAGTAATGGGTAACATATACTTTCTACTGTAAACATAGACACACATTATTTGGAAATACGCTCCTTGAGCTCAGTGGAATTTGATTCCAAATAAATGAATTAGGAATCATGTCTTAAATTGCTTTCAGAAAAATAACTTGTACAAAGAGGCACCTTTACTATAATACTGTTCATTTAAAAAATATAATAATAGCAGAAGCTCAACTTTCATAACGATTTCTGTTATACCCAATGGTATCAGATTAACCTTAGGCTATTTCTCACCTCTTTTATTTATGACAAGAGCACTGCAACTGGAAAGACTTATCCCTCACTATTAAGAAAACAGTTAGCTATTGCAAGATTAATTGTTAAGTGCAATGAGAATTATTTCTCAGCACAGGTCTGTTCAATTGTCTTACTGAATTTCTGATAATGCATTACTAGATATGAAAATCAATTCTTCTTGCTTTGATTTCTGAAAATTTTGTGATGTTGGAATATGTCTCATTAAACTCAATAGAATTTGGATCTAAGTAGCCACCCTAGAACTGAACTTCTAAGAAACTGCTCTTCTAATGCCCACATTCAAACGTAATGCTAAACATAAAAATAAGCTTAGCAAGCTTTGATTTTGTATGCTATCTTGAAGGGCTAGCCAGGAAATAGGATTCTGACTGGAATGCTCTGACTGTAGCAAGTGCATGATTTAGCAGATGTTTGTTGTGTATACAATTGCCAGAAACTTTTATATGAGCACTTATATGACATTGGATATTTGTAAATGAAGTAAGTCACCTAGGGATGTCATTTGAGGTAAATCATTTTGAAGATGGTACCAGTACTATTTTTGATCCCCCAAAGATACTGGCTACATGGTTATTTACTGGCTACATGGTTATAATTATGGTTATAATTATGGGCTGGATGAGCATGAACAGGCAAGGCAAGGTCATGGTAGCATAGTAAGAATGTATCTCAATTTACATTGTGCAAGCAGTCCAGTTTGGAAGCTCTCCTAGACTCAGTGTCATCCAAGGAGTGGGTGTGATCAGGAACATTTTCTGTCACCATAGGAAAGTACATTATGTAATGTTGTTTGATGTGACCAGGCCTTGCTACAGCTACTGACTTCCTTGGGATCTCTATTCTCCCTTCTTATAAAACACTTAATATAAGAGCAGGGGTGGGATTCCACCAGTGTAACAACTGGTTCGGTGATCGCACTCTTTGACTTAAAATTGAATTACGCAAATGAAGCTATAATTAACAGATAACAGATAATCAGAATTGGAAGGGACCTTGTAGATCATCTAATCCAACCCCCTGCCCAAGCAGGAGACCCTACACCATTTCTGACAAATGGCAATCCAATTTCTTCTTGAAAGTCTCAAGTGATGACGCTCCCACAACTTCCAAGTGTAAGCTGTTCCATTGGTTGATTGTTCTCACTGTCAGAAAGTTTCTCCTTATTTCCAGGTTAAATCTTTCTTTGTTCAATTTCCATCCATTGTCCCTTGACTGGCCTAGAGGTGCTTTAGAAAATAGCTTGACCCCTTCTTCTCTGTGGCAGCCCCTCAAATAGTATGCATAATGTTTGTTTTTAACCCTAACCCTTAAGTTAAATTGTTTTCCTTTTTTATCATTCTTCTTACTAATACAGTGTTTATCACAAAGAAAAGTTATGCAACTTTCAACTAAATAAAAATAATAAAATCATTGTTTTGATTCAATTATGTCATACAACTTTCAAAAAGAATTGCTTGAAATGTGGGTTCCAGGCAGTGGTGGGCTCCAAATAATTTAACAACCAATTCATCCTAAAGACTGTGTGAACATGGTTGGGGGGAGGTCATGGCCAACTCATTGTCACTCATGGCAAGGTGGGGTGGTGTAGGCAGTCTGAAGCGGCGGTGGCCAGAGCATTAGACTTACCTTTGTGCAACAACAGCAACAGTGATTCTCTGATGCCTCATCTCTCGCTGCCCAACAACCAGGGTTTTTAAAACATTTTTTGCAGCAGGAAAAGGTGGGTGGCTACTTCCGGCCTTTGTTGGTGCAGCTGGGCACACAAACCCACCCCGAGACACTGGCCTGCAGCTACTGGCAGTCTTTTTTCAGCACAAGAAGTCTGCAGCCACCATTTTTTTCAGCATGAGAAGCCTGTAGCCACTGCTTTTTGTCGGCTGGAACTGAACCAGGAGCGGTGGCTGGAGGCTTCTCATGCCGGCAAAGAGGTGGTGGTTGGTGGCCCTCAGGGGAGGCATTTTCTTTCAGGCCTCACATCCAGAAGGCATCAGGGAAGCTGAAGCTGGGCCTGAAAGGCAGCCTCACCTCGCCATGTGTCTCTTCCCCACCAAGGTGGTACTTTGGTTAAGCGCAGCAAGACTGGAGTGCCGTCAGCCTTCTAGCCCATAGGGCTTGCACCATTCTCACAGCGGCGGCCTGGCATGTGAGTGGAGGCCATGGGGAAGGCCAGAGCCAGGGACAGGCTCATTCCCCAATTCAAGGTGAAGGGCAAGTGGGTGGCATGTGGGCAGAAGGTTGGTGAGAGTCAGGCCCAAAAGGCAGCAGAGCCTTCCATGTCTACTCCGAGGCAGCCCTTTGGCCGAGTGCCTTACCTTCGCAGGCAGCCATGGTGAGCAGAGTGGGCAAGGCATGGAGATCAGCTGGGCCATGTGGTCTGGGCGTGCAAATGAAAGAGCCAGGTAGTAACTGGGCACGTGGATGATCTAGCTACCGGTCAAGGCAGGCGAGGTGAGATAGAGTGAGGTGGGCTGGGGTTGGTGGGGCCAGCTAGTGGTGAGATTTGCTGATTCGCCAAACTGCACAGAACCTTAACAACCAGTACACCCGAACTGGTGCAAACCTCTGGTTCCAGGACATGTGAAATAAACCTGACAGCTGACTGGAAATATCTCATTTCTGTCTGATGATAGGGAGGTATCCTTTTTGATGAAATAATCTTCTGTGGGCTATAAGCCCTCATTATGGCAAGGGGTTAATTATGCCTTGGTATGTATGTATGTATGTATGTATTTATTTATTTATTTATTTATTTATCCATCCATCCATCCTTGGGCCCTATCAAAGTGCAAAGTTCCAGACACAAATTATTACTAAAATTGGTAATTTTAATTTTAAAATTTTGGTAGTTATGCCTTTTAATAGCATAGATATTAAAAGCATAGATTTGTTATAGTTTTGGTTTTTGGAGAAGAGTTGTGTTTATAAAATTATATTGCAAAATAAAAATGAATTATAATAATTCATACTTATTTTTGTATATACATTATTTTTGATGGATCAATTGTAGATCAAGCCAAAATCACCCCATCCAACATTTTGTCCTCACAACAGCCAATTGGATACCAATGAAAATTCACAAAGAGAGCAAGATATGGATTTTCAGCTACCCAGATTCTAATTTTTCAGATGAGTGGCCATACAAATGTTTTAAATGAATAAATGATTGAGATAGAATTTTTTTATGGATGATAATTTATAGGTATAACTGTAGATACATATACCTATTATTAATGAATGCAAACTCTAGAATTGTTGTTTGTCGATCAAGCCAAACCTACCCAGTCCAATATTTTGTCCTCAGAACAGCTAAATGGGTGCCAATGAAAATTCACAAAAATGACTACATGTTTTGGTTGCAAGCTGCCCAGAATCTGTTTTTCCAAGGTGATGGCCATAAAAAAGTTTTGAATAAATAAATTAAATGAGATAAATAAATGAATCTTTATATAGATGAACTCTAGCAATTGGAATTGTCAGGCTCTACTGTAAATAAAGAGGAAAATAATGACTTAATAGCCTTATATTCTATGAACTTCTAATCTGAAATTATGACCTGTAATCAGATGACATCTGCACTACATTTTCTGGTAGCACATACTCTAGTTTGAGTTTTGCTTAAACTCTCCCCATTCAGCTTAATTGAACAACTCCTTCAAAGCATTTAAAACTTTGAAGAGAATTAAAGTTATTTTCTATATTTTTCAGGATTCTTTTTTTTTTCAGAAAAAAATTCAGAAAATGTATGTGGCTGCTCACCCAAAACAAAGAATTTTGCTTAAGATGTGCAGGATAGAAGTCCTAAACAGATATCAGCAAGGCTTCAAAAGATGGATCTGCTGCATTGCCAATCTATATGTGGGAAACCTTGGTCGAATATCAACAACAAGTGGATAATAAAATGGTTTGTATTATATTTCAAGGTCTGATTAGTTCTCCTATTCAAAACTTTAAGGAAATACTTTATCACTTTTCTAGTGAAAAGAAATCTATGAACATTAAACAAGAAAAATTACTGGCAAAGATTAATAAGTATGAGTATATTGCTCATATTATCAGCATTTCTTCTTGCCTATCTTGCATAGGTTAAAGTCTCTTGCACATGTAAATATTTTGAATAACCATATTAGAATGTAAACAGTACTGGTTTCATTTTGCTTTATTGCTATGAAAGAAGAAAAGTGGGAAGAAAGTCACATGTCATACTTCTACACACATTTACACTTTTAAATTCATTCCAATCCAGCAGGATGTTGGAAATAAGGGGCTCAAATTTTTGTCTGCACTTCAACAACACAATCCTCAGAAAAATTACCAGAGTAGGCTCACTCTGGGGTTGAGAGTCAAACTAGCAAAAGAAAAATCAACTCTGAATATAGGATAGGTCTAAAGAGGGGTGGGGGCTACGGAGAAAAAACAATCCAAAAAAGTTTCCCCAATGCATTCTTATGGGTATTTATTTATTTATTTAGCATATGGCACATGTTAGTCAGGAATCACCGAGGTGGCTGGCTGCCTCTGGGAAAGGATTTTTTTTAGGCAGTGTTATCTTTACCCGCGGGACACCTGAATGCTGGTAGGCAATCGGGGGAGGCTCCTTTCTTGTCCCTCCCTTTATTCGCCCACAGGAATCAAGTCACCGAGCTGCTGACCTCAGAGGTACCAGCATCTTACCACATGAGCCACCGCAGCCCCCCTATTCTTATGGGTAAAGAAGCTGGACAGAATCAGAATGTTGGTGATTGTACCCATCCAGTCAACATTCTTGCTATTCTCTCTTGCTCATGTGATCCAGAGCAAAAATGAATATAGCTGCCTAATGCTTCCCAGTGTACACATAGAAATGCTTCGGTATAATATAAGGATAGAGCAGAAACACACATACAGATGTAATATGTTACTTTATTCTACGGAAGAAATACAGATACCTCTACTGGCCACTGCTAGCAAAGGATTAGAAAGTGTCTCACAAGTCATGCTATACCTGCTCTCAGGAAAGAAGGAAGCAGTGGTGGTATTCTACTGGTTCGGCCCAGTTCTGGTGAGCCGGTAGCAGCGATGAGCAGCGGAGACCGAACTGGTTCTCTCCACCACTCTGCTGTTTGGCCCACCCTCCCATACTGATCTTTATCCGCTGAATTTGAAGTGCAACTGCTTTGCACGGCACAGAAGAGTGCTGCGCGGCAGCTGCTGAAGCGACTGGGATCGTGCAGGCTTGCAGGAGGTGCGTTAGAACACCTGCGCAAAGTGCGTGTTTGGCACGCACATGCATGCAAAGTGTGTGCATGTGTGCAAAGAGCGCCCACCAACCACACCCACTGAACCAGTGGCAAAAATATTTGAATCCCACCACTGGAAAGAAGCCAGCTTTCCATGAGGAAATTCATTGGGAGAGTCATCAGGAAATAAGAAGTCACTCCCACTGATTTTTTTTATTTTTTTTTGTCCTCCCATAGTCATTCTGTTTTTCTATTTGGGCAAGGAAACATCTCTAAACCAATGACATGTGATTCTCATTCACAGTGTTCCCTGACTTCTTCAGTCCATAGTGGAAGCCCGGGGAATTTGTTGAGAGAAAATGTATGGGGATCATGTGACCACAGCTGACAGTGGGTTTGGATTTGCAACTTCATTCCTGGGAAACATGCAGAGAGAAAACCAAAGGTTTGCAAGGAAGGTTCCAAGTTATTTGATTAAGTCTCCAACTCAAGCATTCTTCTCCAGTCCTTTTGTGCTTGATCAAATAGGTTATGGGTTGTCTAGTATTTTGTCATGGGTGGTTGTCAAGCCCAGTAACCACAGAGTAATTTCAAGATATAAAATGTATTTAAATAATTTTATGGCTGCTGGGTTTTGTGAGGAGAAAAAAATATTAAGATAACCTTGATTGTCACTTTTTCTATTTACACACTGGCACACATTAAAAATGAAATTCTGAATGTATGCCAAGTCAGAAAAGTAAAAGTAAGGAAAAAGATGGAAAGAGACTTTTTTCTCTCACAGTTCCATACTATGAAAAATTCTTGATGTTTAAAGGTTTTGTAAATCTATATGAATGCACATAAGGCAAATCTGATTCTTAAGGCAAAATAAAAGCTCCATTTTTTGATAGTTGATTAAATTGAAGTATAAAACTCCCAGTGTCATGAATAGAAAAAGTAGAATAGAACTTTCTGCCAGCTAATCTACTTTTAAAAGTTTGAGGTTTTCTCTCTGATATTCAAATTTTTTTTAAATAAAACAAAACACCTCATCAACCACAGCTGCAAAAGCAAGCAGCCTTCCACAAAGTCTTCTGACTACAATTCCTGATATCCCCAGCTATCATAGTAATTGGTACTAGGTTTTAGAAGGCTGATCTAGACTTAGCAGAAGTATTTCCTCTTGTTACTTTGTGAGTGTTGTAAAAGGTGGAAACTTCCAAAGCTGTTTTTAACATCAGACTACCAATAAATTCAGTTTTTAAAAGAACGTTGATTCTGATAATGTGAAGGCATAACATGGAAAATTGGGGCAATCCTTTAAAATAAGTCTTTTGCAATGCAGGGAATGCAGACATAATACCTCTCTTAATCCATTAAGTACTGTAGCTGTGTCTTTTTCCAAATTCATAGGGGTGCTTCTTCAAATGCTCTCTTTTTTCCTAGATCATGAGACAACTGTACTAACCTAGAAAAAGATATAACTACTTTTTGCTTCTTGCACTTTCCCTCATATCATGAAGCACATTTTTAAAAGTTTAATATAACCCTACTAACATATATATTTATTCATATAAATTTATTGATCGTTCCTATGGATAACATACAGAACAAAATTCTTACTCTACAGGAAAGCTAAAAACTTATTTGATTAACGTGGCTATAATAACAGCATCTTGCAAGTCTATTGTTTCTTCTTCCTCCTCCTCCTCTAGTAAATTAAGGAGACTTCCAAATATTATCTTATTGCTCTGGATTTAAAAAACATTTCAGCCACTTTTGCCTAAGTAACAGTTCCTGCATTTCTGTCTGGTTATCTTTTGTACATCCTAACCTTATTCTCAGTACTCTTAAGCATACTAACTCTTTGACAACAGGAAAGGGGCAGAAATTATTTGGAAAGAGGGACTCAGATTTCTATGGTTGCTTCAGTGAATGAAATGGTATGTAGGAATGACCTCCTGAAATGGGAAGGGGAAGGGAAGAGATGCTAAAGGACCTTATTCTGTACTGCTGCTGTGCTATGGAATAGGTCAGCCCCACCTTTTCTGTTTTTATCCCCCAAAGACGTTCCTCTTTAGCCAAATCCTTTTAGCTTCAACAATTAATAATTGACTTTCATTACTCTATGAGTAATGTTGTTGTTAACTTGCTTTATTTTGGAAATCACCTATTTTTATTGTTACTCAGAAAAGCAGTCAAATGAAAACCAATCAAATGAAACCTGTTGGATCAAAAAGATCTACATTAGTGGAACATTGGATTAAGGCCAGAAAAAACCACAAAGCAAACCTGGAGTTGCTCTTTGCTTATTTCCCAAATATTCAAAGTTACTTTTTTGGGGGTGGCAGTTTTATGGTTAAAAGGCTTTGAGCAAATTGGCTCCTGAGCTAAACATACAATTTAAGATATTAATAACTGCCGTTTCTTTTTTCACAGGGCCTTGACGGATGGACTGATATTATCCCAGGAAAATATAATAGAAGATGTGAGTCAAATTTAAGAGGGCCAGTTTGGTTTCATGGTTAAAGCTACTTGGTTAGAAGCCAGGGGATTGTGAGTTCCATTTTGAGCCAGGCACGCACTCTCTCAGCTTTAGGAAGATGGTAGGGGCAAACCCCACTTCTGAAAATGCTGCCAAGAACATTGCCTTGACTTGTTCGTATTGTTATAAAGAGGAAGGTCATTCAATGAACCATAGAAACAACAGTTTCTTCATTATTGAGGGCTTACAGTGTGTATAAATCCTGGCCAGACATTGCAGTTAGAACAACTGCTCTTTGGTAATTTATTTCCCTATGAGCAAGGTATATCCACAAACACACCCAACTAATTTGCTGAGGCATTCTTTATAATTTGCTGTTCTGTGCTGCACACTCTTTAATAAGAGCCATCCCCTGACAGCAAAGGGTACTCACCTTTCCAGTCACAGCAGACTCATGAAAAGAACAATGCATTAGGCACTCAGCAACCAAGAGGTAACAGGGAAGGCAAAGTATTGTTAGATTTGCTGTTTAAAGCCCCGGTCCAGAGCGGAGTAAAACTGTTGTCAATTTTGCCAAAAGGGCAAAATTCTGTGATCTACAGAAACTTTTCTCTGACAGCTTCTGCTTCTGTGGTTCTGTCTATTGTTAAAAACTGAAAGATGGAGAAAAACAGGATTCCTTTAAACAACTCACTTCTAATGCTGAAAGAAACCTGATAACAATGCCCCTATTTGTTAAAGGAAGCCTGAGAGGTTGAAAGCAAACAAGGAAAAGCTAGTTGAGAAATTGGGTAAATGTGTTTGCATATAATTTACATAATTCTTTGATGGTCTGACCATTACCAAAAGGAAAAAAAAATGCACCAAAGCTGAAAGGAAGAAAGAAAAGATTGGTTGCCTATGTTGCAACAGGATCAAGGGGGAGTGACCAATGAAGAAAAAGCTCAAAGTAAGTTATTCTTTGGAACAGTCAGAAGAGGCAGAGTAAGAGAGGACTACAACCTAGGAAGCCTTGTAAAAGGGCAAAAGTGCCCTTTGCCCAGCTCTGGAATGGCTTTCCATTTTCTGGGTTACACTGTTCTAGTCCTATTATTGGAATGCTTTACTGCTGTGGCTGGTAAGTCAAAAGTTTAAGTAGATGTAGCATTTGATAATAACAGTATTGGGGGGATGATAAAGCAACATTTAAATAGACAATGTTTAAGCATAGATCTTTTTTAAAACAAAAAAATGGAACCCTAAGCGCCCCAATGTAAAGATACACACCACTTTTAGGGGCTCTAGATGAATTCTTTTCTTGTTTTTGGTATGGAATTATTGGAATAATTTGAATCTGCTTTGATTTCAGTAAAATTGTCTTGTAATCTTTACTTAGCAGTCACATATGTAGTTTGCATTTTCTTGTTAGATTTGCAGACTAATCTACAGACAAACATAACAAAAGCAAAAAGTTCAGGTATTTGGACGTGAATGTTTACATTATTTTTACAATTTTCTGCCCTGGATTAATCCAAAACAAATTTTTGAAGTAATTTTCATTGTCTGCAAGGAAATTAATAACACAGTCAGAAATGAGAATAACACCGTCTGGCCATGTCTATTTAGAAGTAAATCCCATTGGTTCTAATGGACCTGGTTTATTAAGTATGCATAAAATTGCAACATGTACTGAGCTATATTTAAATTCCAAAGGCATGCTGGTAAGACTGATTTTTACTAAACGACACAGAGGGTAGTCTTAAATTTAGCACTAGCTAAAAATTGCAAGCATTGATGTTAAAAGATGTGGAGGAATTTCTCATGCAATTTTAGAATATTAAATATTACATTTAGCCAGATTGTTTCATTGCATGCCTACATCCTTACCTGAGAGTAAGTCTCATCAAAGTCTGTATGATTCATCTTGACTTGATGCATATAGAATTTTCTTGCTGAAAATAGCACACAGTAGAATCCTAAATCCACAAGAGAGTTGTCCTTATTGTTTTTTGGAAAATTAAGTTGAAATCAATATTAATGTATTACATTATAAGGACCTATGGTAGATATTTCCTTATTTTTGATTTAGTTAGTCTTCTATTGTATTATCACTGAGAACAATAATGAGACTTATTCCTCACTGATGATTGGATGCTACTGGAAGATCATCTAAACCTCTAGTGAGAAAATAACCATAGCATCACATATAATTTTATTTTGTACACTATAGCTGCAGTTCTGTATTCATTCTAGTAAACTTTTAAAGGGCATTGCGTTGATATTTTTTCTATTTTTGTGATTTGTTTATACAGATGCAGCTACATTACAATAAAAAGTATAACAGGTGTATTATTTTATTTTTCTGCCTGCCCTATATCAAATATTTATTATATGACAAGCAGAAAATTACTAGGCAACTGACAATATGTACTGATTTTTTAAAATATAACATTACTTTTTTAAATGAATGTTCCTCCTATTGGATATAAAAGGCTATTTCAAGAATTGCCACCTTTCACAACCTCTTGAAATATTTATTCTTAAATTTACATAAGTTTGTTTCATTAGTTCTCATATAGTTCTAAACTGTACCAGTTATTGTAATAATGCCAGGGTGGGGGGGAAACTGATTTCAAGAATGTATTATACAATGCTCCTGGAAATGGGCATCTGTAATTATTCCAAAGTGAATGTATGAATTTCCACTCCTTTGGATAGTTATTGGAGAAGTAACCAATAACAATCATAGTCACAGCTAAAAGCAGCTGTGAAGCAGCTTTTAGGTTTGAGAGCTGCCAAGTGGAATCTCTACCGATGCTTATCAATTTTAGTCTTATTATACCTGTTGCCAAAAATTTCTAACAAGAGGGGGCTCAAAGGGACGTTTCATCTCAAATCCAGATGTTGTTCTCTTCAGTATCTTTTCTTATTGAGATAATATACTATTATTTCCCTTTCAGAACCAAAGGTTAAATTCAACTATATTACTTTCATGAAATCAATAACTGTAGATTAATAGAAATACATAAACACAATAATGATTTGAAATAAGTTATTCTCTCTTTCAGTTCTCATAGGCTTACTTAGAAAATGCAATCTCTTGTTGTATAACCCAACAACCAGAGAGAGGTTTTTTTTTAAAAAAAACAACCAATATATATTCAACTTGAAACAATTAAACAACCAATGGCACAGTCTTTCTGCTTCTGGGCTGTGTTTGATTTTTATTTTTATTTTTGTACATTCCACTTGCTGGCCCAGATCCAAATCCCATTTGGTTACTCATTGCTTCTTTCAGTTACAATCCATTCTCCAGCTATCTCACACTGGGCAATCCTTGTTGTCTTGACCTCAGTCCTGTTTCAGGTTGACATGCTAAGGTGGCATCCTTCATGGATGGAAATTGCCTGCCAATCTATCACTCTTGAATTCCAAGTTGGTGCCCAATCAGGGCACATGACACTACCATACTGTATTCTTTTCCTTTTGCTCTTAAGCAATCTTTCTGTCACTCTCTTAACTGGAATGTTTTGTCTTCTGCGTCCCTTTTCTCCTAAACTGCCTGGTTTATGAGTAATCTTTCATTTTAAAGCTTTCCACCTTAATCTTGAATAATCAATCAGTCTCACTTAAATTGCTGACTGTATTTTGTCATGCAGCCTGTAAGCAGGAATAATGGCTGAACTAACCATAATGCCACTTATAGACATTGTTTCCCACAACAGAGACAGAATAATCAGGCTACATAAAACTCTCAAATAAGATGACACATGTGAAAAGAGTCATGAGGCCCCAGAAGCTAATAACCTCTGATTAATAAAATATTCAGTGTATATCCTATCAATACAGATGTTGAAACTGTTGGACAGTGTTGAGGTTCAGGGTTTAGTGACTGTGTGGTCTAACCAATAGATTTCCTGATGTTTTACCAGAAACTCTGAGTGGCATCTTCAGAGCCAAGATACACAGACAAAAGGCAGCTGAAATACGATTGACTGGGCTCTTGCCTTAATAGCTAGCTGTAATGACTTCTGATTGGTCTTTAGATGAGGTGAGTTCTGATTAGTGCAGGTTGAGAAGGGCATTGAGATTCATAAAAATGCTCTTTGCAAACATGCTGGTGGTAGATGGAATATGGCTGCTTTAAGTGTTGGGGACAGGACTAATCCATGCATGCTAAACAACATTTTCATAGAAAGGAATCCATTTATGTTCTATGAATGGGTGCAATGTAATAAGTAAGGTTCTAATAGTTATTAATTGCTCATCAAATGTTCTTAAGGATAGTACAGGTAGTCCTTGCTTAATGATGAGTCACTTAGTGGCCATTCAGAGTTATAACAATCATTCTTAAGAGGTAGTTACAACCACATTCTGGAGTTAAGGTGCAGAGAAAGAGAGAGAAAGTCACATGACTGCATTTTAGCACTTGGCAACTGCTTGTAGTGTTCTGCAGTCACATAACCTGATTCATGATTTTTTGCCAATTTCTAGGTTTTTCATCTGGTTTCCAGCAAAATCCACCCATAGCAATGAATGGACTTGCTTTATGACTGCAGTATTCACTTTATGACCATTGTGTTGGCTTAATGACCACCATAAAAAATATTGTAAAATCAGGTGTTGGTGTCTCGGCTTCCAACTGTGATGATTTACAAGATAATTTCTGTGCATTATTACAATCATAAGTTGAGGACAACCTACACTAAAGAAGGAATGTATGAGACAGAGTAGAAAATAATGTTTTGTGAAGTAGAAATGCAATTTAGCATAACCCAAGTTCAACAAATTTTATTAATTTAACATGAAAAGATAATTCATTGAATATAGGGAATGGGTTCAAGAAACAAGATTCTATCATCATTACTGTGAAAATATGCTTTTTACCAGTATCTGGTAAAAATCTTGAGAGCAAAATAAAATTCCTCATACTGTGGGCTGAGGCTGCAGCACATGCATAGGTATGAGTATATGTTCTCCACAACTGCCTTATGATATGGGTCAGAGTTAGAGACAATGACTGGTCAAAACATACTTGGTTTTCCCTGGTTTCTAGGCCAGCACCTTCCGCACTATGCCAAACGGACTCTTTTGATGTCTCATCTTGATAAATTATTGAAATTGTTAAGGTAGATAAATGAAAATTCTCTCTCTCTCTCTCTCTCTCTCTCTCTCTCTCTCTCTCTCTCTCTCTCTCTCTCTCTCTCTCTCTCTTTCTTTCTTTCTTTCTTTCTTTCTTTCTTTCTTATAGTAGTTTCAGAACAGACCTCGTAGTTCTACTGGGTATTATTTAATGTATCTCTTAACACAAACAATTTGGCTATTTGGTACAGAATTATCATTTTTAGTAGCTAAAACTGCACTCTCATTGAAACTGGTGCCATTTTTCTCTTTTCTTAGAAGTATTATTTTGTGAGTTCCTGTTTGGATTTGACTATTTGAACAACCATGAGAGTAAAGTCAGTTTAGTATAGTGGTTCAAGCTAGAAATTGGGAGCATGTGAGTTCTAGTCCTACACAAAACCAGCTTGGCCTATCACTCTTGCTCAGCCATAGAAAAAAGGCAATGTCAAACCACTTTTGAAATCTTGCCAACAAAAGGACTAGTCCAGGCAGTCATTAGAAATCAACAATTAACACAAATATACTAAAAATATCCACACAACAAAAAAGGATCTGAAAATAGATTATTTCTAGATTTGAAAGGACTGATAAAAAAAATAATAGCAAAAGATTAGCCAAGTCATCAGTTCTCATATCAACAGAAGAAGGGAAAAAAAGATAACATTTATAATGTTGATTATAATGAGTAATCCTTTGTATGTTAGTCCATAAGAAGAAGATCCAAGGACAACAGCTATGTTTAGTTGGATCAAATCACCTTTTGGTACATCAAGTCTCCCAAGGTTAGATTGGCCACAACCCTATTGGCCTTTAGGACTTCCCTAGAGACATGGTTGTGCCATCAGGCTTGGGAATCCCATAGAGAAGAGGTCTCCAAACTTGGCAACTTTAAGACTTGTGGACTTCAACTCCCAGAATTCTCCAATCCACAAGTCTTAAAGTTGCCAGGTTTGGGGACCCCTGCCATAGAGGTTTGGAACTTGCAAAAGAGCTATATTGTTCACGCAGGCTTCTGGCTGGCCTTTTCTCACATTATATGTTTCTGGTTAATTTGTTTTAATTTTAATTTTGTTTTTATTTGGTTGTTTAGTTTTTTATTTTTGAAGGGGTAGGGTTTCCTGCCTCTAAGCAGGGGGTTGGACTAGAAGACCTCCAAGGTCACTTCCAACTCTGTTATTATATTCTTTTTTATGGTTTTAACTTGTGAGCACCCCAAACTTATGTATCTGAAATGGCTGGCTATATAAATTGAAGAAAATAAATAAATAAACCAAAATGATCCAATATAATCCATGAAACATGTATTCTCCAGAAATTTTAACAAGGAAAGAAATAAGGAAGGCAAAACTCAGTTGATTACAGCCATCGTCAACAGTTCAAGTTCTTCAGATTGAATCATTTGTTAATAATTATAATCACTGACAGAATTAATTGTGTAAGACTGAAGGAAATGGCTGCTCCTCCAGTTATGGGAAAAAAAAGACCATTAGTTCTTACTCATCTTTCCTTTGGCAAGGCACACAAGATGCTGGTTCAAATTTTGAAGGGTTTCTAAAGAAATTATGTTATAGATTGACTCTTTTATGACGGTTTGGGTATTTGTGGATTACAGTCCAATCCACTTTGAATTATAGTCCATAAACATTTTTACTGCAATGAAGACTGTCTACTATTGACCTCACCCCTTTCCTAAGAGGTCTGTAGGGGGCGTGCATAAGCGCACCAACGTGCCTACTGTCCCTGTCCTATTGTGGGTTTTTTTTCTTATATGTACCAATTTCATGTATTCATAACTATGTATATACTTATACCTATTATCTTGTAAGCAATTGACAAATCAAAATAAATAAATAAAATAGTAATCATTCGCTTTGAATGGCCTCTTCGCATTTGGTCTTTCTCTAGTCAATCATGTTTTTACTATGTAACAGCACCCTCTGGTGACCGAATAATTGCTTAATCTTATAGGATACTTAAAAACATGTCTATACATAAGAGTCTCGGATGGTCTTCGGATTATTGCAGTAGTTTGGATAGATAAGTCACATATAACAGTTGTGAAGGGCAACATTTTATGTGTCAAATTTGTCTAAAATGCTCCCATTAAAACTGTAACAATTTGTTTCAATATTCTACAAGATCTGAGAAGTTCTTTTGAAGTTTCTCTTTATATTTCAGACTAGAAGTATACAGGATTGTTCTTTAAATGTTTTAATCGATTAAATTGTTGCAATATTTAACTATGTGGTGGAAAAGTTGGGCATCAGAATGAAAATATTAGTCAAAATTTGACATGAATCAATAATTGAGAATAGAAATATGTCATAGCAACACATGACTTACCTGAAATACTGTCTGCTATATGACATATTCTAAATGTGATGTGATGTGGTGGTGGAGGAATGCGATCAAACATCATTGCAGTTGCCAATTAAAAAAAAGAGATGACAGTAGAAGACATCAGGTTAGAAACCAGAAAACATTTGAGTTTGGCAAAAAGCTTTGGGCCAGTCATGCTTTCTGAACTCTGGGAAGGAGGTAAATTACTCCTGAAATCTTGCCAAGAAAACTGCAGGCCTTAGTTCAGGAACTTGCCAGGAGTCAGCACTGATGAAGGTGGTATGGAGATGAATTTCATTTTACAGAAGCTGCATAAGAAATGGTCATTTAAAAATTATGCATGTCAAATTAAATCTATTCATAGATTTTTTTTCTATTTATAGTAAATAGCATCAACAAATATGGACTAGTTGAAATCATGTATTAGCTACAGAAGCCAGATGGGTAATTTTAAGCTAGTAGTTCTGTCTAGTCAACCTAGGAAGAAAGCAATGGCAAACCATCTCTGAAAATATCATCAAGAAAATTACATGTTTTCTCCATGTAATTGCCAGACATACCCAAAACTGTTCTTTTAGTTTTAATTTGTTTCCTGGCAACTATGAACCTATTTCAAGACATTGAAAGCCTCATGCATACTAGTGGTCACTTGTTCAAGTCACTTGCAATATGATTTGACAGTGGAAAATATTGTCATCAATATTTTACCTGCAAACCTTTGATTGCCTTTGAGGTAGTCCAGTTCAAGACTAACTAATTTCACCAATTTCACTAGATCTTTATTAATATAGGCTATAGTAAATAATCTTTAAAACTAGCTTCAATGTTTGTTATTACAGCTAGGGGCTCCCACACCCATCACACCATACACATGTAATGGCCAAAACCTTTTACGCTGCCTTCTTTCACACTGATGCAGCCATGGCTTCTCTCACAACATGGCCAAGGCCTCTATTCATATCCTTCCTAGGCCTCCGTTTACATTCCGCCAGAGATCTCTTTCATACTGGCATAGCCTCTGAGGGAAAAAAAATCACAAACATTAATTGTTAAGACAATCAGGAGATTGGTCTCTTTACACAATTGTAAAGGCCTAGGCATAGAAGCACAACATTAGGGTCCAATGAGAAGGCAAGAATGTTGCAAAAGGTAGCTATTATGGCAGAAAAAGCTTGCCTTCTAGGTCCAACTAGAATTTCTTAGCTGATGGGTCCCAGAATATACTATCCCATCAGGCCAGATTGGATGGATAAAAGTGACCAGGAAGACATGTTCATCCAAGTAATTCAGTTCCAAGACATAAACTATTTCAAAGGTGATAGCACATTGAATTGTACTTCGAAGCACACCTGCCACCATTGCAGTTTACAAAGTAGTGGTGTTACATGCACCAAGTAAGCAACACCATTTATCACCGAGGCTGCATTATTCTGCACCAGCTGCAGCAGGGATAGGATTCTACCAGTTTGCACTGGTTCAGTAGAACCGATTGTTACGATTCCTGGTAGTTTAGAGAACCGGTAAAATGGGCCCCTGGCTGTCCCCACCCCTCTCCTCCCGCTCCTCCATTCCCTGCCCAGTCAGTCTTTATTGCGCATACGTGACATTGCGCATATGCACGACAATCACTGACAGCATTCTACCCACGCCCACCCACCAAGTCCTTATAGTGCATGTGTGCTACGTTGCTTCCCACGTTTTCCCACCCGCCATCACTTCTAGCAGCAGCACCAGCCAGCCAGCCAGCCAGCCATCGCTGCCTGCCTTCCACCACCTGATTTCCCTAGGTGAGTGAGGCTCTGCAAGCCCCGGTCACTTGCATGCCACTGCTGCTGCCACCCCAGTTGAGTCCCGATTCTTGGGCCAGCTAAGCCACCAACGCCATGCTGCCGCTGTCCTCAGCACTTGCAGCCTAGCAAACTTCCCCACCCCACCCCACTTGCCTGATGGCCAAGAAGAAGGCAAGCCAGGGCCCACTTGGGTCCCCACCAGCCTGCATTTCGCCCCCTCCTGGATTCTCTGTAGCTGGTGAGTCTTGCCTGCTAGGGGTGGGAGGGAGACCAGAGAGCATGATGCTATGCCACCCATATTGCCCCTTGCCTGCCACCCCTTCCTTCTGCCACTTGCTGGCCTGCATTGAATAGTAGCTAAATGTGGGCCACCACTGTGAGAATGATGCGAGTCATCACGAGAGCGGGTCTTCCTTTCCTGCCATCAGCCTTATGTTCCAGCCCATGGAGCTCACACAGTGACGGCCCACACTCAGCTAAAACACTCAGCCTGGCAAGAGGGGTGGCTGGCAGAGGGGCAACGTGGGTGGCTTCGCCATGTGCTTCCTGGTTGCCTCCTGCACATACCCAGCAGCCTGTGGAAACAGTAGGTGAGCCATTGGCAGGCTTTCACCAGGCAGCAGGGAGGTTCTCTGTTCTCCCACAGCATTGTCCAGATCAGGCAAAGAGGGTGCCTCACTTAGGGGGCTGGCTGGGGGCAAGTCAGCAGCCTCAGACAAGGCAGGCTCTTCCGGGGAGGCTGTGATGGTCAGGAACCGCCAAGGAGGGGAGGAGTCTGGGTCTTTGGGATCCCTTTCAAGTTCATCTGGGCGCTCCCTTGGCCAGCTGGGATTGGCAGAATCCAGGGGGAGGCAGCTGCTTTTGCAGACATGGAGGTTGCTGGGGTAGTGGCGTTGGGCCAAGCGCAGGGCCCCCCCCCACATCCATGGGACCTTCACCTTGACCATGGCTGCCTCTTCCGACACCATGGCCTGGGCCGAGGGGCAATTCCAGGGCCCCTCCAGAAGATCCCAATGCTGGGGAGCCGTGTCCAGGGCTCAGTCTGCCCATATGGCCACAGGACTCTCGCCTGCCACCCCGCACCCTGCCCGACCTGTGGCAGCTTTGGCGCAGCCTGGTTTTCCTGCTGGTGGACAACGCTGAGCGGCCAGAGCAATGGCAGGGAAAGTGCGCAGCCAGGAAGTACGTTAACAAGCGATGTTGGAAGCGTGTGTGTGTTTCAGGTGGGTCTCCTAGCTTTAGAAGGAGAGAGGGAAGGAGGAAGGGAAGAGATAGAGAAAGGGGGGAAGAGAAAGAGAAAGAGGGAAAATGAGGGAGGAGAGAGAGAAAGGGAAAGTGAGAGAGAGGAAGAGAGAAGGAAAGAGGGAAAGAAAGGAGATAGAGGGAAAGAAAGGAAAAGAGAGAAAGAGGGAAAGAAGGAAGAAGCAAGAAAGAAAAGGGAAAGAAAAAGAAAAGAAAAAGCAAGAAAAGGGATAGACATAGAAAGGGGGATGGAAGAAAGGGACAGAAAGAAAGAAAGAAAGAAAGAAAGAAAGAAAGAAAGAAAGAAAGAAAGAAAGAAAGAAAGAAAGAAGAAAGAAAGAAAGAAAGAAAGAAAGAAAGAAAGAAAGAAAGAAAGAAAGAAAGAAAGAAAGAAAGAAAGAAAGAAAGAAAAAAAAAGGAAAAAAGGAAAAAAGAAAAAAAGAAAAAGAGAGGAGAAAGTGAATGAGTTATATGGATGGATGGATACATACATGGAAAGAGGGAGGGAGGGAGAGAGAAAAAAGAGAGGAAGGAAAGGACACAAACCCTGGCTTTAGAAGACTCTTTGAAATAGCACAGCAATCTAAGGCTTGCCTGGAAGGGATCTTGGAGGTCATCTTTTAGTCCAACCGCCTACTCCAGCAGGAGATCCTTACAGAATCATAGAATAGCAGAGTTAGAAGAGTGTGTGTGTGTTTGTCAAAAACTCCAAAAACAGGTCAAGTAGCTCTGGGGATGTCAGTCATAAATTAGAACACTTGCTAAGCAACCAGTCATTAAGTGAGGGCCATTTGTATTTAGTTTGCCAGTCACATGGTCACGCCCACCCAATCACGTGACCACCAAACCTTGCCCTGCCAGTCACATGATCACCAAGCCACACCCACAAATTAATCCACGCCCACAGAACCAGTTGTTAAAAAAATTGAAATCCACCCCGAGCTGAAGTGCTTTTCAAGAGCAGCTCCATGTGGAATGCCCTGCAGTAGTCCAGATAGGAAAATACAAAGGCATGACTGATAGTAAGCAACTCCTCCTGGTAGAATAATATCCTCCCAGAAACCTATTTGGTTCCCATGTTGATAATATTTGATAAGTGTGTAAAAACCTTTGAAACTAAACATTTCTTTTGGGTTACTTTCCTGCTTTTTAGGATAAACTAAAAAGTTAGGAGTTAGGTGGCCTCTAGATCTCATATCTAAATACAGTATCAATAAATATATACCAAATTGAAAAAATAAAGCTGAAATTAAAAGTAGCACAGCATAAAATAATGTGAAACACAATTGTTGAAAATTAAATGAAATAGACTAAGTTTTAATTACATTTTTTCCAGCTGCACATTTCTAATTTAGGATACACATGACCAAACACTTTATAACTCATTTTATCCTTTTTTTTTACAGTTTTGCCCACCACCACATTTTACAGATACACTGCTACTACAACTCATATAAATCCAAACCAGTATGATCTGTGGCATTCTTAGGGAATGCTGGTCTGTCCAGCAGTTGATTTTATCAAAAGATAATTACCCTTATCTTGTAAAGCTACCTGTTTACAAAAGAATTAATGTTTAATTTATTTTTTTACAAGCTATTAACAAGATTTGGCAGCTAGGTTTTGCTAAATGCTGTTTCTTTTTCATTGGTGTCTAGCTGAAGATGCATGTGGACCACCTCTTAGAAGAGAACGAGAACAACCTACAGGAGAATTGAATGAAGACACATATGTACATGGACACACAATATCATATAAATGCCGCCCCGGATATGTTAAAGCTTGGCCTATTAAACTTCAATGTAATGATGGAGTCTGGCGACGATTGCCACCTACTAAGAACTGCACAGGTAAGAAATAAAATAATGTTTTGCAAAAATCAGTGAAGAAGGATACTGAAATGTTTAAGAGATATTTTTTACCATTTCTGATTAGTATTTTTTATTATAAGCCATCAAATTGATGTTTGTTCTTAGTGATCATGTAGATAGATTTTTCTCCTGGACATTCTGTCCCCAACTTTTCTCAAGTTTTCAAAAGTAAAGTCATCATTGCTGTAACTGTGTCTATCCACTTAGCTGCCAGGGTTTGAAATGGACTCCTAACATTAGAACCACCATTTAAAAAAGGACAACAAAAAAAGGTTCTTTCTGTGTCAACTCAAAAACTTCAGACTGCCCCAGAAGTTGATACAGTAATACAGAGGAATTACTGAATCTATCATTTGTACTTCTATAACTGTCTGGTTTGGTACAACAACCAAACAGGGCAGATACGCACTCCAATGAAAAGTTGCAACTGCAGAAAAACAATTGCAACCAGCCTGCCTTTCATAGAATACCTATATACTGAGCAGATAAGAACGACGACTGAGAAAATCTCTACAAATCCCTCACATCTGGATATAAACTGTTTCAACTCCTCCCCTCAGGATATCACTATAAGGCATTGCATGCCAAAACAACTAGACACAGGGACATGTTTCCCTTCATGCCCTCACTCTGCTGAACACCTTATTCTCACGTGATTTTAAATGAGGAAAGTAGCATACCATAGGAGGGAAACCTGCTCCGGACCTGCCCATTCAGCTGAAGGGCTGCCTCGGGAGCAACATGGCAAGGCTTGGCCTTCTTTTGGGCCCGCCTTTCAGCTGCCGCCTGCTCACCCTCCCCTCCACCTCAGGTCCCACATCCAACCCATGATGGGGTAACTCAATGTTTCTGGATGGCAGGCAAGTGGGCGGGCGACCCTCAGGGGAGAGCACCACGCTGAGGCACTGTGTGGCCGGACCAGGAACTTTCTCTTGGTCCTCCCTCACAGAGCTGGGCCCAAAAGACGGCCAAGCCTCATCGTATCCCCCCGCAGCCATTTGGCTGAGCACAGTGGGTCCCCTCCCCTGCCTTACCTTCTCAGGCCAGGTGAAGAGTGGCTGCATGGGAGGCTACTGAGCGAGAAGTGGAAATGGGCGAAGGAAGGCTCACCAGGCAGAAATCAGCTGGTCAAGGGAAGTGAGGGAACCAGAGAGCAGCAGCAGCAGCAATGCCGTGGGCGTGATTCTAGGTGGGTGAGGTGAGAAAAGGAGTGAGTGGGAGAGGAGAGGCGAGGTGGGGTGGGGCCAGCCAGTGGTGCAATTAGCCGGTTCTCTGAACTGCGCAAAAATTTAACTGGTTTGCCTGAACCAGTCCAAACCGGAAACCCGCCTCTGGGACTGTCTTATATCTAAGTATATTTACCGATATTGTGTGGCTGTATTATTATTATTATTATCCTCATATTTTTTTAATATTCCCTCTTATTGGTAGTGTTATTATGATTATTATTATTACTCTGTTGCTTTGCACATGCATAGACCTTTTGCACCGGAGACAAGTTCCTTGTGTGTCCAATCACACTTGGCCAATAAAGAATACTCTACTCTATTCTATTCTTCCACTTTTCTCAATATTACAGACTTCATCCATTCAAAGTAGGATCCATCCAACCCTCTAGAGCAGGGAGGCAACGAATGTTGCAGGTCCCAACTCCTAAGGAGGTAAACCTGGTGGGACCCAGAAGAAGAGTTTTTTCAATGGTGGCTCCCTCCCTTTGGAGAAGAAATTAGACTGGCCCTCACTTTGATACTCTTTCCCTGAACACTTAGTTTTGCCAAGGGGCCTGGGAAAACCAGAGTGGGATGGACACATCAAAGGGCTAATTTGATTGTGTGTTGTCACTCGGGTGGGTGGGGCTGTTATTGTTTTTTTTTTCTAAGCTGTTTTTTATGGCTTGTAAGCCACCTAGAGTCACTGTGAGTGGGTAGGTGGCTATATACATTTTCTAAATAAATAAATACATTTTGTGTTTCCCTTTGCATTCTGTTTTTACTTGATATCGAGTGTCATGAATTACATTATTATAACTAGAGGTTGCCTTTCAGACTGAATTCCAGGAGGATTGTATAGCTGTTTCCATAAGAACTGTGAATTTGCCATGTAATGTCATATACTACATATCATTCAGAATATCAGAATATACACACCAATGAAGTGAAGCAGGAGTGCAGGAATTCAAGACCAGATTTAGTTCATAATGACAGTGAGATAGGAAAGGTGAAATAGGCAAGGGGAGATGCAAGCACTGGGCAGTCTGAGAGCTTCCCAAATGCTAAATTTTCTTGCTATATTTCATGGTGTTACATTTTATTTTATATTTATTTTGCAGGAATATCTTGTGGTCACCCTGGAGATTCTGATTATGCCAGTTTTGAACTTACCCATGGAGATGACTTTACTTTTGGTGCCCGTGTTACCTATATGTGCAACGAAGGGTAATATCTTTATAATTATTTTTCACCTTTCTAATTATTCATTATATACAACCTGTGTATTAAGAAAAAAAAAAGCTCCGTCTCCCAAAATAATAGTGCATTTATATTGTATTCTAGTGTGGGAGTTTGTACAGAATCCTTCTCTCTTGCCTGCATGTAAATTTTGATATGTGGCTAGTCTACAAAAGAAAAAAGAAGCCAATAGAGATAATAGAAGAAAAACAGTCCATGTCATTCACACTGAGAGAGAGAGAGAGAGAGAGAGAGAGAGAGAGAGAGAGAGAGAGAGAGTTAGTTAGTTGTTGGCTTAGAAATGAAGACACTCTGAATTCTAGGTTTTCCTTTGGGGAACATAATAGGCAGGAGTATTAGATATGTTTTCTACTTTGTATATTTAAAAGGCAGAATAAACACACACACATGCACATACATATACATATGAATATGCATACATATACAAACACTTTAAGATTGGGGCAAGAAGAGAGTGTGGTAGACATAGATTTAAGAAACATCCAACATTAGCAGGTCCATCCATTCTATCTTTCAGCATTCAGTGGGATTCTAGATCTATTCAAATAGAGATTATGGACTTGTTCTTGTTAGGGATTAAAGCTGACATCTAAATAAATACTGTTTAAAAAGTAAACAATACGCTTGTACTTATATTCTCTAACTTGATTGGGGTATGATAGTGCTGTCCTCAACCCTGATAAACATGTCATCTAATTCCATACATTTCTTTATTTTATATATAAAATCCTTATTTATTCAGATGCATTTATTCTCAGGAAATATAATACTGAGTATTTGATCTTCAAGTGTCATGGATTTTTTTAGTTGTAGTCCTCCTGAAGTGTATTGGAACACTTCAGTCTTGGAATAATAAAAGTGGAAAAGGCTCAATGAAAAAATATCAGTTAAAACATTCATCTATATCAGTGGTCGTCAACCTTAGGACCTCAGAGACCACCAAACTCATAATTTTAAATCCCGGGGACCACTAATATGAATTTTGACTGATGGTGGCTTGCTGACATTGGTGGGAGAGAGAGAGAGAGAGATCTGATCTAACCACTCTCTCTCTCTCTCTCTCTCTCTCTCTCTCTCACACACACACACACACACACACACACACACACACACACAGAGGCCGGGGTGGGATTCAAATTTCTTAACCGATTCTGTGGGTGTGGCCTAATTTGTGGGTGTGGCTTGGTGGTCATGTGACTGTCTGGGCATGGCTTGTATGTAAATATTATAAATATTTATATAAATATTGACTTTTTTATATAAAAAGAGCAACTTTACCCAAAACCAGGCAAAGTAGGCAGGCAGATTGAGTTGCTCACACAATCACAGATTCGTTCAGAGATCTGTGAGATCGGCTACCTGAGCCTGTCACATAAAATTTGCTTGCAATCAAACCCATAAAATTTGCTAGCAAGCAAACTGACAAAATTAACTCACAACACACACCACGTATGTAAACATTGAAGTTTTTATTTAAAAAAGAGCAACTTTTACCCAAACTTTTACCCAAAGACAAAGCAGGCAGGCAGATTGAGTTGCTCACAGAATCACAGATTCATTCAAGAGATCTGTGTTTCTGCCATTGCCTACCTGAGTCTGCACTGCTTCAGTCCTAAGGAAGGTTGGCTCTGCTTAAAAGAAGAGCTGAAGATCTAAAGATTAACTAGAAAGAAAGGAATCCAACGATTTCCTGCTTTCTAGCTAATCTAAATCTCCCAGCACAGCAGAACCACTGATGGTCAGAAAAAGGAAAAATAGCAACTTAGCAGGCAGGTAAGGAGTGAGTGGGCGGGCAGGACGGGCAATGTGGGCGGTGCAGCCTTGTGTTCCTATGCAGCCTGGATTAATTGCTATGGGAGGTGCTCTGGAGGTGACATTTCTCTGCGGACCACCAAAATTTTCTCGGGAACCAACAGTGGGCCGTGACCCACCAGTTGGCGACCATTGATCTATATAGTTGCCTAGACCTCACTTAAATAACTACAATGAAGAAGAGTGCACCATTTCCCTGAATAATTAGTTTCACTGTCAAACCAATTTGATGAAGTGCTTTTTTTCCTCTTAAAATTCAGTTGCAATCTTTTCCATATTGTACCTTAAAAGCATTATTCTGTATTCCATTGATTGTTTCTGATGTATAGCAGTGTTATCCTTTTTCATAACCATGTTTTGCTATAGTGGATTGAGTGATCAGGCCAGAGGTGGTATTCAACAAGTTCTGACCAGTTCTGGAGAACTGGTAGAGGAAATTTTGAGTAGTTCAGAGAACCAGCAAATACTACCTCTGACTGGAGATTTTACAGTATCCTTCCCATGACACATCCATCAAGCCACATCCAGAACCGGTAAATTTTTTAATCCCACCACTGGATCAGGCACTTTTTCATAAAGTTGTGCAGATATCAATTTTATTAAAAGATGGATAGATTGTCTGCTTTCTTTTTCTCGTGTTCTACATTGCTGCAGAATATCTGTGCTCATCTGAATAATGTTTCTCTTATGGAATATTGGGTTACTATTTTAATAGTGGAGCACTTGATTAGTGTTGGTGGTTTTTAATAGACTTGTGTTTCTAATTTGCTGCCATTTCTTTTGCTAATGAGAATATCAAGGAAGTGAAGTGTGTTTCTTCCACTGTGAATTTACTTCCTTTGAAGATGTTGATTATTTCATGTGTCTTCACTAGTTGTCCCTTTTATGTTATGAGGAAAGTGTCATCTGCATATCAGATCCTTATTTTTGATTGTATGTGTGGAAGCTATAATTTCTAGACACTGCATTACAGTCTCTGCTATGAGACTAAAGAATGAAGATCCCATGGCTGTACCTCTGATTTGTTGGTATATTTGTCCATCAAAATGAAATAAGGTACTGGCAGAAATGGATGAGGTTCATGATTCTGGGTATTTCATTCTTAGTGTATTTAGTTAGCTGAAGCGTGTTGTGAAGTATTGCTGTCATGGATTATTTCTATGGGTCTGAAAAGAGTGTATAAAGAGTGTTGTGACATCTAATGAAACCACAATCTCATCTTCTCTTATTATGTCTTTGATTTTTCTGACAGCATGATAGTTAATAGAATATTTGCTTCTGTCTCAGATGTCCAAGCTTTTTTAAGGTCTTTGGCTATGTTGTTGGGATCCCTGATAATAAGACCGATAGATGAAGAGCTAGGTCATGTTTATGTGTTTTGGGGCATCCATAGAAGTTTGGCTTGGTAGAACTTAGAAAACAGAGAGTTAAAAACAGCAAGGGCTGAAAAATACAGTGTTACATGATGGAGGCTGTGTATTTTATTGTCAAAAATCCAATGCAGAAAATAATAAAATAAATAATTGTCCTGAGGGAGCAGCAGCTTGAATTGAGGACATCTGATGGATTATAAATCTTTAAGGAAATTTACACTCTTTGCCACAAGCTAACTATGATCATATCAGATTGACATTATCCTGCCAAATTGCAACTTTATTTTCACTGTATTTTATATCAAAGTTTTACTGCTTTCTATTAATATCTTGACTTTCTTTTATACCACATTTTTAATACCACGTTTTTAAAATAATGTTGGGATTTCTGCATTTGAAATTTATAACTCAAAGCAGCTCAATTTGCTTATTTTTCTTTATTGACTGTTTAATTATCTTTTTAGTAAAACATTTATAGATATAAGCTGTATTTGTACAATGAAATACTTGAAAGAAATTCTGCATTTTTTTTTAACTTTGAATTTGTGGGAGAAACCCAAATATTATAGCCATATAAGTGAAAATAGACAACAGTATTATTGTTGTCTATTTTTTTTTTTTTTTGCTTTCTTCTCCCATATTTTAGTGATATAAACATCTGACTGTGCTGGTTTGTTGGTGACTGAAGGTAGAATTACCCCACTTGTTTCATCTGAACTTATTTTATTACATATTGGATTTCTCTGGAATATAATATGTATTTTGTAAGAGATATCAGTTTGCGGTGTTGCTACACAATGTTATTATGCTATTAAATTTTATCCCTTATCTACACCATCATTAAATATTTGGACCACATGGGGGCACTCCTATACAAGGGATAATTAATTGACAATTTCATTTTTTTCACTGTAGTACATACATATATGTTTGTATTTGTCTGAGAAATCCAAACAAGACTTTTAGTCTGATTAAAACAGACTGCAATTTTAATACATTTTAGATTTATATAAGGTACGCATTAACTTGTATTTTATAAAATATTGTAATATCAATAACATATATCTTTTAGCTGCTGGTTTTCATTTAATATACCTCTTACTATAAGAGGGAGCTCTAATATAGAGAATGATTCCTGAGATTTTCATTACAAATCTTCAAAATATTTTATTACCAGGTACTAAATACCAAAATCTGTAACATTTTGTTCTGAATGCTTCTTGAAACATGGAACTTTGGCTCATGGGATACAATGTTTCCTTTATATGACCCTGTAGTCCCTATTTAGGGTAGAGTCTGGGCAACTGGATGAAGCTGTTTACTAGCCAAATTCCCTTCCTGATGTCTACCCAGAATTCGTAGCGGTTATTTTTTCTTTGCACCCTAGGAGAGAAACATCTGTCTCTACCTAGGATTGAAAAAATAACCTACTGAGTGGGAGGTGAGCATATATATCACCACCGTGCTGCTCAATTCAGGGATACAATCATGGGATTGTATTCTTGCTATATTTAATATATATAATGTTCCTTTTATATTATTTGTGCTGTGTGAGTTTGTCTGTCTTTCTCTCTCTCTCCATTTTTTTAAATAAAAAAACTTGAATATCATACTCTGTTTTGGAAATACAATATTGTATATCCAGAAGTGGTTCTGAATTTGATGATAGTTTCAAAAGTTTTGGAAGGGAAAATAAATTTAAAAGTTGGGGAGAATGAGTTTCTCATCTTTTTTCTGACTCTGAGAATAAATACTAAACTTGTTTCTACATTTCCAAAAATGATCAGTAATAATTAAAATAATGCATCTTCTAAATAGGTTCTAAATTATTATAAAATATGTTTTGATATATAATCTTATTGCAGTATTTGTGTGTTTAGTTAACTTTTTTTAATTATTAGGTATAAGATGCTCAGCCAATATAATCACCGTGATTGTCGAGCAAATGGATGGACCAATGAGGTTCCTCATTGTGAAAGTAAGTAGGCTCTCAAAACATTATTAGGGATCAGAGTAGTAAAAATTGACTTCAATCCCCGCATACTGCCATGGTTATCAAACAATATCATTTCTGGCTTTTGTTGTGAGTTTCAAAACCATTCAATTTCTCTTATTGATTCCCACTGAAATAAACTCTTCACCTAAATTTTTGTAAATCAAATCTTTTTAATAATTTCTACTACTATCTGTTTCTTCTAAACAAGTTATATGTTGTTCTTTTTTTTTCAAATAATGAAATAAATTTGTTTTTTGAGACAGGAGAGTTTGCCTTAGTATATTTCACATTAGGCATTTAAAGTCTATATGCCAAAACTTATAAAAAGTCAATACTTGTAGTACTTAATGTGGTGCCTCTTCCTTAGTTTGTTGTCGTGTCTGTTGTATAGTTTCTTCTGTCATCTCCATTTGCCTGTTGTCTATGTCTTCTTTAAATATTTATAGAAAATTTCATAATGTTAAAACTGAGTTAGTCAAAACCTCTTGTAGAAGACCGGGCTGAGCCCAAGGGGTAAAATGCATCATAAGTTGTGAGTCCTTGCACGCCCATAAAAGATCTAAGTCCGACCCACCTTGAATGCCACTCTTATCTCCCACACATTTTTCTTAACAGTCAGTTGGCCAGATTCTTGTAGAGAGCTTAAGCTTGCAATAAATCTTCATACCCATTTGAGCTGCCTCAACACTTGACACCTCTACTATTCAAAATTAAAAATATCTCCTTCCAATTTGTCTCAACAAAATGATATCTTTTTATGTTTGAGCTTTTCAGTCAAAAATATTTTCCCCTTAAGTAGTATTATGGTTATAACTTCATTAGGTACAATTATAATACATCTGTGTTGTTGATCTTCAACCTAATATTAAAATGTTTCTGGGGAGCTTAATCTTTTGTCTTTCTCCTGACAAAGTACGCAAGAATATCCCCTGATGCATGTCTTAATTTTGCATAATGTGTACTGATCCTGTATACATTATCTAACTTTGCCTACATCTCATCTCCATCCCATTACAGAAACTTTGTCGAGATTGAACAACCTATTCTTGATCTTCACTGGGGTCTTTTGAAACCGCTCTGAATCTCAGGCATGATTCTTTTCCTTCTTTAATTCCAATAGTGCCAATATTGTGTAAATATTTTTTCCATCTTTCTGTTTATTATTTCTGCTTTATTTTCTTTCTTTCTTTATTATTTGATTCACCTTTCTATGTCCTAGAGATTCTCCAAGTTTTTTTATGTCTTTTTTCACTTTCTCCTTCATATTTACAAATCTTTCTTCCAATCTTCCTCCAAATAAAGTCTCTTTTAACAGTTTCAGATACATTCTTCCCCAACTCTTCAAATATTATTACCGTATATACTCGAGTATAAGTCGACCCGAATATAAGCCGAGGCACCTAATTTTACACAAAAAAACTGGGAAAACTTATTGACTCGAGTATAAGCCGAGGGTGGGAAATGCAGCAGCTACTGGTAAATTTCAAAAATAAAAATAATTAATTTGGGAAACGATCTCACTATCATGAAAGGTTTAATTGATTCACTAACCCAAAAGAAGATGATGATGATGACAGCGGGAGGCAGGAGTCACTCTCTTCCCCTCCCTCGGAGGCCCCCTGAGTCAGGAGTCGCTACCGCGGCGCGGCCCCAGTCCCGCGTCGCCTCGGGAAGGGAAAGGCAAAAGGAAGAGCCGCGGCAGCACTTTGCAACAGCAGCAGCGGCACCGGAGGCTCACGCTCAGCGGCTCCTGGTTTTGCCCCACCCTTCCCAAGGCAACGCGGGACCGGAGCCGCACTGGCGGCAGCAACTCCCGACAGCCCCAGCCAGACACCTGAGCGGAGATGTAGGGAGAAGGCAAAGCGACGGAAGATCCTTCAGGGGAAACTGAGGGGAGACTCACCCTTGGTCCAGATGAGCCCCCTTCCCGCCCCTAAGGAAGCAGAGGCAGCCAGCAAGGGCAGGCAAGCCCGCTTCACAGACTCCGTCCGTCCTCACTCCCACCCACCCACCCACCCAAAGCCACGAAGTCCCCCAATCGCGCAGCCCAGAATCGCCCTCCCCTCAGGAGGCAGCAACGACACCCGCCAGCGCGTGGAGCAGGACGGCGCCGGAGATCGTTGGCTGCCTCTTTCGCAGCACGGGAGGCCTCCCCAGCTGGCCAGCTGTTCTCCTCCTTCTCTGCCTGCGCTCAGCACTGCCGCGGCTCTTCCTTTTTGCCTTTCCCTTCCCGAGGCGACGCGGGACTGGGGCCGCACCGGCGGCAGCAACTCCCGACAGCCCCAGCCGGACACCTGAGCGGAGCCCGGGCAGAACTGCCTGTTGCTGCCGTGGGCGCCGTTGCGGGCGCCTGGCTGCCCAAGTAAAGAACAGGGCCGCGCCGGACCATCGGAGAAGTGGAGCAAAGCCGGACACCAGCAGCCGCCTCCCTCGGCGCAGAAAGCCTCCCCCAACCAGCCGGCCGGTCTCCTCCTCCTCGGTCACACAGAACAAACAGGCAGAGAAGGAGGAGAGCAGCTGGCCAGCCGGGGGAGGCCTCCCGTGCTGCGAAAGAGGCAGCCATCGATCTCCGGCACCATCCTGCTCCACGCGCTGGCTGCTCGGACTTGCCGGGCCCGGCACATAGAACAGGGCGGTGCTGGATGTTGGAGAAGCCGAGCGGAGCCGAAGCCACCTCGGCTCACGTTGTTTTCTGAGCCCGCGAGCCTAGAGCCAGGGCGCTTTCATTGCACGGCGGAGCTTCTTGTCTCGGGAAAAACCGGGCGTCGTTGCTGCCCCCTGAGGGGAGGGCGATTCTGGGCTGCGCGATTGGGGGACTTCGTGGCTTTGGGTGGGTGGGTGGGTGGGAGTGAGGACGGACAGAGTCTGTGAAGCGGGGCTTGCCTGCCCTTGCTGGCTGCCTCTGCTTCCTTAGGGGCGGGGAAGAGGGCTCATCTGGACCAAAGGTGAGTCTCCCCCTCAGTTTCCCCTGAAGGATCTTCCGTCGCTTTTGCCTTCTCCCTACATCTTCCCTCTGTTAAAATTCCCCCCCCCCACACACACACACACTTATTTTCGGGCGGATAGATTTCGTGTCTGAGCATTCTCACATGACGGTGAGTCTTCCCCCCCCCTAAAAACAGTTAAAAAAAGAAAAAACATATCCTCATGCAAGAACTTTTCTGCTTCCGATTACCCCCATGCTTAAAAGTTGCAAAGGAAACACGGAAGCAGGGAAGCGCCTGCCCAGCTCCGGATCTCCACACCATTTTTTTTCAGAGGGGAATCTGACTCGAGTATAAGCCGAGGGGGGTTTTTTCAGCACAAAAAATGGGCTGAAAAACTAGGCTTATACTCGAGTATATACAGTACTTTTTATCTCTGGAGTGATCAACTTTTTAGAGGGTGCTCTAACAATCCTCTCCTTCCTTTTCCAAGTTTGCTGATTTTCCAGTAGTATCCATTTCATTTATTTGTAATCCAGAAAGAGAAAATGAGCCAAGTACAAAAGTAAAAGGGAGGTTTCTCTCCCCCCAGCACTTGCCTTTTCTATATATTACCTTAAGCCTTTGATCCCTTCTGACACTTTGAAGTTCTAAAGTCACATGTTCTGTTTTAAGATTCCTTTAGCTCATTATTTTTGAAAAGTCCACCAATTGTCTCTTCACTAAAATTCTAAACAATCTGTATTCCCACTATGATATGTATTTATTAAATAATTTGAAAAGCTCTGTGTAAAAGTAATATTTCAAACTTCACTATCTTTTTATCCATTTAAAACTTATTTAAACTCCCATCAAGTTTTTTGCTGTTGATTTTAAATTTTTTAAATTGTTATTTTATTTGTATCTTTAATCCAGAATGAAGGCTCACCAAGTAGTTAATTGTTCTGCTATTCCAAAAAACATTTTCCCTTTAAACTAATTTTAATGTAAATGTGCTTAAGAAAGTAAGCAAACCCAATGTCCTTAAAGGCTCCACGGTGGATCTGAGCTCTTTGACTTTCATGAGTCTACCAGCCACTCAGATTAACAAATCACTGCAAGGACCTTAAAGTCTAGCAGTTTCCTCACATGGAAGAGCCTTTCAGAGCACAGTGATCAGTCTCTTGGTCTTTCCTTATTTAAGGAGGCTCTAGTAGCTTAGGCTTGTCTTCAATTATCAGTTATCACTTTTCATCACAATATTATCTCCACTCCTCCGGAGACATCTTAGTCTACCATTGTTATCACTTGGAAGTCACATGCATTCTTAAATTGTAAATTGTACGGAGATAGGTCTGCTTATATTGTGTCCTTAAAACATAAATTTATATATGAACTTTTATCTAGAAGATTCAGAATCTTTTATCACTTGTGCAGCAGCCACTTTCTGGGTTACCACAATTAAAATAAGCATAAGTAGTTATAGATATAACCTCTTATCTTTTATTCATTACTTCAGATTTAATATATGTTACCCATCTTGTTTTAGACTATATATATTTTAACTTCCTAGATTGTAATATTTTAGATTTATACTTGCACAGATAATTAAAACACATAGACAGATATTTAAAAATTAAAATGTAGTATGTTACATTTTTATTTGTCATTTTATTTTTGTTTCGCTAATATTTGATTTTTACTTTTGCATTATATTATTTTTTTCAAATTTTACTGGTTGTTGACCAAACAAACAATATTACCATTTGGTTAGTTTCATTTCATTTACCATAATTTGAAAATTAAAGTTAGTTAATTTTTTTTTAAGTGAAATCTCATTTTTGGTTCCTTTTCAATATGCAATTCAAGATCTTCTAAAAGTACCATTACCAGCTAGGTATTTTAAAGCCCTGCATAGCATGGGTCAAGTCTACGTGAGAAACCATCTCACCCTGATGGGACTGGCCCACCCCACCTCATGTCAATCCAACCCTTGTGTTGTTTTGTAAAAGCCTTAAGACCTGACTCTGCCACATGGCTTGGGGACCCAATGGAGGAGCATCATACTGGAGATGTGTCTGGCCCCTCATCCCCCCCCCCGCCCGCTGTGACTGGCTCACTTTTTTGCCATCTTGCCTCCTTGATTTTATCTATTAACGTTTTTATTTGCTGTGCTTTATAGTGGATGATTTTTATGTTTTTCAATGTTTTTATGTTGTAAGCTACCCAGAATCATTGGATATGAGATGGGTGTCAAATAAATTTTATAAATAAATAAATTCTTCATCCTGTACTTGTCATTTAATTTTTTTATCCTAAGTGAAGAAATTTATGTTTGTGTCTGTTAAAGTTCATTATGTTACTTTCATACCATACCATCCAAATAATTTTAATCTTATTTTTGTATTAATTGTTCCATCTAATTGTGCTTTCATGTTTACATTTTTAAGAATTACCTCATCACATCCAAACCACTAAACTACTGAATAGTAGAAGACAGTTATGGCATCTCACACCTTTTTTTTTTTTAAACAAATTTTATTAATTTCACAAAAACAGTACACAAACAATCAAGGCATAATAACATACAAAATCCTTTCCAAGAAAACCAATAGAACGTACAAAATAATTCCAAATTGTAATATTGATATTTACATTATCTATTCAACTTCATATCTTGTCCCAACTTCTCCTTTTCATTCTGTTATCCAAACCATATTTCTTACTAATTAAAGTTTTATTGCCTTTCATAAACAATATCCAAACATAAAACATAATAAAACAAAAAACAAACCTAAAATATATTTTCTGAAGGCTGTTTGATCCCAGGCTAAAAACTCTTCACACAGACACAAATTCAAAAATCATATTTACTTTATATATCATTCCATATCTTATTACCATATTCAACTTTCTATATAGCTTCTTCTCTCTTTTATCTTTCTTAATTTAGTTTTATTTATCTTATCTCAATTCAATTCATAATACTTATCATTCTTTGTCTGCTCTGTTTCCATCTATCCATTCACCTTTTCTCTTTTAATATACTTCTCCTATACATTGATTGGAGTGACACCTTTAACTCATTCCCCTAGCTTAAAGTTACTTAATATAACACTCAATTTATATTGGGATTCTGTTTAGTACATTCTAAAATTACATAATAAATTTTAACCTCTATCCATGTTTAAGCATTTAACTCTAAATACATATATAAAAACAATCTTATGTACCTTCCAGAATCCCCTTTTCAATTAGAATTACCCATTGTCTCTAAATAAGCCTTGTTTCTTTAAGTCTTGCTTCTCACCGATAAGGCTTCTCATCCCCTCCCTTCTCTCTTGCTTATTCTTCTCCCTTCCCCCTCCACCCCCTTGTCTCTTCTCCTCCCTTTTCTTACTCCCTTTCTGTTGTTTTCTAACCTTGTATCCACCTTTCATCTCCTTCTTCCCTTTTTTGGTTGTTTTTTCAGGCCTTAAGATCCCCTTTTTCTTTTCCTCTTTCTCCTCCTCCCCAAAAGGAACCCATTGTTTATCAAAGATGGCTTCTTTTTCTTCTTTGTCCCAGTCATCCTGCTGCGCAATCAACTTTCCATAAGTGCATACCGCCATTTCCAAAAATTGAAATAGAGCGCCCAAAGTATCTTCTTCTTTATATTTTTGATATTCAATTTCCAGTTCATCCATAAGCAATGCCATCATGAAGAGAAAAAAAAAACTTTTTCCAAAACAACCACCCAAGTATTTTTAATCACAAATAGTTGCAAAGAATTCCAAAGTTACCAAAGTTCTTTCTTCTATTTCTCTTTCTGGGGTTACTGTTTAATCAAAGAGATCCAATTACAGTGTATCTTTCTTTAAAGTTCTAGGCAGTCTCCTCCTTTTCCAACTTCTGCTCCAAAATTTTTTTTTCTTTCTTCCTCTCCCTTCCCCCTTACATCAACAATTTTCTTTTAAGTATTCAAAAATCCATACCTCCAATAAGGGTTTTCCGATTTCTTAAGTTATTAAGCCCAATGTCCAGGAGTCCTTTATCCCTTGGCTTTGACTTTCAAAATAATTTACCTTGAGTGCTCAAATAAATTTTCCAAATCTTCATCTGCTGTTTCCATGGGGTGGGAGAGTTAAGAAAAGAAAAGTTTTTTTTTCCCTTGACAGCTTTAAATCCGCCGCTTTCCGTTCTTCTCAGGGATACAATGTATCTTCTAGCAGTTCAAACAAATCCGTTTCAGAGTGTTTAGCAGTTGTTGATTGACCCGGCTCAGACAGCACTTTCACTTTCCTGCTTCCTCCAGCACAATCTTACCCGGCTGCCGGCTTCTTCGTGGCGGCCATTGCTGACCACCGCTCCACCACCTGGGGAAAAAGGGGTTTTTCCAGACGAGGAGGGGGTCTGCGACAAACCCCAATCCCCTGTCTGGCTCCCCTCTCTCTTCGGCTGCCTCTACAGGGCAGCCCTATCCCCCTGACCCATCTAGATCGGGGGCACCTAGGCAGCAGGCACAGCAGGAATCGCGGACAGTCGCGAATTCCTGCTGTCTCCGAAGCCACGCAAAACCGGAATGGCATCTCACACCTTTATCTCCAATTCTTAGTGCTCTATTTATTCATCAGACATGATATTCTTCCAATTAAAATCGGAATTCCGATTTTTTTGGGAATCGCCCCCCTTCCCCTTCTTCTCCTCCTTCCCTCCCCTCGGAGGCCCGAGTCAGGAGTTGCTACCGCTGGCGCGGCTCTGCGTGGCTCCAGTCCCGCGTTGCCTCAGGAAGGAAAGGCAAAAAGGAAGAGCCGCGGCGGCGCTTTGCAACGACAGCAGCGGCTCCTGGTTTTGCCTTTCCCTTCCCGAGGCAACGCGGACTGGAGCCATGCGGAGCCGCGCTGGCGGTAGCAACTCCTGACAGCCCCAGCCGGATACCTGAGCGGAGCCCGGGCAGTGCGAGCGGAGCCCGCTGAGCGGCAGGAAAAGGGAGCTGGGCAGCGATTTCTTGGCGCACGGTGGGGGGGTCTCTTTTGGCCGGCCCCGATTTTTTTTTCAGAGGGGAATATCATGCCTGATTCATTTATTATGTCATTCAGCCCACATTTAATTAGCTTACGTAGATATCCACTTTGTGAAAATATACAGAATATATAAAAAATGTATATCTCTATATATAGAAGCAAAATACCACTCACGCATCATCACAAAATCTCCAGAACTGTAGAGCCTACAAACTTGAAATTTGGCACATATGTTCCTCTTGGCTTCTAGATGCTCGCTAAGAAATGATTTTTTTTAAATGACCATCAGAGCATTAGTATTTCTTATATTATTATTAACACACTCTGATGCTAAGGAGTTGTACTCCCTCTCCCCACCTGAAAACAAATCTGTTCCAACTGCAGTTGAGCTAAGCTACGCCCAGGCTCCTTGCTGTCTCCTTGCTCACACAGCAAATACTTTCCAAACAGCCCTCAACTCTTTCACATACTGACGGGACGCTAGCCAGATGAATACTGATGGATGCTGATAGGCAGAGGCAGAATTTTTTCCCTTAGTTCCTCCCCAAAAACTTGCCCAATCACATAGTTTCATAGCAAAGCACAGGTACCCTGCTAGTACTATATATACAAAATATACAGAGAATATTTTTAAAATTCAAAACCACAAAAAGCTTCATAATTTTTTCTTTAACTAATCTTTTTGTGCATTTTTTTAAGGTTCCTTAGTATTAGCTTTGGGTATATGAGTGAGATAAATTATTTCTTTGCTGATATCTTTATTGGTTAAATATATTCTACATAAACATTGTTACTATTTCTGCAGTAATAATGCACTTCATCTTCTATTATTTGCTCAATTACTCAATGTGATAGAGTAAAAGATTTCTATGCTGATTGAAAATATGTCCACTTATCTATTTATAATATATTCATATTTTCTAATGATCACAGAAAAAACATTGGTAAAATGACTTTGTTTTGGTTTCATTAAAAAAAAAATTGCCATTTTGCTGGAAACTATATTGTGCAGATCACCAGATTTTTAAATATTTATGGTTGGTGATATGTTTGATTTCCTTCCTTGCTTCCTTTTTCCTAAGCCTGAAACATTTCTTAATTAGCTTTATATCACAATATTACTTTATTTGCAGTCAACAAATGTCCTCCAATAACACCACCAAGAAATGTGAGGATTATTCAGGGTGAAAAATCTCAAATGAATGAAGATTTTTTATATGGTGATCTAGTGATATTTGGATGTATTGAAAACCTCAAAATAAAAGGATCTAATAAAATTACTTGTACAGCTGATGGCACTTGGAGTACACCTGTTCCAGAATGTATGGGTGAGTGAGGGGAAGTTAAGTGAACTCTGATTTGGAGTGATTATTACACTCCTTTGTCATAGCTGGATCCAGTGGTGGTATTCAGCAGATTCTGACCAGTTCTGGTGAACCATTAGCGGAAAATTTGAGTAGTTCGGACAACTGGCAAATACCACCTCTGACTTGAGATTTTACAGTATCCTTCCCCTGCCATGCCCACCAAGCCACTTCCACAGAACCAGTAGTAAAAAAAATTGAATTCCACAACTGGTTGGATCACTCTTTAATTGCCTTGAAGTTCTATGGGCTGCTCCCCACTACAGAAAGACTGGACCTATTTGGTCTGCCTCAGACAACTGATGAACTCCAATTGGTTCTAAATGAAACTTTCTAAGTGAAATGGGAGAAGAAAGATCTAAAGTACCACTGAAGGACAACAAAAAGTGAAGCCAAGTGAGTGTGAGTTAGAACTATTACTAAGACATATCTCATGGTGAAAAGAGTAGTCAAGTGTCCATAGTATTCTGTCATTATTGTACTAGTTGGTGGTTTTGTTCAAGGCAACCCAGGTTTCCCTAAGGAGGATTGTGAGGAATATGCTAGGCATATGTTAGATAAATTATTTGGATTCACTCTAAACTACATTCTAACCTTGAGGAAAGCCCCATGGAACTAATTGAGACTTAGCCTAGTTTTATTGTCTGGGAGGAGTTTAAAACCTATTAATCCTGACCATTAGCTTGGCCATCAGTACAATACATCCATGTCCCTCCTGGTAGGCTGACGCCTCCTGTCAGGTGAGACGTGGTTTGGTTCTGGCAGTAGTAAATTTCTACTTGGGAGAGAAGATGGTCGTTTCTTCATTAAAGGAGCCAGCACTGTACTCTTTCCTCAAGAAGTCACTACTAGCAGGACAAATGTCCCATATTGTCCAACCCTACCCTTCCTGGGGAAGGTTATTAAGAACAAGCAATTGCTTCAGAGAACTATGGAGGAAGTTCTGGACTTTTTCAGTCAGATTTCAGACCTGAGTGCAGAATTAAAATGGAATTGATCATACCTGTGGTGAGAACAGGATGCATCCAATCCTTTCTTTCCGTGGTATTTTAATGGCTTTTAATCAGGGTAATCTTCTGGACTGGCTTTGAAAATTGGACTGGGTAGCACTGTGTCGCACAAGTTCTTCTCCTTCCTCTGGGACAGTTTTAGTCAGTATTCATGGAAGGAGAGGTCTATCTCACAGATCCTGCTTTGCAGGTGGCCTCAGTGCTCAACCCCCCTCTCCACTTCTGCTTAATATTAACATGAAGACACTGGTTGAGGCTGAAGGCATTTCATTTGATTGTGAAATAGTAGATGACATTAAGATTTATTATTGTTCATCCCAATGAGTATGGAAAAGGTCACTTATTCAACCTGATCCTACCTGAATCCTATTAGGATGAAAAATGAAATTAAAATTACAAAAATATCTCTTCTTTAATCTTTATAGTAATACAGCATTTTTTTATTCAAGTGAATAAAGAGGATATTAATGGAAAAAAAACATTTTGTTTGTATTTTATGGTAGAAATAATTTGTACGGTAGACTATATTGAAAATGGAAACGTATTATCTCAGAAGTTAATTTATAAGAAAGATCAGAGAGTACGATTCTCCTGTAATGAAGGATACACACATTTTGACAGACCAGATGCCTTATGTACTGAGAATGGATGGGATACAGTGCTTCAATGTAAAGGTTTGTATGTTTCTAATGATCATGGTTGTTTTGAAATCTTATACACATTTTATTCTTCTTGCTATGCATGCCTAGAATTGCAGCTCTAATCAATCTAATCTGGTTAAAAACCTTGTGGTAAAGTTGGGAAAGAAGTCTTTGTATGTTTTTGTTTGATTTTGTTTTTATGAGACATACAGAAAACTAGAATAGCAAGTATTGTCTTAGAAGACTCATCCTTCCTTTTCTTAACAAGTAAAAGAAAATATTGTCTCAATTTTCCTCTAAATGTATGGATTATTTACGCTGAATTGATTTCCTAAACTAGCTATAATTAGTTTTAAAGGGATAATTTAAATACAGCCACTAAGTCTATAATTTCAACATTTTAATAATCCCTGATTAATTAAAAACTCAGGGATCATAGTTTCCTGGAACTTGTGGAGCTAAATGGCATATTATACTTCCTTTAATTTTAATTGATAAGACTTAGAAATGTCTTTCTTCAAAGAAGGACCTTATTCTTCTGAAAATCATTTGAGGCAAACATTTACTTCTGTCTGCAATCTATCATAAATAATATGGCTTGGCAATAAATGTGGGGCCAAATAGGAATGAATGTTGCATGTAGGATTTCTTGGAGAGAGGAACATAATTCATCAAGACACTTTATGTTTAATGCACAAAATGTAGAAAAAATAATTGTTTCTTTTAGGGAAAATTTGGGTGATAGTTCCACAAGGGGACAACTCAATCTATTTTGAAGATATGTGCAAAGGACATAATTGATCCACAAATCAGTTGGCTATCTTTGTTTCAGATTGAAATCACCTTATGACTTTAGTATTGGTGGTTCTCACATTTGGGCACGAATTTCACTCTCTTTTTCCCCTGAGTATTGTAAAATCACATTAAGCTAAGCAGCAAAGTGACAACAGAGCAGCAGTTTAGGGCAGGGTTCCCCAATGTGGTCAGTAATAATCCCCAGTTATTACTGTAATAATTACAGCAATAATCCCCAGTTATTTACCTAGCCATTTTTCAACCATTGATAAATGGAGATCAATGGTTGATAAATGGCTAGGTAAATAACTGGTCGATAAATGATAAAAAGTCATTTGATGACTTTTGATGAAAAAGATGATGAAAATTAGTAAAAAAAAAAATCAACTAATCTTTCTTCATCTTTTAAGAACTTCCCGAGGATTTGGGATAGATAAATCTTCTTGTTCGATGATGTTAAAGATTGACCACCTATTTTTATTCATATTCCTCCATAGAAATTCAGTGTTTCCCTCCAGAAGTGAGGAATGGCCAGTTTCGACCTAGACGAGCTCAATATGCATACAATGATGTAATTGAGACAACATGTAATGAAGGCTTTGTCCTTGAAGGCCGAGGAAAGTTTTCCAAATGCACTGCAAGTGATTGGAATCCTCCTCCTGTCTGTAAACGTAAGTAACTTTTTCTATAACGTTTCTTTCTAGTGCAGAAATTGCTTCATTATTTATGAATAATATTATTATAATTATGCTAGAGGAGGTGAGATAATTATGATGGTAGGAGAATAGTTTATTATAGTTATCAGTAGTTACAGTATGTTTCTGTAATTTTTTCATTAAAAACAATCCTAAAGTCTTTTCTAATAATCATAAAATTGTTCCACCATAAAATAAGGAAAAACAAGATACAGATAGAAAAATAGCATGATGCTACAGTATAGAAAACTTGCTCCATGCTATCACTAACCAGTAATTCATTAGCCATCTGAGACTGTAAGGACTGAACTGAATTTTCAGGGGTCTGATTAATTAATATCCATCCAAAAATAACCTATTTGACAAACTCTGGAAGGACGAAGGGTGATTGTTGAAGCTTCTGGCCATTTTCCTGCCTAGCAATCTACCAATGGTGCTACTTTGGAACAAAGATTTATCAGTCTTAGTTTAGAACAGGGGTGTCAAACTTGTGGCCCATGGGCCAGATGCATCACATGCTAGCCCCATCCCTTCCCGGTTTAGCAAAGGGGAAAAAAGTCCCGATATGTCATGTGATGATGCTATTGTGACGCGTGTTTGAAAGTTTGAAAGCTTGCATTTTAAAGGAGCTGGCAGAAGTCATCTCAGAACCACTGCACCGTATCTTTCAAAAATTCTGGAGCACCGGGGAACTACCAGAGGACTGGAAAAGAGCTGATGTGGTTCCCATCTTCAAAAAAGGGGAAAAAACCAGACCCAGGAAACTACAGACTAATCAGCCTAACATCAATACCCAGGAAGATACTGGGAAAGATAATAAAAAAACAGATCTGCCAACATCTAGAAACAAGTAAAGTAATAACTAGCAGTCAGCACAGATTTGTTAAAAACAGATCATACCAACCAATCTTATTTCATTCTTCAACATAGTGACTAAATTAGTAGACCAGCAAAATACTGTGGACATGATATACTAGATTTCAGCAAGACATTCGACAAAGTAGACCACAACCTACTTTTTGGTAAGCTAGAAAAAAGTGGGATAGATAGCACCACCATCAGATAGATTTGCAACTGGCTGACAAACCATACTCAACGAGTAGTCCTTAATGGGTCTAAGTCTACATGGGGGGAAGCAAGCAATGGGGTGCCACAAGGTTCCATCTTAGGCCCAGTACTCTTCAATATCTTCATTAACAACTTCATTAACAACAACAGATAAGGGAAGAGAAGGGAACCTACCAAATTTGCAGATGATACTAAGCTGGCAGGAATAGCTAACACCCAAGAAGATAGGCTGAAGATCCAGATGGATTTTGACAGATTAGAACACTGGGCCATATTTAACAAAATGAGATTCAATGTAGAGAAAAGTGAAGTCCTACACTTGGGCAAGAAAAACCAAAATTACACATATAGACTGGGTGAAACCAGGCTCAATAGTAGTAACTGTGAGAGGGATCTTGGAGTCTTGGTGGACAACTAGCTAAATATGAGCCAGCAATGTGCAGCAGCAGCCAAAAAAGCTAATGCAATCCTAAGTTGCATTAACAGAGGGATACAATCGAGATCAAGTGAGATACTAATACCACTCTATAAAGTCTTAGTAAGACCACACTTAGAGTACTACATCCAGTTTTGTTCACCACATTATAAAAAAGATGTTGATACTCTAGAAAAAGTTCAGAGAAGAACAACCAGGATAATTAGGGGACTGGAGACAAAGGCATATCAAGAACAGTTACAGGAACTGGGCTTGGCTAGTCTAGTGAAGAGAAGTACCAGGAGAAACATGATAGAGGTCTTCCAATATTTGAGAGGAAGGGGTCAAGCTATTTTCTAAAGCACCTGTAGGCCAGACAAGGAATAATGGATGGGAACTGAACAAGGAGAGACTTAATCAGGAAATAAGAATCTTTCTGACAGTGAGAACAATCAACCAATGGTACAGCTTGCCCTCAGAAATTGTTGGAGTGCCATCACTTGACACTTTCAAGAAGAGATTGGACTCCCATCTGTCAGAAATAGTGTAGGGTCTCCTGCTTGGGCACAGGGTTGGACTAGATGACCCCTTTCTTTCTGTGGCAGCCCCTCAAATATTCCAACTCTGATTATCTGTTATCTATTTATCTTCCCCGGTCTAGAAGAAATGCTCAGGTCTCTTTCATTCCAGTTTGTAAGGAAATTCTGTCACAAAGTGGCAAGTGTACTTTGAAGTATGCTGTGGAGTGTGCAAAACAACAATGCAGTAGAAAACTAGGGATATTCCTCTATAAGATGATAAGGAGGGCCAGAGAGGTGAAAGTAACTGCTACATTACCTGCTAACACACTGGTGAAATTCTTACACTTTTCAATGATAGGATGATGCTGGGAAATACAGAAGTCAATGGATCGGGTATTCATGAAACTGCCCTTTTCAGGTACATAAGCAGCCTGATGCCAGGTCTGTTTTAAGCTTGACAAAACAAAGTGTAGTTTAGCTTTACAGAAAAACAATCCTTCTAAAGTTGGTTAGATGGCCCAAATTGAAAAGGCTGTGGAAGATAGCTAATAGTACCCAGGAAAAAGTGAAGGTTCCTTCTCTAGTGAAGCATCACAGATAGACTGCACAGCACCTGGAGTACTAGAAGAAATCTGAAAATACAATTTTGATACAGAGTGAGAAATGACAGGCAGAGCTGATTCTTGCAATGGGACAGGGGCAGTTTGGAGACAACACCGTGTATTCATAGTCTCAATGAACTCTTAGGGGAGGCCTCTTTGCTTCAAGAGAAACAGAAAATGTAGATGAGCCTATAGGAACACATGCAGGGAAATTTGCTAGCACCTGAGCAGACCTACTCTTTTCATGGCACATGAATAGAATGATTACAACAAGTGGAACAAAATCATAAGTTGAGGAATGATTAAATGAGAAATGGAAGGAATATACTGGGCTAGGTACCTTCTTACAGTGCCATGCGTGCACCCAGGAAGGCAGGCCTTGACACTTTACAGCTTTGTTAGTAGCCAGTAGGATCTGGAACGTGAAGTCAAACAGTTTTTCCGTTGAAATACCTTGACCACAACCCAGTCACCAGGCACTAGGGTGGAGAATCTCTTTGGGAAGAGCAGCCACAATTTGTGAATGACAGGACTTAAGGGTGACAATGAGAGCATGACAATAGTCTAGCATGATACTGTCCAAGACATGGATATCAGCCAACTGACCCATGGATGGAAGAGATGCAGGCATCCACATGGGGCATCCTGTTATTATTTCATGAGGAGAGAGGCCTGTAGTTTTTGAGGGTGTCATTCTCATAGACATCAAAGCTAGTGGGAGATAATCTGGCCATTTCAGGTTAGTTTCCTCGCATAATATGGCAATTTTATTCTTTAAGGTTGAGTTTGAACATTCACACTTTTTACTCAATTGCGGGTGATTATTACAATGAAGTCTTTGGTCAATTTGGAGGGCTTTGCATACCTCCTTGATTACCTGGTTTGCAAAGTGAGTCCTTCTATCATTTTCTAAATATATTGGGATACCAAAATGAAATATGGATTCTTTTAAGAGGCAATTAGGAACTGTAATAGCATCAGCTTTGACACATATATAGGCCTCAACCCAAGCACTGTACATATAGACTAGAACTAAGACATATTCATAACTGCAACATTTGGGTAATTGAATAAAGTCCATTTGCATGTGTACAAAGGGTCCCCATGGTGGGGGGTGGGATCCAGGAGTGGTGAGAGTGGAGCGACCCACATTGTATTGTTGGCAAAAGGAGCAGGTGGAGCAAATTTGTTTAGCCATGACATGTACTTCTGCGCCAAACCATTCTTTGTTGATGGATGAGAACACTCCCTCTTGGAGACAAACAATGTAGGGTAGCAATGACCTGGGGCACACAGGTCAACCATCAGGGCGGTGCCAAATGTTGGAGTCATCAGGAGAACAGCCCGGTGCTCAGCAGATGGAGAAGAGGCCTGAGCATTAAGTAAATCCTCAAGCAGAGCAAAAGATGGGAAGGGTCCACAGGACAAAGGAGAATGAGGTGGGATCGGGGGTGTTTAAAGCAGCCTTTTTTGCCATAGCATCAGCAAGAGAATTGCCAAGGGCTATTTCATCAGTGGAAGATAGGTAGAAAACGCATTTGACTACTGTCACAGGAGCACTTCTAACAGGTCCTTCACATATGGAGTATTCTTGATGGGGGAGTCTAGAGCAGTGAGAAATCCCCACAATTGCCACAGTTGACCAAAGTCATGAACTACTCCATAATGCATAATGACTGTCCATGTAGATGGTGGCAGAGCGGCCAGCAGTTCAGCGGCTTGTGCAGACCTGATACCAGGCAGGGGCCTGAGGTCAAAGGCTCAAAGGGGGAACAGACAGAAAAGCCACTCACTAGGACACCAGTAGGAGAGTGATAGTAAGAGCCATCAGCAAACAAAACAAAATCACAATTGAGAATGGGAATGTCCAATAGATCCTGACAAGGTTTGGAAAGTACGGAGCACAGAAATTCACAATCATGGGGTTCTCCATCAGAAGTTATAGGCAAGAGTGAGGCAGGATTTAAAGAGGGACAACAATGGACAGAAATATGAGAAGAAGAGAGGAGTGTGGCCTCATAGTGAGTCAAGCAAGAGGAAGACAGAAATTTAGTTTTAGTATGAGAAAGTAAGGCAGAGATGGGGTGAGGAACAGCTATTATTAAGGTGTGACCTAGAACTAGGTCAGCAGAGCGGTTGACTAATAAGGTGGCAGCAGCAATGGCTCATAGGCATGGGGGCAAGCCTACCGCTACAGGCTCCAAAGCAGTAGAAAATTGTACAATAGGTCGCTGGGCATTGCCAGAGGACTGAGTAAGAACCCCTAGAGCAAAGGCTTCTCACTCATAGCAATAGAGAGTAAAGGGTTTGGAATAGTTGGGAAGACCAAGCGCAGGGGCAGTAGAAAGGGCTTGCTTCCAGGCTTGGAATGAAGAATCAGCAGCAGGTAGGTAGGGAATCAGTCTATGGAGTAAAATGAGCCATATGTATTGAGGAGTTTTTGTTGCACAAGCCATCTGCTGTTTATAGTCAGATTAGTGCAGACAAATGGGCATGGTTTTGCAATGCGGTGGAGAGGCCAAACCTTGCTGTCTCTTTGCGGCAATATCAAGGGGACTTTCAATTATGTGGATGGCAGCCCTGATAGTTTGGTGGTTTGTGGGTGCCTCCCATTATAAAATACCAGCATCTATATGAAGCAATAAGTAATAGACAAGTGAAAAGGTTGGAAAAAGGGAAATATTATCCTGCTTTATGATAATACCTGCTAAGGGCTGTAATAAACTAATTTTTGCAAGCGAAGTTTGGTGTAGCTATTATGTAGTCCTGTATCCAGTTCATACATTCGGCAAGTATGCAATGAGTCCCTACAGGTGCTTTGTTCATTTCTGGCCGCTCCTTCTATGGGAAGAATTGAAACGCAGTTGGCTATCTTTGTTTCAGACTGAAATCACCTTATGACTTCAGTATTGGTGGTTCTTAAATTTGGGCCCTAATTTCATTCTCTTTTTCCCCTGAGTATTGTAAAATCACATTAAGCTAAGCAGCAAAGTGAGAACAGAGCAGCAGTTTAGGGCAGGGTTCTCCAATGTGGTCAGTAATAATCCCCAAGATCAATGGTTGATAAATAGCTAAGTAAATAACTGGTTGATAAATGATAAAAAGTCATTTTGCAATCAACTAATCTTTCTTTATCTATTAAGAACTTCCCAAGGATTTGGGACAGGTAAATCTTCTTGTTCGATGATGTTAAAGATTGACCACCTATTTTTATTCATATTCCTCCATAGAAATTCAGTGTTCCCCTCCAGAAGTGAGGAATGGCCAGGTTCAACCTAGACAAGATCAATATACATACAATGATGTAATTGATACAACATGTAATGAAGGCTTTGCCCTTGAAGGCCGAGGAAAGAGTTCCAAATGCACTGAAAGAAGTTGGAATCCTCCTCTTCCTGTCTGTAAACGTAAGTAACTTTTTCTATGAAGTTTCTTTCTAGTGCAGAAATTGCTTCATTATTTATGAATAATATTATTATAATTATGCTAGATGAGGTGAGATAATTATGATGGTAGGAGAATAGTTTATTATAGTTATCAGTAGTTACAGTATGTTTCTGTAATTTTTTCATTAAAAACAATCCTAAAGTCTTTTCTAATAATCATAAAATTGTTCCACCATAAAATAAGGAAAAACAAGATACAGATAGAAAAACGCTACAGTATAGAAAACTTGCTCCATGCTATCACTAACCAGTAATTCATTAGCCATCTGAGACTGTAAGGATTGAACTGAATCTTCAGGGGTCTGATTAATTAATATCCATCCAAAAATAACCTATTTGACAAACTCTGGAAGGAAGAAGGGTGATTGTTGAAGCTTCTGGTCATTTTCCTGCAATTTCAATTTACTAATGATTTAAAATTCAATTTACCAATGATGCTACTTTGAAATAAAGATTTATTAGTCTTCGTCTAGAACAGGGGTGTCAAATTCGCGGCCCATGGGTCAGATGCATCACGTGCTGGCCCCACCCCTGCCCGGTTTAGTGATGTGGAAAAAAGTCCTGATATGTCATCCAATGACATTGTGATGACACGAGTTTGGCACTCCTGTTCTAGAATAAATGCTCAGGTCTCTTTCATTCCAGTTTGTAAGGGAATGCTGTCACAGAGTGGCAAGTGTACTTTGAAGTATGCTGTGGAGTGTGCAAAACAACAATGCAGTAGAAAACTAGGGATATTCCTCTATAAGATGATAAGGAGGGCCAGAGAGGTGAAAGTAACTGCTACATTACCTGCTAACACACCAGTGAAATTCTTACACTTTTCAATGATAGGATGATCCTGGGAAATACAGAAGTCAATGGATCAGGTATTCATGAAACTGCCCTTTCAAGGTACATAAGCATCCTGATGCCAGGTTTGTTTTAAGCTTGACAAAACGAAGTGTAATTCTCCTGCTTAGCTTTTACAGAAAAAAATCCTTCTAAAATTGGTTAAGGGATAATTTAAATACAGCCACTAAGTCTATAATTTCAACATTTTAATAATCCCTGATTAATTAAAAACTCAGGGATCATAGTTTCCTGGAACTTGTGGGGCTAAATGGCATATTATACTTCCTTTAATTTTAATTGATAAGACTTAGCAAGTATCTTTCTTCAAAGAAGGACCTTATTCTTCTGAAAATCATTTTGAGCAAACATTTGCTTCTGTCTGCAATCTATCATAAATAATATGGCTTGGCAATAAATGTGGGGCCAAATAGGAATGAATGTTGCATGTAGGATTTCTTGGAGAGAGGAACATAATTCATCAAGACACTTTATGTTTAATGCACAAAATGTAGAAAAAATAATTGTTTCTTTTAGGGAAAATTTGGGTGATAGTTCCACAAAGGGGACAACTCAATCTATTTTGAAGATATGTGCAAAGGACATAATTGATCCACAAATCAGTTGGCTATCTTTGTTTCAGATTGAAATCACCTTATGACTTTAGTATTGGTGGTTCTTACATTTGGAGCACATTTCACTCTCTTTTTCCCTGAGTATTGTAAAATCATTAAGCTAAGCAGCAAAGTGACAACAGAGCAGCAGTTTAGGGCAGGGTCCCCCAATGTGGTCAGTAATAATCCCCAGTTATTACTGTAATAATTACAGTAATAATCCCCAGTTGTTTACCTAGCCATTTTCAACCATTGATAAATGGAGATCAATGGTTGATAAATGGCTAGGTAAATAACTGGTGATAAATGATAAAAAGTCATTTGATGACTTTTGATGAAAAAGATGATGAAAATTAGTAAAAAAAAAAATCAACTAATCTTTCTTCATCTTTTAAGAACTTCCGAGGATTTGGGATAGATAAATCTTCTTGTTCGATGATGTTAAAGATTGACCACCTATTTTTATTCATATTCCTCCATAGAAATTCAGTGTTCCCCTCAGAGAGTGAGGAATGGCCAGTTTCGACCTGAGCGAGCTCAATATGCATACAATGATGTAATTGAGACAACATGTAATGAAGGCTTTGTCCTTGAGGCCGAGAAAGAGTTCCAAATGCACTGCAAATGATTGGGAATCCTCCTCCTGTCTGTAGCGTAAGTAACTTTTTCTATAGAGTTTCTTTCTAGCGCAGAAATTGCTTCATTATTTATGAATAATATTATTATAATTATGCTAGAGGAGGTGAGATAATTATGATGGTAGGAGAATAGTTTATTATAGTTATCAGTAGTTACAGTATGTTTCTGTAATTTTTCATTAAAAACAATCCTAAAGTCTTTTCTAATAATCATAAATTGTTCCACCATAAAATAAGGAAAAACAAGATACAGATAGAAAAATAGCATGATGCTACAGTATAGAAAACTTGCTCATGCTATCACTAACCAGTAATTCATTAGCCATCTGAGACTGTAAGGACTGAACTGAATTTTCAGGGGTCTGAGTTAATTAATATCCATCCAAAATAACCTGTTTGACAAACTCTGGAAGGGCCGAAGGGTGATTGTTGAAGCTTCTGGCCATTTTCCTGCCTAGCAATCTACCAATGGTGCTACTTTGGAACAAAGATTTATCAGTCTTAGTTTAGAACAGGGTGTGTCAAACTTGTGGCTTATGGGCCAGATGCATCACATGCTAGCCCATCCTTCCCGGTTTAGCAAAAGGGAAAAAAAGTCGATATGTCATGTGATGATGCTATTATGACGCGTGTTTGAAAGTTTGAAAGCTTGCATTTTAAAGGAGCTGGCAGAGGTAATCTCAGAACCACTGCACCGTATCTTTCAAAAATTCTGGAGCACGGGGAACTACCAGAGGACTGGAAAAGAGCTGATGTGGTTCCCATCTTCAAAAAAGGGGAAAAAAACAGACCCAGGAAACTACAGACTAATCATCCTAACATCAATACCCAGGAAGATACTGGGAAAGATAATAAAAAAACAGATCTGCCAACATCTAGAAACAAGTAAAGTAATAACTAGCAGTCAGCACAGATTTGTTAAAAACAGATCATACCAACCAATCTTATTTCATTCTTCAACATAGTGACTAAATTAGGAAACCAGCAAAATACTGTGGACATGATATACTAGATTTCAGCAAGACATTCGACAAAGTAGACCACAACCTACTTTTTGGTAAGCTAGAAAAAGTGGGATAGATAGCACCACCATCAGATAGATTTCCAACTGGCTGACAAACCATACTCAGTGAGTAGTCCTTAATGGGTCTAAGTCTACATAGGGGGAAGCAAGCAATGGGGTGCCACAAGGTTCCATCTTAGGCCCAGTACTCTTCAATATCTTCATTAACAACTTCATTAACAACAACAGATAAGGGAAGAGAAGGGAACCTGCAAATTTGCAGATGATACTAAGCTGGCAGGAATAGCTAACACCCAAGAAGATAGGCTGAAGATCCAGATGGATCTTGACAGATTAGAACACTGGGCCATATTTAACAAAATGAGATTCAATGTAGAGAAAAGTGAAGTCCTACACTTGGGCAAGAAAAACCAAAATTACACATATAGACTGGGTGAAACCAGGCTCAATAGTAGTAACTGTGAGAGGGATCTTGGGTCTTGGTGGACAACTAGCTAAATATGAGCCAGCAATGTGCAGCAGCAGCCAAAAAAGCTAATGCAATCCTAAGTTGCATTAACAGAGGATACAATCGAGATCAAGTGAGATACTAATACCACTCTGTAAAGTCTTAGTAAGACCACACTTAGAGTACTACATCCAGTTTTGTTCACCACATTATAAAAAAAGATGTTGATACTCTAGAAAAGTTCAGAGAAGAACAACCAGGATAATTAGGGGACTGGAGACTAAAGGCATATCAAGAACAGTTACAGGAACTGGGCTTGGCTAGTCTAGTGAAGAGAAGTACCAGGAGAAACATGATAGAGGTCTTCCAATATTTGAGAGGAAGGGGTCAAGCTATTTTCTAAAGCACCTGTAGGCCAGACAAGGAATAATGGATGGGAACTGAACAAGGAGAGACTTAATCAGGAAATAAGGAGAAACTTTCTGACAGTGAGAACAATCACCCAATGGTACAGCTTGCCCTCAGAAATTGTTGGAGTGCCATCACTTGACACTTTCAAGAAGAGATTGGATTGCCATCTGTCAGAAATAATGTGAGGGTCTCCTGCTTGGGCACAGGGTTGGACTACATGACCCCTTTCTTTCTGTGGCAGCCCTCAAATATTCCAACTCTGATTATCTGTTATCTATTTATCTTCCCGGTCTAGAAGAAATGCTCAGGTCTCTTTCATTCCAGTTTGTAGAAATTCTGTCACAAAGTGGCAAGTGTACTTTGAAGTATGCTGTGGGTATTGCAAAACAACAATGCAGTAGAAAACTAGGGATATTCCTCTATAAGATGATAAGGAGGGCCAGAGAGGTGAAAGTAACTGCTACATTACCTGCTAACACACTGGTGAAATTCTTACACTTTTCAATGATAGGGATGATCCTGGGAAATACAGAAGTCAATGGATCGGGTATTCATGAAACTGCCCTTTTCAGGTACATAAGCAGCCTGATGCCAGGTCTGTTTTAAGCTTGACAAAACAAAGTGTAGTTTAGCTTTACAGAAAAACAATCCTTCTAAAGTTGGTTAGATGGCCCAAATTGAAAGGCTGTGGAAGATAGCTAATAGTACCCAGGGAAAAGTGAAGGTTCCTTCTCTAGTGAAGCATCACAGATAGTCTGCACAGCACCTGGAGTACTAGAAGAAATCTGAAAATACAATTTTGATACAGAGTGAGAAAAGGCAAGAGTGAGGCAGGATTTAAGAGGGACAACAATGGACAGAAATATGAGAAGAAGAAGAGAGTGTGGCCTCATAGCGAGTCAAGCAAGAGGAAGACAGAAATTTAGTTTTAGTATGAGAAAGTAAGGCAGAGATGGGGTGAGGAACAGCTATTATTAAGGTGTGACCTAGAACTAGGTCAGCAGAGCGGTTGACTAATAAGGTGGCAGCAGCAATGGCTCGTAGGCATGGGGCAAGCCTACCGCTACTGGGCTCCAAAGCAGTAGAAAATTGTACAATAGGTCGCGGGGCATTGCCAGAGGACTGAGTAAGAACCCCTAGAGCAAAGGCTTCTCACTCATAGCAATAGAGAGAGTAAAGGGTTTGGAATAGTTGGGAAGACCAAGCGCAGGGGCAGTAGAAAGGGCTTGCTTCAAGGCTTGGAATGAAGAATCAACAGCAGGTAGGTAGGGAATCAGTCTATGGAGTAAAATGAGCCATATGTATTGAGGAGTTTTGTTGCACAAGCCATCTGCTGTTTATAGTCAGATTAGTGCAGACAAATGGGCATGGTTTTGCAATGCGGTGGAGAGGCCAAACCTTGCTGTCTCTTTGTGACAATATCAATTATGTGGATGGCAGCCCTGATAGTTTGGTGGTTTGTGGGTGCCTCCCATTATAAAATACCAGCATCTATATGAAGCAATAAGTAATAGACAAGTGAAAAGGTTGGAAAAATATTATCCTGCTTTATGATAATACCTGCTAAGGGCTGTAATAAACTATTTTTGCAGCGAAGTTTGGTGTAGCTATTATGTAGTCCTGTATCCAGTTCATACATTCGGCAAGTATGCAATGAGTCCGTACAGGTGCTTTGTTCATTCTGGCCGCTCCCCTTGGGGAAGAATTGAAACGCAGTTGGCTATCTTTGTTTCAGACTGAAATCACCTTATGACTTCAGTATTGGTGGTTCTTAAATTTGGGCCCTAATTTCATTCTCTTTTTCCCCTGAGTATTGTAAAATCACATTAAGTTAAGCAGCAAAGTGAGAACAGAGCAGCAGTTTAGGGCAGGGTTCTCCAATGTGGTCAGTAATAATCCCCAAGATCAATGGTTGATAAATAGCTAGGTAAATAACTGGTTGATAAATGATAAAAAGTCATTTTGCAATCAACTAATCTTTCTTTATCTATTAAGAACTTCCCAAGGATTTGGGACAGGTAAATCTTCTTGTTCGATGATGTTAAAGATTGACCACCTATTTTTATTCATATTCCTCCATAGAAATTCAGTGTTCCCCTCCAGAAGTGAGGAATGGCCAGGTTCAACCTAGACAAGATCAATATACATACAATGATGTAATTGATACAACATGTAATGAAGGCTTTGCCCTTGAAGGCCGAGGAAAGAGTTCCAAATGCACTGAAGAGAGTTGGAATCCTCCTCTTCCTGTCTATAGCGTAAGTAACTTTTTCTATGAAGTTTCTTTCTAGTGCAGAAATTGCTTCATTATTTATGAATAATATTATTATAATTATGCTAGATGAGGTGAGATAATTATGATGGTAGGAGAATAGTTTATTATAGTTATCAGTAGTTACAGTATGTTTCTGTAATTTTTTCATTAAAAACAATCCTAAAGTCTTTTCTAATAATCATAAAATTGTTCCACCATAAAATAAGGAAAAACAAGATACAGATAGAAAAACGCTACAGTGTAGAAAACTTGCTCCATGCTATCACTAACCAGTAATATATTAGCCATCTGAGACTGTAAAGGATTGAACTGAATCTTCAGGGTCTGATTAATTAATATCCATCCAAAAATAACCTATTTGACAAACTCTGGAAGGAAGAAGGGTGATTGTTGAAGCTTCTGGTCATTTTCCTGCAATTTCAATTTACTAATGATTTAAAATTCAATTTACCAATGATGCTACTTTGAAATAAAGATTTATTAGTCTTCGTCTAGAACAGGGGTGTCAAATTCGCGGCCCATGGGTCAGATGCATCACGTGCTAGCCCCCCACCCCTGCCGGTTTAGTGATGTGGAAAAAAGTCCTGATATGTCATGCAATGACATTGTGATGTTTCTGAGTTTGACACTCCTGTTCTAGAAGAAATGCTCAGGTCTCTTTCATTCCAGTTTGTAAGGGAATGCTGTCACAAAGTGGCAAGTGTACTGAAGTATGCTGTGGAGTGTGCAAAACAACAATGCAGTAGAAAACTAGGATATTCCTCTACTAACAGGGGTGGGCAAACTACGGCCCGCAGGCCACATCCGGCCAGTTGGTCTGTCCAATCGCGGCCCGCCCCTGAAAAAAATCGCTGCCATTGGTCTGTCCAATGCGGCCCGCCCCTGAAAAAAAATCGCTGGGCGTGGCGTAATTGCCCTGTGCCGCGTGGCCCCAAAGCTGCAAAACAGTCACGGGCGATCTAGGGGTAGGAAAGAAAGAAATTTGCAAAGGCCTCGGCTGGGAGTTAGAAATCACCTTGGATGCGACCTCTCCGAAGGTGAGTCCGCCCGATCCCTTTTTTTCAGGGCTTCCAGGCTTAAACTTTGCAAAGGCAAAGCTTGCAGGCTGGAGCGTCTTCCCGCCGAGGAGCGGGAAGGGTTCCACCAGGCGGGAGGCTGCTTGGAGCCACCTAAAGCTAGGCCACTGCTGGTGGAGCTTTGCCCTGCCTTGGTGCCCCGTTCCCGGCTCGGCCCGGTCCTGCTCGGGCGGCACTTTAAAGCCTGCTCCCAGCACCCGAGCAACTTCCCAGCAACTTTCGGCCGTTTAAACTCGCGGGCGCTCGCGCCTGGCCCCAGCAGCGCGGCGGAAGGAAGCCTGGTGGGAGGCGGGCAGGCTGCTGGAGGAGGCTCCGGGCTTCCTCCGCCAGGCGCGGCGCCCATGAGTTAAAAAAGAGGCGAAAGTTGCTGGGAAGTTACTCCGTTTTCCAGGGCTTTGCAAGGCAAAGTTTGCAGGCTGGGCGTCTTCCTGCCGAGGCGGGAAGGTTCCGCCGGCGGGGCTAAGGCGGGCTGCTTAAACTTTGCTCGGCGGCACAAAAGCCTGCTCCCAGCACCCGAGCAACTTCCCAGCAACTTTTGGCTTCCTTTTAACTCGCGGGCGCTTGCGCCTGGCCCGGCAGAGGAAGCCGGTGGGCGGGCAGGCTGCTTGGAGGCGACCCGGCGGTGCTCCGGCAGCAGCAAGAGGCAGTTCGCCTGGGCTCCGCTCAGGTGTCTGGCTGGGGCTGTCAGGAGTTGCTACGCCCGGCACAGCTCCCGTGCTTGGCTCCAGTCCCACGTTGCCTTGGGAAGGAAAAGGCAAAACCAGGAGCCGCTGAGCCTGAGCCTCCGGTGCCGCTGCTCCCGTTGCAAAGCACCGCTGCGGCTCTTCCTTTTGCCTTTCCCTTCCCGTGGCAGCGGGACAGCCGCGCCGAGCCGCGCGGCGGTAGCAACTCCTGACTCAAAGGGCCTCCGAGGGGAGGGAGCCTCCGAGGGAGGGGAGCCTCCGAGGGAGGGGAAGGAGGAGAAGGGGCGATTCCCAAAAATCTTGTGCTGACCCGGCCCGTCTGTCAAATTTTAAAAGTCAATCGGCCCCGAGCCAAAAAGTTTGCCCACCCCTGCTCTATAAGATGATAAGGAGGGCCAGAGAGGTAAAAGTAACTGCTACATTACCTGCTAACACACCGGTGAAATTCTTACACTTTTCAATGATAGGGATGATCCTGGGAAATACAGAAGTCAATGGATCAGGTATTCATGAAACTGCCCTTTTCAGGTACTAAATAAATAATAAAAGCATCCTGATGCCAGGTCTGTTTTAAGCTTGACAAAACGAAGTGTAGCTTAGCTTTACAGAAAAAAAATCCTTCTAAAATTGGTTAGATGGACCAAATTGAAATGGCTGAGGTCTGTAAGGGGCATACATAAGTGCACCATCGTGCCTCCGTCCCTGTCCTATTGTCCCCATTTATTTGTACCTATTTCCTGTATTCTTACTCATGTTTATACTTATACCTATTATCTTGTAGCGATTGACAAATAAAATAAAATAAATAAAATAAAATAAAATAAAATAAAATAAAATAAAATAAAATAAAATAAAAATAAAATAAAATAAAATAAAATAAAATAAAATAAAATAAAATAAAATAAAATAAAATAAAATAAAATAAAATAAAATAAAATAAAATAAAGATAATAAGATAAAATAAAATAATAAATAAAATAAAATAAAATATAAAATAAAATAAAATATAAGATAAAATAAAGATAAAATAAAATAAAAAATAATAGATAAAATAAAATAAATAAAATAAAATAAGATAAAATAAGATAAAAAAATAAAATGAATAAAATAGATAAAAATAAAAATAAAATAAAATATAAAATAAAATAAAATAAAATAAAATAAAATAAAAATAAAATAATAAAATAAAATAAAATAAAATAAAATAGAATTAAAATAAAATAAAATAAAATAAAATAAAATAATAAAATAAAATAAAATAAAATAAAATAAAATAAAATAATAAAATAAAATAAAATAAAATAAAATAAAATAAAATAAAATAAAATAAAATAAAATAATAAAATAAAATAAAATAAAATAATAGCTAATAGTACCAAGGGAAAAGTGAAGGTTTCTTGTCTAGTGAAGCGTCACAGATAGACTGCATAGGACTTGGGGTACTAGAAGAAATTAGTAAATACCATTTTGATACAGAATGAGAAATGACAGGCAGAGCTGATTCTTGCAATGGGACAGAGGCAGATTGGGAGCAATACTGTGTGTTCATAGTCTCAATGAACTCTTAGGGGAGGCCTCTTTGCTTCAAGAGAAACAGAAAATGTAGATGAGCCTATAGGAACACATGCAGGGAAATTTGCTAGCACCTGAGCAGACCTACTTTTTAAAAAAAATAAATTTTATTACATGTTCACCTTTAAAAACAAATTCAAAATACATTTTTTTGCAGTTGTTTGTGCCATGTTATTCCATTCTCCTGTACATACATATATATACAATTACAATTACACTTTAACACTTCTACTTTTGCATTATATTTTCTTTCTGTTGTCTAACCAGATATACCATTTTTCCCAGGCCATATAATATTCTCTTTCTTCCCTCTCCTGCAATTCCATTGTGAATTTATTCATTTCTGCGCAATCCATTACTTTTTTTTATAATCATGTCATCTGTGGGGGTACTATCTAATTTCCAATTTTGAGCATATAATATCCTATCCGCTGTTAATGTATGTATCATTAAGCATTTGATATCTTTTGTATATTCACCTTTAGTTATCCCTAGTCGGAATGTTTCAGGTTTGGGTACTATCTTTAGGCATGTTATTTCCTGTAACCAGATCTTTATCTTATTCCAGAATTCCTTCGCTTTTGGGCAGGTCCACCATGTGTGAAAGAATGTACTGCGTTTCTTTTTACATTTCCAACATTCTGGATTTAAATTTGGATAAATTTTAGCCAATCTCGCCGGTGCCAGATGCCAACGATAAACATTTTGTACAAATTTTCTTTATTTGAGGCTGCCAGTGTTAATTTATAATTTTTGGTCCATAATCTTTCCCAATCTTCTAGTTGTATAATGTATCCAAATTTTTTCATCCAGGTTATCATTGTTGGTTTCACCGCCTCCTCTTCTCTGTCGAATTTTAAAAGATAATTATACATTTTAGTTATAAATGTTTCCTCTGGTCCTAATAATATTTTATCTAATTGTTGTGGCATTCTATCTATGACAAATTTTTCTACATAATTTTTTGTATTTTGTTTGCAGCTGTAGATAATCTGTAGATAATCTACTGCTATCCCTTCTTTTAATTTTTGGTTTGTCTTCAGGATCCCTTGATCATCTAATAATTGGTTATATCTAATCATTTTATTTATATCCAAAGTATTTGGGTAGATCATAGCTTCCATAGAATGTAATGTTTTTTCCTGATTCTATTCCAGATCTCTAATAGTGCCCTTCTTATTCAATGATTTAGGAAATGTGAACTTTTCTTATTTCTCTTCTGCCACATAACAGCCTGCCAACCAATTTGTAGATCATGTCCTTCAAGAGTTAATAGCCTCTTATTTCTTAGGACAATCCATTCTTTGATCCAAATTAGTGCTGCTGCACCTCAATATCTATTCTCTTGCAATAATTTTAACCTTATGAGGTCACCACCCTATTTAATTCTGCCCCAAAAAAATTATTTAATTTTATGGGAACCGTCTGAAATAGATACAGCCACCTTGGTAATAGGCTCATTTTTATTGCTGCAATCTTTCCTACAAGGGATAGCTGTAATTTACCCCATATTTCTAAATGTTTTTTATTTGACTAATTAATTTATCATAATTATCCTCTTTTAATGACAAGCATCTTGATGTCAACCAAATACCTAAATATTTAATCTTATTCATAGTTTGTAGTTCTATTTCCTTTTCTAGTCCTCTCTTTTGATGGTCTGTCAAGTTTTTGACTAACATTTTAGTTATATTTTTGTTGCACTTGAGTCCTGCTACCATGCCAAATTCTTCTATTTCTTTTAATAGGATTTTCCCACTCTCATTTGGATTTTCTATGAAGAATACCATATCGTCCACAAATGCTTGTATTTTGTATTCTTTCTTCTTTATTTTAGTTCCTATAATTTCCTCATTCTTCCTAATTTGAGTTAACAAGATTTCTATTGCAAGTATAAAGATCAAAGGTGACATTGGACATCCATGTCTCATCCCTTTCACTATATTGAGTCTGTTGGTAAAATCACAATTAATCATTATGCTTGCTTTCTGGCTAGAATAGATTTCTGCTGCCATCTTTTTCAATTTTGGTCCAAATTTCATCTCTGTTATTTGCTGTAAAAAAAATTTCCTAATTTACATTGTCAAAGGCTTTCTGCTCATCCAGAAAAATCAGCACTGCTGATTTCTCTGGATGTGCTTCCTAATATTCCAGTATATCCATTACTGTCCTAATATTATTTCTAATTTGTCTTTTAGGGAGGAAGCTGTTTGATCTACATGTATTATTTTATTCAAAATTGTTTTCATTCTATCTGCCATTATTGTCATCAATATTTTATAATCAGCATCTAGCAGGGAGATTGGCCTGTAATTTTGAATTTGACAATGGTGCCTTCTTTCAGTATCAAAGTTATATACGATTCTGCCCACAATTTGGGTAATTTAGCTTCTAATAAAACTTTGTTATATACCTCTAACATCAATGGTTCCATAGTTTCATACATGATCTTATCAAAATTCCCTGGGATCCAATCTGATCCTAGTATCTTGTTATTTTTTTGTTTATCAATGGCTCTTTTCATTTCTACTTGTGTTATTTCTTTATTTAATAATTTTCTATTCTCTTCTGAGATTAATGGCAAGTTTTTCTCTTTTAGATACTCTTCTATCTTCCCCCCATCTATTTTATTCTTACTATATAATTTTTTGTACTAGTTTTGTATGATCCTTCCCCCCTCCCTCAGTTTGGCTTTGGGGATTCCCTTTATCATCTTGTAATATTTGTATTAATTTCTTTTCCCTTTCCTTCCTTAATTTGTAAACCAGCCATCTTCCTGGCTTGTTTGCTAGTTCAAAAAAATTCTGCCTAATTGATTTCATTTTTTTGCATATTCTTCCTGATTTAGTTAATTTAGTTTGTGTTTAATCAAATCTTTCTTTTTAATTTTTATCATTTTGTGGTTTCTCCTGTTTTCTATTCTTTTTAATTCTTCTTGTAATTCTTTTTTTCTTTTTTCTTTATTTCTTCTGGCTATGTAAGCTATTTTTACTCCTCTTGTGTAGGCTTTTGCAGTGTCCCATAAATTTTGTAGGGTGGTTTCTTTGTTGTTATTTTCTCTTAAGGAAGAGTTCCATTTCTTTTTTAACAAGTTGTGTATATTCTTTTTCTTTTAAAATCTGTGTATCTAATCTCCATCTTCTGTTTTTTTTTTATTGTAACCTTTCCAAATTAGCTGGAGGGGATTATGATCTGCCCAGGTATCGACCATTATGTCTATATTTTTTATCTCATTTTCCAATTCTTTATTCATCCAAATCATACCTATTCTAGACAGCGATTGGTGTGGGTATGAATAAAATGTATATCTGATTTCTTCCCCATTTAATTCCCTCCAACTATCTCTTAAATTTAACTCATGGACCATTTCAAAAAACATTTTCGGTAATATTTTCCTCATTATTATTTTTTTGCTACTTTTATAATCCCTATCAAGGTTCATCACTGCATTAAAATCCCCTACCAAACAAATATTTTCCTGTCCTGATTCTATTATTTTTTCATGAACTTTACCATAGAATTCTTTTTTATTTTCATTTGGGGCATAAATTGTTACTAGTAAAAAAAATTTTGTTGAATTTTAAATTCTATCATTAATAATCTTCCACTGTTGTCAGCATAAATTTGTGTTGCTTTTATTTTTTCTTTAATGTATACTGCGATTCCTTTTTTTTTCCTGGTCTGCCAATGAAACAAATAATTTCACCTATTTTTGTTTGTTCTAGATAGTTTTTGTTTTTTACTATGAGTTTCTTGGAGCTATATAATATCTGCCTTTTGTTTCTAAAGATTTGTGAAAGTTTGCCTCCTTTTTATTGGGGAATTTAGTCCATTGATGATTATGGATATTAATTTAATCTCATCTTCCATCCTATTGGTTGTAGGGTTGTTTTGGTCATCTGTTTGTTCTGTTTTCCCTCTGTATCCTTGTCCTGATTCTTTCTCTTTTGCCCTGATCTCTTCCTTCGTTATTTCTTTCTTCTTGTTCCAGTTTTTTCCTCTGACTGTTGTTCCTTCTGGCTTCTGCTTTCTGACTCCTCCTTACTACCGATCTCTTCTTCTACTATCATCAATTCATCATAGAAGTCCTGTGTCTTCCCTAGACTATCTATTTTTATTTTCTTCTCTTGCCAGGTAATAAGCAAACCTTCCGGGACTAACCATCTAAATGGTATATTGTGTTTTATCAATCATGAGGTTAAGAATCGATAATCTTTCCTTTGTTCCCTTACACGCCTTAGAATTTGCTTCAACGTCTATATTTCTTTGCCATTATACACCATTGGTTCATCTCTTGTCGCTTTATAAACTTCATCCCTTATTGTCTTCTTGGTAAATCTAATATGTATTTCCCTCAGAAGCTTATGTCTCCTGGCTTAGTTTGTGTGGACCCTATAAATTTCATTAATTTTGTTTTGGAGTTCTTGGGATTCCCTTTTCATAGTTACTGCTATCATTTCAGCCATAATCTTCCTCAGGTTCTCTTCTTTGTTTTCAGTGACGTTTTAGAAGTGCAGATAAAAGGCCACTCGCTCCATTTCTAAATTTATAATGGAGTCTTCCACATCTTTATTTATTGTTATTAATTTCTGATCTACCACTTCCAATTTCTTCTCTGTTTGTTCTGTTCTACTTTCTATCACCTTTATTTTTTGTTCATTTCTCTCAATTGTTTGTTGTATTTCACCTATTTTGCTGTCTAGTTTATGTATGTCACCTTTCATATCTACATGATTTTGAGTTATAGATTCCTGCATTTTAGTCATTGTCTCCTGTATCTCCAGTAGAGTTGATTGTATCATCTGCATATTGGATATATTTCCTGATTTTTCTGTGCTCAGCATAGACCTCTATCCTGAAGGTGATGCCTGAAGTGTTCATAAAGATGGACTTAAACATTGTGTCTCCTCAACTTCTACAGTGACTTTGAAACAATTCAGCATCATCCAGAAAATGGACCTCTAAATTCAAATACATTCCTGGCTAGACATTCTACCTCTTTCAGTATAAATCTGAATCAAATCATCTTCTGTTTCAAGGTTCCTGGAGTTTTTTTTTGAGAGGCTACTGGGAAGTTGGAAGTTCTCCCAAACTGCACCCAAGTGCCACTTTTTGTCTTAAAACACCTAACTCTTTCCCCTGCCCAATAGGAAGTGAGTGGGCAGGGAAATGCAATATGCAACCAAAATCATATTTACTGGATTGTGAATTGTATTTCAGAGGCTGCAATCTGCCATTCAATCTTTAGTAACAATGTGACATAGCACTACTTTACTTATCTAATGATATCCTTGTACCTGAAGGGAACATGTTTCAGGATCTTAAGCAGGGGTGGGATTCAAATTTCTTAACAACCGGTTCCGTGGGTGTGGCCTAATTTGTGGGTGTGGCTTGGTGGTCACATGGCTGACTGGGTGTGGCTTGCTGACTGGGCATGGCTTGGTGGTCACATGACTGGCTGGGTGTGGCTTGTATGTAAATATTGAATTTTTTATTTTTTTTAAAAGAGCACCTTTTACCCAAAATCAGGCAAAGCAGGCAGGCAGATTGAATTGCTTGCAGAATCAAAGATTCACTCAGAGATCTACCTTTTGGCAATCTTCTACCTGAGTCTGCACTGAAAAATAGAAGCTTCAATCCTAAGGAAGGTTCAGCTCTGCTTTTAAATTAGCTAGCTTTTAAATTAGCTAGAAAGCAAGAAATCCAACGATTTCCTGATTTCTAGCTAATCTAAATCTCCCGGCACAGTTGATAGTCAGAACAGCTGATGGTCAGTAGGAAAAAAAGGAAAAATAGCAACTTACCAAAAATTAGGCAAAGGCACAACACAGGCAAGTTGGATGGCACGCATGCCAGGTAAGGAGTGAGTGGGAGGGGAGGGGCCAGCCAGTAGCATGATTTGCCAGTTCTCCAAACTGTGCAGAATTGTAACAACTGGTTCTATAGAACCGGTCCAACCAAGTATAGTCCTACCCCTGATCTTAAGCTTAGAACTGGAAAGAGAAGAAAGGAGAAAAGGCTTAGAGAAAAAGCTCCACAAATTTTCTTGATGTCAAACTATTTTATTTTACTGGAAAGAGTCATTACTTAAAATATTATCTGAGGAAAGCATTTTCTTTTAGATCCAAAGCAATATAAGTTGTCCTCAGCTTGCTATTGATGCAAACCTTGTTAAAAGTTCCTTGGTGATGAATATTATCAGAACTCTTGATCATGTAGTATTGTGGGATTCAGCAGACCAATCAAAAGGTTGCTGTATGAATGAAGTGTTTGAATATATCAAAAACCTAATCCCTCTGGAAGAGATGAAAACCACACTTGTACAAGTTTCATCAAAAGCAGTGCCTGTAGGCATCAACTGAATGTGTTCTTAGGAAGGGATTTGCTGCCTATATACCATTCTACTATAAATATTCACCGCTACTAGTCACTAGTTAGCAGTGGCAAAACATTTCAAAAACAAAGAGGTACACGTTTAAACTAGAGTGCAGGAGAACATAAAACAGCTAATCATGAGAGACAGATTGGGTAGGGAGAAGCTTAGAGGTTTAATTTTAGAAATCTTAGTGATGCTAGGACCAAGATTACTGAGGAGAAGCCATTTATGCAGGAAAGCACATAAAATCCTGCACATTGGGATGAAGTATGGGAAGTATTGCAGCTCGCCTGCAAGGAAAGAATTGTTACTTTACCTGTGTCTCCAGGAAGGTTTTTATTTTAGAAAAAGCTTTAAAAGCTTACTTCTTTCTTATTTCTCACTTAATACTTTCATTAAATATATACTCTAGAGCCAGTTCTTTTATAATCGTGAAGGTGCCAATTTTGAAACCAGGTCACTTTGAGTTGCAGTAACATCTTAGATACAAAAGTCACCGGGCAATATGGAGCCAGTCACTCTCTCAACCCAATTCACCTCACAGGATGGTTGTGGTAGAGAAAACAGAAGTTAGAAGTATAGCTATGTTTGCTGCCTTGACTCATTTATGAAAAGACAGGATGGAAATATAATAATAACAATAACAGCAAGAATCAAAATACTTGAATAAGTCACTGTGCAGTGATAAAAAGAGGATAGAAAGACGTTTAGTCTGATTTTACAGTATAAGATTGAAGATGTCAAAGCAACATCTCTCCATTCTCTCACAGCTACCACAGATTGTAAGCAGAAGAAATAAAGGCCTTTTATTCCCCCTTCGCTCATTGTCACTCTCTGTTCTTTCTTTAGATCCAGGGCAGAAATCCCAACAACATTTAATAAGTTCATCTCTGATGCTAGCACAGACTAAAGCCAAGCAATTAAACTGATCGAATATTCTGAATTTTGGGGGTGCCTTACTTTTTTTTATCCCTTTTTTCAGCAAAGGGCTGTGCTTATGTCCGTATAGAAAATGGAAGAATGACTGAAAATTTGGAATATTACAGACCATTTCCAAAATGGGAGGGACAAACAATTGACTTTCGTTGTGATCATGGTTTTGTGCCTGCGAACAAGCAAACATGGCAAAGGGCTACATGCATCAATTCCCGCTATGTCCCAGAACCAAAGTGTTTCAGTAAGTAACTGTTTCCCTTTGCAGTAGATGTTGCCAAGTATAAACAGAACAGGCCAGGGAGATGCTATCCTGACCTTGCTTTAACCTTGAAGAAGTAGCATCCTATAGAGAGTTCAGCCTGTTCTCGGGTTGCTCTGCCTGCTAGGGTGATGCTTCCACTGATGTCTCTTCTCAAGGGACCCTAAAGGTTGTTTTGGAGCCCACAGTTTGCAAACCTTAAATGTGGGGAGGTAAAAGGTTAGTCTTTGATAAAATATAAACAGAAAAATAGGATTCTTCCTCATCAGCTTCTCTTCACACCTTGTCTTCTCTGTGAACTAGATATCATTTGTAGTATAAATTGCCTTCCAAGAACCATCAATGATGGAACTAAGTTGCTCTTTTTTGCTTTTAGAAATATGTGATCCTTTTATACGTTTTGATCATGGTCACTTCATTACTACATATTATCACCATTACTACATATTAGAAGGTAACAACATTACATTTGTTTGTGATAAGGGATATTCTCCTGCAAACCAACGATCAATAATTACTTGCACCAAAAAGGGGTGGTCACCTGCTCCAGAATGTATCCAGACAGGTAAGTTTTAGGAATGTCAGCTAAAATTGCCTGACCTGAAATTGCTTATCATGCTTTGCTCTCTCTCCCTCCCTCTCTCCCTCCCTCCCTCTCTCTCTCTCTCTCTCTCTGTATGGATAGTGTTGAAAGTAGTATTTCACAATGGATTTATAATTGAAAGTTTGTGATAATTTAGTAGCAGAGATGATAAGAGATTCATATTTCCACAGGGAATTGTGCTGTGACTGGGGGTTAAGTTATGTATAGGTGTTTATGTATGTGCATATTGTTGTACCTATCATTTACTTATTAAACTTAATGCCTTCTATTACTTAGGTGTATTGAATATTTGCAATACAAAGGTAACTTTTGATTTGAAGAAAAATATTTCAGATGAAGTTTGTTAACATTTAAAAATGGTTTTCATTATATTTATTATTTTTAAATTGAGAGTGATGTGTTTTGATGTGCAAAGGGGATTTAGGGTTTTCTCCAATGAAGATCTGAGGCCCAGCATCAATGGTATTGGGCAGTATACAAATATAAAAATAAATGAATAAATGGCAATTATTAAGGAACAGTAAAATAAAGAAAAGTAACATCAAAATTACATGATAATATCTTTTAATATATATTTTGCAACTAAAACAATTCACTGCATATGATACATTTTTAAAATTTCAATAGGGGTGTGTATGAATGATAGCATTTGCATAAAAAGAATTAGGTCTGTGCTCCAAATACTTTCACAATTGTATAATGCTTCAGAAGTTTTAAAATAGGACAATCCTCTAATTGTTGTCAGTGAAGTTGTATTGTGTCTAAAGATTGAATTATGGCAACTGGACCAAACTTTGTTAATCTGAGACATTTAGTTGCTCATCCAAGCAACTTCATTAGTCAAAGCAAAATTAGTTAGGCAGAGAGAGGCATTGCAATGTAACAACTTCAGGGATTTCCCCCTAAAATGCATTGCAATATGTCAATGAAGACTCAATCATCCAGGCCAAAGGTGTCTAAAGGTTTGGCCTTCCTTTTCCATTAGTAGTTTAAACCTTTAGATACTTTTGGCTTGGATGACTGAGTCTTCATTGACAGTGAAGTTGTAACATAGCATTCTACTAACTTACATAACTTGTTCTGCTCTCACAAATATTGCAATGTATCATGTTATTTCTTTTATTGTACGTGTCGCTATGCATAGCTGAAATATATCCTTACAGATTTAGGGATTGAAAACCCCAATCCATATGTGATTTCCTTTGAGATGGGGCACTGTAACCCCATCTAGAATAGAATGTAGTGCTGGAGTTTTCCAAACTCTCCTTGACCATCCCCATCTTTCCGGGATTCAGCTATAATTTATTATTCTTCATTTATCCTTTCATAGCAATTTCAAGAGATCTTGCAAATTAATAAATTTGAGTGCCCACAGCATCTTAAAAGGATTAAACTGCAAATCTCTTGTTGTCGCCCATTAAACTCCAAAGGATTTGGACCAGGATAACAGGACGTTCAAAACACAAGTGAGAATCTTCAGCCCATGATCCACATGTAGCAATTCCAGTACAGACTCAGATCAGGCCACTAAAATATGGAATACATGTAGCTTATATAGCAGTATAATTCATTGTATATAATTAAAGGACAAATTAGATGCCTTCGGTTTCCATAAGAAAGACAGACGTGAAACTGTCTAATCGGTTACATTAATTTCCCCACTCAATCTGCCTATGGATTTTCCAACGTATTGTATGCAGCTTTTCTTAGCAGCCTCTTAGCCCATTTATTCATGATTTTGAAAGGAGGCAAGTTTCCTCTGGCTCCACTGGTTTCCCAGGTATTTTACAAAGAGTTCACATTTTATAAACAGAAGAAGCCACATTTTATACTTTCTTTTTCCATTGGCAGTTGAACGCACCTGTAAGATGATTTCTGTATCCAATGGATATTTTGAATCGGATCAACAGAGTTTTCAGATCAATGCTAAAGCAAAATATAATTGTCATAATGGCTATTCAACATCAAAAGGAGAGACTCAGGCAGAGACACAGTGCCTTACAGAGGGCTGGAGCCCAGAGCCAGAATGTATCAGTAAGTAAATACAATTCCATTGGAAGATAGATTGAAACAAACTGGCATAGACAAAGACATGGGATCTTATTCAGTGAAGAATAGCCTCATATCATAACCATTTGTAAATGTATCTCTTCAAGAAGTCTAACTATAGGCTTATAGTATAAATTATTATTTTTGTTCATTATTTGAAAAAAGTAACCTGCAACCTAAAATATATGTACACTTTTATTGTAAACATCAAATTTGCATTTTATTTCCTGTACTCCCAAGAGCTGATGCCATAAATATCTTATAGATGCAAACAGAAAACATATATTATGGAGTTTGCATTTACAGAGAGAGTCAAATGGCAAGAAAACTTGTTGAGCATCTGCCATGTTCTCTACACAACATATAATAAGGACAAAATTCACTTCAGATTCAAAAGCAAAAACTGCTGAAAGACACAAAGTGATCACATAGCAACTGTTTGCAGTATAGGTAGCCACAATCTGAAAAACTATGTATATGTGTTCAGATGCTAGAATCATGAAAGGGTCAGTGAAACAGTCTGCAAGACCAAATGTGACCCAATGACCTGGTTAAAAACCAATTAACCATATTTGCCAAAATCACTAGCATGAACCAGTGAGAGCTTATTTATAGCAACTCATCATTTGCTTCATGCACATACCTATACCTAAGAGGTCATTCTTCAGTGAGAATTGTAGAGCTTACAACTTAGACTCATGAGAAAAGAACAGTGAGACACTAATAATATCCACTCTTTGATTCCACAGAGACATGCTTAAAACCACCTGGAGGTGATTTTATCTTCAACACAACTAAGTCTGTTTTCTTTCCTGGAGACAAACTTCACTATGAATGTAAAGAGGGGTTTCAAATCACAAACAATACCATCGATGACACAGTAACGTGCACCGAGAAAGGATGGGAATTTACTCCTAGCTGTGTGTGTAAGTTAGTGAAACACCAGTATAATCATCCAATTGTCTAAATCAGTTCATCAAGAATATTTTCCTGATGATTTCTGTAATGTTGCATTTATACTTAGATATACTTAAAAGTATTGTAATCCTAAATTATTTTCCAGAAATTGGCTTTTCAAATAAAAACTAAAAAAAGTAGAATAATTAAATCATGTATTTAATTTTCTCCCATTTGTTCTTCCAGTAATTTCTAAATATTAGCTATAACTTTCTCAATAATCTATTTATCATATATTCACATAATATAAATATAAAGGATAACTATATCTCATTATGATCATCCATCCATAGTTTATGTCTGGGAGAGCTGGTTTAATGATATTGGACTAAATGCAGGGAAATCCAGTTTTAAGTCTTCCCCTCAATTCAGAAAGCAGCTGGGTGACCTTTGACAAATAAGCATCAAAAATAAAAAATAAAATTCCTTATCACATTGTGCATTGACAGCTTTACTATGTGACTAGGCAGGCACAGTGCAAAAACTGTGTTTTTAGTGTTGCAGTAAGCAACACTAGGAAATATCCTAAGAAGGAAAACATCACCGATAATAACATGTCCTAATTTAATGATTTTAGGCATTGCCAAAACATGTCTGATTGAAACATAGTCTGATTTAATCTCTGATAATAGGTTAATTTACACATTTCTTTTCTATATAAATGCAATTGAATCCAATGTCCAAGATATCATTTTTATTGAATATTGCAAAGTTTAATATCTATTTAAATATTGTTAAAGTAGCTTTTTATTGTTTAGATAAAATGGGTATCTCAAATTCCTTATTTGACTGTATCTACTTGATGTTGATGTTTATTTTGATGGATATATATATGTACAAATCAAATTGACTTATTGAGAAATATTTTTAAAGATTAATCACAAGATTGTTAGTTTCATAAGACTTGATAATCATAATAATTAGATGCTGTTAAAGCTGAAAATATTGAATTGTGGCAGTTTCAAAATGGTCCCACTTCTGGAATGGCAGCACACAGTCCCCCACTGTATAGGGAGGCCAAGGGGCAAAGCAGCTGGCTCTATTTCCCAAACACAAGGTTATCTGAAGCGGTGTGCAACAACTTTCACAACCATCTTTCCAAAGCAAAGTTAAATACTGGACTAAAATTGTCCAGGATTAAGCAGTGACTAAATATAACCTACTCCGAATGTAAGTCCTACCTTGATTTTTACACGTGTGCCCAATATAAGACCTACCCCAAAATAAGCCTTAATTAAGGACCCCCCCACTCCACGGTACGCTGGTAAAAATTAAGCTAGGGTGGGGATGGTGGGGGGTGGAGCTGGCCTACTACTTAATTTTCAGACAGTTGCAGCCCGGCCTCACACACCCCAACACCTGCCTTGCCAGCCCATTTCTTCTGCAGTTGGCAAGGCCAGCGAGGTTTTCCAGAAGGCTTCTACAGCCAATAACAGAGCTCCCAATTGATCCAGAGCTCTGTTATCAACTGCAGAGGCCTTCAGGAAAGCCTTGTCAGCCACAGAAGAAGTTCCTGAAGGCTCCTGACAGCGAAAAGGAGGCTGAGGGTGACCCATGCAAGTGAGGTGAGTCAGTGGACGACAACCCCTAAAAATAAAATCTGGTCACTTTTCTGGTGGAAAAAAAAATAAGACAGGGTCTTATTTTCAGGGAAACATGGAGTAGTAGAACTCATATTGCACTTAAGAAATATAAAATCATGTTTATTTTATATATAAACATAAGTGTCTCAAACTTTCTGGCAAGTAGTTTCATTCTGAAATAACCTTATTCTATTTTATTCAACATTTGTATAGCCGTAGTATGTAAGACTCCAGTTTTGGAAAATGGCACAATTAATCCAAGAGAGAACATATTTCAGTATAATATGGTGGTACGTTTTAACTGCAACAAAGGATTCACAAGAGTTGGCTCTGAATCTGCACAATGTTATCACTTTGGATGGTCTCCACAGCCTCCAATATGTAAAGGTAAAAATAGGCAATTTAAGAATTCTTACTGTATTTGAGGCGGGAACAGGGAAATTAGGAGCAGATTTTTCTAAAAGTATGTTTTGTTTTCTAGAGGAAAGCTAATCAGTGGCCAGTAAACAGATTTCTCTTAGCAGGATGCATTGAATGGGACTCTCACATCTTCATTTATATATATGCAACATACAGCAGAACTGTATTCTTAAATTGTGAATAGAAAATGTTTATATGAATAGTAATATTGTTTTTCAGGTTTTTTATATATTTTTGAGGCAACAGGATTATTTCTTTTGCTCTTTCCTTTCTAAATGGATTTCATCACTTGGAAACCTGACATTTATATTAATAGGACTTTTGAGTGTACTTTTAACATAACCAAGCACAAAAAGAAGTCAGATAGCAGAATTACAAATCTATTGTAATATTAAACCAACCACCTACTGTGTTTCCCCAAAATAAGACAGGGTCTTATATTTTTGGACTGGCAGAAAAGGCACCAGGTCTTAGTTTCTGAGAGGTCTTATATTTTTCCCTATTTTTCCCCAACTGGGAAAGTTGGGGCAGAGAGCTTCCCCTCCTGCTTAGTGCCTCCATGGCTTCACTAAACAGCTGATCTGCACTGCTTTCAGTACCTGAACATCCTCCGCAAAACAGATGATCTGAACCTGCATGTCTTGTCTAAATAGCATTTTCCTGCCAAGCCTTCAGTGTTGCAATCCCTGGATATGCTGAAGGCTTGAGGGGGAGCCTTTTAGTGATTGGCAGGAAAGTGGTCCTCCTTTTCTTAAGCTCAGCACAGACTGAGAAAAAGAGGCAATGGTGGGATGCTGCCAGTGTAACAACCAGTTCAGTGACCGTGCAATTCCCAGGACTGCAACGCTAAATGCTTGGCAGGAAAATGGGGAGGGAGGTTTTCCACCTGTCCTCCTTTTCTCAGTCTGTGATGAGCTTAAGAAAAGGCTTTATGCATCTTTTGAGAGTAAAGGAGGAAATGAGTAACAGATAACAACAGTAGACACAAAAATCTACTTATTTATGTTTTTAAAGTTATTTCTAATATATATTTTTGGACACCAGATCTATATTGACATTTTAAACAAACATTATCTACTACTGTTTCACTGCTTTGGTTCCTGAGGCTGTTGTAATAGTTGCAATAGATATAAAAATAATAATATTCAAGCATATCAGCCTGGGATTTGAGTAAACACTCAAAATAAAAGTGATATTCTCTTTTTTCTAGAAAATGTTAAACCTTGTCCGGCATTACCCATCATTTCACATGGCAGAGTTACTGGTGAATCTAAAGCAGTATTTCAGCATGGTGATATATTGGAAGTTCATTGTGAGATCTCATTTGCACTATATGGATCAAAAATCATACAGTGTGTGGATGGTGAATGGGCACCCTTACCCTCATGCGTAGGTAAGCAGCAGCTTCCTGAAAAATGTGTTCACAAAAAGAAATATGAGCAGACAGACTTGTAAATGTAACATGGTAGTTTCTTGCACTTATCTGGTGGAGGGGAGGGGGTTGTTGCATGGTGTGTAAACTGGAATCTTCCTTCATAACAGAGTCCAATACATTATTAGTAGAGAGTGGAAGGGGTGAGATTACTTTGCAGTGTTTAAGTAATAAAGTTATAGAGAAATCAATGTATTCTGATTTATCCTAATAATGTCATGAGTCATGAATATATTCCTGTGCTTAGTGCTAATACCTGAGTCTTTGTTGCTTGCAACAGGAAGTAAAAAATTGAGAACTGTCCTTCTCTTTGTAGCATTTCCATGGCTCCATCAGAACAAATGGTAGAATAAGACGTTGCTAGAGATAACATATTCGGAAAATTTGGAACAAAGTATTGGAAATAAAATTAATGTGAGCTTAACGTAGCTTCTGTAAATGGTTCACCAATTCATGTTAAAAATACCATTACAGGTTTTGAGACTTGCAAATTTTGCAATATTGCAAATTAAATAATAACTTGACAAAAAATTGCAGCAAGTAATTCAAATACTTAGCAATTAAAATATTTAAGTCATGGTAATCAAGTACAAATTGAGAGTTAGCTGGAATGTGGATGTTCCTAGGTATTTGCCTCCTTCGTTTGACCAGAACTTTCTGTCAGAGATATTAAAGGCCTTTAACAGAACTGAAAAAAATGAAAACAGTCTCTATTTTATTTTTATTGGTTGATTGATTAATAATGGAGTTACAATGGGTATATGAAACAGAGGGGCAAATTGTTTGAAGAAGCTAAACTATTAATACCTTTATGTAATAATTCCTTTTTCGGTTGCTTTCAACAGAGGAAGTAAGAACTTGTAGACCACCTCCAACAATTAAAAATGGATATTTTGTGAATGGTGAGTCATCCACATACAGACATGGTGACACCGTGGAATACAGATGCCAAAAAAAAAATATCATTATTGGGACCAACCCAGCCAAGTGTCTTCATGGGCAGTGGGAAATACCATCATGTGTTGGTAAGCTAGAGGCTGAACCTTCAGAAATGAATTTTAGGCTTGTCTTGGAATATATCAGTATTTATTATTGACATGATTGCTCCGAAATGTGACTCAGTGGAATAACAATGGGAATTGCTGCTAGGAGGTATAGGTTAGATTGAATTGGTTTATGCCAGTATGGTTCATAGGCACCTTATTTTTCCTGTCTGATCCCGATTTAAAGGGGATTTTCACAGGGTCTATGAAAAAGAAAGATTTTAGTGTTTTCAAAAATGATTCAATGCCAAATATAATCCTGGTGGGATTATGTCTTTACCCTTAGACAAGAAAAATCAAATGAATAGGTATAGAATAGGTGGCATGTAGCTCAACAGCAGTAACTTTAAGAGGGATCTAGGAATCTCAGTGGACAACTACTTAAATATGAGCCAGCAGTGTGCTGCAGCTGCCAAAAAAGCCAATGAAGTTCTAGGCTATATCAACAGAGGAATATTATCAAGGTCACATGAAGTATTGCTACTGCTTTATACTGCTTTGGTAAGACCACATTTGGAATACTGCATCCAGTTTTGTTACCATGATAAAAAAAAGATGTTGAGACTCTAAAAATGATGTAGAAAAGAGTAGCAAAAATGATTAGGGGGCTGAAAGGTTAAAACATATGATGAACGGATGCAGGAACTGGCCATGTCTAATCTAACAAAGAGAAGGACTAGGATTGACATGACAGGAGTGTCCCAATATTTGAGGGACTGTCACAGAAAAGAGGAGTCAACCTATATTTTTCATTTTTTTTTAGTGAACAGTTTTCAAGACAGTCTACCATAGATTAAGATTCCTGTGTTCCTCACAATAGGGGAGATCTATAACTGGTAGCCTTGAAATTGAGAGTGGGAACAGAAAGGAAAGGGATACGATTATCCAGGTTTATTGATTTATTGGTTTGTTTGTTTATCAATCCAACCTGTATGCCACCCACCTCATTAAAGGCAACTCTCTGCCTTATCTATGTTTAATTTGAGGAGCACATCAAATCTAATGTCCTGTATAGCAGAGTAGAAAGAGATGTCTATCATCTGTCAATCAGAGTAGATAACAGGGTCTCCCCAAGCATGTGCATCCTCCTGGCCCCGCCACAGCTGGCCAGGAGGTTGTGAGAGGAGAAGGAGGGGGAGGAGGAGGAGAGTTGCTCGAAGGGAAGCCTCTGCTGCAACTAGCGATCATTTCTCAGCCAGCCTGGATTTCCAAAATGAAGAAAGAAAAGGAATAGCCAACAGCCTGAAAGAGAGCTTGCTGGCTTGGCCCAGCCATGGCCTTCCGACACACACACACACACACACACACACACACACACACACACACACACACATGGGGCAGAGAGACATAGACACACACAGAGTGATACACAGAGAGAGGGGGGAGAGAGGGGAAGATAGGGATGGGAGAGAGAGAGACATACAGAGAGAAATACAGAGGGGGAGCGAGAGACACACAGAGAGATACAGAGAGGGTGGAGAGAGATAGAAAGGGGAAAATAGGGAGAGGGACAGAAGAGAGACACAGAGATACAGAGAGGAGGGGAGAATGATACAGAGATAGGGGGGAGAGAGAAAGGGGAAGAGAAGGAGAGAGAGGGAGAGATACAGAGAAAGAGTGGGAGAGAGACAGAGAAGGAGAGGGGCAGAGAGATACAGAGAGGGGGGAGAGATAGACATAGAGAGACTAGAGAGAAGGGTTTTGTGACTGAGTAGGCTTGGCTAGGTGGTCATGTGACTGGGTGAGAATGAGTGACATCAAGTTGGTCATGCCCACCCAGATTTTGTGGCTCCCTGTGTTGTTTTTTTCCCTGCGGGAAACTGGCCCCAATAGCTCTTTGAGTGTTTAAGATTGCAGAGCCCTGATCTAGAAGAAGAAGAATGGAGTATATAAATAAAGAAAAGAATAATGGATGTATTATATAAATACTTATGTAACAATATTTGAATTGTTAGTTAACCAACAAAGTTGTACACGTCCATGGTATGCAGACTTTCAACCAACTGTTCAGACTACAAAGCCGTTTAAGACCGACCAGTTTGCAAACTATCGCTGTGGTTCCAATCTGCATCAAACAAAATGTGTTAATGGATTATGGTTTCCTGTGCCACGGTGTGAAGGTATCGTTTGCATGCTATGTACAAGTTTATAGTTTCTTCAATAGGATGCCGTTAATCATCTCTAAAAAATAAAAGTGGGGGACACCCGAGGACAGTCTTCCTACATAACATCTTTTGATGGCACACAGTTTCTTCTGAAAAGTTTCTTTATAATCCCATGAGCTGTGCATGCTTTGTCTAATCTGATGATGCAGTGAGACAGTGAATGTATCCATTTCAAAATAAAAGTTCATTTTGCAATGTAGAAAAAATCCTCAACAATCCAAGGATAAAAGGAAATACACATTAGTCTTAAAATCAGTTGGTTTCTTCCTTAGCAGCCATTTTGTTTCCTTTACAGCAGCCACTCCACCTCAGTTGTGGCACACAGATTCCTAGCCTGCATTGGACAGCATACTTTTGCCCATTTTTCCTCATTAGGCAAATTCAATGATAAAATTTCATTTCTCACATCACAAAAGTTCTTTGCTTTGAATCTTTCGTGTCTTAGGCAACCTAAGAGAATTTACACAGAACAAAAGCATGCAAATCTAGTACGGAATTCATCTTTGACTTTTGGTACTTGCATGGAGACATCCATACAGGTTTGTTGGCACAGTAAAAAAAAAATTCACTGGAAGAAGTTTCAGAATTTCTGCTGCTTAAGAGGACCATCAGATCATTACATCTCTCCTAGTTAATTCCAACATATCTTCATTCAAAAAAAAATTATTCACTTTTTTCTATTTATTTATACATATATTGTTGGAAAACAATACATACAGTATATTCTGTCCTTCCATAAATATTTTCAAGTCAGTTAATTTACAATAAATGTAAAAAAAAAAACCTATAAATTGATAAGAAATATATTGAAATAAAATGTAACTATTTTAATATTCAGGTTACAAGGCATGTTTTCATTCCTTTCCAAAATTGTGGGAATCTGGGAGGCATCCTAACTACATTTGCATTAATTAAATGTTATTTTTGTTCAGTTCGTAGATAAGCAAACATTGTGGTAAATGATAAACTTTGCCTGGATTAGATAAATGATTTCAACTGTTTACCTGTCTTTGTGATAACTGGTGGCCTTTCCTCATACTCCAGTTCAATATCAGCTATCTAATTTATTATCAATCCTGCAACTACTTTTGCAAAGGGCAATACAGTTACTTACATAGCTATTTTATATAATTACCGTGTTTCCCCAAAAATACAACCTACCCCAAAAACGAGCCCTAGCTTGATTTTCATGACTGTGCCTCATATAAGTCCTACCCCCCCAAAAAATAAGCCCTAGTTAAGCCCTGCCCACCAACTGGTTATACGAGGTGGGATGAGGTGCATCCATAAAAATCAAGCTAGGGCAGGAATGGGGGTGGAGCTACCCCATGCACCCTGCACCCACTTACATTAGGACCGCTACAGCCAAGCCTCCCATGCCCTGACAAATGTGGCACCACTGCCCGACTTCTTCTGCACCTGCTTGTGGCTGCTCGTGTCTGGATTCCATGTGGTACATCATACTGGTGCTGCCAGTTACGGTAGAATGCCGCAAGGCTTGTCATAACAGTGTTGCTGCTCGCAGCAGGATGCCTCATGCCATGTTGCACTGGTGCTACCACTCGCAACTGCAATGGCATGATGTGCTTCGCAGCCTTCCACTGTGAGCAGTGGCACCAGCACAATGAGCCATGCAGCATCTTGCCGCAAGCAGCCAAAGAAGAAGTCAGGCAGCAGTGCAACAGGTATTAGGAATGGGAAGCCAAGCTGTGATGGTCCTAAGGTAAGCGAGTAAGGCATCCCTCAAAAATAAAATCTCATGTTTATTTTGGGGCCTGAAAGAAAATAAGACCGGGTCTTATTTTTGGAGAAACACAGTAGGTTGTTGTTCTAATTGAGTTTGTAACTGTTGGATTGGTTTTGATCTTATATGTCTTTTACTGTAATTGTTTTATGAGTGCCATTGAGAGTTTCCTGATTGTAGTAAAGTTCCAGTGTGATTAGCAGGGAACAAATGGCCCTTTTATGAGAGTTTTCTGGTGAAATGTTTAATGATGAATTATGAGTACTAGGTAAAAGCAAAGGGTAAGAATTGGAAGAAACAGACATCATGGTTTCAATTTGGGTGCTGAAATATTAGTTTGTGGAAAAACAGACTGGAGGATAGGAAGACAAATGTGAGAGCAGATAGTAGAAAAGAATGATTGAGAGAAAGAACGATAAAAAGATTTGCTATAGTCTGATAGGAAATTATATCTATAAGTGTTTTTGCTGTTGTTGTTTGTTCCCCAGTTGGTCAGGCCTGGCATTCTGTATCATTGTGGAAACGGAAATCTATGTAGCAACAACTGGAGACCTAATCTGAGCATACTGTTAGGTGCTAAATCTTGGAGAAGATTTTTGGAGGCTGAGGTGATTAGTCAAGGATTCTCACTATATGCGGACTTCCGGTTTGTCGGCTTTGCCAGCGGCAGGGATTCGCGATCCTGCGCGATTCCTGCTGTGCTAGCCGTCTTGGTGCCTCCGATCCTGACGGATCTGGAGGCTAAGGCTGCCCCGCAGAGGCAGCCGAAGATAGGGGGATCCGGAGAGGGGTTTGGGGGTGTTGCAGACCCCCTCCCCAGCCGGCAAAACCCCCTTCTCTCAAGGCGGTCGAGCGGCGGTCTGTAATGGCCGCCACAAAGAAGCCGGCAGCTGGGTAAGATTGAGCAGGAGGAAGAGGGGAGAAAGTTTCTAAGAGAAAGTTTTTTGGCTGACCCAAGACTTTAAGAGACACCTAATCCTGAAAACTATGACTTCTTGAACGATACTTTGTTTCCAGAGGAGAATTTCAAGCGGCAAAACTGAGGTGCTGAAAGGGAAAGTTTACTCTCCTTCCCTAGGGAATCAACAAATCGCCATTGAGAAACCTGTTTTTTTTATAAAAGGTAAAAACTTGGCTTCTTGTTATAAGTGGGAAGGGAGAGGACAAAAAAATATTAAGATCTTGCTGGAGGAGATGCCTTGAAGACTTTGAGACTAGAAATTAATTTGCAACAAGGCTCTAAAATACAGATTGGGCTTTTTTTTCTTTTCCTTTTTATTGATACCACCCCAGGAAGAGAAAGTGAGAACTTTGTGCTTTGTTTGGACTGATCGATGTCTCTGGGATTTTGGGGAATTGTTCTAACTTTTGAAACATCTTGGTTGCTTTAAGAAGAAGAACAAAGAAAAGATTTACAATGGCTTTACCTGTTGATGAACTTAGAAAGGAATATGGAAAAATAAAGAAAGAAAGCAATGACGCTGTGAAAGAAGCCTTCCTTTTCTTAGAAATGGCGCTTGCTATTTATCAGCAAACACAACAACAGATGGAGGAAATAGAAGAAGAAGAAGAAGAAGAAGAAGAAGAAGAAGAAGAAGAAGAAGAAGAAGAAGAAGAAGAAGAAGAAGAAGAAGAAGAAGAAGAAGAAGACGCCATCTTCAATGAATCTAAAAAGTTAATTAAGAGAGAAAGGAGAAAGAGAGGAAGGAAAATGAAGGACTTAAGACTTAAAAAAACACTTAAGAAAGAGAAAAATAAGATGCAAAATCAACACAATGTTACTAAGCAAAAGAAAAAAGGAATACAACAGAGAGGGGAAGCTAAAAAGGCGGAGGTTAGTAGAGGGGGGTGTAAAAAGGCCAGGTGGGATAAGAAAGGAAGGGAAAAGGGGGGGGAGCCACAAAGGTATAGAACAAGATGGGAAAAAAGGATTTTTTTTTAGGGATAAAGGGTAATGTATAATTTTTTTAAAAAAGAAGAAGATTCTGCAAGGTACATAAAATGGTATAGTAGTATTTGTATTAGAAATAGAAAACTAGAATGTTATAAGAATTAATAAAAGATTAAAATATTGAAATGTTTAGTAATGATAGATTTTAAAATTTAACAAAATATTAAAAGGAATGTTTAAAATATTGAGTTTAATTAAAGAGTTTAATTGACTATTATGTTGATTTTACTATAAACTTATTGTAGCATTTGTTTTTTGAAATAGATAATTGGAATGTTATAAGATTTAATATTTAGATTTATTATCTAATTATATTAATTACTTTGGACTTATTATTTTTCTTCTCTTTTTAAAAGTTAGCAGGTAGAATGTACTAAGCAGAATCAGATTGGGTACTAAGCGTTATTTTAAATATTAATTTAGGGGGAGGATAGAAAGGCATCATACTCTGATCAGTGATTTCAGGAGAAATCCTTTTTTTTTTTTATTGTAGGGAATGAGAAATGGATAATTTGGAAAGAATGGACAAAAAATACAAATACAATGATTTAAATTAAAATGAATTAAATAAAATAGAATTAAGAAGAGTGAAAAGCGGGGAGAAGTTATATAGAAGATATAGAATGGTAAATAAGATAGGTAATGGTATATAAGATGAGCACGAATTTAATTGAAGTCCATACAAAGAGAGGTAATCTGGGACCAAACTCCTTTCTAAAAAGAAGTTTTATATTTTTGTGTCTTTTATATTTTTATGTTCATGTTTGTTTGAGAATTAATAAAACCTCAGAGGAATGTTGGATGAGAATAATGGTAATCAAGTCAGAGAGAAATGTAGATGATGATTATAAATTGGATAAATATAGAAAATAATAATAATAATAATGAAATTGAATACGAAAAGAGAAATAATGAGAAATTTGCTAAGAGATATTTATATGTCTATATGGAAATGGTGTAAAACAGAATTATGTTGTATAAAATAATATTTTACTTGACTTGTAAAATTAATAATGGAAAGAGGTTTTATGTATTCAATGGTTAATGATGGTTTGTTTGTCTTTAAAATTAATAAAATTTGTTCAAAAAAAAAAAAGGATTCTCACTATGCAAGCAGCCTACTGCACAGACAATGAGAGACTGGCAAAGGAAGGAATAGCACACAGGGCCTTTTACTGGTTCCCAATAGATTTTTAGGTCAGTTCTTGGTGTTGATCTATAAAACCTATATAGTTTAGGATTTCGATACCTGCAGGACTCCAATTGCAGTCAGCCAGTTTACATGGACAAAGTGCTCGTGGTACTCAACTTCCCTGAAATGAGGAGGAGGATTGAGATATGAATCACTTTTTCTCAGTACTAGTACCAGACTTCTGGAATAGCGTTTTTTCTTTAGGAAAATGTTCCAAACTGATCTCTTTCACAGAACATTTATGGACTAATTGCATGTCCTGTTCCTTAGATTTTTGTTACCAAAGAGAGAAGAATATCATAATCAAATGTATAAAAAGCTTCTATTATTAGTAGCTGATTGCTATTTAACTTTGAAAGTGATTGATTTTTGTATGCTGTTCATTCTTACCATATGTGTTTATCTGCAAAACATTATAAAAAAACACACACACAAATATCTCCTGAAACTTAATGCAAATATTGACTGACAGGAGTAAGGATAGAAGCCTGTAGATCAGCAGAATCTGATGGCTGTGGCACACAAAACTAGTTCCCCAGGATCACTTGGGGACATCTGCAGTCAAGAAAAATGAGAGCCACAAATTTCTCTAAGCCTCAGTTGCCAAAGAGAGAAGAATATCATAATCAAATGTATAGAAAGCTTCTAAAAATCTAAAGGCTATTTGAGGTTATGATATTTTATTACTTTATTTGCCAGCTCTGCTACACAGCCACTTATCAACTGGATGAAGCAAATTTCATCCTATAACTTGACTGAAAGTCTGACTTAAAATAAGCCCTGATAATTGTATCATACAAATATAATTAGAAATTCAATCTCTTTGTGATTGTGGCATTCTCAATCACGATAGACAAGAGATTTGACATAAAAGCCTCCTAAGAAAATACTTAGGATTCATCTTCTTTGGATAAAGTAGAAATGAGATAATTTTCAGCTCTAATCCTAAACAAATTCTAATTATAAGCTGTTTTGTTAAAGGAACCTGCCCTCCACCACCTCAGCTTCCCAATGCCATAAATGTAGCTGAAATGAGAATCTACAAGACCGAAGAAGAAATTAGCTTCAAGTGTCAAGAACATTTTCTTCTTCGTGGCCCACAAAAAATAAAGTGTGAAGCTGGAAAATGGCGATCACCTCCACGCTGTCTTGGTTTGTATGCTCGGTTTTGCCTTTGTTTTAAATAAACTAGATATTACAGATAAAGTGTAAGAAGCAAAAAGGTCAGGAGAACATTCAGAGCATGACTGATGGAATTCTTCACAGCCATTTGTCCACAGTGGCTTTTCTGTGTATGCATGTGCTCTATTCTAAGATACTAATCAGGTTCTTTGCACATTGTACATCTTGCCTCTGTCTTTCTCTGAGAGTCAGATCAGGGTTGGTACATGAATGCTAAAACTATTTCTTTATGTTTCTGCTTCTCCCTGTGTCTGTATATGGTGGCAAGCCTAGGGGCTGTATATGCTGTATATCAGGGGTGTCAAACTCGTGGCCTGCGGGCTGAATGCATCATGCGCTGGCCACGCCCACCCCCATTTTAGCAAAGAGGGGGGAAAGTCACTATACGTCATGTGGTGACAACATGATCACGTGAGTTTGACACCCCTGCTGTATATACTCCATTATGGATCACATGAACAAGAGAGAGAAGCTTAGGATGGATTGATTGGCAGTATCTTGAGTCTTTCACATCTACTTCTTCACTTGCGGCTTCTTTTTTTGCATAAAGATTTTGTTTCTTAACCATGTTTTATTAAAAGAGATTTGCTATACAGATGCAATAGAAATGTCTTTATGATATTTTATTTCTTTCATTAACAAACCTTCCTGTGTTTCCTGTTCCTAGATTTACGATGTAAACCTCCTCCTGAAATTGACAATGGTATAATAGGAATTGGGAACCGCACAATGTTTCTTCCTGGTGAAATTGTGGAGTATCATTGCTCTCCAGGTTTTGAACTTAGTCAGTTAAATCCTGTAAGATGTGAAAATTTGAAATGGTCTGAGCTACCTGTTTGCAAAGGTAAGAAATAGTACTTTTTTCTACTGAAATGCCAACACTGGGTTTGAATTCTAAAAAAGAGTTATCCATGCATTTTTTTTTTTCATTCTTATGCTGATATTAGAAATGGGACAAGGAAGATGCATAAATGAGGAATTTGGGTTTTTTATATAAATATTGAGATTTCATAGGTCTTAAAATGTCACATGTATGGACTCAAGCATTAATCTCATGTATACTTTCAGAACTGTTCTTGTCAGAGCAGGGTTCTGACTTCAAAATCTCTCTTATTCACAATTTATAAAGGACTTAGTAAGTGTAATCTGGACATCACACAACTGCACCATCCCTCTGTTGTTCAGGCTAAAAAAAAACCCTATTATTTTTCAAGGTGAACCTGCAAAATAAGTGTCACTACTTTAATAAATCAGCTCAAAGATTACCTTTCCTAAAGGCCTCCACTCCAAAGAAGAGATGGTGAGTGTAGATAGTTTAGGCAAGTACTATGTGATAACAAAAAAGATGGAAAGCAAGTAAGCACAGCAGTGCAACCCCCCCCCTTTTTTTTTTTTTTTTTTTTGCTTATATGTGTCTACTCTTCACTAGTATAACTTTCCTTTGAGGCTTTATTTTCAGTACTATTCTGGGTGCCCTGTTTTCTCTCCTTGATATCTGCTAGAGTTGCTGGGCCTTTTTAACCAGGAGAGCATTATGCTTTCTCTGGGAAAAGCAAAGACCTTTCTCTTCGAATCTACAGGAATCATTTCTCACTGGGTCTACCAGAAATACATACAAACTCTCAAAAGTTTCTCTTACAAGATGGGGTGGAGGGACAGTGGTGGGATTCAATTTTTTTTACTACCGGTTCTGTGGGCATGGTTTGGTGGGTATGGCAGGGGAAGGATACTGTAAAATCTCCAGTCAGAGGTGGTATTTGCTGGTTCTCTGAACGACTCAAAATTTCCGCTACCGGTTCTACAGAACTGGTCAGAACCTGCTGAATGGCTTGGGAGCTCTGAGGCATTCATTTTTGGTTGGCTTGAATGCAAAATTGGTAGTTAGAGAAGATTGCAGTTACGGAACTAAAGGTGACAAAGGCTGGAACATGTCATGCTAATGTGCGTGTTTATGTGTGTGTGTGCACACGTACACGCTTGTATAAGATTTTACATAAAGGAAAAGACAAACCTAAAAGAAGGTAAGAATAATAGGTCCAAGAAAACGAAGAAAAAACCCCTAAAGTTATGAAATGTTATGACTTATTTTCAGGGGTGGGATTCAAATTTTTTAACAACCGGTTCTGTGGGCATGGCTTAGGTGGTGGGCGTGGCTTGGTGGTCATGTGACTGGGTGGACATGGCTTGGTGGTCATGTTATTGGCTGGGCGTGGCCAACTCAATATCACTCACATCGAGGCACGCAACTCCTCACCTGGCCTCTCATGACTGTGGGGATGCTGCAACAGTCGTAAGTGTGAAAAATGGTCATAAGTCACTTTTTTCAGTGCCATTGTAACTTTGAATGGTCACTCCACACAAGCAAAGTACCAGCAAAGGAGGGGGAAAAAACTCCAGAGAAGTTCCTAAGACAGGAAGGCTAGTCCTGCCAAGAATGTAATAAGGGTTAACGGAGAGGCAGTTTCTGTAAGCAACACCAGAATGTTTCCTTCCGGCCTTCCTTACAGGATTCCTTCTTCCCAGGATTAGGCCAGTAATTTCTTCTAACAACCGGTTCTCCGAACTGCTTAGAATGTTAACAACCGGTTCTAGCAAATAGGTGCAAACTGGTAGAATCCCACCCCTGCCTATAAAATGAATAAAATGAACAACAGAAAGCTCTAGATTGGATAATATCAGTCTGTCCTTAATTTAGGGGAACTAGCCTATAAAAAGGTTCCAGATTACATGGAAACATACAGTTTATTGAGCACACTTGTAGAACAGGAATAAGAGAGATAATAAATCCACAGAGTATCAATAATTAAATTTAATAGATAATTCCTAGCTGGACTTCTTAATTTTTTGTCAGTATGACCTGGTGCTTGAAGCTAAACTCACTTGCTGGCTTTCCTCAATTGTTTTTAAAAGCCTTTTGTACATTTGCTTCCATCAGGGCCTCAATGGGACATAACGTCTATCTTCAGTTTAATGATCATTCAGAACCGGGCTCCTGGTTTCCTCCTTTGAAGATAATTAAAGAAAAACTTTTTAAAGTGATTTAATACTTATTTTAATAATTTATATAGTTGACTATCTCACAAAAGTGCCTCTAAGCAATGAACAGAGTTAAAACTAAAACACAAACACTATGAAAATCAAACATATGTGCACAGTCTAAAAACACTCTACTTCTAATTCAAAGTATAGAACTAATTTTAAGTAAAGTATAAATCAGTCAGCAGGTTTCTATTAATTTGCTTTTAGAATGTAGTTTTAATAAATCCTGAAATACTTCAAAACCCTTTGTGTGGTTTCTCTTTGAGAAAATCAGGGCAGAGAAGCAGTTATGCAAATCTAAAACCAAACTTTAATCAATTTCTTCAGTTTTTTTCCCTTGCTAAAGAAAATGCACAATAAATTATATTTAAATAATACAATATTAATTTATGCTCTTCTGACTTAATCATATAGATTAACTCTCTCAAAATCTTCTGCGATATAGGTAGTCCTCAACTTACAACAGTTCATTTAGTGACTATTCAAAGTTACAACAGCACTGAAAAAAGTAACTTATGACCATTTTTCATACAACTGTTGCAGCATCCCCATGATCAAAATTCAGATGCTTGGCAAATGGTTCATATTTATGACGGTTGCAGTATCCTGGGCTCATGTGATCAGCTTTTGTGACCTCCTGACAAGCAAAGTCAATGGGGAAGCCAGATTCAATTATCAACCGTGTTACTTAGCTTAACAAATACAAATACAATAACAAATTCACTTAATAAGTGTGGCAAGAAAAATCGTAAAATGGGGCAAATTCACTTAACAAATGTTTCACTTAGCAGCATCAATTTTCGGGTTAATTGTGATCATAACTCAAGGACTACCTATGTTTAGAATTTTATTTTTTTTAAATGCATTGGACTTCTGAAACAGACAGTCTCCTCTGAATGAATTCTTTGCAAAGGTTAGGGTAAACTGAACAGGGCTCTTGCATCTTAGCTTTTTAAAACTGCTATTGATAATGATATGCTGATTTTTTACTATTTAAAGAAATAAATTGGCATAAATTGGCATAAATCGATTTGTACTGAAAGTTGTCTTTTCTTTTTCCAGAAAAGTCATGTGGTCCAGCCCCAGAAATTCCCAATGCTTCACTGGAGCAAGAAGATAGAGAACTGGAATATGATTCTGGAAAAATAATAAATTATACATGCAATCATGGATTTGATACCAAAGAATCTACTAGAAAAACATGTACAAGAGGAAAATGGGTAGGATCTTTCACTTGTAAAGGTACAGTAATTTTATTTTTGATCTTCTCAAGGTAATTGTTTTCAAAACAACATTGTTGAAAAGTGATGCTTAAAGAAAGAGGCCCAACTTGCTGTCTTACTCTTTCAATCTATGCAGACTCAGACAAACAGGCATTTGTTGTTTCAGAGATTGAATGAATCTTCACATTGCATGGGCAAAGAAGGCTAGATTAAATTAACCAATGGAAGCATTATTGGAACTGAACAATTTTGTAACTTTAGCTGGCCTAATGTTGATAATATATTTTGTCATAATTTATTTTTGGCCTATACTCTATCTCTCTTGAATCACTTCAGAAAATTGAAGTTTTGTATCCTCTATCTATTTAGATGCAACATGTCCCACACCCCATCCAGTTGAAAATGCTGAAATTGTTGAAAATACAATGAAGAAGTACCTGAATGGCGAGAAAATAAATTATCAGTGTCATGATGGTTTTGATATATCTGAATCAGCTCCTGTAACATGTAGACAAAATAAGTGGTCACGCTTGCCAAGATGTGTAGGTAGGAATATATGGTCTATATTTTTGCTGAGATTCACAACATTCACATGGAAAGTACATTTTTTTAAAAATTCAAAAATGAAATATTATTCATCTGAACCATTCACTCCAACATGAGCTAATCCTGTATCATTGCTCTTAGTTTTTCTGATTGACAAATTGATAAACCTATGGGCATTTTGATACACTCATTATTTTTCCACTCATCCCCAATTGCCCAACTTCCAACCCATAGGCCCCCATTCCCCCTCAGGTGGCCAGCAAAAAGGAGCAAAATATACCCTTTAACTAGTCAGGAAAAAAATTAAGTTACAACTTAATTGCAGGACTACTCTTCAGAATAATTATAAAGGATGGGGAGACTCTTGCCAATGGTAACTGGTATCTTGAGCTCTAGAGGGTGGAGACATTGAGGGTTGAGAGATAGAGTGATGCTGAACTTCCTCCAATGGGAAAGGTCTTCTTTTCTGTTCAAGAAGAAATGTTTTGGTAGCATTTCCTCTGCTTCAGCATTTCCTAATCAGAGGGTGGAGGTGTCAGCCTAGATATCCAGTCTATGTGAGATCATGAGGGATAGCTTTTAGATTAATGCAATTTTTATGTCTGGAAATAGTAATTATGGTTGCCCTGCCTACCTTGAATGATCAAACCTGTTTGCTTATTTATTTTTCCTTCACTTCTACCCCATCACAATCTAGAGTCTGTTAGCTGCTCATGTAGAATATAAAAACCAAATATCACATCCTCAGTATAATCAACTGTAAAAATAGTAAAGCAACAGAGCAGATTAAGTAACCTTTATATTAATCTGTTCTCTCTCACCCAAATCTGATGGTTTCTAAACATCAGCAAAGGTTATTGAGACCATCTCCCTCACAGCCTAGGGTAGAGGATTACAGTTGCATGCTCCATGATTGGATTGGATTGGATTGGATTGGAAGGGAAAAGTCCAGAATAGTTCATCATGCAGAGAGGTTCATTAGACAGCTTCTTTTCTGCATGTAGTTCATAGAAGGATTTAAATTTCTTGCAGGATATCCAGTTTTCAATACAACATTTCAGAATTGCTCTAATACACAATTACCAACTATGTATCCACATTGTATTCTTCTTTAGCTTTGACAAACAAAATTAGAGCATACAGGTTCTTCCACCCTCCAAGTTAACAATCATCATACAAAAGAAGTTTCAGAGAAAATTATTTACACAAACACAACACTACCATTAATCTATGGCTGATGAAATATCATGACAGCATTGATTGAAAGCACCTGGTTTCATTTCTTCAAGATAAGTAGAAACAAGTGCTGTAGGAGAAAGAGGAGCTTCCTCTGTCTGTAGCCTCACACTCTCCTCACCTCAAAGGGAAGCAGCCTCAAGCCTGCAGCATCACCCTTGTATTTTCTGTGTTATATGGTGTGTGTTGACAGGTTTGGTTTCAAAAGCGGGAGTATGTTTTCAGACATTTGCTTTAGGAAAACCAAGTGCATTTTATTTGAATGGGACCATTTTTATTTCCATTTTAGATGTAAGATGTTCTTCTCCCTCTGAAATTCCAAATGGCCTGATTACTAGTGAAATAAAGGCAAAGTATTTGCCCCAGGAGAAGGTGTACTATCGATGCAACCCAGGTTATGCTCTTCTTGGAAGTTCTTTCATTACATGTTCGAAGAACCATTGGACACAAACTCCACGTTGTGCAGGTATTATTACAGATCTTCACCATGTAGAACTGAAGTTAGAATTGAAAATGAATTTGCTTTTACTTCACTGGCTCTTTCGTGTTATTTTGAAAAAGTTCTGTCATATTGAAAAGGCTTTTTCAATATTTTATTGCTAGAATTGTAAAATTTAATGTCCCTGTTGAACTGTGAAAGTAGAATATATTTTCATTAACATTGCTACTCTTTTGCAAAATTTTGAATTTCTACTTACATAAATCTATTCAATTCATTTTATAACTAGAAGTTTTTCTCATTTGGAAGAGTATGTGTCTTTTGGAGCACAAACATGGATTTCTATTTCACAATTAGCCTCTCCTTCTCAATCCTATGATGCCATAGAACATAAAACTGATTATCATTTTAAAAATCTCATATATATTACACATATTACTTATGTTAACTTCTCCATCTGTTTTCACACTCTACCAAGATATGTAGATTGACTCATTTGCTTCATTTTTTCCATTTATTAATCATTTGTATTCTCTTTTCCCTTTCAAATTTAATTATTTGAGGGTTTCCTACGTTGCTCCTCATTGCACCATTCACATATCTAAACATTCTTTGAAATCATTCACATTCTCAGCCAACATTGTGACTTCACCCATAAATGAACATGAAGTATAATGATATTTATAAAACTTATGAGGAGCATTGGTTGTGGACATGAACATTCATGTCCACAACCAATGCTCCTCATAAGTTTTATAAATATCATTATACTTTTATAAAGGAATATATAATAATTATGCAATACTGGGTGTGTGTGTCACATATTCATGTCTAACTTCCTGCTTCGTTGAGTGTTCCCTTGATTGTCATGGTTGCTTTCTCTCTGATATCTCTATTATCACATTCAGCAAACAACTTTCAACTTTAGACAAAATATTCCATAATTTTAATCCTGTTCCTTTTATCATAATTTTTTCCTAAATCAAGAGACATATAATAGAATTTATATCTCACATCCAAACATTTCTTAATTTTAAGAAATTAAGAATGTCTTCATTGTTTTCCAGCTAGAGGACAATAATATTAATTGTATATCCCTTGCCCAGCATCAAATCCTGCTGCTCTTCCCCAATTTTGCTCAGTGTCACATTTTGTTTTTGGACTTCTTTCCTAGGTACATTCACAGGAACAAATAATAAAATAACCTCCCTTTAGCTTTTCACTTACTCTTACTATTTTTCCCTTTCCATGGGAGCAATAGCATCTTCTTCTAATTTAAGTTTAAAAATCCATGTGTAATAATTGCACAAATTTTCCACTATTTCATAATTCACGTATTTTCCTCCAGGATACCAAGGTCTAGTCAAGCACTGTAACCACTTATCACTGAAATTCTTCTGATGTAGCATCAAATTTACCCACCCCTACCATTTTCATCATTTACTGCCTTTTTATGACTTTTCCTTTGATGCTAATACCAGTAGCATTCAGTTCCATACCTTTCAATTTCATCCTTCAACCTATTATTTGCATTATAACTTATATGATGGGAAGGAGGACATGGGTAATCATCTTCAGGGCCATGTGGAGGAATTTGTGAAATACCTGATGGGAAAAGTTGCTTGTATCTATCCTCAGTAGGAGACCAGACCAGTAGTGGTATTCAGCCAGTTCGCACCGGTTCAGGTGAACTGGTAGGAAGGATTTGGTATGGGCTGCCGAACCTGTAGTAACTTCTGGCTGGCCACACCCCCAACCCACTCATCCGGTCGCTGCTCATTTGCTTGCCCCAGCTGCCCAATGCTCGTTTGCCCGATGCTCGCTCCGCTCACCCCACCTAGTTACTCCTCCCCTCCTATGTGGCATGCTGGGTTCTCATGGCTTGCCATTCTAGCCTTCCCACATGATGCCTGTGACCCAATTGAGCAGCCCTGATCTGCCTGCTGCTCACAGCCCCCCCCCACCATTCCTGGATCTTGGCCGGTCTCCCACACCATTCCCGGGCTCAGCTGACTGGCTTCTCCACTGGCACGGTCCCATCCCGGGCAATGATGCTAGCTGGGGCCTAGCTAGCTGCCTCCCCACTGTATTGTCCCTGTCTGGTTTGCTTAGCCACCAGCGCCACAACTCCATCCCATGCGGCACTTGTGGCCTTGCAAGCTTCCCCCCCACCACTGCTCCCAGCCTCCAGCTTTCCTGGTAGCAGAGCCAGGGTTGACTCATTGCCCCTCGGGTCCCCACCAGCCTGGATCTTGCCTCCTGCTTGGATTCTCCACAGCTGCTGGGTCTTGCCTGCTTGGTGCAGGTATGGAAGGGGCTGACCAGGGAGCACGACGCTATGCTACCTGCATCACCCTTTTGCCTGCTGCCCCTTCCCTCTCCTGCCCACCGACCTGTGCACTTTGAGCGTTGGCTGCTGTGAGAATGCTGTGAGCGAGTCCTAATGCTGATGGCAGGGAAGGAAGATCCATACCAGGTTTGCTGCACTTAGCCAGAGGGCTGCTTGGGGAGGGGGGGCATGGCAAGGCTCGGCTGCCTTTCGGGCCCAGCTTTGGCTTCCATGGGGCCTTCCATGTGGGAGGCCTGAGAGAGAAAATGCCTCCATCGAGGATCGTCTGCTTGCCCATCCACTGGCCAGGCTAGCCTGGAAATGGCATATTTCCTTCTCGTGGGCTGATGCAGGACCCAAGGCACAGCAGAGGTAAAGCAGGTGGCAGCCAGAGCAGGCCCAAAAGGCAGTGAAGCCTCGCCAGAGCAGATCTTTCTTCCCCGCCATCAGCCGTACCTTCCAGCCCATGGAGCTCTCACTGCTGTCACAGCAGTGGTCCGCACTCTGCCAAAATGCTCAGCCCGGCGAGGGAGGGGCAGCTGCCTTGGGGGATGCAGGCAGCATAGCGTCATGCTTCCTGGTTGCCCCCCCCCATGCCTCCAGGCAGGTGAGCCCCAGCAACTGCTGAAGAATCCAGGCAGGGGATGAGATGTGGGCTGGCAGGGAGCTGAGTGCCAAAGGCTCTGCCCTGGCTGGCTTGCCTTTTCCTCTTCCATCCTTTTAAAGGGGGAGGGGCATGTTTCATGGAAGAGTAGGATTGCTCAGCTTGAAGAAGAATGGCAGGTTAAGAACGGCAGGGTGCTCCCCGGCATAAGTGAGCACTAGGAGAAAAGGAGAGCCTGGCAACCTTTTTCCACCTTTCCGAGTATCCTCTATACTCTTCATTGCCCAAAGAGGCTGTAACTAAACACTCAAATAGAGATAACACTAGAAATTGACAACTACTGCTGCTTGAGCAGTGGGCTAATAAGGGAGCTTGCTGGTGGGGTCATGTGCGGGAAGTTTGTGTGGAAAGACGATTGGGAAACCAAGGAAACGATTAGCGGGAGTGAAGCGGTGGGATGGGGAGCGGGGCCGAGCATGCACAGCAGCTGGGGGTGTTTTGTGTAGGAGTGTGGACGTGGCTTCACTTTCTGGCTTTGCTTCTTGCATCTTCCCGGCCACTCTTGTTTCTTGTCAGGCCGTATTAACCACCTCCTTTTTTTGTGGTGCTTAATGGTGGGATAGTTAGAAGTTGAACAAATGAAGCTCCCCTGCCCCCCAACAACTGCCAAAACACTCGTTCAGCAAAGGAGGAGTGGCTGGCAGAGGGGCAATTCACGTGGAATAGCCTGGTGCTTCCTGTTCGCCCTTGCAGCATGCGAGCCCCAGCAGCTGCCAGAGAATCTGGGCAGGGGATGAGATGTGGGCTGACAGGGAATCGAGTGCCAACAGCTCTGCCCTGGCTGGCTTGCCTTTCCTTCTGCCACCAGCTGCGGGAGGAAGGTAAAGTTTCAGGCAGTCGGTAAAGCCAAACTGCTCCCTAGCTCAGAGCTGCCGGCAAGTGGGGGGGGCTGAGGCTGCAGCAAATGCCTCGCTTGAAGTTCCCAACCCTTTCCTTTCCCCAAAAGCGGGAAGGGAGGAAGTCCTGCCAATGGCCCCTTTGTTGGACCCAGAAGCCTTGTCTGACGGCTTTTCCAGGCAACGCAGGACTGGAGACTGGCCAGGAAGAACCCTCGTAAGGAATGACACTGCCGGGCGCTTGGAAGAGTGTGTGTGTTTCAGGTGGATCTCCTCTCCTTGCTTTAGAAGGAGAGGGAAGGAGAAAGGGAAGGGATAGAAAGAGAGAGAGGAAAAGAGAGAGGGGGAGAGAGAGAGAGAGAGAGAGACAGGGAAAGAGAGAGAAAGAGAGAGAGAAGAAAGAAAAGAAAGAAAAGGGAAAGAAAGAAAAAAGGAGAAAGAAAGATAAAGGAAGAAAAGGGATAGATAAAGAAAGAAGGATTGAAGGAAGGGAGAGAAAGAAAGAAAGAGAAAGAGCAAGCTGGAGGGAGGAGAAAGTGAATGAGATATATGAATGAATGGATGGATAGATAGATAAATGGAAGGTGGGAGGGAGGGAGAGAGAAAAAGAGAGGAAGGAAGGACACAAACCCTGGCTTCAGAAGACTCACAGCAATCTAGGGCTGGAAGGGATCTTGGAGGTTATCTTCTAGTCCAAGGGTCTTCAAACTTTGCAAGTTTAAGACTTGTGGACTTCAACTCCCAGACTTCCTGAGCTAACATGACTGGAGGAGGAATTCTGGGAGTTGAAGTCCACAAGTCTTAAAGCTGTCAGCAGCTGGGGGTTTTGTGTAGGAGTGTGGACTTGGCTTCAGTTTCTGGCTTTGCTTCTTGCATCTTCTCCGCCACTCTAGTTTCTTGTCAGGCCGTATTAACCACCTCCTCTTTTTTTTGGTGCTTAATGGTGGGATAGGTAGAAGTTGAACAAATGAAGCTCCCCTGTCCCCCAACAACTGCCAAAACACTCGTTCGGCAAGGGAGGGGCGGCTGGCAGAGGGGTAATTCACGTGGAATAGCCTGGTGCTTCCTGGTCACCCTTGCAGCATGCGAGCCCCAGCAGCTGCCGGAGAATCTGGGAAATTATTTCTTGTCTGTTACCTTTTGGCAAGTCTCGCTTAGTTTGGCAAGACTTATGCTTATCACAGCTAATTATTTTGTAAAAGCATTACAAGGTTTTTGTTCTTTTTGAACTGTGTTTGATTTGTCGGAAAAGGGTGTGGGTGAGAACAGTTTCCTCCTTTAGATGCTATGGGTGTCTGGATGGGGGACAACAGGCTTGAACACTGGTATGACTACGTTGCTATAGCTGCTTGGAACTTGGGATCTGGGAATTTAAAATCTTCAGTTCTGGATGGGGTTGCACTGCCCCAGACAGATCCTGTGTACAACTTTTGGCTTCTTGCAGACTCACAATGCCTGCTCAATGGCACACAAAATTGTCACATGGGTTGCATTAGTTTCTGGTTTGCTTCCAGGTCCAATTTAATATGTTATTTACCATCTCTAAAGCCTTTCATGGCCCAGGGAGCTGCTTCACCCCAATGGGATTGGCCCACCCTACTCCCTCTGGCAAAAGGAACATGCTGCAGATCTCCTCAGTCAAGGAACTTTGCTAGCAGGAACTAGTAAATGGTCCTTCTCTGCCATGCCTTCACAATCTGGAAAATCTTGGTGCTGGAGGCCAGATATGCCCTCACCCACTAGGCCTTCTGGCTTTGCCTCAAAACCTGGCTTAGCCAATGGGCTTGGGGCCATGATGGAGGACTTTACACTGGGAGTGATCGGTGCACTAAGAAAGAAGATTCCACCACTGTACTGTTTATGTACTGGTTCCTAGTTTTAATCAATCTCTATTAATTTTAATGTTTATACTTTTAAAATGTTTTTCTATTCTTGCTTTTATTATGTTGCAAGCCTCCCATCACTTCAATACTGACATGAATGACACAACATCCAATACAACTACACAATTTATTTGTGCAGAGTTTGAACAGTTATTAATGGAGAGTGGGAAATAAATTAAGAACGCCTTGTGGGGAGATGCCATTTATCCCAAAGCAATTGTTATTCATTTAAATACAGAACTGATTTTAGGCATTAAGAAAGTAATAAGAACTATAAGTTCTAAAGTGGAAAGACAATACTAGGGACAACACTAGTAATCATTTTCTGCCTATCAATTAATCAAGCTGTAAGGTATTGTTGCTTTTTAAAAATAAGAATTAATATCATTTTGAAATATAGTTCTTATGAATATGCTTAAAATGTGTCTTTGTGTGTGAACAGACAATAATATTTGTAATCCTGAGTGGTGTTGCTCAATAGATTCTGTATTTGTTATAGATATTGGGGGGAAATGTGGAAACCCACCTCCCGTGGAGAATGGAGACATTGTGGAGATACTCAAGGCAACCTATTTCCCGTCTGAAACTGTAACTTATCAGTGCCAAAATTTCTATACAATGGAAGGTTCTCCAAAAGTGACTTGTCAAAATGGTCATTGGTCACAACCACCAACATGTAGAGGTATAAGTATTATCTATAATTCTTTATAGATTTATTATTTATAGAGAAATATTGTACTTTGGGAATGATATAAATTTCATGACACCAGAGCTGTTATGTCAGTGCCAGAAGATATTTTACTTCCTTGAAATAGAATTAGCAGTAGTATTGTGGTCAGCCGGCAGCCTGCAGAGATGGCAGCAGAGTCAGACAGTGAGGAGGAACATGGGCCAGTCCAGGAGTCTGGGGAGGACTCGGATGATGGTCCTGCATCCAATACAGAGATGGGGCCAAGGCCATCTGGGAATTATGTGCTGACTCTGAAGCCTCCAGAATCTGACAGCAGCCTGGCAGAGGAACAAGCAGAGCCTGTGCACGTGTGCGCAGAGCTTCCAGAAGGCAAGAACAGTTAAGACAAAAGGGGCGACTTGAGAGTAAGGCTTGGAGGTGATTGCCCCTCCCATAAGATATAAAGGAGGAGCAAAGGGACAGGAACCTTTGAAGGAAGCAACGTTGTTCGCTCTGTTTGGATTAAACTTTGAAGCTCTGTGTGGACTTTGTACTCCATTTGGCCTTTTACAGTTAATTTGGCACTTTAGTTGTTGGCAGCAAGAGATAAAGGTGGGTGCTTATCTCGAGAGACTGTTTGGGACTCATTACGGGCTGGGAATGAACATAATTACCAGTGTTGAAATAAAAAGAGAGTTGTTTGAACTAAGTGTGTGCTTAATTATGGTCTCAGGAAGCCTTGGTCAGAACAAGTGGTAGTATTATGAACCAAGATAAAATAACTCTCTCTGGGAGAAACTGCTTCATAATGGAGAATTGTACAAGATCTTTTACCATTTACAAATGTTGTCCTCAATTTTGTTAAACCTTCCTGATGAAATTCTGCTTTCCCTAAACCAAAATTTGCCTTTTTTTTTTTTGGAATGGTAGTATTAGTTGAATCTCTAAAGAACTAAAATTATTGTTTTTTAAATAGGCTAAGTATGGAGGCAGACTCTGCTGATTTAATCACATTTAGTCCCGTTTAATCTACATTGAAAAAGAAGATATGAGATGACATTTTAAGAGAAGTTGCCTGAACTTGGTCTTCTCCTAATTCAGACATTCAGTATGAGGAAATTTGGAAGAAGGGGACTAAAGTATTTTTCTTTTCCTTTTATGCATGTAACATTGTCTTGCTTAAAACTAATTATCATGACTGATAATTAGTTCATGATAGACAAAAAAGGGGGGATCCATTTACATAGATCCTTAATCATTTTAATCTATTGCAACATAGAATTTCTAACCTAAACTTTAATTACTTTATCAAATGTCAGTCTAAAACTTTCTATATGTCATCTGATCTGTGTCTTTTTGCAGTTGCTTGTACAGTAAATGACGAAGATATGAGAGAACACAATATAAGTCTGAAGTGGAGCTACAGGAATAAAATATATGTTCCAGATGGAGGAACAGTAGAATTTGTATGTTTAAGAGGCTATAAACAACATCCAAATACCAGATCATTAAGAACTAATTGTGCGGATGGGAAATTTGATTATCCAGATTGCATTCCTGTATGTATATTTTCAGAAAATTACTTTAATTCACAAATATTAACATTTCTTTTCTTTGTCTATATCTATATACCTATACATCTATATCTATGCATTAAAAATCACTTGAAATCTTTAAAAGATCTAGGTCTGGCAGCTAAATTTGTGGATGTAATGGATTCTAAGGTAACTTGGTTTTCTGCATTTCTTCTAAATTAGAATACATCTTAACAGACTTGATTTAAACATTGAACATTAATAGAACAGACTCGAACATTGGGTGCTATCTAACAAAATGAAAATCAATGGTGAAAAAAGTAAGGTTCTACATTTTAGGCAAGAAAAACCAAATGCACCGTCATACTGTAGATGGTATAAAGTTGATTCTAAGGCAACTCGGTCTTTGGCAATTCTTCTAAATCAGAACACTGTTTAAGATTCCTATGACCCAAATAAAATTCTTTCTGTTCAGAGCAATGGGAGAGAAGCACTATGAGGGGAGATGTTACTTAAAAACAATGAGGCATGGGACAGGGAGGCACAAACGTCGCTCATCATTTCATCTCTTCTGGTCTGTTGCTGAATCCTGGCAGATTCCAAGATAAAGAACAGGAGATCCCTTTGTCCTAGACCTGAAATGAATGTAAACTCTAACTTAACCTCAGTGGGCTAGTTTTATTAATTTAATTGTCCTCAATGAAACAAATTCAATTAGCATGCACTCTAAAATTTTCAGTAGAAAGCAAGTAATTCTTAGGTTGGATCTAGTAATCTCTTGAAGTCAGTAGAATTTCATTTAGGGATGTATAATCTATCTTGTCCAATTCATTTCAGAGGGTCTTCTTGTTCAATCTATTTTTACATTCATTCTAAGCTTGGAAATATTTTGTGGGATACCTTATTTTACATGTAATGAATGATTATCAGTGGTTACTAATTCAGTTAATTTTATTTTTTGTTCTGGTCCTGTAGCTTCTGACAGATATTTATAAATAGGTATGTAAAAACACACAGGGACGCTATGGCTCAGTGGCTAAGATGCTGAGCTTGTCAATCAGAAAGGCCAGCAGTTTGGCGGTTTGAATCCCTAGCACCGCATAACAGAATGAGCTCCCGTTACTTGTCCCAGCTTCTGCCAACTAGCAGTTTGAAAGCATGTAAAACTACAAGTATAAAAATAGGCACCACCTCAGTGGGAAGGTTAAAGGAAAACAAAATGCACAGGCAAAGTGTAGGTGGCTAAATAGTAGTAAATGTGAGAGGGATCTTGGAGTCCTAGTGGATAATTAGTTAAATATGAGTGTGCTGCAGCTGTTAAAAAAGCCAATAGTTATTAGCTAGTTAGTAATGCAGTTTTAGGCTGCATTATCAGAGGGATAGATTCAAGATCATGTGAAGTGCTAATACCACTTTATAATGCTTTGGTAAGACCAGACTTGGAATACTGCATACAGTTTTGGTTGCCACATTTTAAAAAGATGATTTGGGGACTGGAGGCTAAAACATATAAAGAAGGAACGCTGGAATTGGGTATGTCTAGTTTAATTAAAAGAAGGACTAGCGGTGACATGATAGCAGTGTTTCAATATCTCTGGGGTTGGCAGTTAGAAGAGGGAGTCAAGCTATTCTCCAAAGCACCTTAAGGCAGGACAAGAAGCAATGGATGGAAACTAATCAAAGAGAGAAGCGACTAGAACTAAGGGGAAATTTTCTGACAGAACAATTAATAAGTGGAACAACTTGCCTCCAGAACTTGTGAATACTCCAATACTGGAAGTTTTTAAGGAGAGATTGGACAACCATTTTTTGAAAAGGTTTTCTGCCTGAGCAAGGAATGGGACTAGGAGACATTCAAGGTCCCTTCCAACTCTGTTATTTTGTTAAGATTCCTGTGATATAAATAAAATTCCTTCTGTTTAGAGCAACGAGAAAGAAGCACTAGGGGGATGGGGGTAATACTTTAAAATAATGAGGAATGGGGCCCGGAATGCTGAATCTGCCAGGATTTCATGTCTTCTGGTCTGTTGATGAAGCCTAACAGATTCCAAGATGAAGACCAGGAGATTTTCTCTGTGCTGGAGCTGAAATAAGTAGAAACTCTACTTTAAACCCAGTAAGCTTCACTGATTCCATTGGCCTCAGTCAATAAATTTAGTTGCCTCAAAATGAATGGTTCCAAATGAACACCCATGCCTTTTATTTTATTTATTTCATTTGCATTCAAACTGAAATATTCTCCTGTCCTTTGTATTTCCATATGCAATTTATTCCCTTACTCATGTGTCTACATGTGTATTTATAAATACCTATCAGAAGCCACAGGGCCAGAACAAAAAATAAAATTAACTAAATTAGTAACTGTTGATAATAGCAATAGCAAAAGCACTTAGACTTATAGACCACTTTATAGTGTTTTACAGCCCTCTCTAAGTGGTTTATAGTCTCAGCATATTGCCCCAACAATCTAGGTCTTCATTTTACCAACCTTGGAAGGATGGAAGGGTAAGTCAACCTTGAACTTCTCAGGATCAAACTCCTGGCAGAGGAAATGCAGAGTTAGCCTGCAATACTGCATTCTAACCACTATGCCACCATGGCTATATAATCATACATTATATATTATATGTAAAATAAGATATTCCACGAATGAATTGGACAAGATTGATTGATTATCAATCACTAAATGAGATCCTATTGACTTCAGGAGACTACTAGATCCAACCTAAGAATTACTTGCTTTCTATTGAAAACTTTAGGGTACACACTGATTAAATTTGTTGCAGTGAGCACAATGAAATCAATGAAAATAGCCCATTGAAGTTAAATTAGATTTTCAGTCATTTCATTCTCAGGACATAGGGATCTCCTGTTCTTTATTTTGGAATCTGACAGGATTCAGCATCAGATTAAAAGAGATGAAATGATGGGCGATCAGTGGTGGTATTCTGCCAGTTCGGCCTGGTTCTGGCATACCTGTAGCGCCAAAGATCAGCTGGCAGAGAATCTCTCTGACGCTCTGCAGTTGGGCCCACCCAGCCAGCCCTGCTCCTAGGTCCTTTTTAACCTCTCAGCTGTTTGGCGTGGCAGAGCGGATTGCTTTGCTAAACAGCTGAGAGGTACAGTAGCTTAGTTTTTACTGCTTTAATGTGTGCACAAAGTGCATGTTGGATGCATGATCGAGTTGCGTGATCCCACCCCTGCAGCCATGCCCACCAAGCCACGCCCACAGAACTGGTGGTGGGAACTTTTGAATCCCACCATTGTGGGTGATGTTTGTGCCTCCTTGTCCCATATCTCACTGTTTTTCAGTATTAACCCCACTCCCCATAGAACTTCTTTCCCATTGCTCTGAATTTCATTTGGATCACAGGAATCTTATTATATGATGGGGTTTGCATTTGAAATTGCAATTAATACAAATTGTATTAGTGAAATACATTTTTTGCTGAAATGTATGTGTAAATATCAAATATATGTATAGTGGACATTTTATTGGAAATCTTAGTTAATAAACATGGTTTTTTTTTCTTGGCATTACTGTGCTACAGTTCCCAGTATTATTCTATTGGCTGTGTTGTGTGAGGATACTGTGAGTTTGTTTATTAATTGCATTTGTGTTCCATCTTCCCTCAAGTGTATCCCCTGTGATGATGAATGGTTACATGTAATTCCCCATTCCTATGTTTAAAATGTTGCTGCTTTGAGTTCATTCTGACTTCCAGAGTTTATATTACAAAATATCAAGAATGGCTATTAAATTATTATTATATATTATTGTGTCAAAAGTCATCTTAAAAAAAGATAGAAATTGCTCAGTGATAGAATGGTCTAAAGTTCTTGAGTCACTTGAGTAGTTTTAACCATTTGATTTAAAAATGGTGATACTGACTTTCAGAATCGTCTTGCACATGTAATTTGATATCTTAAAATTATTGCAGACTGTTTTCTGCTGTAGATCAGATGAACAAGTTTAAAAAATAATTACATAAAATGTACAGATACAAATTTGTTTCTTACTTATTGTTCACATTTTATTTTACAGGTCTAACTTAATGAACAACAGGACATATACAGCACTCTTTAAATGAGAAGATGAATGTCTGAAATCATATACCATTCTCTTTAATATGACCACATTAAGCTGGATTGTATACAAGTATAAATGATGGATCCAAACCTAAAAGCCTACTTTGACAGTTTTTACCAACTGAAATTACTGGAAAAATGATAACATTTAAAAACAAGTTTATAGAACATCTTTAAGGCAGATAACATATTATAATGTAACATTATAAATATATTTTTAAAAATGTATCTTGAGTGAGGAACATAGAAATATATGTATATGTATATGTATGTATAGTAAAGATTAGATTAATCTGAATTATCAGCTCATCTTAATGCAATAACAATAGATAATTGAAATTGATGTTTTTACATATAGAAGTGTTCGTTTAAAAAAATAAAAAATCCATTAATCATTTTTACCGCCAAACAATTTGTAGTATATTTTGTAAAGATACATTTAATACTTGAGTTCACAATCTAATCCAAGATCCAGAAAGAATCTGGTGCTCCTTATGTTGCTCTAGAAATAGCCAAATGTACTTGGATGTTCAGAATCTGATGGAGGTTCATCCAGATGGATTTCTATCCTTGCTTTTGTTTTATTTTGCTTTTGTATGTTTGTTTTTACACTATGAAATTATATAATTATAAGTAATTAAAGATTAAGATAACTTTTAGAAATTGGCACAGGTCTTCCCAAGCTACATTCCTACAAAAGCTGTTATTTAACACAGAATAGATTAGAAGTTGCCATGATATAAATTCAAACAGATTCATTGTTCTAGATAAAGTGAACCATTCAAAACAAACCTTGTAGCACCTTTTCGGATTACCAAATCCCTTCTTATTTTTGATTACCATAGATTAACAAGGCTATGCTTCCTTTAATGATCAAAGTCAAGGGAACTTCGTAAGGAATTTGATGTGTCCTTCTTGAATGTGATAGAGCTGTTTGGTGGAAACTTAAGTATAAGATATTATCTCACTGGCTTTTTCTAAACATTAATTGATTTGCTAGATTAGGTCAGCCACTGATGCAGCTAGCCAGTGGTGGGATTCGAATAATTCAACAACCTGTACTCTGCCCTAATGACCGACTAGGTAGGCGTGGCTGGGTGGTCATGTGACTGTGTGTGTGTGGCCAACTCAATATCACTCACATCAAGGGGCACCTCATCTTGCCCGGCCTCTCCTTCCCATGCCTGGCCACACCTTGCCCCTCCCCTCCCAGCCACTCCTTGTCATGCCTGGCTGCTCACCACACTGGAATGAGCAGTTTTCAAATAAAAAGAATGCTCACCTTGTGCAAATAAATAACAAACATCTTGACTTCAGGTTTGATGCATCTTGCAAAGTATTACTATTCATTCTAGTCTCCTTTCCTACCAATAGGTCCATCTCAGATTGTAATTTGCTACAACCTCTCTTGTCTTTTGCATCATTCTATGGGAAATTATTCTGAAATTTATCTGTGAGCTTTGCAAGTTCGTTTCCTCCAACCCTTTTTTTGCATGCAATTCTTACAAGTTATTTTGACATTCTTTCTTCCTTTTTAAACATAGTAGTGGTTAAGGTGCTGGCCTAGAAACCAGTAGACTCTGAGTTCTAGTCCCATTTTAGGCTTGAAAAAATTCCTGAGTGACCAGTCACTCTCTCCCAGCCCAAACCACTTCTTAGATTGTGGTTGTGGGGAAACTAAGAGGAGGAAGGAATATTAGATAAGTTCTCCACCTTGAGTTCCTTATAAAGTTATAAAGACAAGATAAACATCTAACAAAATAAATCATTTGTGAGAATGATGTTCTTCTAAAGGAGAAGGGGTCAGTGGTGGGCTACTGCCAGTTTGGATGGGTTCTAGCGAACCAGTAGTTCCGACCATCAACTGGCCCCGCCCACCCACCTCCGCTCTATCCTGTCCTATATTTTCTTCTTTCTGGCTCATCTGAGTCGTGAGGCACAGCTGATTTCCATGCCTCAGTTGTTCTACTTACCGGGGCTGCTCTAGAAGGTAAGCAGCTGAGCTTTAAATTGCTTTATTTTGAATGCTGCGTGAAGCTTGCGCTTACAGAATCGGTTGTTAAACTGGTTGCAGCCCACCACTGGAAGGGGTGCTGACAGCCTTGTCACATGCCTTACACTACTGCATTTATTTCATTTTTATCCACTTCATTTTTCTCTACTTTTGGGTTTATTCTTCAATAAAGGCATAGCCTGTGAAATTCTTACCTGTCTCACATGCCAGGTTTATGTGGGAAAATATCAGGTAAACACATCCATGTGACTGACAGGCAATGGCAGCAGAAACCACTAAGCACTAACCATTAAGACAGAAAGGTGGAGGCACCAGGATGCAAAAATCAGAGGATCTCAGGGAGAAAAGAGCTGAGACATCCATCTTTCATCAAACTGGCATAACCTAGTCACCTATAGAAAGACAGGGAAATTGTGCCTCTTTTATGTGCTCTTTCCATTGGAAAGTTTCAAACTGACAGTGCAAAAATCGCTCCAGCTCTACAATACTGGTGATCTTTTTAATGATCTTTCACTTTTTATCTAGAGAAGTGCTTGCAAGATTTAAAAAGCAAATTCAACCATGCTCTTTTTTCCATTGAATCAATTTTGCCAAACATCTCCCCAACTCACAATAAAATAGCACTCACAAAATAACACTGTTCCAATATTTGAGGGGCTCCTACAAAAATGAGTGGGGTCCATCTATTTTCAAAAGCACTAAAATGCATGACAAGAAACAATGGATGGAAACTAACCAAAGAGAGAAGCAACCTAGGACTAAAGAGAAATTTCCTAAGGGTGACACCAATCAACCAATGAAATAGCTTGCTTTCAGAAGTTATGGGTGCTCCATCACTAGAGAAGTTGTGGGTGCACCATCACTAGCGGCTTTCAAAAAGAGTGAGGGAAGTACACCCCAAAAGGACAGTGCCAGGAACCACTAAAACAATGCAGAAAACTTAAAACAGCCATTCCCCCTTTTAAAAAAAAGTCAAAACCCCAAAGCAAAAACACTAGCTGAGAGGCAAACTAAGAGCAGCTGCTCAAGCTAATTGAAAGCCTGGGCGTGCTGTCAAAAGCCATTAACCTTCCAACTCTGTTATTCTATGTTCTCTATGTTCTAAATTGGGTGCTTCACAGCAGAAGCAATACCGCTTGCTGGACCACACATGCATTAAATTCAGGGCCTGTATGATCAAGCTGCATCATTGTCCCCTCCTGTATCTTTCCCCCCCAGGAAGAAATAAGAAGTAGGCAACACTAGCAGCTATAAAAGGTCTTAGGGAACTCCAGGGAGTATCAACTGATCACAGAAATGTTACTTAATATCCTTTATAAATGAAAAAGTTTTGTAGCCTTTAATCCTGCTCCCCCACCCCTTTGAATGCTGGGATAATTCTCAAGAAGAGAATGTTTATAGTTGCATTCATTTGAGTGGAAGGGATTACAAGAGAGTAAGCAGGCACACCAAGGGGAGCATACATTGAAAGGCATGCACTCTTTGCCTAGTTTAGTTTACTTTATTGTCATTGCATCTCGTACAATGAAATCAAACACCATCTTCAGTACACATCATGACCATGACCATGACCATGACAATAAACACAAACACACTTCCTTCACCCTTCACATCACACATTGCACCGAAACCCCGACACCACACCAACACTGGACTGTACAGCAGAATTCAAAAGAGCTACTGCCCTGGGATAGAAGCTGTTTTTCAGCCTATTTGTCCTTGTTTTTATTATTCTGTACCATCTGCCAGATGGTAATAGTTCAAAAAAAGGGTTCCTAGGATGGGATGGATCTTTGAGAATGTTTTGAGCTTTCTTAAGGCAGCAGGAGGTATAAAGCTCTTCCAAAGAGGGGAGACAGCAACCAATGATCTTCTGGACAATGACATTAACCCTCTGGAGTGCTTTCCTATCTACCACTGTGCAATTGGCAAACAATACAGAGGTGCAGTATGTTAAAATGCTCTCTATGGTGCAGCGGTAGAAGGTCACCAGCAGTTTCTCATTCAGTTGTTGTTTTCTGAGAAGCCTCAGGTGGTATAATCTCTGCTGGGCCCTTTTGACCAGGGCTGCAATGTGGGCACCCCAGGTCAGGTCCTCTTTTAGGGTAACACCCAGAAACTTAAACATCCTCATAGCCCCCCCTCCCCCCATTCTAGATGAGTCAGAGCAGTGTGAAGCGTGATGGCTATAGTGTCCTTTGTAGATCTATTTTTTCTGTATGCAACTCATGAATCACGTAAGAGGCGAAGAAAACCCTTTAGCTGAAACCTGATTATGGCATCAGTAACAGTGCCAGACAGGTTTCAACTAAGATGACAAAATTGAGCTAGTTAGCTTGCTTTTTAGGGAAGTGCTACACCGGGGAGAAAAGCAGCTCAGAAAGAACAACTTGTTAAGTCAATCTCTCTGCAAGAGGTGGAGAGGGGGAAAAATGGACCAGAGACAGGACATCTACTGACTGACAATATTGCCAAACAAATGACTGGCAGAGAGATGCTGCAAAGGTTGCAAGAGATTTCTATCCAATGAGACACACCAGATCAAGAAACCAGCTCCATGGGAAGAGTAGAATGAGACAGACCATAGTAGCAATGTCATGCAAGTCTGCTTATCTTTTATTTTCCCTCCTTACAACCACTAAGTCATGGGGAGTCAGTTTGATCCTTTTCCTAATAACAATCTCCTTTCCTGGGCTTTATAAAAAGTTTCCGCCCTTGTAAATTTTTGTAATTGTTTCTGAATATTCTTCCTAAGGTCCTCTCCATGATTCCCTACAGCAAAGGTAAATCATTTACCTAGTTCAGGGGTATCAAACTCACATTGTCACAGTGGCGTCACGTGACGTATTGGGACTTTCCCCTCCTTTGCGTGATGCATCCGGCCCATGGGATGGGAGTTTGACAACCCTGACCTAGTTAGTCCAGCAATATTGTTTGGGCCCTATTGGTTCAAATATTGAACTGGAACTCTTTCACACACACACACAAACAGATGAGTGTCGTAGGAGTTTATGATGGGTGAGTGAAGAAGCAGTGAAGAAAGTAGTATACATCTTTATAACTGCAATCGCTATAAACTGCTTAAACTTGGAAGATACAACAAAAGGAAGTGATATTTTTGCTTTTAAAGAATAGAAGGCTGAGTGAACTAGCCAAACACGTGCACTGCTTTAGCTGCTCTGTTTGATAAAGCATCACAAGTATGCCAAATGCAGTCCTCAGCTTACACTGGCAGTTAGGACCAGAATGTCCACCACAGAATGGCAAAGTATAGGTAGTCCTCAATTTATGACCACAATTGAGCCCAAAATTTATGTTGCCAAGTGAGAAATTTCTCAAGTGAGTTTTTCCTCATTTTATGACTTTTCTTGCCACATTTGTTAAGTGAATCACTGCAGCTGTTAACTTAGTAACAGGCTTGATAAGTGAATCTGATTTCCTCATTGACTTTGCTTGTCAGAAGGTGACAAAAGGTAATCACATGACTCCAGCTGTCGTAAATGTGTGTCAGTTCTCAAGCACCTGACTGTAAATCACATGACTATGGGAATGTTACAACGGTTGTAAGTGTGAAAAAGGTCTTAAGTCACTTTTTTCAGTGATGTAACTTTCATTGATGGTCACTAAATGAACTGTTATAAGTCAAGGACCTGTACTTGTAAAGCACAACATGATGTAATTGTAACCTTAGTGACAGCAATTTTGGCTGTCCCGTTGCCATAGTGAAGCAGGGACTACATGGATTGTTAAGCAAAGACTTACTATAAATGTGTTTTCCAACTTCCTGCTAGCTTCCAATTGGTTTTACTTGTGAGAAGTTTGCAGGATATATAGGAAAACACAAACATGTGACCATTGAGATGCTGTAAAGCTGGAACTTCGTGGAGCCTTTGTTGAGTGCCATTTGAGTGATTGCTGAATGAATGGTCATAAGTCAAGGACTACCTTTAACTGCAGAAGCTTGGCTCCCATGATTGGAATCCAGAAATGTGGTATGGAAGTGTGTGGGTTCTAGCTGAGAAGAGAAATAAATAGAAGGGGAAGAAGGAAGGAAGGAGGAAGCTGCAAACAGGGATATATGTAAATATAAAACCGATGATCAAATATTGAATTCCTGCAGGAAGGCATTGGACAGTGATTCCTTCTGAGGACCTCTTTTAGCAAAGGGGGTGTGCTCAAGGTATAATGATGGCAAATGTCACCACCATGCAGATGGGTCCATGTAAGAAGACCAGGACAGCAAGAAAGACCAAAGCTTTTTGGAGCTGCTGAATGCAGGAATGTCTAGGTAGAAGAATAAATAGATTGCATTCCCACTTCAGAGATGTATAAACCACAGAAGAAGAAATGTGACAGGAAAACACTCAAAGCTATAGTTGTAAGAGGGAATATTCCCCTGATATCACCTGAAGAGGCCTTACCATATTATCAGGAAGAAGCTGGATGGTAAATTCCCCTCCCTGTAAAATGGGGATAGTGGAGGCAAAGGTTAATAAAGGTAGCCATCTCAGGGAACCAATGCCCGTATATGAACTATTTAATAGGATTCACAAAATGCTCAGTTAGTAAGGTACCTGATTACGACACTAACACATCGCAACCCAAGTCAATGGAGGTGACCTATAGATCAATACATATGAAGGATGCATTATATAAACAGAACTGTATCTGTGTTCAGTCTGTATAAATGTAGTTAATCATCAACCAATCTTATCAGGAAGATTTTGTATATTTTATTTATTTTTTACAAATTCTACCAAGGTAGTATTTAGTGTTCTTCGAACAATATGAGCCATGGTGGCGCTGTGGTTAGAGTGCAGTACTGCAGGCTACTTCTGCTGCCTGCTGGCTGCCTGCAATATGGCAGTTCAAATCTCACCAGGCTCAAGGTTGACTCAGCCTTCCAGACTTCTGAGGTGGATAAAATGAGGACCCAGATTATTGGAGGCAATATACTGACTCTGTAAACTGCTTAGAGAGGGCTGTAAAGCATTATAAAGTACTATATAAGTCTAAGTGCTGTAGCTATTGCTATATTCAGAAGGTGAGTGTAGTGTCAAATCTTGCAAGGGGTGCAAGATTTCTAACATTCCATATCAGTATGATACAATTTTTTTCCACTGATTAACCAGCCGAGCAGTGTTACTAAAGAAGGCTCCTTCATTGTCAACAAGTAATTTTTTTTGAGAAAAAGCATGTTACGTTTTGAATCACAAACATTCTGAACTGAGTCAGAAAGATCTCATTTTTTTAGTGAAAGCAGTGTTTCTCTCACCAAGTTCTTCTACTATGGGCTTGTTTACATCCCTTTGTCATAGCTGGCCATTAGCTATTTGGTCAGAGTCTACTTCTGTGCCCCCCCTCGCCTCCATTTTTGGCCTTCCTGGGCTCCAGGGAAGCCTTCTGGCAGTATAAACACCCCCAGGAGGCTTCCCTGAGGCCCAGAAGGCAAAAAGTTGTTTTTTTTGCAAAAAAGCCACACCCACCCAGTCACATGGCCATGCCCACCTAGCCACACCCACAGCCACACCCAACTGGTTGTTAAAGAATTTGAATCCCATCCCTGAAGAGAACATTTTTCTAGAGACCCACATGAATGGAACTCAGTGTCAAGCCTCCAAGTAATGTGTCCCAAAACATAAAGTCCAAGGCACCCATCTTCCTTTTCAAATTTATTTATTAGAAACACATTAAATTGGCAAGGACTTGGTCTAATTCCAACTCTGAACCAGATCAGAATTACACCCAATAAAAGCAAAAGTGTGAAACTTCCCCGCTGAGTCACAATCTCCCATTAATTCTCAGTCCAACAGTCCATCAACTCCATCTGAGTTGTTCCCACGGGAAGCAAATGCCACCTAGACATAACATTCCCCTTTTTTCTTTACAACCCTTCCTTTCAACAGTTGGAAAGTGGTGAACCTGAAATATTATTAAATTAAGTTACTACAAACCTAAAAGTTAATAGAAAAAAAATACAAGGCTAATATAAAATATGGCTACACATATGTCATCTTCAGGGTCGACACTCAGAGTCATTTGTTTATAAATAAAGATAGATGATATGCAAAATCTATCCAATTTAATTTAATTCATTAAATTGGTTACTCTTGAATATATTACATATATATTCAATCGGTCACTCTGGAATTGTTCCCCCGAATCCCTCCATCTAGCCTTTTCACTATGCTGAATTCAATATGATTTGATTACTTTAAATTTTGGTCCTCCGAAACTCTCTCCACCCATCCTCTTAATCCCCAATTTTTAAACCATTCCCTGCTTTGCTACTATTCAGGAAGTCACTCTGGCATTCAAAGGCCAAATGTGACTCTAAACAAAAGTTGTGCTCCTGTACTATCAAAATAAATGCAATGGAGAATAGAGGTTTTCACTACTGCATAGAGTGAGGCAATATTCTAATCTGACTCTGTTCTGTGAAAGCTTTAATTTTTATCAGAGATTTGTATCTCCAGATGAGTTGCTAACTCTAGTCCAAATGCAGTAACAATGGTGAATAATTGTTCAATAATCCTATCATTTCATCAAAGACTGGAGACTGACATTGAAACCACTTCTTAAAATCTTGCCAAAATCTGGAGGGATTAGTCTGGGCAATCCAAAAACTTCCCTAGGATCGCAATTGCTTTCATAGTCAAAAATATACTGACTTGTTTGCACAGAGTATAATACATTTAGAAAATTCATGGAATGCAGATGATAAATTCATCTATTCAAACTGGAAAGTCACTTTGGCTGTAGTAGAGAGAGCATTGTTCAGTTATCACTGTGATTGAATGGGGCTTGTTATACAGTTATATAGCAATGCACCCTTATTTTGTCTTCTTGAAAGCATCCAGAATTATTGTTTCAAATTCTGGTTCTACTTGGTATGAATATCATTGTTCGGGTAGACTCAGGGGTTGCTGCTACCATCATGTGCGTATTATAGTTGCTACAACAGCACTGAGTCTGCTTTAGACATTTTAGTAGCCATGACCATTTCTTCTAAATTTGATCTTTAAAATTCTATTTGCTGCTTCTATGAATACAAGCTATCTGAAATAATTTCATGCGGTATGTATTTATATTTCTGTGTGTTGTATAGTGTATAGGGTTCTGAGTCCAAGGGCATTCCCTCTTCAATATTTCCAAGCCTATTGACCATAAAGAAGCATTGGGACTTTAGAATATTGTTTCATCAAAGGTTTGGTTCAAAAGAAAAACATGGTTGCAAAAGGAGGCATGGATGCCATGCAAATGATAAAGCCTAACATTCTACATAATACCACATCACTCTGACAGATTTTACTCTTTCTTTTCCTATCTGAGGGTTTGCCTATCTGCCTCCAATTGTTTCTGCCCACCTGATATGTTTCAATGGAGTGGGTGCCCTACATCTACCTTCATTAAATGCTGCCAACTTGCAATATTGAAAAAGTGTGCCATCTCTTTCATGGGCCCCACCTTTAAAAAAAACACCACCCATTCCTGTCTACTTCATATATCCCTTCTCTTCCTTTGGGCTTCGATTTGGGCTTAGGTCTATGTTTCTTGCAGTATTGGTCTTCCTACATTTGACACACTAGGGTGGTGCCATCTGCCACAATTCTGCCTTGAGCAGACATTATTAAATGAGGTTGTCACAAATAAAATGCAAATAAGGAACCTTGGAGGTCTTTTGATACAACACTTTTGCTCAAGCAGAAAACCCTATGCTATTCTGGACAAAAAAACTGTCTCAACTCTTCTTTAAACTTCTAGCGATGGAGCACCCACAATTTTTAGGATCTCAGCATCTTTTTTTGTATTGTGGTAAACAGAAACAGATGCAGTATGGCCTCCCTAATTAGCAGTACAATCACTTCTCATGACCTTGATGCTATCCTTCTGTTGATACATCCTCGGATTGCATTGGCAGCTGCAGACACTGTTAGCTCATATTTAAGGGATAATCAACCAGGTAATCTAGGTCCCTCTCACAGTTACTACTACTACTAATATTACTACTACCATGTTTCTCACAAAATAAGGCCTGGTCTTTTTTTTTCTGACCCCCCCAAAAATGGCTAGGCCGTTTTTTTGGGGGGTGACTTAATTTCCTCCCCCACCCAGAGCGGCCCATACGCATGTACCTCACCACGAGGCCGCTTCTATTGGCCAACGAAAGCTGCCGGAGGCAGATTCCGCAGCTGCTTCAGGGCATGGCGTGGCTGCCCGTGTCCCCTTGCCATTAGGCAGTGTCTTTTGGGCGATGGAAGCTCCCCAAGTGCAGTCACCAGCCACTTCGATCGGCCGGTAGAAGCAACCTCAGGGAGCGCACACACATACTCCCCTCGCTGCGAGGAGCTTCTATCGGCTGACAAAAGCTCCTGAAGGCAGAGTCCCCAGCCGCTTCAGGGCATGGTGTGGCTGCCTGTGTCCCCTAGCCTTTAGGCAGTGTCTTTTTGGAGATGGAAGCTTCCCAAGTGCAGTCACCAGCCACTTCAATCGGCCGGTCGAAGCGGCCTCGTGGCGAGGGGAGTGTGTGTGTGCGCTCGCCCCTTCGACCGGCTGATTGAAGTGGCTGCTTTAAAGATAGTCTATAGTCTTGTTTATAAATGTTATCATTTACCCAGTTGTTAAAATTTGGTTTTTACAAAGTAGACTTTTAGGTTCAGATCCATTGTTGACTGCAAATACAGTTTCATGTCATCAAATTGAGAAGAATGATAAATGATTTCTGATATTCATCTTCTGGTTCAAAGAATGGTCCTGTTGTTCCTTTATTTATTTCTGTAAAATACAATGTGAATAATGAAGAAATAATTTTGTATCTCTGCATTTTATATGTCTTTTTTAAACTGATAAATCTTGATCTGCAACACATGCAGCCTCTGATAACTTTAGGATATTAAATTGATTTGTACATGAGTAAGCAGCCTCTCAATTTGCTAAACCACAATTGCTTAAAATTACTCAAGTGACTCAAAAATTGTAAAACATTTTATCACTGAGCAATTTCTTCTTTTTTAAAAAGATGACTTTTGACACAATGACATGTAACAAACTTTAATAAATTATTAGGCATTCTTGATATTTTGGGATATAAACTTCAGCAATTAGAATGAACCCAAAGCACCAACATTTGAAAAATAGGAGTAGGGAATTAGACATTACCAAACTTTAATTCATCCTCACAGGGGATACACTTGAGAAAAGATGGGATACAAATGCAGTGATAAACAAACTCCCATTATTCTCAGACAATACAATAGAAGGATACTGGGAACTGTAGTCCAACAATACCAAGAAAGCTGCCATTTTGTCATTGATTAGAAAGAAGCTCCATTACATAATATTCCTTTGTACTGGGACTGAAATGAGTGGAAACTCTACTTTAAATCCAGTGGGGAAAACAAAGAAATTGTAGAAAAAGAAAAAAAGGAAAAAAAAGAAAATGTAGATTGCAGAATATCACAGGATGATTTCACAAAATGAGGACAACATTTGTAAATGGCAGAAGATCTTGTACAATTTTCCATTATAAGGCAGTTTCTCTCTGAGAAAGTTACTTTATCTTGGTTCATAATGCTATAGTTTCTAATTCCAGTATAAGGCAGTAAAACACCTTCTGACACTAACATTATGACACAGCAGCTCTAGTATCATAAAACTGATTTCTTTCCCAAAGTACATTTTTTGTTTATAAAGGATGAAATACCATTCTGGCACAGCAATAGGCTGCCCCAAATTTAAATCTGAAACCACTGTAAAAGTCTGACCCACAGACGGACACAATACAGAAGCCTGATGATGGCAGATGAGATTTATATATATATATATATATATATATATATATATATATATATATATATATATATATATATATATATATATATATGTATATATGTATGTATGTATGTATGTATGTATGTATGTATGTATGTATGTATGAATTATACCTCTACATGTTGGTGTTTGTGACCAACGGCCATTTGGACAAGTCACTCTTACAGATCCTTCCATTATGTAGAGATTTTGGCACTGATAAGTTACATTTTCAGACTGCACATAGGTTGCCTTGGGGGTGTCCACAATTTCCCCATTGTCCACAGCAGGTGTGTTGCAGCTAACTTTCTTGCTGCAGGAGGTAGAGCGAACCCTTAGGGGTGCACTCTAACACGTAAGGGCGTGAAAATACCCTTTAGAGTAGTTATTGAGCCAGTGGAGTGAGGAAAACCTACTCCCTTGGATTAAAAGTTTAAGTAAGAACAGAATGATAAATTTGTGCATTGAAAAATGGCAAAATACATAATTGAGGAACCACAATACAGGTAGGATCATCTGGGGGAAACAAGCAAATGTAGGTTGGGTCCTGAGCCCCCAGCAGATAGTAAAATACTATGTGAAACTCCTTAAGGACTGAGAAATAGGTAAGGTTAGTGTTATATTTGGAAACAGGCATAGGAGTTTCTATCTGGAACTGGTAAGATTAGGACCGTGTTCTCCATGGAGCCCATAGGGACACGTTAAACAGTAAAAGTTGTCTTTAAAAAGAAAAGTGGAGTTCAAACTTGCTCATGAGAGCCCTGGCCAGGTGCAAACGAGGTGTGAAGGGAGGTCTCTATAGATCTTGATCTTTAAAAATACGCCAGAGTCGTCTGGGAGATCCAAACTAGAAAGATAAGGGGCAGAACACCCAGGGCAGAGACAGGTAGTAAAAATCTAGTGCTTCACAATGAGTGTAACGTCAAGTAAAAGTGAGAAGTTCACTAAAACAATAAGAAAGAAAGCCCAATTAGTGAAACCTCAAGTTCAATACCTATGTAACTGGTTAGGGGTATTTGGTATACCCAGGGGTATTCGGAGGCCCCTCTGAAAATGCCCTCCTCTTCCACCTGGTCCCTTTTCCTTATTCCTTTCAGGACATTCACCCTTCCAATGTCCTTCCTTTTTATAAAGGGCGCACTGGTTGCGTCCTAACCCTGGTCTGCCGCCCCTCGGCAGACTAATTCCCCTACCCTTAGGGGTCCACATCATAGCTGCCGCCATTAGCTCAGCTTTTCGTTGCATTTTTTTGATCCTTTTTTCTTTCCTCCTCCTTTACCTAAGAGAGGGTGATCAGTCCTCTCCTCCATCCCTGCTTACAGGGAGGGATTATTACCCAAGTCCAATACTTGCCTGCAGGCGTCTTCCTTCTCCACCGGCCGGCCCGAAGATGTCCTGGTCTCCTCACCTTTCACCTGTGGTTCTTGGGGGTGTCAACCGCCGTCGCCAGAACAGGGTAGTCTCGGGAAGTCCCTCGGATTCAAAGGACCGATGGCGCCTGGGATGTTCCCTTCAACTCACCCAGTCGCTGGCACCCGGGGTGGACCCTCCAGCGGGCCTCAGGGCCCCTTGTGTCCCGGCGGAGTCGCCATAAATGTTGCAGCAGAACCTGTTTCCAAATCAGGACACAAGACCACTAAAGGTTGGAGAATACAGGTTTTTATTTGTGCACAAAGGTTCGGAGCATTAGCATGGCAAATTCTGAACCCCTGGCTCTTCCTGAGGCATCACTTTTATACATTTCATAACCTCAGCCTAGCTCGGGGCATTTCTTATGTTAAACTATACCAAAAAGGAGAAGTACATTTCTGTTATTTTCCAGACCCATCCTTATTCACTGAAACATGCTTACTTCCAGTTCCTTAGTTCAGCAATTTCGTGGTTTTGCACAATATTTCTATAAGAATATTTTGCACAATATTTCTATAAGAAGCAAGGTAAGGGGTCAGAGGATTTCTGGTAAATGCATATTTTGTTTTTGACCTTCCAGGCTGCTTCAGGTGGACATCCACATCCTCCCTCAATATCAATATTAGATAAATAATCCATCAACAATTCTGATGATTGCAAACACACATTCACAAGTTTTAAGCATATTCATAAGGAACTACATTGCAAAATGCTAAAACTAATTATTTTTTAAAAGCAACAATGTCATACATCTTGTTTAACTGATAGGCAGAAAATGATTACTACATTGCCTTGTCTTTCAACTTTAGAAGGTACACCGTCTAGTAGCTTAGCCAGATCTATGATAAAATGGATAGCAATTGCTTGGGATAAATGTGATCTCCCCACAAGGGGTTGTTAATTTTATTACCCACTATCTATTAATAATTGCTCTAATCTTGCACAAATAGAATGTGTAGTCACTTAGGATGCTGTATAGTGCTAATACCTGAACATGTTCTGATTTCTAAAAAACCTTTGTCCATTTTGACCCTGATGTCTAGAACTTTTAACTGTTCCTGTAATTAGACTATTTTTCATGAAGGCATTGGGTGACTTCTGGGGGAGACATCTACAAGGAGGGAGGGGGCACATGAGAAAACCAGTGTACCTTGAATATATTTTCATTTACAGTGAAAACAGATTGTTGATTGAGAATGTAAATGATTTGAATGAATCTTAAATACATGAATGATACAACGAGGAGTAATATAATGTGAAACAAATCTTATTTCATTCTTTGACAAAGTGACACAGTGAAATGCCATGGATGTAGTATCTGAGGATTTCAGTAAGGTATTTGACAAAGTAAATCACAATCTACTTCTTGGTAAACTAGAAAAATGTGAGATAGACAGCATCACCACTATTTGCAAATGGCTGATGTTAGGAATGTAAGTCACCTAACAGTTGGGTTGGAAAATATATAAACCAGTATAGATATTTTAATACTGTCTCTTTAAGGGAATGCTAAAATTGTAATTGGGTGTGGTTCCTCAAACGGCCATAAGATGGAGCTAGAAACCTGGGTTGTTCTGTTCTGTTGTTGCTGAGAGTGTTGCCATTCCTGCATTTCCCTATTGACTGTTGCTGATCATAGTTTTTCTTGGATTTGATTTAAGTCTGTTATTGAACTGTTTTTGATACTGGACTTTGTTATTGGATTAACCCTAGACTGAAAACTGACTGCTTTAACCGTGAATGACTTGGACTGTTTGTTGGACTTTGCTTAATTGTTTACTGGAAGTGTGTGCTGGTTGTGTGTTATTCTTCACCACTCTCACTATGACTCCCTGTGTGTGCTCATTCTCCTGACGGGGAATTACCTCAATATTGGTTATGGGCCAAGGCCATACCTGGGTCAGATAACTGAGAGTTGGTGTGAATACACAGTAACATATACAGACAGCTGTTTACTGTTTAATTGTGGTTTACTGTCCTGGTAAAGATGGCACAAGACCTGTCAACAAGTCTATCACTGATAACCCATTTGGATGGAACAAACTATGTTTCCTGGTCTATGAAGTGCAGTCTAGTTCTGCGTAGAAAAGGGTTATGGACTGTAGTTCAGGATCCACCGGATGTAAATGCTTGGGATCCAGATGATGAGGACGCTGCCAAGAAATTAGCTGACTTTAAACAGAACAATGAACGAGCTCTTTGTATAATTGGACTAACACTGAGTGACCAGCAGCTAGTCCATATTTGTGGAGAAGAGTCTGCTGCTAGGTGTTGGGAGAATTTGAAGAGGATTTATGTTCGTGACAGTTGGTCCATGTATGACAAACTGTTACTTATAGAAAGCATCTTATTCACATGCAAAAAGAGAGGCAAATTCAGCTTACATGAAGGAGATTCTTATAAGGTTTGCAAAAAATAAGAAAATGTGGGAATAAATTGTTGTATGAGAGAACAGAAATCACACAACTTGCAAAAATCTGTAAGAAATTATATTCCAAGCATAATATTGTCAAAGAAGTCTTGAACATAAAGCGGAGACTTAAATTTAAAAAAATTACTGAACAAAATGGATCAATTTTAAGAAAATCCATAACAAATCAAGAGACCAAAACATCAATGTAAAAAAAAACCCTAAAAACAGGAAGGCAGCAGTAATATTCCTAGATGCAGAATAACCTTTTGATAACTTTGGAATGTCCTTACAAATATTTTAAACAACAGGAGTTTGCCAGCATTTAAAATTTGGTTGGAAAATACATATTGATGACAAAGAGACTGTAGCAAATAGAACACTCTCCTTGAATTTTCCAGCAAATAAAGCTATGAGATAAAAATGCCAACTTTCTCCATTATTATTTGCTTTAAAAGTTTGTTTAGAAGACAGGATTCAAAAAGACAAGCAAATATTCTGGGAGAAGAATATAAGTTGAAATGTTACACAGATAATGTAGTTGTCAACTCAAAAAACATTTTGTATACACGTTTTATAGTTGTCAACAGAAAGAAGTGGGGGAGTTTCAAGGAGCAGGTGGCAGTGTGGAATCGAAAGTACATTCCATTCATATTTTCTTCAAACACTGATTAGATAACTGAAGCTTCTGCCACGCAAAAATCTAATTGGAGAGCATGTTTGATGACTCTTGGCTATGGACGTTTTTTGTTGGATGATACACTCAGAGGGGTGGGGGGTGGGGAAAGCAGGATCAAGGGTGACAGTGAATTACATATCTCAGAGTTGGCTATGCCCAGGTAAATGACAGATATAGAATGTTACCTTCAAATAAATCTTTTTGGAAGTGTGGCTGAGGCTCATGATTTAATAGGAGTAACTGCCGGAATCCTGACAGATAGTCAACTCTCATAATTAATCACCGGGGTGCCTGCATCCCGGCCTCTTCCATTGCTCCCCAACATCTGGGGTGCATGGGGAGAAGCTCAGGTAACCATGGCAGAGGCTATCAGAAGAAAGCTTGGCCTCCAGCCAGAAGCAAACAGAAACTGATAGCATAATTACAGAAGGAGAAACCTGCTCCTTTGGAAGGGATAAAACCAGATAAGTACCTGATGGAATCCCTGGGGAGATCCATAGAGCAGCTGAAGGAGGGATCTGAACAGGCCACCATTCGAGATGATAAACTGTCCTGCCACCCAAAACAGAGGGGAACTTTTACAGGGCCTTTGAAGTGGGGAGAAGCAGGCAAGACCCACAGCCCTCCCTCTCTACATACCAGAAGAAAAAAGAGTACCCAGTGGCAGCCAGTGCTTCCCCTCGGCAGCAGGCAGTCCCTTCCTCCTGTGCAAACTAGGGCTGGGGAGGAAGGTCAGCCACTTCAAGTGCAGGCTTACAGAGGGTGACAGGGAGAGGAAGGAGTAGAGCCCAATGAACTGCCCCGGTTCAGGGGAAAATTTGAGGGAGACCCAGACCAGCTAGCTTTATTCCTTGACTCAGCTGAGATCTACCTGGAATGCTATGGACACCTCTACCCATCCCTTAGAGCCATGATGAATGCCATTTCTCAGGGGCTAGAAGGAGAAGCAAGAGGATGACTAGCAACCCTCTATAAGAGGAGAGGCTCCCAACTACATGATGTAGATGACTTCCTACAATTGCTAGAGGTCAGATTTGAGGAGGCAGAGGAGGACCCGTAAGCAAAAGATGAGCTCAGCAACTAAAACAGGGAGAGTGGCCCATCAAGGAACACATCCATGAATTCAGGAGAATCAGCGGGGTTCATTTTTTCAGAACCAGCCTGGACAAGCAAATTAGCAAAGTAACTGCCTATCAGGACATCCCAAACCGACTCTCTGAGTGATTCCGAGTGGCCATAAAAGTTGATGGGACATTATGTGCTAATGATATGAGAAAGCCATTAGGAGCCAAAGAGAGAGAGCAACCAGACCAGAGACCAGCCAGCCAGTGGGACATCACAGCACCATGTCCAGCCCCAAAACCAGCCCTCTCACGAAGTCTATTTAAATATTACCAATGTGGGGGAGTAGGGCATATGGCAAGGGCATGCACAACCCCAGACCTGAAACCAAGTCAGGAACCAACCCCCAGAACACAACCAGAACAAGGCCCCAGACGTGCTCCAAGGCATCCCAGATGTCCCTTCAGGAAGCAGAGGTCCCTCCCCACCCAGCCGAAGGGGTTGCAACCCCAGGCAACAGTGATCAGTTGCCAGATTCTTTTTTTATATATATAAATTTCTTATTTGGGTTTTCAAAAAACATAATACAAGTAAAATTTTTTTTTTTTTTTTTAGAATAGCATGGTCCCGGGTTATCACTTCTCCATACAGACACAAATTCAATTTCATATTCATCTTTGTGTTCTATTCCATATCTTATTACTATTTTAACATTTTCTCAATAATTTTTCCCTTCCCTTAGTTTTCTCAATCTTACTATTAATTATCTCATTCCTTTCTAAATTCAATTATTTATATCTTTTTCTAAGTTTCAATACCTTTCTAGTCATCATATTTATACTTTTGTCTGTCCTGTTTTAATTTCATATTTTCTTTTCTCATTAAACAAAATTTTCCACTGTGGTTACTAATTGGAGTATGGCACCTTTGTATCTTTTAATTTTTATCCATTCAACTCTTATTTAAACTTCAATTTATGCCTTTACAATTATAGCATTCGATATAACATAACTTCCAGTAGAATTCTGCTTGGTACATTCTTAAAATATGCACTAAGTTCTTAAAGAGAATATATATATATAAAACAATAATAAATAAAATACTTATTCTATTCCAATTCAGCTCTATCATTAATGTTAGTTATAATCTTTGACATCTTTAACATTCCTTTTCAATAGGATATCATACTTCTAGGAACACTTATAATATTTCCATAATTTTTTCATGTTTCTTTCATATTGCTCTTCACTTAAATTTTTATAACACATTTATAATAATTAAAATGTTCCCCTCCTTTCCTAATTTCATTCTCTCACTCTCTTTATTTCATTTATTTATTAAATATTCCATTACATTGCAATGAGTATTTTATCTATCATTTTAATCACACTTGTTTCATATTTTCAAAGTTCATTTCTATTTCTAATATAACAATACTATCTTATGTACCCTTGCAGAATCCCCCTTTCAATTAAGTTTTCACCCATTATCTCTGTGTCTTGTATGTTTTCCCTGTTTCTCTATGTCCTGGTTCTGTCCTTTATAATTTCTTTTCCTTTCCCTCTTCTCCCTCTTCTTCTCCCTTCCCTTTTTGACCCCTTCTCTCTCTAATTCTGATTCTCTCTTCTGTAAATCTCTCTTCTGTTTCTTCCTAAAGATATAATTACTTTTCATACTATTTTGGGGGGGGTTGTTTTTTCGGATCTTAAATTTTTCACTCTCTTTCCTCCCTTTCCTTTCTTTACCCCACATAGAAATACTTGGTCATTGAAGATGGCTTTTTCTTTTTCCTGCCCTTCTTGTTCTACAGGCATTTCTTGTTGTTTCTCATAGTTCAGGATCTCCATTTCTAAAAATTTGAAATACGAAGCCAAAAGAACCTCTTCCTTCTTGTGCATCTTCTTTCTGTTTTTTAAGTTCCATTCTCAATTCCTCCAAGAGTGATACCATTTTAAAAACTTTTAAACAACCACCCGATTAATTTTAGACCTTTAGATCCAATAGCCAAAAATCCAAAAATCACTAAGTAATCCAAATAATCCAAACCTGTTTCTTCTTGCTTCTTTTTTCCACTTTCTCTTCCTGTGGTTATCTTATCTTGTTACAAAGTTTCAGTTAAAATGTATCTTTTAGGAATCTTGTTAAAGTTTCACTGTTAATTCCTCTCACTTCCACGTGGTCTCCTCCCTATTTCCAGATCCCACCCTTTTGTTTTTTTCCTTCTTTTAAAAGTTTTTGAATATCCAGAAATCTTTATTATCCCTTTGACATTTTATTTTCATCTTAAATACCTGTTAATGTCAAAGTAGATTTTTGCCGATTTCTTGCTTAAATCTCCTAGTTGTCAATATAGGAAAGAAAAGAAAAAAAAATGAAATCCTTTCCCTTCCCTCCCTCATTCGCAATTTCAAAGTCTTCTTTGGGAACAATGTTGCTCTTTATAATTCAAATTCCAGTTTACCTTGTATTGTTGTTTTTCCAGTTCAACCTGGTCATCTGAAAACTTTTTCTTCTTATCTTCCTCCTGCACATTCTTTTCCAGTCAAATTCTTCTTTGAGGTGACCATTTCTGACCACCACTGCAACGCCTTCGGCAAAGGGAGTAATGGCCAGCTGGGGAGGCGAGATGTGGCTCTCCTCAACCCTGCTGGCAGTCTCCCCCCTCTTCACCACCTCTACAGGGTGGCTTAGCCCCAAAACCAGCTGGCTTGGGGTTCACCAGCAGCGAGCACAGATCAAAACTGCGCACAATCACTGATTTCGTTCTGTCACCGAAGAAGCTCAAACCGGATCTCCCAGTTGTCAGATTCTTATGACAGCGACAACGAGGGCAAAAACGACCTGATGGTGAGTGGACCGGTTCCCCCATTCATCTTCCCAATAAGGCTCACAGCGCCAAAAACAGGAAGTCAGGGGACTTTCCAAGCCCTAATAGATTCAGGCTGCACTAGGTGCCTGATCAACTTAACCATGGTCCTGAAACTGGGGATTAGAGCAGAAAAGCTGACCCACCCAATCCGGTTCGAACGAGTAGATGGCTCCCTGTTGGGAGGAGCCTATGCCACTCACTTAACCAAACCAGTGAGATTAGAGCTAGCAGATCACTAGGAAACCATTCAATTCGTAGTGGCTCCCAAAATGACAGATACAGTCATACTGGGGCTTTCCTGGCTAGACAAGTGGGGCCCAACCATCTGGTGGCAAGGGGGTAGCTGCAGACTGAGGATAGCAATGGGACTCCAACCCCTTCCTCACCATCAAATAGAATCACCACTGTTGTGGTAATTCCCCATTAGGAGAATAAGCACACACAGGGAGACGTAGTGAGAATAGTGAAGAATAACACACAACTAGCACACAGATACACTTTATAGTAAAATGTAGGTTTTTACTTCCAGTAAAACCATTAGGCAAAGTTCAACAAAACAGTCCAAGTCATTCACAGTTAAAGCAGTCAGTTTTCCAGGGATAATCCAAATAACAAAGTCCAGTATCAAAAAACAGTTCAGTAACAGACTTACATCAAATCCAAGAACAACAGTCAATAGGGAAAAATGTAAAACCGGCAACTCCCTTCAGAAACAACAGAACAGGATGAAACAACCCAGGTTTCTGGCTCCATCTTATGGCCATTTGAGGAACCACACCCTATTACAGTTTTAGCATTCTCTTAAAGAGACAATATTAAAATGTCTATCCTGGTTTATATATATTCCAACCCAACTATTAGGTGACTTAAATTCCTAACAACCACCCACACAGAGAACCCTTCCAGACAGTTCACCAAAACAACTGGCAGCCACCTCCGACAAAATCCCAGAGGTCAGACAGATTCTAAGAGAATATCAAGACCTGGCTGAAGTACTCACCAAGACTGAGTGTGACATCCTACCTCCCCACCATGAGACAGACTGTGCCACAGAAATCATTCCTGGGTAAAACTACCAAAACCCAAAATGTACACCATGATGTCCCGAGAAATGCAAGTCATGTGCAAATATATAGACAAAAACTTAGCAAAAGGGTTCATCGAGCCAGTCAAACCACAGGTTTCAGCTCCAGTCCTGTTCAAAGAAAAAAAAAGATAGAACTATGAGATTATGCATCAACTTTAGAGCGATCAATGGACTGTGCGCACACAATCTATATCCCCTCCCACTCATGAAGGGCATGCTATCCTACCTGGACAAAGAGAAGGTCTTTACCAAATTAGATCTCAGAGAAGCATACTATCCAGTTAGCAACAGGGAGGGAGATGAATGGAAAACAGCATTCAAGTGCCCCCTAGGGAGCTTCCAATTCAAGGTCAGGCCTTTCGGACTACAGGGCCCCCCGGCGGTGTTCATGCAGTTAATAAACGAGGTGCTACATGAACATCTTTATAAGGGGGTTCTTGTTTACTTAAACAACATTCTCATATACACTGAGACGATGGACAACCACATACCCCTAGTCCACCAGGTACTAGAAAAACTTCTAGCAACAAACCTGTATATCAAGCTGTCAAAATGCAAATTTCACTGTGCACAGTTGGACTACCTGGGCTATCGAGTCTCCAATGAGGGCATAGAGATGGACCCAGCCAAACTACAAGCCATTCTGGGCTGGCAGCCACCTCATACCCGCAGACAGCAAAAAGCTTCTTGGGGTTCGCAAACTTTTACCAACAATTCATCCCCTCCTTCACAAGAATTGCCAAACCCATGATGGACCTCCTAAAGACAGGGAGTCCAGGAACAAAACCCCGCCTGGGACAACCCCTACAGTGGGACCTAACTTGCCAAAAAGCATTTGAAACACTGAAAGAACTGTTTGCAAAACAACCAGTACTGAAGCATCCTGACCCCGAACAACCCTTCATCATTCAAGCAGATGCCAGTGATGTGGCAGTGGGAGCAGTGTTACTCCAAAGAAACAACCAAGGAAGCCTACAGCCTTTGCCTACACCTCCCGCAAGCTCACGGACACAGAGAGACGATGGGCTGTATGGGAAAAAGAGGCTTTTGCAGTGAGATGGGTACTGCAAACCTGGTGCCACCTTCTGGAAGGGGAGCAGAGACCATTCAAAGTCTGGACCAACCATAAAAACTTGGAAGCCCTTAGGACCCCACAAAAACTATCACCCAAAAAAGTCCCATGGGCTCAATACTTCAACTGATTTAACTTTATGCTATAACACATCCCGAGGGGGAGGAACTTTCCAAAATTTTGCTTATACATGAGGTAGTTCTCTGTTGGTGGTTGGATTGAAATGTCACTAGATTATCTTCAAGCGAATTTTACAATGGCACTGAAAAAAGTGCCTTATGACCATTTTTCTCACTTATGACCGTTGCAGCATCTCCACTGTCATGAGAGGCCAGGCGAGGAGAAGTGTACCTTGATGTGAGTGACGTTGAGTTGGCCACACCCATCCAGTCACATGACCAGCAAGCCAAGCCCACCAACTAAGCCACGCCCACAGAACCGGTGGTTAAAAAAATTGAATCCCACCCCTGCCCTAGGCCAATCAGCAGAGCCATGTTTTAATCATAATAAGTAAAACAAGATTAAGCTACATCTTCGAAGTTGTTGCAGGGTTTCCAACTACACATCTTCAAAAAATGTTAGTTGACACAAAATGGCTAAAATTTGCCATGATATAAATTCAGACCGATCCATTGAAGATATCCTGTACAAAGTGAATGCAGGCACAGGGCTACAGGAAGGGTGTCCCTGTTTTTCAAAGCATGTCCAGAAGGCAGCTTTAAACTTGGTAGATCTCTTGTTCTGCACAAGCACTATTAACTATGTCTTAGCTACAGGCTGTGGTCCTGCACAAGCACTATTAGTAGTGCCTTAGATATTGGTGGCTGTGGAGTTATACAGTTTAAAAACTCCAGACTGCTTTTGAGAATTAATATGGCAGCCTCAGATTCCAAAGAAGAGTTTAATGGCTATGCAAGCCTTTCTGCAACGTTAGATACCACCAACATCTGGCAACTCAAGACATATTTTCATGGAATGCAAGAAAACCTGTTGTTTAGGCTTAAATAAAGAAAATGTTTCATTCAGGGCCATCTTGCATGGATATTGCAAGCTGTGTTGTAATGGTACTGATTAGAAACAGTGGAAAACAGAAGTCATATCTTGTGATGCTTACCAAGCCTATGAAATGGAGACTAGATCATCTTCATCAACAGGTAAGAAACTCTCTTTTATTTACTGTACAGTAATGTATGGTGGTAGAGATCACACAATAATAGTTTTATTTTGTAGTCTCTGAATTAATACCACATACAAAGCTATGGCCTTTCAAACTGTGTTGTCTCACAGAGGGGCTCCAGCAGGAGAGCAATGTGAGGCCAGCGAGGTTCTACCTTCAATTTCAAGCCTTTATTTCCAAATGAAAAGCAGGAAAAGCAGGGAGAAATTTGCTAAATGTATAGATATGTTGCATGAGGACCCACCTGGCATGAAGGATTCAGCAGACGAGAGGGATCTGAGGCATCATTTGTACCCCAACTAACCAATTCCCATGAGGAACTTCAATGAAAAAGAGAAGATGGAGGAAGATACTATTTTTTTGAGAGGGAGGTGATGCGGTGAGATGTAATCCAGAGTTGCAGGAGGGAAGAGACCTTTCCCAAAGACAAGTCAGCTTGGAATCTTTCATATGCAGGAAGACAGTGAAGAAGGACCATACCTAGCCTTTCATAGGAGATACATATAGAGATACATATAGAGATTAGTGCTGACGAGATTCCAGTCTATAAGTGAGCAAAAATAAATAAATATTCCTAAGTAATTTCTCCCGCCTTTGCTGGAGGAATGGAATAATTCAATAAAGGACATACTTTCATGTATTTGTAAAATAGGGTTTTCTTCAGTTTTATAAATGTAAAATATTGTTCCAAGAAGTACTGTATAAACCATCTAGAAAAGACATAGTCAAATGCTTATTTTCTAGTGTTTAAAAAGTGTGTACAGCTACAGCTATGTGTGGGTGTGGGTGTGCGTGCGCACGCATGTGCATGCTATGCTCTTATTTTTATGTACAAAATAAATTATTATTCAGAATTTATCAGTGTTGGAATGCAAGTGTTCTTTTTCTTTCTGAAGAATTGGAAGCACTGCCTGAAAAGCTGAACTGTTATTTGATTTGTTTGTTATCACCATTGAAACACAAAATTCACAAAGTTCTCAGGAAGCCCTTTTTTTTAGCTATCAAGGTCAAATTCTTGTTTCAGTAATATTTCCTCCTCACTAATTCCCTAAAAAAAAGCAAAGTAACCAAGAAAAAGAAAGAAGGGGTGGTAGTTGCTTGGACAAATCAGCTGAAATAGCCAAACTGCTGTACTGAATTTTTGTGGTTGGGATTTGGGAGGTTATCTGAAGAGCTATGAAGGGTGGGCTTTTCCTGGTAGTTGTTTTTCTTCTCTGGCCAGGTTTCTCTTCTCAAAATAGTAAGTTAAGACAAAGATAAATCAAGGAGTTACTAAGAAAAACAGTTTCTGCTGCATTCATTAAAGGCCCAGTTACTTGTAGCAAAAACAAAGAGTTCAATTTTTCATTTGTGGCTTTCTGGTAATTTGTAATGCCAGATTCTTTAAGAATATCATACTGTGAGATTGTGGCTAAGAAAAACCACCAGGATTCAAAGTTGATCCAAGGAAAAAAGCTTTATTGTAGCACTTCTGCAGAAACGGGTTCCTGCCCTGGCAGGTGGGAGGAACGAAAGGCAAAGCTTAAAGGCTCTACTCTTATACCCAAAACTACCCCCTACTACCCCCCCCCCCAGTATACAAATGGCTTGATTTACAATCTATCTTTCAGGATACAAGTTACATTTTATTATCTTTCATGGTACCTAGCTCGTAACAGACACTTCTTTATCCGGTATCTAGCATTTCAAAAGCATTCCAAAATGTGTGATAGTTCCCAGCACTTCAAAAACATTCCAAGATCAGTTCTAATCAGTGCTTGGTACTGCCTTTTCTCACTTCAAAGGGAAACATCCCTTTTTCATCATGAGCTTTGAGTCATAAAATGAATACACTTCCCACAATCCCCCCTGTTCTTGTTCCATCTTTGACTCAAACTCACATTAATTTGTTCAAGATACATGGACCAAAGGTGAAGATTAATAATAACAAAATTAAGGATCCTATTAGAGTGGAGATTAGGGTGGTCATCCCTTTCTCTTTTTCTTTGGTTCAGTCCTTCCCTCAGTTTTTTCATGGAGTCCTGTACTATCCCAGGATGATCTGCATCAGATCACCTTTGAACAGAGGATCCCACCAGACGTGTCCCGTAGACACACAACTCCAGGCTGCACAATAAAACTGATCAGCCCCTCCACAAGTCTTTTTGTAGCTTCTTTCAGTTTTATGTCCAGGGCAGACGTAAAACTGATGTTTCTTTATGAACGTGTCATCGGTGGTGGACAAGAGGACCCTTCCCAAATCAAATTGCAGTTCTGGAAACCAAGTATTGGGAGGCCTCTTTCCGCTAGTCCAATTGACTATATCTGAATGGGAATCAAGTACAACCCAAGTAACATTCTGGGGTTGATGTGAATCCTCGCTTCCCCAGGAAGTTCCCAGTCCTAGTCCTAGAATAAAGACAATTAGCTCAGTCCAGGGTTCAGACTTCTTCATCTTTTCAAGGTGAACTTCAGCGGCTGACCATCCACTGGAACTGCCCTCCAAGGTTTCTCAGGTTCCGGTGCCTTCTTGACTCTGCTGTAATGCGTCCAGCCTCCTTCCCGAGTGCGAACTGCAGATTCAGTTGTCAACAGCACCTGGTACGGGCCTTCCCAGCTAGGCTGCAGCTTCTCGCCTTTCCAAGTCTTTGTCAGAACCCAATCTCCAGTCTCAAAGGGATGTTGGCTCCCAGCAAGAGGTGGTCGTTGCACCAACAGTCTCTGTTTATAGAGAAAAAGTAGAAACCTGGACAGTACCTGCAAATATTTTCTCAAAAACAAATCTTTAAATTCAGGAATTGGATTCCCTATTTTCGCCAAGTAGGGTCGCCCCAGTAGCATCTCGAATGGAGAGACTCCAGTGTCTTTCCTTGGACATGTTCTGATTCTGAGCAGTGCCAAAGATAAGTTCACAAGCAAGTATTTCCAACCCCCCCCCCTTCTCTGGTAATTCAGTGAAATCAATTTGTGCTCTTTGGAAAGGCCAGCCCACTAGAGGTCGCCCTCCCTCATGTACCTTTTCCAGAATTCCCCTCATTGCATTCACAGAGACCACCCTCACCCCCTCTGAGGTTCTCCACCCATCCTCAGTTAATGTACATCCTTCTCTTTCCAAATCATCTTTCTCTTTTCCTTCAGGTTTCCAATCCTCATCTTCTTCCATTTCTAGCAAGGGAATTGATACCATCACTAGCTCTATCTCCCCTGCAGCTTCTTTTGCCCACTTGTCTGCCTACCTGTTCCCAACTACCTCTGGGGTGCTTCCTTTCTGATGAGCATACTATTGCCACTTGATTTGGCAGTTACAGGGTCCCCAAGGCTTGTTCCACAAGCTGTAATTGTTCAACTTGTTTCCCATCAGCCTTGATAAACCCCCTCTCCTGCCAGATCTTACCAAAGGTATGGACCACACCCCAGGCGTATTTGGAATCAGTCCAGATTGTCACATCAATTCCTTCAGCTAACTCCAGAGCTCTCTTCAAAGCAAACAACTCGCATTTCTGCGCAGACCATGGAAGAAGGAAGAGGGCCCTTTTCTATGACCTCCCCTTCTCCTGTCATGACTGCAAATCCTGATTTCCTCTTTCCTTCCTCAACCCTGCTTGATCCATCCACAAACCACCTTTCCCCTTCCTTCAAAGGAGTCTCTTCCAGATTCTCCCTTACCTTTGTCATCAAATCTACTTGCAACAAACAATCATGGTCCTCAGCTTCCCACTCCTGCCTTCCTAAAAATTCTGCTGGATTCAAATTCCTATCTGTCCCAATCACTACATCAGGGCTGGTTCTCAAAATGGTTTCATATTTGAGAATCCGCCCCTCTGTCATACAAGTTGTTGCTGACTTAGCACAGAAGTGACCTGATGGGGAGAATGCACAACAAGCCCCCCCCCAAAGGTTAACTTGAGCTAACACAGTGTATTGATCCACCCAAGCTCTGCAATACCCCAACAATCCAAGCGCTTTCCTGACTTCTGTCTTATTTCTGGGGGGAGCCAGGCTCATGATCCCTTTCACCCTTTCAGGATCCAAGGACCTCACCCCCTGCTGAATATAATGCCCTAAATATTTCACCTTCTTTTCCACAAACTGGATCTTTTCCCTTGAAACTGTCAATCCTTGCTCCTTCAGCCAATTCAGCAAAGCCACGGATGCCGCTCTAACCTCCCCCTCTTTCTCTCCAGTCAGCAACAAATCATCCACATATTGAATCAACATAATCCCCTTCCTTTTCTCAAAAGACACTAACTTTTCAAAGCCTGTCCAAACAACAAAGGAAACTGCTGTTTTCTTCCACTCTCAGGATCATCCCATTCAAATGCAAACAGGTCTCTACTTCCCTCCTCAAGGGGGCATGCCCAGAAGGCATCCTTCAGATCTATCACAGTAAACCATTTGTCTTTGGGAGGGATTCATCCCAAGATCACTGGGCTTCTCCCCTCCTGCCCAGACCTCATCTGAAATTGCTCTCTCGTCTTCCACAGTCATCTTACACATCCTTACTCCCTTCCCGGTATCCCACAGCTGGATACCAAACACAGGCAACAAATCTCTTCCCAATAAATTTACTCCAGAATCAGGAATATACAACACTTCCGCTTCTGTCACCACTTCATTCATCTCCAGTCTGATTTGTTCAAACACACTCACATCCTGTGATTTTCCACTCACCCCAACCACCTTTATCGCTTTCTTGGATTTATGTGCACCTTCTATTGGATCACACACAGAAGTCCGGCTTGCGCCAGTATCTATCAGGAACAGCCGTTCCTGACGGTTAGGACCCACTAAAATGTTTACCAATGGCTCCCCGCAGGTCCTCTTAAAGGAGCCGGAACACCCCTAATCATCATACAATGCATAACTCCTTTCCTCCCGGTTGGTAGGACACTCGCGCGCAAAGTGACCTTCCTTCCCACACCTGAAGCAACTCCTATCCATTCCAGGTTGTCTCATTCCCATGCCCCCTCCTCTGAAACCTCTTCCTCTACCCCAAAAACTTCCCTGATTGTATCCCCCAAAATTCTCTCTCCTTTCTCCAGTTGGACCTTTCCCAAAATTCCCACCTTTCTTCACCTCATTCTTTGCTGCAGCTTGTGCAACTGCAACCAATCTTTGTGATTTCTGTCTGGTTTTACAGCGTCTCTGTTCACAAAAACTTGTTGGGCTGCTTTCAGGAGATCAACAATTCCCACTGCTCCCCAATTATCCATTTTCTGAATTTTATTTTGGATATCTGGCCAAGCCCCGGTCACGAACTGCATTTTCAGCATGGATTCAAAAGCAGGCATGCTGGGATCTACCTCTGAGTACTTGGTCAGACTTTCTCGGAGCCTGGTACAATAATCTCCAGGGGATTCATCTTTGCCTTGACTTACTTCAAAGGCTTTAGTTAAATTTTTCCCTTGTGGGACTGCCAATTTTATCCCCTCCATGATCAGTTCTCTCATATCCCTCATACTTGCTCTGCCAGCCGCGGTGTTTGGATCCCAATTTGGATCGGCTATTGGGAATTTTCGATCTCCTGCCTCCACCCCTTGTTGCCCATTGTGTCTGATGTTCCAGGCTCTCCATGCCGAGGTCTGAATGAGATTCCTCTCCTCAGGAGTGAACAAATGCCCCAGAATGTACATCATCTCCTGATAAGTGTAATCATTCGGACCCATCCATAGATCTAATTGTTCAGCTACATCATAAGCATTTTCATGAAGTTTTGGAAGAGTCCTTTTTAATTCTCGCAACTCGGCTGGTTTTATGGGGACAGCCACAAAGACTGTCACCGGGTTGCCTGCAGCATTGATCCCATTAGGAACTTTCCTAAGAGGAAATGCATCCACTTCAGGTTTTTCTCTGAAGGGAAAATTTTGAACACTTCTCTTCTCAACTGTTCCACTTCTTTTCTCAGCCGCGGATAAAGGGGCAGCTGAGGAGGGGGTTGGGGTGCCGGCAATGGCGGCGGTGCCATAGGAACATTGGCGGGTGCGTTATTCAAATTAGGATTTGCGGGCGGCGGACTCTGCAGCCAATCGTCCGTCTCACTCTCATTGTCTTTTTGTTGTGACATGTATTGACCCTCAATTGGAGGGACGGGACCTTCAAATTTCACATGAAACCATACATCTATGTATGCAATTTGAGTGGTCATTTTGTGTTGGAGAATATAGTCTCTCAATTTGGTCATCCAATAGATACTGGCTTCCCCCTCAGGACTCCAGTGATATGGAAATTTAGGATCAATCAAAGGGTATTTTGGCCATTGGTCTCGACAAAGATAAATCATGTTTTTCTTTTCGAGATGTCTGGTGAATTCCTTTAAATTCGGGGAGAACCACCTCTGGAGTAGCTGTCCCAAGAGGCGAATCTACCGGAATTGGTTTTCTGCCATTGTCAAATTTTCCCTGTCCCAGACAGGCTTCTTCCAGGCTCCCAGAGCCTTGCTTTGTCCCTTCCCCATCTTCTACTCTTTCAGACTCCCAGAGCCTTGACTCACCAGTCCTGTCCTCCAGCAGACGCTGGATTCTCCCAGAGAGTTTAAGGACCCCTCTTTCTTCCAGACTCCTAGTCCTAGTCCTCCAGCAGATGCTGGATTCCCCCAGGGAGTTTAAGGACCTCTCTCTTTTGGCTACAAATGAAAGGAAACAAAGTTTACCTGATCTGATCACTCCTGGACTTTCCGCAGTCAGTCAAAGGGTGTGTGGGCGTCCCCAACTCAGATCGATCTCACACACTCTCAGCCGGCATTTCTTCTCAGTCCTTTTTCCAAGGATCGTCTGGATTTCCCAGTCACCTCGGGAGTCTGACCGAATTCGGGGAGAGGTGCCTCTCAATGGGAGGTTGTGGCCACTCTCTTTACCTGGTCCCTGTTTTCCAGTCAACTGCCGTCGAGGATCCCGGACGAGCCCCCAAATTGTGAGGTTGTGGCTAAGAAAAACCACCAGGATTCAAAGTTGATCCAAGGAAAAAAGCTTTATTGTAGCATTTCTGCAGAAACGGGTTCCTGCCCTGGCAGGTGGGAGGAACGAAAGGCAAAGCTTAAAGGCTCTACTCTTATACCCAAAACTACCCCCTACTACCCCCCCCCCCAGTATACAAATGGCTTGATTTACAATCTATCTTTCAGGATACAAGTTACATTTTATTATCTTTCATGGTACCTAGCTCGTAACAGACACTTCTTTATCTGGTATCTAGCATTTCAAAAGCATTCCAAAATGTGTGATAGTTCCCAGCACTTCAAAAACATTCCAAGATCAGTTCTAATCAGTGCTTGGTACTGCCTTTTCTCACTTCAAAGGGAAACATCCCTTTTTCATCATGAGCTTTGAGTCATAAAATGAATACACTTCCCACAATACATTTATAATTCCAATCCCCTTTTCAAATACAACATTTTTCAGCAACTGATTTGTAAATAGCAAAATACTTTGTATCATTATAAATTCACTCCCATCTTGAGGAACTTTTTTCAATTAATAAAGAACTTGATACGATAATAACCAAGTGATTATCATGTCTAAGATGAGGCTTCCTACGTCAGAGTGATTGAAATTATAGAGATGCATTTCAGTTGGATTTACATCAGGATAAATACAAAGAAATTGGTGGATGTCTAAATTCATAGTGATTACATCTTTCACAAAAAGACAAGGAGGATAATATTCACTTCATGAGACATTGAAGCCGTGAGTATATTTGCAGATATACATACTAATCAGACTTTTGAGTCAATCATATAATTAACAATGCTTGCAAAAACCATTCATAAAGGAAAAGGAAGAAAACTGGCCACAATCAACACAAAGCATAGAAGGTATTCCTTTCCCAATAATTATAAAATTAACTGATAATTGGTACAATTAATTGATAATTGGTACAATTGGTACATTTCAGGCTCTTACTTTCAAATTTGATAGCTGAAGAGTTAGAGATAGTTATTTATTCTACAATTATTTTCTTCTCTAGTTTCTTCCCAGTATGGTTGATTTGAAATTTATATTTGGTTAATATATTTGTGGGTTTTTTGTGTGTATTATCTCACTATTGTATTTTCTTAGAACCCTACTAATATCTGTAAAAAAGAAAGAAAAGAAAGAAGAACAAGGAACTAATAAGATGAGAGATTTAAAAATGACAGAATAAATTCTCAGCTGGTAGCATTTAGACCTGATAAAAAGATAATATGTATTGAGTGTTCCATATTCAGAGACTTGAAAGCCCGCATTCCTATTGGTCCATTGCAACTGCTACCTGATTGGACAGCCAGGACATTTGTGATTGGCTCGCTAAGAGTCTGCCGCGATTGGTTGAAACCAAGCGTGGGAGACTTGAAGCAGCATCATTGGCTGCCAAGCCGTGGCCAGCTCTATAAAAGAGCCACCGCAGCTACTAGTTTTTCAGACTTGTTCCTGTAGATAAATAAAGAGCTGTTGTTACTGAACTGAAGTCTCTCGTCTTTATGAGCCCAACCTTCCGAACTTAACATTGAGAAATTAGTATCAATCCTGATGTTGATGTTCAATCAGCAATCCCTCCAGCACACTTCCGAGCAAGTGCTGTTGAACAGAGTGAAATTTAATCTTCAGTAAACATACATAATCTTTGTGCTGCACAGGCATGATGCAGCTCAAACAAAGACGTTTTGAATTCCAATGTCAGGAACAGTTGGATAGCTGATGACTTTCTTTCAGGGGAGCCTTAAAGGCACAGAAACAAAACATGATTTCTAGAAGCGACCGTGTGAATGGGTTGCAAGTAAAACACATCAAGAACTTGCTACTCACAGAAATCTTAACAAAATAACAGTTATTTTGGACTTTGGAGGTCTTCTAGTTCAATCGCTCAGAATTTATCAACACTGGAATGTAAGTGGTGTTCTTTTTCTTTCTGAAGAATTGGAAGCACTGAAAAGCTGAACTGTTGTTTGATTTGTTTGTTATTACCATTGCAACACAAAGTTCACAAAGCTCTCATAACGTTCTCAGAAAGCCTTTTTTTAGCTATCAAGGTCAAACTAATATTTGAGTAATATTTCCTCCTCACTAGTTCCCTAACAAAAAGCAAAGCAAAAGAGAAAGGGATAATAGTAGCTCAGAGAAGTCAGCTGAAATAGCTAAACTGCTGAACTGAATTTTTGTGGTTGGGACATTGCCTGAAAAGCTATGAAAGGCTGGCTGCTTCTGGTTGTTGCTTTTCTTCTTTGGCCAGGCTGCTCTTCTCAAAATGGTAAGTTAAGAAAAGAAATCAAGGGGTTACTAAGAAAAACAGTTTCTGCTGCATTCATGAAAGGCCCAGTTACTTTTAGCAAAGAGTTCAATTTTTCATTTGTGGCTTTCTGGACATTTGTAATACCAGATTCTTTAAGAATATCATGGATTTATAATCCCAATCCCCCTTTCAAATGCAAGATTTTTCAGCAGTTGATTTGTGGATAGCAAAATACTTTGCATCAGTATTATAAATTCATGCCCATTTTGAGGCTCTTTGTTTCAGTTAATAAAGAACTTGATATGATAATAACCAAGTGATTTCCATGTGTAAGATGAGGCTTCATAAGTCAAAGTGATTGAAAGTATAGAGATGTATTTCAGTTGGGTTTATATCAGGATAAATAGAAAGAAATTAGTGGATGTCTAAATTCACAATGATTATATCCTTCACGAGAAGACAAGGAGGATAATGTTGATTTCACAAGATACTGAAGCTAAGACTATATTTGCTGATATTCATATTAATAGCCATACTTTTGAGCCAATCATATATTTATCATTGTTTTTGATGGTTGCAAAAGTCATTCATGAAGGAAAAGAAAGAGGAAAACTGGCCTCAATCAACAGAGAGCATAGAAAGTATTCCTTTCCCAATAATTGTAAAATTAATTAGTAACTCATTGGCATAAGCAGTTGTGAATGTTACCCAATTCCAGACTCTTTCAAAGTCACTAGCTGAAGGGTTAGAGGCAATTATTCTACAATTATTATCTTCCCGGTTCTGCCCAGCAAGGCTGATTTGAAATGTATATTTGCTTTCTTTATGCAGTATAATATTTGTGTGTCTATGTGTGTCTACTCTCCCACTATTGTATTCTCTTTGAGCCCTACTAAGTTCCACATCTCTAAAAAAGAAAAGAAAAAGAAAAAAAACCAAGGGAAGAACAAGATGAGGAGTGAGGGTCAAATCAGAAGAATATAAACTACAAGCGTTTGCTGACGATATGGTTTTCTTTTTGGAGGAACCCATGGAAAAAGGATATAATCTAATAAAAGAATTAGAACAATTTGGCACAGTGGCAGGATTAAAAATTAATAGAAAAAAGACTAAATTAATGACCAAAAATTTAACAGAAAACCAGAAGGAAGAATTAGAAGCAATGATGGGGATACAGGTAACAAAAAGGGTCAAATATTTAGGAATATGGTTAACTCCACAAGGTAAATCACTCAAAGAGAACAATTATGATAAACTACTTCAACAAACAAAGAAAGATTTAGAATCCTGGAATAAGCTGCAGCTTTCCTTATTGGTCAGGATTGCCTCGATTAAAATGAACATATTACCAAAATTTCTTTATTTATTCCAGACAATCCCAATTAAGTTGCTAAAATTTTTTTTTGAAGAATTAAATAAGATCACACTTAAATTTATTTGGCAGGGGAAAAAACCCAGGATCAATGTAAAGGCCTTACAAGATGCGAAAAGTAGAGGGGGTCTAGCCCTTCCAAATTGGGAATTATATTATTCGGCAGCTATCTTATTATGGTTAAAAGACTGGGTGAACTTACTTAACAAAAGAATTTTAGCATTAGAAGGGCATGACCTCCAGAGAGGGTGGCATGCCTTCTTATGGGAAGTGGGGAAACCCAAGCAGTCTTACTCTCATAGACACCTCATTAGGGACTCATTATTAATTAATTGGAAAAAAATATGCAAAAAACACTATCTTAAAATTCGATCTGGCTATCAACAATGGAGGCAATGGTACACCCCAATAATTTGGACATAACAAAAATGATTAAATATAAAGATTTATTAGATCCGCAAGGAAAATTAAAAACTCGACAAGAACTACAGGAACAGGGATTTAAAATTGATCAGTGGTTATATATACAAATCCATAGCAGATACAAACAAGATATAAAAGACTTTGGAATTTATAACAAACTGCAGTATTTAGATAAAATTTTACTAGGATCAAACAAAAAGAACATATCAAAATTCTATAAATACTTACTGGAAGTAGAATTAGAACAAGAGATAGTCAAAGGGAACATGATAGCCTGGAGCAGGAATGTCGGAAGAAGTATTACATTATCAGAATGGGAAAAGATTTGGAACAGAAATATTAAGATTACAAAATTGGCAGCATATAAAGAAAATACATACAAAATGTTTTATAGATGGCACTTGCCCCCTTCGAGGTTGGCGAAAATGAACCCAAACACGAGTCCAAAATGCTGGAAATGTAAAAGCATAGAAGAAACCTACTTTCATATGTGGTGGTCTTGCAAAGAAACCCAGAAATATTGGCAAAAAATCAGAAAATGGTTGGAGGAGATAACCAAAGAACAAATCGAATACAAACCAGAGTTCTTCCTACTAGGGATCTCCGATAAACATTTACCCAAAAAGATGAAATATGTAACAATTCATATCCTAACTGCGGCCAGATTAGCGTTCGCCCAGTGTTGGAAATCACCCTATACACCTACAGAACAAATGGTCATCCAGAAAATATGTGATTGTGCAGAAATGGATAAATTAACTATAGCACTTAAAAACAAAGAGCCTTCAACATTTTACGATAATTGGAACTCTTGGTATAATTGGTTAGTCCAGAGATAAACTGCTTAATGGACAATGGGTAATTTAAGCATAGATATCGATAAGATGTGTGTACTCAAATTAAGGTAGGAGAATTGGATCTTGCAGACTGTCAAAAAGGATATTGTCTGTTTTTAAACGCATCCTTTTTTTTCTTTTTTCTCTTTCTCTTTCTTTGTTTCTTTCTTTCTTTTACATCTCTTCTTCTCTTCTCTTTCCGGTTTGTAAGACCGAGTGTTCTTTTTTTGTTTTTTTCCCTTTTGTGTATGTAATGTCGATATGTTTTTAATTGTAAATTTAATAAAATTTATTTATAAAAAAAAAGAAAAACAGTTTCTGCTGCATTCATGAAAGGCCCAGTTACTTTTAGCAAAGAGTTCAATTTTTCATTTGTGGCTTTCTGGACATTTGTAATACCAGATTCTTTAAGAATATCATGGATTTATAATCCCAATCCCCTTTTCAAATGCAAGATTTTTCAGCAGTTGATTTGTGGATAGCAAAATACTTTGCATCAGGAATATAAATTCATGCCCATTTTGAGGCTCTTTGTTTCAGTTAATAAAGAACTTGATATGATAATAAGCAAGTGATTTCCATGTGTAAGATGAGGCTTCATAAGTCAAAGTGATTGAAAGTATAGAGATGTATTTCAGTTGGGTTTATATCAGGATAAATAGAAAGAAATTAGTGGATGTCTAAATTCACAATGATTATATCCTTCACGAGAAGACAAGGAGGATAATGTTGATTTCACAAGATACTGAAGCTAAGACTATATTTGCTGATATTCATATTAATAGCCATACTTTTGAGCCAATCATATATTTATCATTGTTTTTGATGGTTGCAAAAGTCATTCATGAAGGAAAAGAAAGAGGAAAACTGGCCTCAATCAACAGAGAGCATAGAAAGTATTCCTTTCCCAATAATTGTAAAATTAATTAGTAACTCATTGGCATAAGCAGTTGTGAATGTTACCCAATTCCAGACTCTTTCAAAGTCACTAGCTGAAGGGTTAGAGGCAATTATTCTACAATTACTATCTTCCCGGTTCTGCCCAGCAAGGCTGATTTGAAATGTATATTTGCTTTCTTTATGCAGTATAATATTTGTGTGTGTATGTGTGTCTACTCTCCCACTATTGTATTATCTTTGAGCCCTACTAAGTTCCACATCTCTAAAAAAGAAAAGAAAAAGAAAAAAAAAACAAGGGAAGAACAAGATGAGAGAGTTAAGAAATACAGAAATTCTCAGCTGACAGCATTTAGACCTGATAAAAACAAAAAAGCTACAGATAATGTATACTGAGAAATTAATATCAAGGCCTATACTAGTAAGCAATGGTTTATTTTTTCTAGGAAAGGAACTGTTGGCAGCATTAAAAATTTTGTTCGGATATTGCTGATGAAAGAGGATAGGGTGATTACAATTGAGAAAGGTTTAATCATGGAAATCCAATACATAAAACTGTCAGAAAGATTTCTCCAGGACCACCCAGTGTAAGTCAAAGCACTGGCAAGGACGAAATTCCACAGAATTGCATTCAAAGGAATGCTTTTGGTGGGGCAATTTTAATAGCCTTTCAACCCCTCTACCTTCCTATCCCCAGATTTGTTTAGGTTAGGCAAGGGAAGTTTGCTTATTGTAGGTAGTCCTTGAGTTATGACCCATTTGGAGCCAACTCATGATAATAAGTTGTTATGGTCTTAAAGTGACTGACCCAATTTTATGATCTTTTTTGTACTGGCCATTAAGTAAATTACCATCGTTGTTAAGCAAATCCATAGTTGTTACAAGAAACAATGATTCGCTATGGGAAGGGGAATGATAAAACTGCAAGTAAATACTATTTTTTGGCAAAAGTGACATAAAACAGGGTAATGTGACTGCAGGACACTATAAATGACTCTAAATGCAATAAAGTTGCCCAATGTCCAAATTGTGGTCGTGTCACCATTGGGGTGGGCAACTGTCAGAACTTCAAATCCAAGTTGTAAATATCCCCTTTGGAACTTTGAATGTCACTAAGCAATGAGTCATTAGTCAAGTACTACCTGAAGCTTGGATTAAGTGTGTAGCAGTTATTGGTTTACTAGTTTAGACAAAAGTGGGAACTAATTATCTAGGAGGGAAATTTGTTATCTCACACCTCATAAGTGTAGATAGGAAGAGCAAGGTTGTCGAAGCAGGTGAGATAATTTAATGTAAATATAATTTCAGAATGTGAAGAACCAAATGAGATTGACTTTGGGGAAATTGTGAGTATTGAGAAAGCCAAGTACGTGGAAAATGACCGAGTACAATACAGGTGCAACCCTTCCTATGTCTTGGAAGGAACTGAATGGATTCAGTGTAAGGGACAAGAATGGACACCTCATCCACCAAAATGCTAGAGTAAGCCATCATGCTTTCTTTGACTAGTGTAGACCTAGGAGAAAAGCAGAATTTGTTTGAATGTGCAAGCAAATAAGTTGATATAGTGAGTGGTTTGAACTTTAACTTTGCTGTTGCTTAACCTGTTAACAGTTCTTGGTTCATTTATGTAATGCATGACAGATCAATTGGATTGCAAATAGATGTACAAGCTTATAAATTCTGGACCTGCTTTGTAAGGGTGGAATTATTATTGTTGCAATAGATTTGTCAGTGTTCAACTAGGGAGGGATAGAATATGTGCTTTTGACCTTTTTTAATTCACATTTTAAATGTTTTTGTCTAGTTTAACTTTGTCTCTGTTTATTTTTTTCTTTGGAATTTTATATTTTAACCTTTTCAATAAAATAAAATTGTAAAAAAAAAATGAAATCAAGGGAAGCAATCTTCATCATATTTCAATAGACTTTGGAATACTCCAGCTGTCTGAAATTCTGCTCCGTTACAACTCAGTCAACTCAAAATGTCTTCGCAAAAGATTCTGAGTTGGGCTGTTTGTTCTTAGCTTGAAATAACCAATAACCATCTGTTTGTACATGCTCCTACAAGCCAGTCTTCTGTGATATGTCTAAAATCTATTGCTGAATCATAACTTGTTCATCAATAATACTGTGCTCTAACTTGGTTTATTTGATTTTAGCCTGGAACTGTCAGTTGTGATTTGCAAACCAGGCCGATTTTCTTGGTAGTGAAACTGAGGAAAACCAATGGACAAATTATCTCCCTTGAGAAGATCTACCTTCTTTTCTCTTTTTTAGCACCCTGCAGTATCACAAGACAACAGTTAGCAGCAAAAAACTTGTTTGTGAATCAAAGAAAAGCTCGGCTTATTCAAAGTAACCAGAACCTACAATTTCAGTGTAATGAAGGATACGTGCTTGTGGTTCCATCAGTCAGAAAGTGTGTTGACGGTTACATGGATTTCCCATTATGTATCTCTGGTAAGCTTGCTGTCAATATGATGAATTCCTCTGGGATCATAACTGATTAAACAATTATGATAACAAATATGAACTTTTGCTTCTAAACTCCCATTCTTTTAAAAATGATTTCATCTTCCCTGAAATAATTCACATCTTGTCTTGGAATTTTAATAGTTGTAATCTAAGGCAAAACAACTGAAGCATATTTTTCCAAACATCTGAATTGTTTCTACAGTTTAGTCCAAAATCTTGAACTTTAGCTAAGAACTATGACTCCATAGTGGTTGAAAATATGCATAAAATTGGTAGGCAAAAAATATGTTTCAAAAATTGCAAAGGTTGTATAAAGTATGTTGACGTCATTTCATTAAAGGAATCCCATATTGTCCCTGATGAAAAATCTCTTTTGTTTGAAATTGCTTGGATGAATTCATCATATGGTCAATGTTAATATTGAACTGATTATGATTTTATTTAATAATTCCATAGGTTCCAGAATATTTAGGTGATGAAGGATATTTTATTATTCTTTCTTTGCAGACATTTAATTTTCAGATCATTATGATAATTTTTATAGCTCTTCAAAAATTAGTTCAGAAGATATTTTTTAAAATTGTCCCTTCATCATTTATATGTAGGAGGAAGCCTAAATCTTGTGCATTTTCAACTTGATATAAATATTTCTCCTGAGAAAAATATTTATAAAATAATCAGAATCTATGTAAATTGAATATGCAGATAAATTGTTAGCATAAATTGTTAGTTGGTCTTGCGAGGTAGACCAGACAGGATGTGTGGTTAGAGTAGCTAATTCTAATTTTCTATAGAGTTAATTAATAGAATTCTGCAATCCTAAAGTAGATTCCTTCCCCTGTGTCTTTGAATCTGGGAGGGTCTTTTCTGAACTGCTTTCCCTGTCTATTCCGAGAGTGGGTTACTTTTTTCTGATAGTTTCACTTGGCTGCATTTGTTTTTCTTTCTCTCGCCCAATGTCATTTCTACATACAATTACATCATATATTACTGTCAAGAT